>NC_082670.1:705000-1402500 GCF_025265405.1 Mesoplodon densirostris | reverse complement strand
TTAGTACAGGTTTTAGGAAAGCAAATTTCCAAGATGTATCAAGAACCTTCTAGGAATTTCACATATAAGACTTTATCCTAGAGAACAACCAAAAATATGATCAGGGCTGTACTTTCTTTCTGAAACATTTTGATAGCTAAATATCAGAAAGCAGGTAGATGGTTTGACAAAAGGAACGATTAAACTGTACATACAGTGAAACATTGCACCATAGCTAAAAATCATGTTTTGTAAGGGATACTTATTACCATGGAAAAATCCTCATGATGAAAATGTGTGCCATGATACTTCGGACCTGTTATATAATATTATTATGTAATAATGTTATTAAAGTCTAGAAAATGTTAGAAGGTAGCAGAATCATGGGTAATTTTCATTTCCTTCTTTATATTTTATATATTGTCTACGTCTTCCACCAAAAGCACAGCTAGTTTCATGAACAGAAAAACAATTTTTAAATAAACAGAGTGAGATGTACGTATATATGTAGTCACACAGCAGGAGGCAGAGGAAAATGCTATACGTGCACATTCACTGGGAAGAAATGAGGGGCTGAGGGACAGCGCAGCAGACAGAGAGACACGCACAGAAAGCAGTCGGTCGGCAACCAGATGGGGGTCTGACTTCTTCCCTGACGTTTCTCAAGTGTAAAAAGATGCACATTTTGTTGTGGAAGAAAGACGCAGATCCCAGGAGAAGCTTACACAGGAAAGAACACACGTGTCTGCAGAAGTTATTTTCAGTTACATAATTACAAGTTGCCGTTTTGGAAAAAAAGAGAAAGAGAAAAGGGGGTTAAAGTGAAGACCACTAATGCCACCATCCTCAGATTCCTGGCTCAACCTGATGTCTTCTCCTGGGAGTTAACCAACATTGATTGCCAGACTGGTGAATATTTGCTGGCCAAATATTGGCAAATTCTCACTCACTGTTTGCTAAATCAATTGAGAATATCCCAGTGCCTAAATATCATCAAATGAAATGGTCTGGAAATTTAACATTAGGATTTGGGTAAAGTTTCCCTCTCCCCACCTTAAAAAAATCGGATTACTTTTATTATCGGTGGCGCCAGGCTACATTAGCAGGAACTGAGCCAACACAATGAAGGAAGTGATTTATTTTCGCTGACAGCTCTCCTATGCTCCGTAAGGGTACCTTTGATATTGTATCTCCTCTTTGATAGTTCCTGTGCAATTGCTTCCCTCTTGGGTTTTCTTGTAACCTTATAATCCAAGTAGCTAAATATGTAATTTACATAGTAAATTTTGTAATTCTTATTATAAGAATGTATAGACAAGTTAAAGAGGCGAGATGTGGATGGTAAACACTTAGAGAACTATGTGAAATAAAACTGGCCAGGTGCTCAGAAAAATCTCTCTTCTTTTACAGAAGGCATACTCTGTAAACATTTGTTGAAGGAGTAAATGAATGCAATTACCGACATAGGTGACACAAAAAATAGGTGTTTAGTGTAATAAGTTAGACAAGAGAGGCAGACTAGAGGCCAAAGGAGCAGCAGAGGACAGGTGTAGGGCAGCGTTTGCAAAGGTGAGAAGTCACACAGGTAACAAAGCAGCGCAGAGCTAACCCGGGGGCAGGGAGTCACGATGGGGGCAGGACAGGTAACATGAACGAATAAACCAGCTCTTCACAGGTGATCTGGATGGGAAGCCGGGACTCTGGACTTGAGAAGTGGGTGATTGGAAAGTTCTTGGAAGCTCTGTAGCAAGGGAATAAGATGCTAAGGGTGCACTCGGCAGAAGGGAGCTGAATCGGGGCCAAAAGAGTTGGCAGATGGGGAGAAAGTGAGGAGCCCGACCTCTCCACGTAAGGTTGGGATGAGGAGGGCGTGGCCTGGGGTGGTGTCCACGCCGATAAAGACAGGGAATGACAGCTGCAGATGCTCTACCTCTACTCTCATCGGGCCTCTGACGGCACCTCTGCCTTCCTGGGGCTGAGACCATGACCTTGCTTCTTATTTTGCTGGAAAGATAGAAGAGCCTTAAGCCCCAGTCAACCATCCCCTCCTTCTGAAACTCTTTCCTCACGTGGCTCCCGGGGTACCACGCACTCCTGGGGTCTCCCTCCCCCAGCCATCCTTTTTCAGCCTCGTTCACTAGGCTCTCATCTCCCCTGGGCCCTGATATTGGAGACCCAGGGCGCAGTCTTTGGATGTCTCCACCTCTCCATCTGCATCACCTCCTGGTGCTCGCATCTGATCTCACGGCTGCTAGAACAGGCTGTGTGTTTGTGTCCCCCAAGCGTCCAGCTGGTCCTGCCCCTGGAGTGGCCCCTCCTCCCCTTGTCCACCCACCCGCCTTCCTCTCTACCCCTCGCTCACTCCAGGCACCTTTCCAGCTCAGGGCCTTTGCACCCGTGGTCCTCTATCTGGGACCCACTCCCCAGAACTCCATATGCCCTCCCCTTCCTTTCTTCCAACTGCTGCGGAGATGCTCCCCCTGGATGAGGCCTTCCCGAAGGCCTTGTTTATACTCAAAGCCCCACCCCACCCCCTAGCCACCCTGGTCGCCCTCCAGCTTTAATCTCTCTGTATCTCTTCTTGCACAGACTCAGATTGTTCAGGTTATGTTCGCTCCCTCACCTGACACCCACTGAAATGTAAACTAAGCGGGAGCGCGGTCTTAGTGTGCTTGCTGGTGTGCCCCGGGTGCCCTTATTTAGTAAGTTTTCAGAGAGACCTCAAGTTTCCTAATTTGCTTTTCTTTAAAAAGATCAGTTACTTAATCAACTTGCTCTTTGTTTACTGTGCGTATTTGGGGGTGAGATTTTGGAAAGCAGCAAGGCCGTTTTCCCTTTGTTTGCCGTGATCTCACCCGGCGGCGGGGGGTCGAGAGGAGGCTGGTAATGTCGACAAGAGACACTTGCTCACACCAAGGGCCCCACCGCTGACAGCCTGGAGCAGCACAAAGCGTCCTCAGATCCTGAAATTACAGCACGATTGTCAGTTGTCTGACTGAAGAGAACCTTGAATTTGTTTTGAAAAGTAAAGTGCAGAAAATAAACACCACTGAAAATCCAGGGATTCCCAGTGGGAAGACCACCGTGTCCATGCCAGTCCCAATCAAGATCTACGGCAGATGTAAAAGACACCAAATTGTGAAGACTTAGCATGGAAAAAGGTATAATTTTTAAAATATGTTTATTATATGTTCACATCATCATGATTTAGAGCCATACAAGTCATATAAATAAATATATGATTGATTAATTTCAACTGTTTCTTTACTTTTTAATGTGGCTGCTAGAATATTTATATTTGCATATGTGGACAGTGCTGGTTTAGGTTAAAAAAAGACTGAAGAGAAATAACAAAATGCAATGTGTAACCCTAGACTGGATCCTTGTTTAAAAAACACCAAACGACTATAAAAACATCCTTGAAACAATCAGAGAAATCTGAATGTGGATTGGATACTAGATGTGGAATTGTTGATTTTCTTAGTGGTGATACTGGTATCATAGTTACACAGGAGGTTGTTTTTACTTTTCGAACAAACACCCTAAAATATTTAGGGGTGAAATATCGTGTTGGCTAAACTTACTTTCAAATACTTAGTGATGTATATTTTTATAATTTACTATTTTATAAGTATAATATTTACATTTTACTTAAATATTTTAACTATATTAACATCATAGGCATTATACCGTATATTGAATATTTACATGTAATTATATGTATACATATCTGTGTGTTTGCATAGACAGCAAAATAGTAACAATTGTTGAATCTGGATGGAAGTTAAATTGGATTCATTGTGTCCTTTTTTCAACAGTCATTCTATACATTAGACTTTTTTTTTTTTTTTTTTTTTTTGCGGTACGCGGGCCTCTCACTGCCACGGCCTCTCCCGTTGCGGAGCACAGGCTCCTGATGTGCAGGCTCAGCGGCCATGGCTCATGGGTCCAGCCGCTCCGCAGCATGTGGGATCCTCCAGTACCGGGTCACAAACCCGTGTCCCCTGCATCAGCAGGCGGACTCTCAACCACTGCGCCACCAGGGAAGCCCTAGAATTTTTTCATAATAACAAGTTGGGGAAAAGTTTATGGCTCCAAAAAAACTTTTGACTAAAACCAAATGACACAATGGTGCCACAGTGACAACCATGGGAAGAGAGCATGGCTGAAAATCACAATTCAGGCAGACTATAATGACTATTTTAAAATAATTTATAATTTTACTCAAGGTTATGGACTAATTGATCTCTAAATATACCAAAACTCCCTTAAAGCCCTGTGCTGCTTTCTTCCCTTTGGAGAAGAAACCCTTTAAGGGACATTCTAAACCAAAGACGATGATTTCCCAGTTATAAGTTGCCGTCTGTCCCTAGGGAGGGGGGATGAGTCTCCACCTCCTCTGGAGGGTCCCCGAGACCTCGCCTTCAGTACCACACGGGCCCTGACCCACTGACGTTGTGGTATCTTTCTTAGCTGGGTTGGCAGCCCCAATTTTCATCCACACCCACTTCCAGACAACTTGGTTGGTGAGCTCGTCTGGGGAGGGTCGTCTTGACCCGGCCGAGGACTGAGCAGTGGTGCTTGTGGAGCAGCAGCTGCTTTCTGGTACATATTTCTTTGGAAGCAAAGATATGATGATGTCACCACGTTACTCCAGCCAGAGGAAGGTTCTCAACAGCACTGCAGAACGGAAAATGGCCAAAGAGAAACACTACTTTCGTGCAAGAGTCTTGGTTAAACGTCTTCAAGTGTAAGCAGATACTTGATGTCCTTTTATAAGAAAATGTTGTTGTAGCAAATCTGTTTCTGTGATGTCATAGGTGTGAGTGTAATCCAGATGGCTCAGCCCTTGGGCCCCACAAGATCATACTGGAAGTCGGCCCGAAGCAGCAGCCTGAGAGCCGGTGCCCTGAACAAAGCTAAGATGGACCAGCCTGGGGGCGGCGGACATGTGAACTCTCTGTGCACACACTCTGGGCTCCTGCTAGGGCTGGGCCCGCGCTGCTGTCCACCCGAAGTGCCCGTCATTCTGCTCCTCAAGCTTCTGTGTCACTTCCTCCTCCCAACAGGACGCTGGGCCCCTCAGTGTCCCCAGCTCCCCTGGACCAGAGCTGACCTTTGAAAGCCCCAGCTCTCACGCAGAACTTGCCTCAGTGTGAGTCTCAGCAAATGCTCCCAGGAGGGGCCCTCAAGCCTTTGACTGAAATCCACATCACAAATGCACTCAGCAGACACACAGACACCTCTCTCCATAGATCCGAACAAGTTTCATGAAGAAGCATTCAATCTTGCTTCGTGCAATGCGTGGATATTCCTATTATCTATTTCATTCCTTATAAATATTGGTCAAGACTCCATTGATTTTGAACTTATTAATGAACTCACTTTTAAATTATAGAAGTAGCCCATCTGCCAGGGATCAGTTAATTGGCTTATTTAGGATTGGGACAATGGAAAAGCAGTCTTTCACCAGAGGCAGACACAGATTCCTGGGGAGGTGTTTTGCCACCGCCAGTAGGTGAGGATAAGTGCTGTGTCTGTTCCATCAACTTACCACCCCCTGCTCCCCACTTGGGAAGGCTCGGCGCTGCCAGTCCTGTGTGGTTTCCTCCACTCTGTCCTCTGCAGTTTCCTAAATTAGCCCCTGGGACTTGCTTGGTGCAGCTCCCTTATGCTCTGTACTTGGGCTGCTCCTGGAGAAGAAAGTGGATGGAAACATTAGTCCCACCGTTGGGGCTGGGCGTTGAGTCATCCACTGAGACCCAGAGTTCGGAGGCCCAGCCTCACCTCTCCTGCATCCTCAGAGCCCAAGTAGCCTAGGAGCCACAAATGTCCAGAGTCGTAGCTCAGTACCTCCCTACATCCTTGGTCCTTCTGTAGGCCCAGGGTCCTGCCCTGGACCCCAAAGCATAGCTGGCACCTAGGATCCCAGCCAGGTCCCACCAGCCCTCCTGTCCACACACTCAACAGACGGGTACTTGGTCTGTGCACGTTGCAGGTGCTGCACCCACGGCTGACCAGGCCATGGATCTCCTGGGGCTGACTTCTACCCGGCTAGCTTCCCAGGGACCTGGGCCGCCTGGCAGACAGCTTCCTGGGATCCCGAGCAGCTGTCCTCCACGCCACTGCGTGCCTTGAGTCCGGCAATGCCTGACTGATCCCTTTGTGCTCTGGGGCCTGGGGAGCCCGACTGTACGACCTTGGGCTCTGACCACCCCGAGTCCCGAGTGGGGGCTCAGGCCCCTTCCAGCTTCGTCCTCCTCCCACTGAATCCGTGTCCCAGGGGCTCAGGCACAGTCAGAGTCCTGGGACAAAGGGGCATGGGACGGGCTTTCTGCTCCACATCCTCATCCGGGGGAGGAAAACCACCCAGGAAGGAGCGATTGTCTGCGGAGCTGGTAGACGCAGGTCTCTCCCGGGAGCAGAGGACAGAGTCCCCGCAGTCCAGGCAGCCAGCCTCTCCTGACTTTGCTTTCCTTGCACTGGGCTTGGCCCGGCGATCGGTGTGGAGCCACGCACGGTTGGGGACCTGGCCTGGGTCCCGCTCTGCCGCTCGCTGGCTGTGAGCTCCGTGCCTCAGTCTCCTCGCCTGCAGAATCAGACCCCTGCCCCTCGGGGCCGTCCTCAGGGTCAAGTGAGTCTAAGCACGACCAGGCCCAGAACGGTGCCCGGAGGAGAGAGCATGAGTTCAGGTCACACAGGCCTCAGGATGTGAGGCCTCTGAGGGGGCATTTCACGCGTGGGGACGTGGGAGCCAGGCTCACCCCACACCGCGATCTCCTGGTCCTTCTGGCCGGGGTTTTTCCGCACTCTCTTCTGTGTACCTTGGAGGCCCTTAATAGGCAGGCTATTCATTTACTCTGGACTGCAAGCTGCAGGGAGGAGAAAGTCAAGTTGCGCTAGAGTCCCAGGCGGCACCCTCTCCTCTGGCGCCAGCAGCCTTGCCACCTGGATCCTGCAGCGGAGAAGCTGGGGCTCCGAGGCCCAGGCCGCTTGCTGGTGTTGCTCTAGAAGGTGTTCAGTAACATGAGCTGAGCACTGCTTGTTGATCATCGATTTAAATGTTCAAAGTAACCTTGTGAGAGAAATACTGGTCCCATTTTTCAGATGAGAAAATGAGGCTCCCAGGGTACAAACCCGTACAAGCCGCCCTTCAGGGTGGAGCTGAGTCACCTCTGCCGACTCCAAGCCCTGTCCTCCCCAGACCCCTAGCTTGCCCTTACAAAGGAGGCTGCTTCCCCCTAACGCACGGCCTCGGTCCAGGCAATTTCAGAGGCCTGGGCGCCACCGTGCACCCATTCAATCCATGTGGCCACAGTTGGCCTTCAGGCCGCCTCTACCCGGTGTGGGGAAGGCAGGACCTGCTTACGGGGTCACAGACGGGCTGGACAGCACTGGGGCCACCTCTGCTGCTGGGGTCATGTTTGGAGAGGGTCACAGGTAGGGTGGAAGCCTGCTTGCTCTGAGTTACCCAGCCACCCAGGCTTCTCTGGACGGTCCTCCTCCCGGGATCCAGGAGGAGTGTGGATGGGATTAGTTCTTTCTTTACAAAATTTTCTTTTATATCCTTTCTCTGCCTTAGAAATGATGGTGGTAGAGGTAGTTGCCTTTTCTTCATCTCGGGGAGAAAGCATTCAATAGACAGAGGAAGCGATAGTGGCTTTGGACCTGCCCTTACATCCTGTTTTGCTGAAAGTGTGTGGATTAACAGGTTTTAATTCTATCAAATGCCTTTTCTCTACATTTATTGAGATGATCATATGATTCTTCTCTTTGATTCTGTTAATGTCTTGAATTGTGTCAGTAGAGTTTTGAATATTAAAGAAGACTCAATTTGTATAGTAACCCAACTTGATCACGTTGTATTATCTTTTTTAAAAAGACCTTGCTGCCTGCGCCAGTGTCCTGTGCCAGCCTTGCAGGCTCCCTCCCTGCACAGCCTGCAAGCGGCAGCCCTTCCCTCACACCTGACTGGGCCTCTGGATTGAGGAGGTGCTGCACGAAAGGACATCTGAGGCACAGAGAAGTTAACTGCCTGGTCCAAGATCACAGAGCTAAGCTGTGACACTTGAGCTGGTGTCCTTCATGAATCACATCTTCCCCATCACTTAAGAAGCCAGTGAGATACTTACATATTTATCTGTCTCCTACTTGATATATACCCAGGAGGGAAATGGCTTTTTTCGAGCTTTATTGAGCCGTGTGGCTGACAGGGTCTTGGTGCTCCGGCCTGGTGTCGGGCCTGAGCCTCTGAAGTGGGAAAGCTGAGTTCAGGTCATTGGACCACCAGAGATCTCCCGGCCCCAGGTAATATCAGTCGGTGAGAGTTCTCCCAGAGATCTCCATCTCAACACTACGACCCAGCTCCACCCAACGGCCAGCAGGCTCCAGTGCTGGATGTCCCATGACAATCAACTAGCAAGACAGGAACACAACACCACCCATTAGCAGAGAGGCTGCCTAAAATCATACTAAGTTCACAGAAACCCCAAAACACACGATGGGACGTGGCCCTGCCCACCAGAAAGACAAAATCCAGCCCCACCCACCAGAACACAGGCACCAGTCCCCTCCACCAGGAAGCCCACACAAGCCACTGAACTAACCTCACCCACTGGGGGCAGATACCAAAATCAACAGGAACTACAAACCTGCGGCCTGCAAAAAGGAGACCCCAACACAGTAAGTTAAACAAAACGAGAAGACAGAAATACACAGCAGATGAAGGAGCAAGGTAAAAACCCACCAGACCAAACAAATGAAGAGGAAATAGGCAGACTACCTGAAAAAGAATTCAGAGTAACTATAGTAAAGATGATCCAAAATCTTGGAAATAGAATGGAGGAAACACAAGAAACGTTTAACAAGGATCTAGAAGAACCAAAGAGCAAACAAACAATGATGAAAAACACAATAAATGAAATTAAAAATTCTCCAGAAGGAATCAATAGCAGATTAACTGAGGCAGAAGAACGGATAAGTGACCTGGAAGATAAAATAGTGGAAATAACTACAACAGAGCAGAATAAAGAATGAAAAGAATTGAGGACAGTCTCAGAGACCTCCGGGACAACATCAAACACACCAACATTCGAATTATAGGGGTCCCAGAAGAGGAAGCAAAAAGGAAAGGGTCTGAGAAAATATTTGAAGTGATTACAGTGGAAAACTTCCCTAACATGGGAAAGGAAATAGTCAATCAAGTCCAGGAAGCACAGAGAGTCTCATACAGAATAAATCCAAGGAGAAATATGCCAAGACACATATTAATCAAACTATCAAAACTTAAATATAAAGAAAAAATATTAAAAGCAGCAAGGGAAAAGCAACAAATAACATACAAGGGAATCCCCATAAGGTTAACAGCTGATCTTCAGCAGAAACTCTGCAAGCCAGAAGGGAGTGGCAGGACATATTTAAAGTGATGAAAGGGAAAAACCTACAACCAAGATTACTCTACCCAGCAAGGATCTCATTCAGATTCGATGGAGAAATTAAAAGCTTTACAGACAAGCAAAAGAAAGAAAATTCAGCACCACCAAACCAGCTTTACAACAAATGCTAAAGGAACTTCTCTAGGCAAGAAACACAAGAGAAGGAAAAGACCTACAATAACAAACCCAAGACAATTAAGAAAATGGTAATAGGACCATACATATCGATAATTACCTTAAATGTAAATGGATTAAATGTTCCAATCAAAAAACATAAACTGGCTGAATGGATACAAAAACAAGACCCGTATATATGCTGTCTACAAGAGACCCACTTCAGACTTAAGGACACATACAGACTGAAAGTGAGGGGATGCAAAAAGATATTCCATGCAAATGGGAATCAAAAGAAAGCTGCAGTAGCAATTTGCATATCAGACAAAACAGACTTTAAAACAAACACTATTACAAGAGACAAAGAAGGACACTACATAATGATCAAGGGATCAATCCAAGAAGAAGATATAACAATTCTAAATATCTATGCACCCAACATAGAAGCACCTCAATATATAAGGCCAATGCTAACAACCATGAAAGGGGAAATCGACAGTAAAACAATCATAGTAAGGGACTTTAACACCCCACTTTCACCAATGGACAGATCATCCAAAGTGAAAATAAATAAGGGAACACAAGCTTTAAATGACACATTAAACAAGATGGACTTAATTGATATTTATAGGACATTCCATCCCAAAACAACAGAATACACTTTCTTCTCAAGTGCTCATGGAACTTTCTCCAGGATAGATCATATGTTGGGTCACAAATCAAGCCTTGGTAAATTTAAGAAAATTGAAATCGCATCAAGTATCTTTACTGATGACAATGCTACAAGACTAGGTATCAATTACAGGAAAAAAAAACTGTAAAAAATACAGACACATGGAAGCTAAACAATACGCTACTAAATAACCAAGAGATCACTGAAGAAATCAAAGAGAAAATCAAAAAATACCCAGAAACAAATGACAAAGAAAACACAATGACCCAAAGCCTATGGGATGGGCTTCCCTGGTGGCGCAGTGGTTGAGAGTCCGCCTGCCGAATGCAGGGGACACGGGTTCATGCCCCGGTCCACGAAGGTCCCACATGCTGCGGAGCGGCTGGGCCCGTGAGCCATGGCCACTGAGCCTGCATGTCTGGAGCCTGTGCTCCGCAACGGGAGAGGCCACAGCAGTGAGAGGCCTACGTACTGCAAAAAAAAAAAAAAAAGCCTATGGGATGCCCAAAAGCAGTTCTAAGAGGGAAGTTTATGGCAATACAATCCTACCTCAAGAAACAAGAAAAATCTCAAATAAACAACCTAACCTTACACCTAAGGCAATTAGAGAAACAAGAACAACAACAAAAAAAAAAAACTCCAAAGTTAACAGAAGGAAAGAAATCACAAAGATCAGATCAGAAATAAATGAAAAAGGAATGAAGGAAATGATAGCAAAGGTCAATAAAACTAAAAGCTGGTTCTTTGAGAAGATAAACAAAATTGATAAACCATTAGCCAGACTCATCAAGAAAAAAGGGAGGAGACTCAAATCAACAGAATTAGGAATGAAAAAGAAGAAGTAACAACTGACACTGCAGAAATACAAAGGATCATGAGAGATTAATACAAGCAACTATATGCCAATAAAATAGACAACCTGGAAGAAATGGACAAATTCTTAGAAAAGCACAACCTTCCGAGACTGAACCAGGAAGAAATAGAAAATACAAACAGACCAATCACAAGGACTGAAATTGAAACTGTGATTAAAAATCTTCCAACAAACAAAAGCCCAGGACCAGATGGCTTCACAGGCGAATTCTATCAAACATTTAGAGAAGAGCTAACACCCATCCTTCTCAAACTCTTCCAAAGTATAGCAGAGGGAGGAACACTCCCAAACCCATTCTACAAGGCCACCATCACCCTGATACCAAAACCAGACAAAGATGTCTCCAAAAAAAAAAACACTACAGGCCAATATCACTGATGAACATAGATGCAAAAATCCTCAACAAAATACTAGCAAACAGAATCCAACAACACATTAAAAGGATCACACACCATGATCAAGTGGGGTTTATCAATATACACAAATCAATCAGTGTGGTATACCATATTAACAAATTAAAGGATAAAAACCATGTGATAATCTCAGTAGGTGCAGAGAAAACTTTTGACAAAATTCAACACGCATTTATGATAAAAACTCTCCAGAAAGAAGGCATAGAGGGAACTTACCTCAACATAATAAAGGCCATATATGACAAACCCACAGCCAACATCGTCCTCAATGGTGAGAAACTGAAACCATTTCCTCTAAGATCAGGAATAAGACAAGGTTGCCCACTCTCACCACTATTATTCAGCATAGTTTTGGAAGTTTTAGCCACAGCAATCAGAGAAGAAAAAGAAATAAAAGGAATGCAATTTGGAAGAGAAGAAGTAAAACTGTCACTGTTTGCAGATGACATGATACTATACCTAGAGAATCCTAAAGATGCCACCAAAAAATTACTAAAGCTAATCAATGAATTTGACAAAGTTGCAGGATACCAAATTAATGCACAGAAATCTCTTGCATTCCTATACACTAACAACAAAATATCAGAAAGAGAAATTAAGGAAACAATCCCATTCACCATTGCAACAAAATGAGTAAAATACCTAGGAATAAACCTACCTAAGGAGACAAAAGACCTGTATGCAAAAAACTATAAGACACTGATGAAAAAAATTAAAGACGATACCAACAGATGGAGAGATATATCATGTTCTTGGATTGGAAGAATCAACATTGTGAAAATGACTATACTACCCAGGGCAATCTACAGATTCAATGCAATCCCTAGCAAGCTACCAATGGCATTTTTCACAGAAATAGAACAAAAAATTTCACAGTTTGTATGGAAACACAAAAGACCCCAAATAGCAAAAGCAATCTTGAGAACGAAAAATGGAGCTGGAGGAATCTGGCTCCCAGAATTTAGACTATACTACAAAGCTACAGTAATCAAGAGAGTATGGTACTGGCACAAAAACAGAAATATAGATCAATGGTACAGGATAGAAAGCCCAGAGATAAACCCATGCACATATGGTCACCTTATCTTTGATAAAGGAGGCAAGAATATACGACGGAGAAAAGAGAGCCTCTTCAAAAAGTGGTGCTGGGAAAACGGGAGATCCACATGTAAAAGAATGAAATTAGAACACTCCCTAACACCATACACAAAAATAAACCCAAAATAGATTGAAGACCTAAATGTTAGGCCAGACACTATAAAACTCTTAGAGGAAAACATAGGCAGGACACTCTATGGCATAAATCACAGCAAGATCCTTTGGACCCACCTCCTAGAGAAATGGAAATAAAAACAAAAATAAACAAATGAGACCTAATGAAACTTAAAAGCTTTTGCACAGCAAAAGAAACCATTAAAAAGATGAAAAGACAACCCTCAGACTGGGAGAAAATATTTGCAAAACGAAGCAAATGAAAGGATTAATCTCCAAAATTTACAAGCAGCTCATGCAGCTCAATATCAAAAAAACAAACCACCCAATCCAAAAATGGGCAGAAGACCTAAATAGACATTTCTCCAAAGAAGATATACAGATTGCCAACAAACACATGAAAGGATGCTCAACATCACTAATCATTAGAAAAATGCAAATCAAAATTACAATGAGGTATCTCCTCACACCGGTCAGAATAGCCATCATCAACAAATCTACAAGCAATAAATGCTGGAGAGGGTGTGGAGAAAAGGGAACCCTCTTTCACTGTTGGTGGGAATATAAATTGATACAGCCACTATGGAGAACAGTATGGAGGTTCCTTAAAAAACCAAAAATAGAACTACCATATGACCCAGCAATCCCACTATGGGACATACACCCTGAGAAAACCATAATTCAAAAAGAGTCATGTACCAAAATGTTCATTGCAGCTCTATTTACAATAGCCAGGACATGGAAGCAACCTAAGTGTCCATCACCAGTTGAATGGATAAAGAAGATGTGGCACATATATAAAATGGAATATTACTCAGCCATAAAAAGAAACGAAATTGAGTTATTTGTAGTGAGGTAGATGGACCTAGAGTCTGTCATACAGAGTGAAGTAAGTCAGAAAGCAAAAAACAAATACCATATGCTAACACATATATATGGAATCTAAATTTTAAAAAAAAAAGGTTCTGAAGAACCTAGGGGCAGGACAGGAATAAAGATGCAGACCTAGAGAATGGACTTGAGAACACGGGGAGGAGGAAGGGTAAGCTGTGACAAAGTGAGAGAGTGGCATGGACATATATACACTACCAAATGTAAAACAGATAGCTAGTGGGAAGCAGCCGCATAGCACAGGGAGATCAGCTCAGTGCTTTGTGACCACCTAGAGGTGGGATAGGGAGGGTGGGAGGGAGATGCAAGAGAGAGGGGATATGGGGACATATGTATATGTATAGCTGATTCACTTTGTTATACAGCAGAAACTAACACAGCATTGTAAAGAAATTATACTCCAATGAAGATGCTAAAAAAGAAAAAAAAAGAAAAAATTCTTGGCCGTCTATCAATTAGAAAGAAACACAATTTCCTGAATTGGCTTTCTCTCCTAATTACGTATGTAATTGCCCTTTCCTATTATTTTGTACCCTTGTATTACAATACCCTCTTAACTGGTGTCTCTAACTTTTGTGTCTCCCTTCCCCAGTCTTTATTCCACATAGCAAATAAAAAATTATGTTCGTGAAGCACAAAAAAAAAACAAAAAACAAAAAAGAAGACATTGCTGGATTTGATTCTGAGTTGGCAGTTTTAGTTCTCTTTTTAGCGCTTTAAATGCATCTTTCCACTCTTCCTGGAACTTCATCGGTGCTGACAAGAAATCGCTCGCTATTTGGGTCTCTGCAACCTCTAGGAAGTACATGCTTTTCCCTGGCTGCTTTTAGAAACTTCTCTTTATCGGTTCCCCACCCCTCCTTGGCTGTGTGGGGGGAGGCCAGGTTCTGTCTGTGCTCCCCTTGCTGTGCCCCAGAGGTGCCCCCCAGCAGACCCCCAGGGTGAGCATGAGGCTCACGGCTTGTGCCCTGTCCTCTGAGAGTCATGGCCCCACACTGCCTGCTGTCCGGCGGCTCCTGTGCTTTGTCCAGTTTTGTAGTTTCTTCTGCATGTCCAGCTGGTAACGGTGGCTCCATCAAGGCCAAGGTGCCAGGCTGAGTGTACAGCCACCAGCCACTGGCCTCCCTCAGCCATCCCTGCAGTCAGGCCGATTGGCACTCTGCTCCTGCCGGGGTGTCCTCAAAGCTCAGGGCCCTCCTCCTCCACGAAGGCCCCAGGATCACCTCAGCCACAGAGGCTCCAGCCTCTGACCACAGGCCGGACATGGGCCTAGGACCCAGCCCAGGTGGCAGCCTCTACCCCCAGGATGCTGTGGGAATGAGGAGATGGCTTTCTGTAAAGCACTTAGAAGAGCCCCATGTACAGGACGCCACCTCTGTAGATGTCAGCTGTGGTCATTCATGCTGCCTGGTACTCTCTTCTCCAAATATATCTGTTTAAAATATTTTTAGATTTATGGAAAAACTGTGAAAATAGTACAAGAAATTCTCTATAAGGGTCTTACATTAGTGTGGTTTGTTTGTTACAGTTGATGAACCAATACTGATACGTTATTATTAAGCCCATACTTGGGTCAGGTGGCCTTTCTCTGTCCCAGGATCCTACTGGGACCCACAGCATGGTTAGTCCCCAGGTCTCCTGGTCACCTCTGGGTTGTGATGGTTCCTCGGACCTCCCTTGGGTTGATGGCCCTCACAGTTCTCAGGAGGGCAGGTCAGGCATTTTTCAGAGTGTTCCTCGGTGGGCTTGTCTGATGTTATTCTCATGGTCAGACGGGAGTTTTGGGAAGAAGACCCCAGAGGTAAGGATCCTTCATCATGTCGCATCAAGAGCACATGATCGGGGCTTCCCTGGTGGCGCACTGGTTGAGAATCTGCCTGTCAATGCAGGGGACACGGGTTCGAGCCCTGGTCCGGGAGTATCCCACATGCCGCAGAGCAACTAGGCCCGTGAGCCACAACTACTGGGCGTCTGGAGCCTGTGCTCCGCAACGAGAGAGGCCGCGATAGTGCGATAGTGAGAGGCCCACGCACCGCGATGAAGAGTGGCCCCCGCTTGCCACAACTAGAGAAAGCCCTCGCACAGAAACGAAGACCCAACACAGCAAAAATAAATTAATTAATTAATAAACTCCTACCCCCAACATCTAAAAAAAAAAACAAAGAGCACATGATCTCAGCACGAGTTGTCACTGGTGATGTCAACCCTGGTCACCTGGCTGAGGTACAGTTTCGCTGGTTTTATTTAGCTTTTTAAGTCGGTCTTGCCCTGGCCTTGCCTCCAACCAACAAAAGGGGAAATTTCTTGAAAGTCGAGAATGTGCTAATTCTTTGCAACCTCCTCAGGGCCAGCTCTGTGCTGTGCTCATCAGTGGCTATCTTTGCACTAATTAATAAGAGAGCGGAGGCAACTCTATCCTATGTAAGGGAGGAGGTGGGCCGCACCGAGCTGCAGCCAGAGCGAGGCTCCTGAGAGCCTCAGAGCTGTGCTTTCTCAGCCTCGGGGTCCGCGAGGGGCTTGGCCAGTGAGTCCAGCTCCAAATCCAACCTGATCCCGATTCCAAGTGGTTTCTGTGGGTCTAAGGGAAGGAAGGAGAGGTAAAAATTAATAGGGGCTCCCGTATGTCTACAACGTCACACTGGGTAATAGGACATTGCTGGGATAAATATTGCCTTGCAAATATTTGGAATTTCTGCAATTCTATCTTGAAAATACCCTTCTATTAGCTGTTTTTTTCCAACTCATTATATCCTAATGGACTGTCTAAAGAGCTTAAAATGTCTGCTTCTCCTTGACCTTCTTATGAGGGAAATTAGAACTGGAAACAATTACTAAATACCTGGAAATTTTCCATTGGGATTTATGCCCTTAAAGCAACTGACCACATTTAAATAGCTTCATCATAGTGAAATTTTGCTTCATGATCATGCATTTTAAAAAGTCCAGCCAGAGGCCCTGAAAGTAATTCTATAACCACATAATGGTTCTCTGTCCATTAAGTTACAAAAATGTGTTACAGAAAATGTAGAGAGAGGTTGCTCCGTGTTCACTGAATTACTCTTATCCACAAATGACTTTATATCTTCAGTATTTTCATCCTTTTTGGTGCCATTATCAAATTATTCTAGCATTCTTTTATTTAGAAAACGCCGCAGGATTATTTCTATTCACTGGTTAGTTCTGTCCTTGTTCTTGCAAAAAAACCCCACGTGGTCACCCCTGAAAAAACAGGAGAGGTGGTGCTGAGCCACGGCAGTTTGGGGACGGGGCTTTGGCGGAGCACAGACCTGCTGCCACTTCTCAGCAGTTTCCATGGTGTCATTAGCGTAAAAAATAGCAGAAGAGCACGGCCCTGGGAGCCCCTTCCCCCAAGGAGCCCCGAAGAAGTACAACTGCTGTCTGCACAGCGTTTTGGATTCTGAGTCTTGTTACCTAAATGACCCCTTTCAGGAGGATAAACGCCACCCAAACGCCCAGCAAGAAGTCCTGCAACACATAGAATGTTTAGGGGTTTTTTTTTGTTTGTTTGTTTTGCAAACCCATTATAGAGCAAAATCTGTATTCCACGTAAGAAAACACTCTTCAAAGAGAAGAGAGATCTCCTAAGAGAAGCCACAGCAGAAGCAGTGGGAGTCAGCAGCTCACCTCAAACCCCTCGCCCACCCTGACCTGAGGCCACTCGCGACCTAAGTGTGTCCTTGAGTCTGAACAAGTTTGGCATCTCATAAATGAAACAAAATAAAAGTAAAAGATGGAAGAAAAAAAGCTAAAAATGTAAAAAGCAGTGCTCAAGTTTTCTGATCTTAAGCAAAACAATCACTTTTAGGAAAGGGGTACCTAAGCCCCACAAAGCTCTCTGCTTTTATTACTATTATGCTTAAAATCCCAGCCCAACCACTGCCCTGTCCCACTTCCTCTCCCAGCATCTGGGGGGCCGTCTCTTTCCTCAGCACCAGGGAGCATGTCCACCTGACTCACTTCGTCCATTTAAGGACACATCCTGATTTTCCCAAACAGAGCTTTTCCTGTGTTGGAGACGGGAGATTTCATACTCACTTCTAACGTCTCTTCTGGAAAAATAAACCTTCCATATACCCATTTTCCCTTTGTGATGAGCCTGGCTGAGCAGTGCAGCTCTTCCCGGCTCAGGTGAGCAGCGCTGTCCTGGGTGACTCATCATGGTGGGTCTCGCGGCACAGGTACAGAGAGAGAGACAGACAGGGAAAGACAGGGACAGAGAGACAGGGACAGAGAGACAGAGAGGGATGGAGGGAGGGAGAGAGAAGAGAGGTTTGCAAACTCTACGCTTTCCAGGTGCACAGTTTAATAATTCCTGAGCCGTATCATTACAATAATATGCACACAATAAAAATCAGTGCACACAGAGCCACAGACTATCCCCGTACACCTGCCTGAGCCACGACAATGCATCTCCCAGCAACACTGTCTAGAGACCGTGGAAAACACAGCCTGATCGATGTGAACGAGTGAAGAATCTGATTAGATGGGCAGCAGTTAATTCTTGAGCCTTTGGGTCTGAGAGGCAGAGTGAAGCGTCACGACCGAGACACTTCTAAACCTGCCTAATTCCCTAACTGGTCACTTGTAACCTCAGGCCCACGCGTGGTATCCCTGTCCAGCCGGCAGGGGC
The DNA here is from genome assembly GCF_025265405.1 of Mesoplodon densirostris. Lineage (NCBI taxonomy): Eukaryota > Metazoa > Chordata > Mammalia > Artiodactyla > Ziphiidae > Mesoplodon > Mesoplodon densirostris. The sequence goes on along the minus strand of NC_082670.1, from coordinate 1,384,259 downwards.
GGTGGGCAGCCCTGCACTGCGCGAGAGGTTGGCGGGTCTGAGCCAGGGTCCGGCCGCTGCCGCGCGTTCCTGGGTCCATCTCCTCGCTTTCCCCACAAGCCCATCTAAGATCCTTATAAAACTATTTCATAACCTACCATATCCCGAAATATTCTGCCTTAATCCTCAATCAAACCCATATCTTCACATTCTAATCTCTGTGGAAAGTTAAAGGAAAACATCTGATTCCCGAGCCCCCCGAGGCGTGAACACCTTAGAGATTAGGAACCTCCTCATGAAGCGTTCTCTTCCCTTGGCTTCTGCAACACCAAAGTTCTGGCTGTCTTTCTATTTTTTCCTGCCTGTGTCCCCCGAGCCCAGCCCAGCCCCCAGCCGCTTCTTTTGTGAGCCTACGCCTTTAATGCTGGTCATCGGGGCCCCATCCCAGGCCCAGCCCCCGCGCTCCTGATTCTCAGGCCGTCTTTACACACGCCCCCTCCCTCCCGGATGCACTCCTGCCCCCTCTTTACTTGGGTTTCCACCACCTTTAAGAGTCACCATAAGCATCGTGCCCTCACAGACCACGCGTGGCCAGTGCCCCCACGTGCCCCGTGGTCCCGTGAACAATCTTATCGCCGAATCTGGAGGGTCGTGAGACAGTTAGAGTCTGTCTCCTACGCTTGACGGGGACCATGCGGCAGTGACCTTGACACCCCCGTGGCTGCCAGAGCCCTTGGCACCAGGCAGTCACAAACGTGTTGGCCGAAGAAAAGAGCTGGAAGGGGCGGAAGACGGAGTTGCCTGTTGGCGGTGATCGGCGGGGTGGGCTCTGCGCACACTGTCTGCTCCTGGTAAATCCCTGTGAAGGGCGTGAGGCCTGGGAGTAACACGGTCTCCCCTCGGAGCAGTGCAGGCCCCGGGGCCAAGGAGCATCCGTGACTGACAGCAGGTCCCGAGACGTACGCAGCTTAGAGGCGGATGAAGAGCACAGGGTTTTCATTGTGATCCAGTGCTTTCTCCATAACACCTTAGAGACAATTCCTTTCTGAGTAATTTGGAGCACAAAGAGGGAGGACATGAGAAGCGGCCAAGTTTTACTCGTTGATGGACAGGAACCTAATGTGTGTTTCCTGGTAGAAGTGTCACCTTTATCTACACCACAGAAAAGGCTGGCGAGACGGGAACTTCATGACACCTTTTAAGAATGTCTTTGCTTTACAAATTACTCATGACTCGAAAACCCTGGGATAGTATCATGCCCGTGCTCTTAGGCTGACCCAGGAAGGTGGCAGCTTGGCCTGTGGTGCCCAGCCTGGGTCAAAATGGGGGATGCAGGGGAGCAGGACGCGGCTGGGACACCGGACCAGAGAAGTCTCCTGTGGCCTAGTCTGCACTCCTCACCTGGCTGTGAGGCGTCCTTGGAGGGAAGCACCTTATCCAGCTGGACCACTGCGTTGCTATGGAGACCAGAGCCAAACTGCCTGGGCCAGGCCCCAACCTCCTGTGTCGCAGAGTTGAGTTTCCGCCAAGGTCGGGGCCCAGGCAGCCACGGGCACAGCCCAGAAAACAGCAGTGTGACACACGGGCAGAAAGGGCTCCGGGAAAAGGGAGATAAGCACGCAGATGTCCCCTGGGGGCACGCGGGCCACGTCCTGGTGGGGACAGGAGTCCAAATGTCAGTCACATTCTCCTCACCTGTCTTCATAGAGGCCACTGAACATCTTTAAATTAAACGTAGAACTCCTTTGTTTTCTTTCATTTCAAAAGTGAACATGAGGAATGGTTTCAATTCAGAGCCTGCCCTAAAGCAGTGACCGTGTCCTGTAACTTGGTTTCATTGAACTTAATCAAAATCCTGTCCAGGGAGATAGCCTGAAGAGTAAAGAACAAAAATAAAGAACAATTGATGTAAAAATGCCGCCCAAGAAACGTGAACATGTGCTGAGTGTGTAAAGGATGGTGACCCAGGAGCCTTGGAGGAGGTAGAAGCTTCCCAGAAGCTCCGTCTGGCAGAGCAGCAATCACAGGCCCCGCCCACAGAGTGACCGGCAGAGGGACATTTAGGACCAGAAGTTCTGCCCTTAAAGGGCAGCATTTGTCCCTTCCAGTCACTTGTTGGTTTACTCACAGCGAATCCCTGGTGGACACGCCAGGCCCTGTGCTCGGCACGGAAACTCCTTCACTTAGAATCAGGGTGACGAGCGGGGTCGTGGTGGTCAGGCCGAAGCTGTCCCTCCGAGGACAGGCCTTCAGAAGGTCACCCAGGTCCGAGCCCACTGACCCGGGCGCCGCATCCACCTCTGCAGGGGCGGGGATGGGCAGCCAGCATCCCCGAATCGGCGGGAAGTTCCTGGGTCTGACCCGGGAAAAGCAGGAGGCGGAGGGACCCCTGGGCCCGGAAAAGGGCCGAGGTGTTAATGGGGGGCGAGGGGGGCCGTGTCCAGAATGGGACCCAGAGGCAGAGGACGGAGGTCCAGAGCAGCAGCTCTCACGTCCCGACCCGGTGACAGGGTGCGGGACCCCAGGCAGCTCGGTTCACCCTCCGAACCTCGGTCTCTGCAGCTGTACCGGGTGCTGGCCCAACACCCTCCTCCCAGATGTGCAGAGAAGGGCTGAGGTCAGGCACGGAAGCGCTGGGCACATACCCCGAGATCCGAGCCAGGCTCCCCCCAGGCTCTCCCCCAGCCTGGCCCTTTCACAACCTGCACTTGACCCGCCAGGCCAGCAGCCCCCCAACGTGGAGTGGCGGCTCGGCCGTAACTGTGTTCCCAGCACATCCTACATAATCCCAGCACGTAGGAAGGGTTCGATAAATTTTTTGAATAAAATATTTATTTAGTGAAGAAAATTTATAAGAGCCATAAAGCCTTGTTGGATCCCTGCATAAAGGCATGTTGTAATATAAGATACGGAAATAACAGTTCTTGATATGGAGCAGATTCCCCTAAAAAGCTCAAATCTGAGCGCAGTTGGGTGATGGAGCCACAGACACCACAGCACTTGCTTCTGCTCTGCCTTTTCGGTAAATCGTTTCACTTATTTTCTCAGTGAGACTCTGATAGTAACAGTGATGCCAGAATATTCTGGAAGCATGGAAAACACAGCCCCGCTTCAGCTTGGCCACACTGATCGCCTCTGGGATTTCCCAGCACATTCTAGTAAACAAGCATCTCTTCACATTAGAACCCTGGGAGGGGGACAAAGCAAGTCTTTAAACCTCGCAGGGAAGGCCGTCAGTGGGACCCAAAGGGAGGGGGCAGGCAGCACCTGGATCTCGGACCACTGCTGTCCTCTGCTGGCAGGCCATGTGCTTCTGGTTTTCGGATGAACTCAGGCAGCGAGGAGAGCGCCAGGTCCTGCATGCTGGGCCTCCAAGAGCTGTGATAGAATTGAGCTTACTTTCCAGAGAATGGATACTAAGGAGAAGATCCTTGCTTAGTGCCCTGGCCAGGTGAGTGTCATCTGCTGAGGTGGGTCATGAAAGGATGCAGATGGCTGTGCCCATGAGGAGAGAAGCTGCCTGGTGAGCTGGGGTCCCGCTGAAGAGCGTTCTAGGCCTGCGGTGTGGGGCGCGGAGTGAACAGCGTGGGTGATGCGAGGACCCCCAGCCTGGAGGTGACAGCGTGTCTTACCCTGGACAGGGCTGGAGAGGAGCCGGTAGCTGAGCCTCTGGGACCCCAGGTTCTGCCCTCCTGAAACTCCAGAGCTCAGGGCAGCAGCTGCTGGGCTCCCTCACCATGACGCATAATTTTTGTTCTGTGAGTCCTTTATTTTGGTGCATCAAAATGCACTTTTGTTGTTTGTTCTTCAATTAACGAATATGTATTGCGTGCCCACCACCTACCACGTGCCAGTCTCTTCCCGAGGGGCTGAGGACTGAACAGACGGATACGTCCCTGTCCTCCTGGAGGTCACATCTTTAAACACGAGACCTCGCTCCCCCGTATTTCCACCACCTGCCGCCCAACCACAGCGCAGGCTCGCACGTCTGGGCTCCACGTGAGACCCACAGGGCAGCTCTGCTGGGATTCTCCACAGAGGTGCCAGGAGCACGTCTCTCTCTGGCGGACTGTGGCCCCAGCGCCTGCCGGGGGTGAATGACTTTTACTCGGAAGCCTTAGTTCCCAAAGACTCTCCACTTTGGCCAAAAGAGGGAAGCGGTCCTCCGAGGCCAGAGGGGAGGCCCTGGGGAGGTCCTGGCCGCTGCATGGGAACTCCGGGTCCCTGGAGGTGAAGGGCCATGGGGCGCCTCCGCACATCGCCTCCAGACCTGCCCCATGCCCACAAAAGGAGTGTTCTTGTCACCTAGGGTGCTGGTATAAAGGGTTACGAGAGGCTTTTCTTTTTTCTTACTTAATAGTGACCCTCCCATATGGTGGGGTAACAAGTAGGGAAGGTAACACTTCTGATTTGCTGAGGCCTGGAGAGGCCGTGTGATCTGCCCAAGTTCTCGGAAGTGACCAGTGGGCAGGGGAACTGGTCCAAACCTCGGCCCTCTTGCCTGTCAGAGGCCTGAGAGCAAGCAAAGCAGACTGTTAGGCAGACAGAAGTTTCCCTCGTTCATCAAGTATTACTGGGGCACTCAGAGAACTATTTCGGCTGCCCGTTAGAGGCGTGTGTTTTTAAATTTGTTTTTGTTGTTTTAATTTGTCTCTTTAAGAAACATTTAAGGTGTCAGGAAACTGCACCTCGATCCTCAGCTTTCAGAGTTTTGTGGAAATCTGTGCAGCCAGCAGGAGCTGGAGAGATGTGTAGAAAGATGGAAGAAGAAAGATGGGGGCCACAGAAGTGGCCACGTGCTCAGCTGTGACGTGGGCTGCGGGCCCCTGCGTGGCACCGGCCTGCAGGGTTGGGCTCCGTGGGGACACGCGGTGTGGCCCTGCAGGGGCTCCTGTCCCACCTGCTCGGCATCCCCCTCGACTGCACTCGGGGCGTCTGTTCAAAGGCGGCCCCTCGTGTTTTGTCTCAAAGGAAGTCACAGGCACAGGGCGGTGACTCACGGGCAGATCTGAGGGACTGGGGGGGTGTTTTGTCTACACTGCGGAGAGCTTACAATAGGCTGATGCCGCTGTGAGGGGCGTGGGCCGGCTCCCGTCTGGAAGAATTTGTTCTCAGCGGCGGGGGTCCGCGTTAGATCTTTGTTTATCTGGCCGTCGAATTCTCAGTGTGTTCACGGAATTTTGCATTGCCAAACTTTGAAAAATAATCCAGAGGATTAAAGAAATCTCTTTTTTCAATTCCTGATACAAAAAGTCATTTTTCTTTTTTTTACTCACAGAAGAGAAGAATAATTTGCTTTCCAAATATTTTCTTTACTCTTTCAGCTATATCTGAAAGAGAGAGCTTACGTGGCTGGAAAGAAATATGTTTTTTCTCATATTAAAAGTATTACATAAGCACCCTGCTAAAAATGGTACTATATTTTATACCAGTTGAATAAGTATTCTGGTTTACTAAGACTGTGTACTAACTGTATATCAATGAATGAGATTTTAAAAATAGAGTGCAGTAAAATGTATATACCAAGTGGGAAAAACCAGAAATGATACTAATGTAATGTTTCTTGAATGAGTATTTGATCTTTCTGATCATTTTGACTCTGGATAAATAGGAGTTTAATGTATCAGTCACATATAACTCAACAAATACAGTCAAACTGATAAAATTCACATATATTCAAATATATGTCCATATAATATAATTCAAATATATTCATATGTAAGTCAAATTAATGCTCTGATAACAAACAAAGGAATTAAAATAAAAACACATCTCAGAGGCTTAAAACAAAAAGCATGGTTTCTCCACTACATTGGTGAGCAGAATCAGCTATGACCATGCCAGCCCTGTATTTGTCAATAACAGCCTAAACAATCGTTTTTTAATTTCAGAATTACAGCTGCATTTGAGCTTTCTTATTCAGAAACAATAAATGTGCATGGTAGGGACTGTTAATTGCCTGCCCATTATGCGTCCTCTTTTTTCTTACTCACAAGACCAATTTTATTAAGGGCATTTCCCAGCCTCCCTTGCAGCTTATAGTGGCCAACCAGATCTAAGCAAAAGCCATTGGGTGAAACTTCTGGGGAAGCTCTTTACAAGTGAACAGATTTGACAAGCTTGTCTCTGTGCCCTTTGCCCTGTTCTTTCTTTGAACCAGGAACACGGATGTGATGGCATGAGTACCAGCAACCATCTTGTGAGCATGAAGAAAAAAGCTCACACCCTGTGGATGGTAGAACAGGGATTTAGAATGAGCTCAAGTCCCCAGTGACCTACTTTCTTGTTAGGTGAGAGAAACATAAACATCTTTCTCATATAAGCTACTTATTGTGGAATTTTCAGTTAAATACAGCCAAACCAAAGTTCAAATTGATAGTTAAGTAAGATAAGGAATAAACTGCAAAGATGAGAAGAACATTAATATTGTGTTCTTACTGCACATTTCTTGTTCATAATTATTAAATATGTTCTGGAAAGGACGTGTATGTACATGCCATCTTGAGTCAATGTCCTCCATGTTTACTCTTTACCCGTTTTTTTTATGAAATATGCACCACTGAGAAAGGAATACATGGCTGGATGGATGGATGGAGAGATAGATGAGACACATAAATACACAGATGGTAGATATGACCAGCAGCAGAGGTACAGTAAGGCACCAAGAGTCATCAAACCAGCGGCTAAACAACGAATAATCACACGACCAGCAGCTTCAGAAATAGACCCCTCTGCTCCCCTCCACGGCCTCAAGCGCCAGCCCCACCGCGTGAATCGCAACCTCCTCCTGAAGTACCCACTCTCGCGGAGTTTACCTTTATCATTTCCTTGGTGTTCTTTACATGTATGTATCCTTAAGCAACACTGTTCAAATTTGTATAACTTGATACGTGAGACATCAGCTGTTTGCATTTCTCCCTAATTCTTTTTCCGCCAATGTCACGTATGTTTCACACCGTCATGCACATCTGTTCAGGTAGCTGTGCTTCATTCTTCCTCACCGCTGAGAAAGGGTGTGAATATCCCAAGTTTATGTATCCATTTTCTATACAGGTTTGGATTATTGTTTCCAGTTTGGGATCTTTACAAAGAATATTACCATGACTGTGTTTTAAAATGTTTACTGAAGCTCATATACACAGTTTTATATGAGATAAATATTTAGAAATAGAATTGCCAAGTTGCAGAGTTGCATCTGGATCCTGGAAGAGCACTTACACTCACACCAGGGTGTATAAGTGTGTAAGACTTTCTGTGTCCACAGCTCACCAATACTTCCTTCCTTTTCCACGTGCAGCCTGCCAGGCGCTGGGAAGCTGTGGCTCAGCCTCGCAATGCTTCCAGGCCGCTGTGATTTATACACCCAGCCAGGCCCCCTGTAACCGAGTCTGTCAATCCATTCAACTGATTTATTTTTTCCTATGGAGTCATGTACCCACCTCATGAGAGAAAAATACAGAAATGAATTTAATGTAGAAGAAAGGGTCAAGTATTGGGTCAAAAGTGGCAGATTCAAATTCCTGGTCACTTTATTTACATGGGTCTGATTTCATTAACTTGGAGAGCTTCTAAGGACCCTACCAGCTCTGAAATGTTTAAATACCGTAATTCTATTTTACAAAGGAGGAGAGAGGTTTATATTTGACAAGCTGTGAAGCTTATTAAGGTTCTGAAAACTTCTTACCACAAAATCCTTTGATTCAAACTGTGAAGTCTTACTTCCAACTACTGGTTTAAAAATAATGACAATAATTTTTCCTTGAACTTGGCAACAGGCTCAAATTAAAACTCATGCTCAGCAGGGACTCGGTCGCTGACTGTTATTTACCCTGGAAACCTCAGCTTTCTAACTTACTCTCTGCTTCGGAGGCTTACCATTCAGCACCACCTCACGGGCGTGAGACCTGGGCAGCCGCAATGGGCCCTGGGCTTGTTTTAAATCTCGTGTCCCTGTTCTGAAATCCTTAATCCTTTTGAACGAGGGCCTGAATTTTCATTTTGCTCTGGGCCAGCAAATGATGTAGCTGGTGCTGGGTATTTTGTATGTCGTCACCTTTACACAAAGTTCTCCAAGATGCATGACCACAACAGAACCCAGAGGAAGAGGTCAAGAGTTTCTAGACAATATGACTGATATTTTGGGTTTTGTTGTTCTTCTGCTTTTCTGTAATTGCAATCCACATACAGAAACAATTCTTTGCAAAGTTTGGGAAGATCTGCCGTTCATCTCATCCCCACCCCAGAGAAAGAGTGGGTTTCCTTTTGTCTGTTTCTAAAAACACATGCTGTTTTTTGTATGCTGTTCCACTAAAACAGTGACCCCTCCGTTCTCCTACCTGGGGGCATGTGCTTCTGAGAGGGAAAGGGGGCAGGGGAGCTTACACACGTGCACACACCACACACACACACACACACACACACACCAAGAGCTTTCTATCCACAGTATACTTGGGAGTTTTAATGGTGTCATCAATATCTGATGGACGGTTTATGGAAAGAGGGATTTCATTACCTCTTTTATAGAGCATTAAAGGTTTTTTTAAATGTTGCTTCAGTGCTGTATACGCTGGCCAAGAAATCCCAGTATTTCTGAATTTGTTTCTGCTTCAATTTAAGATGACCCATTAAATAAAATTTCTTAAAAGCTGCACGTCAGTGTGTTTCGACTCAAAATTAAAAGAACCCCATAATTCTTTTGATTTTGTTAATATTCCAGAAATAAATATTTGACTCATAAAGGTTAGGGAAAATTCATTCCTGTTTACTGCCCCGCACATGTCCGGCGCTGGTTCCAAATCTGTCAGCCAAACAGCTGTCCCGCCACCGGGGTTTGGGCAGCTGTGGGCCCAGAGCCGCTCGGAGGTCCGTGGAAAGCATTTACAGAGCACACGCTCACAGGGACAGGTGCCCTGCACGAAGCAGAGCTGCTCCTGAAGAATGTAACAGGAAAGACGCACAGGTAACACCATAAAATGGTTACTATTGCTTTCGGGTGACGACACAAAAGGGACACCAGCAACTCAACAATAGTCACCTCTTTACGGATTGGCTTTGCCTTGTGGGGGGGCAGCCCAACTCCCGGCCTCCCACCCCGGGGTCCCCCATCCTGGGCGCTCGGTGGTCAGACTCCTGCACCAGGAGGCCCTGGGCCCGGCCCGGGCGCTGCGGGATCGCTGCTGGTGGTGTTCAGGGACTGGAGACGAAGAGACAGAGAGCTTCCGTGCACTCTGCATCCAGCCTCCCTGACGGTCACGCTTCATCACACCGCAGGGGCTTCCGTGTGCGTGCCTGGTAGTGAGCCTCACAAGCGATGCTCCGGTGCTTATTACTTGACTGGATTTCCTACGAACGATGACGTTTTTCTACGTAACCACCGTGCAACCACCAACGTCGAGCTCCCACTGATCCAGTGGTGCCCTCAGACCTCCAGTCCCCCTCGGATTCCCCAGTTGTACCGCCACTGCCCGACCAGGGTCTGGGCCCCCTCCACACAGGCCCGGGGCTGTGTGCGGATTCAGAGCACGGGTCCCTTCAAACCATAAACATTTCTCAGCCTTTCTTTGTCTTTCATGATCTTGACATGTTTGAAAAGTACAGATCTTTACTTGATAAAGATGTTCCTTGATTTGGGTTTGGCTGGTATTTCCTTGTTGTTCGTGCATTCAAGTGGTGCTGTTCTCCACGTCTGGGGGCCCCCAACTTTGGGGGGACATTACTTTTATCCCTGGTTAAGATGACATCTGCCAGATTTCTCCACTGGAAAGTTAGTGACTTAGTACCTTATGCTTGCTAGCTGATGAGTAATTAATGGATATTTTGTGGGGAAACTTCGAGACTGGTAGCTTTCCCTTTTCCCATCTCTCCTTTTGTCCAGTTGTATCAGTATGAACTCATGCTTGAACGGTTACAAACTATCATTTTGTGTTTTGATGCACAAATGTCCCATTGGGCCGGCGGGTGCCTTCAAGCCTGTTCTTACGATGGTTTAACACGTCAGAATCATTTTTTTAACACTTCTGTACTTTCTGGCACAAAATAAACGCTCCAGACTCAACTTGTACTTTCTCTGCCGAGACCTGGATTCAGCCATTTCTCCGAAGAGCCCCGGTGCCCTGAAGTGCGGGGTCGCGTTTGCAATCCAAGCTCTGGACACAGGACGCTCTTGCTGCCAGACTGTCACTGTTCCCAGGCCCGTCCAGCATAGGTAGAGCTGAGACATACATGCATACACGCATATGCGCTTTAAAAATCTGTACATACATAGTATTATGAATACACATGTTAAATACGATTTGTACTCAAACTGGGATTCAGATGTGCTGAATGTCCAAAGGGCACGGCAGCCTTCAGCGACAGAGCCTGGAAAGAACCCGGTCAGCCCCGCTTTGCCAAGGCCAGTCCGTCCCACCTCCGCCCCTCTGATATGGGGCCAGTGCAGCCGCCAGGCTTCCCCCGTGAGCACAAAGGGTCCTCACTACACTGTCTGAGGTCTGGTCTCCACTTGCAACAACTAAGTGAGCGGCTGTCTCTGCGGGGCCCCCAGGAAGGAAGAACCGTGCGTGTGGGGGACGTGCTCGACCCTGCCTGCCCAGGCCCTGCGCACGAGCCCTGTGCTCAGAGGCTCGGGATCCAGACAGCCAGCCGAGATGCCCCCCAGCCTGCCTGCCGAGCCCAGGCGGGCCTACAGGACAGAGAGCCTGGTTTTGCTGCCCGCGAACAACCAGACCTCGCAGCCTGACACAGCAAGGGGCCTTTGTGCCCACCGCTCCCGGGCATCTCGATGGGACCAGGTAAGACTTCCTGAGGCAGACCTGTCAGGTGTGAGAGACACAAGGTAAGATGTCTCTGATTCTAAAGGACAGCAAGCCTAAGAGGCATCACTGATTCAATGACAGCTCTTTAGGAAAAAAACCCCGCAACTTCTCCATTGCGTACATGCATTAAAGAATGAATTCAATTACAGAGAGATCAAAATGGGAGTGGGGGGAGACAAGCTGTATCTTCAGTACAAGAAACACCTCATCACTCTCCTCAGGGTCCCCTCAGTCCCCAGACGCCCACCGATCTCCTCTGGCAATGCTGCCCGCACGGCTCTGAACAGCAGCTGGAGGACGGACCCTGGGTGTCCACTATGGGGGCCGAGGCTGGCGGACGATGGGCCTGGAAAGTCTCATTCCTGTACATCTTGAGGGCCCCCTAGCCTGCCCTACGCTCCTCTCTGCCCTTTTCTCCTCTGGGGTGAGGAGGGCGAAAGAGCCCAGGACCCACCATTTATCCTGCTTGGGGAGAGGGGGAGGTCTAGGGACTCAGGCACGTGACGACCACAGGTACAGCGTGTGCAGCACCCGCGTCCTCAGCAAGGCTGCAGCCCCGCCAGAAACTGCGGCCAGACCCCCTGTGTGGACTGTGTGGGCCGGAAGCCCAGGTACGGGCGACGCTGTCAGGTGCACTGTGCCAGGTTGCTGCACGCAGGACACACCGTGGTAAAAAAGGCAGAGGTGGCCCTGAGCTGCCCGAAGCTCATGTCACAGAAAAGCAGGGAATTGGCTCGGGGTGACGGGCCTGTGAGAGCCACGCTGGAGAGACAGAGGCAGAAACAGGACAAAGGAGGAGGTGGTGGAAGTGCTTTGCCAGAAGCCAGAATCCGGGGCCAACTCAAGCTCCCCCAGACCGAGGCTGCCTGGTCAGCCTGGGTGCCTCCCCACTGTGAAGGAAGGGGAGCTGGAGCCTCGAGGGAGACCCAGGCGGGGGCGGGGGGAAGAGAGGCCGGCTCCCCCTTCCCGCCCACCAGTCTCCTGTCTGAGCCCGAGGACGCCCAGCCTGGAGAGCAGCCCCCCGCAGAGAGCGGACGGGGCAGAGGCCGGAGCAAACCTAGAAGCAGCAGCCACGTCCTTCCTGAGCCACGAGCCACGAGGCCCTGGAGCTCAGGATGCAGGGGAGGGAGGCGCGGACGCTGACAACCCTAGGGCAGGGGGGGAAAACAAGGGAGTGCGAGGCCAGATCACATCACCACGGTCTCTGCCAGGACCTACATTAGAGCAAAATAATACCAGATTCGGGCAATGCTGGGCGTCCAAGTGCTTTATTCAGACAATTCAGCATAAACACCTCCAAACATCTTTGCATAAAATTCAAAAATCTGGTCTCGCAGAAACATTTGCTGCAGACTCCTGACCCCAAAAGTGTCTGTATGAGGAGTGAAACGGGAACAGCCAAGATGTTCCTAGCCCCCCAGGGACGCTGCCGGCCGTCATGGGCTCGGAGCTAAGCCGAGCAGGGGGCTGGCTCTTCACAGACACTCGTGGCCCCCTCATCTGTCCACCCGCACCCCCAAACCTCCTGCAGAAAGGGGCCAGGTTGGGAACCAGTGCCGACTCCAGGCCCCTGAACGCCGGTGTGGGGAGCAGCTGTGTGGACCACCCACCAGCGCTGCCGCCCCCCACCCCCGCCACTCACAGCCATGGTCATTGGAAAGTGGAGCACTTCTTTTTCTGAGTGGTTTTCATTAGAGTAAGAAGGCTTTCTGATTAAAGCTTTTGCTGTATCTCATGTAAAAAAAGTCATAAAGTCCCAGGATCCACAAGGATCACGATGCTCTGTGTTTATAAAGTGCTTTCCAAGCCCTTCACCAACTTTGTTTCATTAATAATGATTATCAGCCACATCCCCGGGAGTGGAAGAAGGAAAGCTGGCGGTCTTTACAGTTGATCACCGCCAAGTGCAGGGACCACATGGGACGGACCGGGAATCAGCCAGGATCTGAACCCAGGCAGCAGCGCTTCACACACTCGGGTCTGTTCTGAAGGCGATGTAGCTGAAGCCCATGCCAGCGTGTGGATGCCGGCCACGTGCGGTCCCTCCGTGTGGGTGTGGGGAGCCCGCCGTCAGCTGAGCCTGCCCCCACCCTGCACAGGCCTGTGGAGGGGATCTGGGGAAACGTCAGGTAAGGGGGGTGGCTGCTGCTGGTGATATGATTACATTCAGGGAGGTGACGCTGACGGGGACCGTGATGATGGTGGTGATGCATGGACGCCATGAGCCTGAAATGCCCGCAAATTAGCACCGAAGCCTTGTTTGGTTCCGAGAACCTTGTACCTCCTGCCTTTCAAGTCTTACTACTGTGTCTGTGACGTTTACCTGAGCCAACTGTGCAACACCCGCTGATATGTTTTGTCTGACGCTCTTGGTTTGTCGTTTAACTCTCGTCATTCTCTGAATTTTAATGCATGCGTGTATGGTGTGTCCAACTGGGCAGTAAATATTTTGGCGGCAGGGACTGTGTCTTTTTTTCCCACCACTGACTGCTTCCTGCCTGGTCGGTGCCCGTGTGCCACGTGGTCGGTAAGCACTGAAAGCTGGGCCGCCGTTAGAGGGACCCGGCCACGCCTGCGGCTCAGGGGCAAGTTCTGGTCACCGTTTCGGGGGCCACACTGGGGGAGGCATCAAGCACTCACCCCGTCTGGAACATGCTGGGGGCAAAGGCATGTCACCAGGCCCCGCCAGCCTCGGAGGACTCACGGCTGGGACACAGGAGGAGGGGCTCTGCCACGCCCTCCCTGCTGACCCGGCTACCTCTGGGCTTCCACCCCTCCGTGGCAACCCCATCAAGTGCAGGCGCCTGCATCCGGGAGACCATCAGGTGGTCTGGAGAGGGTCCCGTCCATGCAGGGAGCTGCAGAGCACGATGGGCTGCCCCAGACAGGTTTCTATGAAAACATCTCGGGCTTTTCACAGCTTTTTTTTTTTCCTATGAAATTTCTTTCTTCTTATTTCTGTTAACTTTGGTAGTAAAACTGTCAGGCCAGTTTTGAAAGGGGATAAAATCTTTGTCCCTCCTCCCATCCTGAAGCCAAAATCTATTTTGGTTCGTATAAAAATGATCAAGTTACAGCTTTTGGCATGTTCCTTAACTAGGGAAAAAAATAACTTGGATTAACTAGTGCCAATAAACTAAGTATTTCAATTAAATGCTAACATAAGTAAAAATATCAGTCACACCAGCCTCCGTCTCAACCAGCCTTAACCCTTAAAACAGTGTGTGAGACCCTCAGAACAGCTGCTGCGGAAACAGTTTCTATTATGAATCTGAGACTTGAGACAATTAAGGGAGCTGCTAGAGGGACCCCGAGAAAGGGCATGTGGCTCAGCTCAAAAACAGCCCCGGGCAGGGCTGGACTTCCCATAATCGGTCACTGAACCTGAAGGAGAGAGAAGGGCGTCCTTCCCCCAGTTCCTGACCCTCAGACAGACTCCCAGCAGGCTCCTGCGGACCCGTGGGTCGGGGAGCCCCTCAGGTGGGGATAGAAAAAAGACCCTCTGGACCCTCCCAGTTTGACGCGAATAGAGGCCGACCCAGCGCATTCTTGCTGCTTCAACCCCCCAGCCGGCACCCGCCAGCGACCCCCATGTCCAGTCCCCGCACGAGGTCACCCGGGCTCACACACTAGGTGCCACTGTCGGTCCATCCTTGGCCTCCCTCCCAGCGGTCTCCGTGCACGGGCGCCAGGTGGGCTTAAGGGGGTGGACTAGAGCCGACCGTCAGCTCATGGCTCATCAACGCACAGCTCAGGGGCTTAGCCCTCCCACACGAGCGGGGGACCTGGCTAAAGACCCCCTGCCTGGTGCTTCATCCACAAACCTTCAGGGGGCTTCTGAGGACCCCCAGTTTACACGGACAACTGGCTAACATCCCGGCCTCAAGATGTCCATGGTCCTGCGGGATAGACGTTTCCTGACAGATCATTCCAGTGCCGCCCGGTAGGGGCCCTGACAGGTGTGGGCAGCACAGTCATGGGAATAAGGGGGGAACCCGGCCCAGGAAGCAGGGAGGATGTGCAGACACAAGGCACAGCAGCTGCAGATAGGAGCCGAGGGGATATGTAAGTGGGGTAACTGCATACTTGGGGGGAGGGGTGCCTCCACACCCACCGTGGTGACTGTCCACGTGGCATAAAATAAGCACACAGAATGCAGTCATCGTTACCTGATTAAACTGTAGAATAAGGAGTCTGTGTTCACACTAAGATCTCATTACTTTGTAAAGACCGTTAATACCAGATTACTTACGTTAAAACTGATTTTGGTTTTCAAACCAAAAAGGGAGGGAGGAACAGGCAACCTTGTATCTGACATTTCTAAATGACGCCAAAGATACTTTCTTCAGCAAGTAATTGACCTCAATTTTATGAGTGTAAACATTCCGACTGACTCTTCTTAGACAGTTTTGCTATGTTTTACTCTAATAAATCAAGTGCATATACTAAAATAGAAACAAAATATTTTTGCTTAGAAGCAAGTAGTTTTCAGAACTGACCGGCACTTTGCAGGGTGGACAGCAACCTGGGTTACTCAGATGCTCTTAAAAAGCTAATAAAATACAAGACTCCCCATTCAGTGTGTGCTTTCAGCTGGGGTACGGCTGTGTCTGTCAGGGTCCAGCCAGGAAAACTGAAAACACACTAGTGCATTGGACAGTGGGGATTTAACACAGGGCCTTTGTTCTATGGTGTTGGACTCAACCTTGGTAACCGAGAGGTAGTAACTGCAGGAAGCAGTTCCTCGCTGGCTGTGATGGCTGTGACCAGAGGAGAGAGGTTTGAGGTACTGGCTCCGCGCTCAGGGAGGGGGAAGGGCTGTAGAGGTGGGACTCAGGCCCAGGAGGGGACGCTGCCTGGGGGGCAGGGGCGGCATGTCCGGGAGGCATGGCGAAGCTGGTCTGGGGAGGCTGGGGTGCAACAGGTCCCCAAGCCAGGCGTCGGGTGCAGCCAGGGAGGGGTGCTTTCCACCTTGCTCCTGAAGGAGCTCCAGCCCTGGCGAGGAGACGACCCTCTGCCCTCGTCCAGCCACGCAGCTGCCCTCTCGCCCTCCTGGTCAGAACCAGTGAGGAGCCATCGGCAGGCGGGAAGCCCAGCTCACAGCCACGGCACAGGGTGGGTGTGCCTGAAGCACCAGAGCTTCGTGAGGGGCACAATGGCCAGACAGCGAGTATTTGGAGCTTCGCGAATCGTAAGGTCATAAGGTCACGCGGAACGTGGTAAAGGGAAAGCAGTGTGGACAACATGTAAATAAATGAGAGTGGCTCAGTTTCAGTATTTACAAAACAGCAGGAGGGTGGGTTTGGCCTGAGAGCCGTCCTCTGTCAGCCCGTTGTCTAGCTCGTGCACTTGATAAAACCCTGGAGCTTCCGACGTGCTCACCAGAGTCACAGAGGTAAAGATAAGTAATAAAGTCCTACTTCTCTTTCCAATCACACAGATGGGCCCTGGGCTCAGAGATCACAAGTGACACGCGACACCTTGGTGCCCCATGGAAATGGCCTGAAATGCAGGGACCTCTGAGTAAGCTGTTACAGATGCTGGATGGCCAGAAGCAGGTTTTTGCTTCCAAAGTTGGATAAGAGCAGAAGCAGATTCCTCTTACGGGAAGTAATGTCCCTTTTTCTCAGCCTCAGCACCTTAGCAGTTGTGGCAGCAAATCCAGCGCATTCCCGGGTCAACTGTAAGCAGCAGGTCCCCCGTCCAATGTGCCCGGGTGACAGTACACAGCCCCTCAGGAGCATAACGCCCACTGGGGGAGGGAATCGGGGGCCACGGCTTTAGCGTTTGCTTTGTAGATAGTTCGTACACAGCAAAACTACAATGAGAACAAACTTTTAAAAAGCAGAGCAGGGGCTTCCCTGGTGGCGCAGTGGTTGAGAGTCCGCCTGCCGATGCAGGGGACACGGGTTCGTGCCCCGGGCCGGGAAGATCCCACATGCCGCTGAGCGGCTGGGCCCCTGAGCCATGGCCGCTGAGCCTGCGCGTCCGGAGCCTGTGCTCCGCAACGGGAGAGGCCACAACAGTGAGAGGCCCGTGTACCACACACACACACACACACACACAAAAAAAAAAGCAGTGCAGTCCATAGACGGAGGTCCCCAGAGGTCCGATGAGCAGAGTGAAGACAGGCTGCGGGCAAGGGAGGTGTCACCATGTGCAAGCAACCGGCTCACTTGGGGCCGTAAAAATGGTGCCGCCCTGTCATCAAGGAAACAGCTACTTGCAAAACTGATTGATGGTAGAGGTAACACCCTTCATAGGAAATTTAGCTTGTTTCCAACAGCCATTCCCAGCCCAAGGGCGTTTTCTCCTCTGACACAGAAAACTTACTTCCTCATGAGTGGCCATGGAGCAACTCACCGGCCTTCAGAGTCTAGTTCAAGTTCCTTCTAACCTAGGAAGTGTCCTGTGGGCTGAATTGGCAGGAACTTCCACCAAAACTCCTCGTCCGTGAATTGTATCTTTAAAAATACACGTTTCTAGCAAACTTTCCTTAAGGCAGTCAGCACTGAAATTTCTTCTGGGGGTTCTTTCAGAGGCATAAGAGGGGCCTACCTGGGCTTAGGAATGCCTGTCACTAATGTTTCTCAGACGGGCACCCTGTGACGGGCATAAGGACAGGGCAATGCCAGGGAGGGTCCCCCATCACACAGGAAGTCCTGTGCACGGCAAGGACAAACGGCCACATCCCCCTCACCTTACAGCCCACTTTGCTCTGGGTCCAGGTCTGGGAGCATCGCTGGCAGAGGCATGGGGGTTGCAGGTGTAGAGCAAGGATGACCATGACCATGATCGAACGTGCTGGGGAGAAGGAGACACCGCCCACTCGGCCCTCTGCTCCGGTCACCATCTAGGCTTCCTGCACGGCTGTGTAGCCGGCCACACACTCTCATGTGGCTCTGAAACAGCAGTGGGGACAAACGAGGGTCCAGGGGGCTTGCCAAGAACTCTTCAAGCCACTACAAGCAGACAGCTGCTGCCTGCACCCCAACCTGGAGGTCACCTAGGGCCCCCTGGGGAGGGGGCAGACACAGGTCAAAGGTAAAGAACGGCCACTTGGCTGAGCCAGGCAGGTGTGGACGGCAGTACTGGAGGGGCCAGTTCTGACTGTCTGAGGCCTCAGAACATTGGCCCCTTTGCCAGCCCCGACAATTTCTTATTCTAGAGTATCCTCTGTAACTGGGACTCACATTTCTTTTTCTTTAAAAAGCCAGAGAGTAAACATTTTTGGCTTTGCATCCATAAAGTTCTCCCACAACTTCCCAACTCTGCTGGCCACAGACAATGTGGGAACCAATGGGCATGACTGTTTTCCGAAAGGAACTTCCTTTACAAACACAGGCAGTGGACGGATGAACAGATGAACAAGACGCGGCCACACCTGCAGTGGACTATTACTCAGCCTTGAAAAGGAAGGAAATTCTGACATGTGTGACATCGTGGGTGAAACCTTGAGGGCCCGATGCTCAGTGACCTGAGCCAGACACAAAAGGAGAGACACTGTGTGGCTCCACGTACATGAGGGCCCTGGAGGAATCAGATTCACAGAGACAGAGAGGAGGGTGGGTGCCGGGGCCGGGGGAGGGGGTGGGGAGTCCGTGTTTAATGGGGACGGACGTTCGATTTGGGAGGACGGGGACGACGGCGGGGATGGTCGCCCAACACCGGGAATGTGCCTAATGCCACTGAGCCATGCACTTAAAGAGCATTCAGAGGGTGAGTTTTATGTTCTGCGCCTTTTATCACAAACACACACGTAGACGGACGTCCTCTCTGCTGCTGAAGGATAACGCGCTCCTGTGCGGAGAAGTCTGCACTCAGCACAAGTCCTGGTGCTTCCCCAGGGCCGACCCCGTGGGGAGTGGTGGGGCCTGGGGGCATATGGGCCGCGTGTTCCCAGCTTCACTGGAGGCACAGGAGACGCGGTCACGAAATCACTTAAATTTTCAAGAAGTTCAGAAGAGATAATTAGAGAGAAAGAGGCCTTATTTGGGGGGAACGGGGGAGGTTATTATTTTATTCTCGAGAATCACCCCATGCACGTGAAGCCTGTTTGAACACATAAAGTTAACTGTTCTCACGGCCTAAAAGTATTTCCCGAGGAGCCGTTGTAGCAGAAAAACCGAACGTATGTGGTCCCCGCGCTGCGTCACGTTCGTCTGCGATGCCGGCATGAGCTGGCATGGGCAGCCGTGTGTGTGTGTTTGTGTGTGTGTGTGTGTGTGTGTGTGTGTGTGTGTGTGTGTGTGAGAGAGAGAGAGAGAGAGAGAGAGAGAGAGAGAGAGAGAGAGAAACGTGTCCACACAGTCACGGCACGTGCACACACGTACGTGTCACCAAGTGGTACTGAACCCGTCAGTGTAGACATGCAGGGTGGAGAGAGGGAGGGAGGTCAATGCCAGCCTCCTCCTTGGGGGTGAAACTACTTCAAGCCATTCTACCAACCCACCCCCCCACCCCCACCCCCCACACCCCCTGAGTGAGAGGCTCTAACTCCCTAGCAGGACTCTGTGGGTTCCGGAGAGAATGGAACAGGGCTTGACCCTGCAATCGTACCTTTTCTTGCCCTTCCAGGGTGTGGGCTGAAGTTTGCCTTGGGACATTAGCACCACCTGAAAGGGCAGGCGTTGGCTAAGTCAACACGCCCCACTTCCTTTCCTTACACAAATGCATTAGCCGAAACGCAGATTAGATTTGCTCATGATCTGGACTTCTGTTCCTGTTATTTCTGCTTCCCAGCAGGGCCTGCGTTCACAGAGCTCCTTGGGGATGGTGTTGGGAGGTATCCTTGCTTCCTCACTAAGGACTTCCTGAAAATTCTCCACCACCTGCCCTTGTGTGGCTTTAAACCCAAGACCTTGAAGCAAAAGTCCTGGGAGCCTGTTGGCAGCTCCGCTTTACCACCCCGCCCCAAGCCCCTGGCCAGGCCACCTCCGTCCACTCTCCCCAACTCTTATTTCCTACCCTCTAGAAAGGCTTACGTGACATCCAGCCCCTAAGGTGAGTCTATGAGCCATATTCCTACGACTGTAGTTCTTTTCCTCCCTAACACCTCTGCAGCACTTACTCGACCTTGTTTGATGCGGCCATGACTTTGGAGTTGTCATTACTGCTACGATTGAGAAAGCTTCATGCTGGAGAGAGGCACAGTGACCATCCCCTGTGTGGGGAGGGCACAGGGAGCCCTCAGAGCGAAATGGCACAGAACGGTTTTAATTAGACGAGGCTAACGGCAGCTGCTCTGTCCTCAGGGTGACGAAGGCCCGGAGTTCAGAAATCCTGAAGTCACATCACCTTGAAGGAAAAGATGACTGGTCCCCAGCAGAGCCTTCCGAGCTGAGGCAGGCCCTCCTCGTCCAGTGCCCACTGCCTGCGATGCCCACTGCCCACGATGCCCTGGCAGAGGCCGAGCTCCCCACCCAGCTGTCCGCCTGCTGGCTTGACAGCCCTGCTCGTCTTGTCTGTCCTGAGTCCCCGCTCTGTCCCTGGCAGCCCAGGACCCGGCCCGCTAACTGAAGGGCCTGGTCCCCTGGAGGAAGCGTGCGGGGCTGGCAGAGGGCCGAGGCCACAGCCCCAGGGTGGCCACTCTGGGGTGGCCGTGCCCACCAGTCCTGGGCCCAGCTTTTGGTCTAAGTAAGAGTAAGAGGGATAAATCCTCTCCCACCAGCTGTGTTTGGTGACAAGGTGATTTTATTTTTATATTTCTGTAATTTCTAAAATAAGCATTCCAAAATTCTCATTATAAGAAAAAGTAATCTTTAACAAAATCGTACCTATTCTTTAACATCTAATTTGTATTCCAGCCTCTCCATGAAATCTTAACAGCCGTGCACATGCAAGAATTCCAAAAGCACTTCTGTGCTCACAGATGTCGTTTCTCCGAAAACCACAGTCTGTCCAGGAGGAGAAAGAGGACACGATCGCTGCCCCCACTTTATTGCTAGGACAACGGGTCAGACATGTGACAGCACAGAAGGAGCTAGAACCACGCCTCTGACCTTTGACCCCTTGTCTGGCCAGGACAGATGATGCCTTCCTTGATTTTATTTGGCAAAATAAATCCCTCTCCTCTGCCTACAGACAGTTCAAAAAGCAAACAAGCAACAACAAGTAGGTAAAGGTAAGTCTGCTAAGGCCACTTATTTAAGGAAGTTGCTTGTGTGACAAAAACAGCAAGACTCGCGAAGACAACCCTTCCCTGGGGGCCGAGTTCGGGGCCCGACTGCTCTGCTCGCCAGGTGACCGACTGGGCATCAGGCGAACCATGCAGGACTGGGATAAAAGACTGAGTGATGGAGGGGGACCTGAAAGTAAGTATGTTGGCCGAAAATAGGTGGACACGCCTGTGTTCTGGCCCCGGGTGTCTCACAGGCGCTCTCACCTTCTACAGGTTCTGTACGAGGATGCACTTAACTTTTATAACCTGAAAGTTTACAGTAAGCAGAATGAGTGACCTCTTAGGGTGACCAACTCGTCCTGGCTCGCCTGGGACCGTCCCTGTTTCAGCACCGGAAGTCCCTCACCCTTGCAAACCCCTCAGTCCCGGGCAAAGCAGCCACTCGTCCGTCACCTTGTCTAGTGACGTCCTCGGGACAAGATAATGCTTTATGAACCCAGGCCAGGGTGCGTCTGTGTTGAAGACCTTGTGATCACCTAAAGGGTGATCCTTTAGAGGCAGAATCCGTCCCAGCCCACGTCACCAGTTCATCGAAACAGGTCCCATTTCGACAATGTGTTGCACGTGTGCTGGGGTCTGAGGTGGGCGCCTGGGGTCCCCTCACCTCTGTCCTGGGCTCAGCCAGGTGTGACGCACCCCTGTCATCTCCACCCACTCACCCCACCCCTGACATCACCCCCAGGATAGGACTGGGACAGCAAAGCCCTCTGCTCTGGGAGTAGAACGGTTCCACCAGGAAAAGGGTGAAGTCCTTTCTTCAGACCCTTGTTAGTTTGGGTGAAAATATTTAAATCAGTGTCTCTTGTCCTA
The DNA here is from genome assembly GCF_025265405.1 of Mesoplodon densirostris. Taxonomy (NCBI): domain Eukaryota; kingdom Metazoa; phylum Chordata; class Mammalia; order Artiodactyla; family Ziphiidae; genus Mesoplodon; species Mesoplodon densirostris. The sequence goes on along the minus strand of NC_082670.1, from coordinate 1,362,476 downwards.
CAAGCTTCTTAACTTGCATTTCTCTCTTCCTGGTAGAAAGTAAAACATTTTTGCTTTTGCAAAACTGCACCCTTGGTAGTTGAGACATTGCCTTCCTTTTCTGTCTCTCTCTTCTGGAGCCTGGAGTGGGGAGAGGCACAAAGGAAACAGAGAAAGAGAGACAGGACTTGCTGTATTTTTTTTTTATGTAGCTGTTTCTTTTTTAATTTTATTGGAGTATAGTTGATTTACAATGTTGTGTTAGTGTCAGGTGTACAGCAAAGGAATTTAGTTGTTCATATACATATATTCATTCTTTTTCAGATTCTTTTCCCTTTTAGGTTATCACAGAGTATTGAGTAGAGGTCCCTGCGCTGTACAGCAGGTCTTTGCTGATTATCTATCTTATATATAGTCGTGAGTCTGTGTTCATCCCAAGCTCCTAATTTATGTCCCCTTCAACGTTTCCCCTTTGGTAACCATAAGTTTGTTTTCGAAGTCTGTGAGTCTGTGTCTGCTCTGTAGGGGTTTGCTGTGGAGGACATTCTTTCAGCAGGAGTTTCTGCCAAGCTTATCTCTTGCTTGTGGCTGCAGCTTACCGGCTCTGCACCTGTAGCACCATCAATAGTGTTTTACAGGAGATAAAGCCGTTCATAACCATTAGTGATTTTTCTACAGCAATAAGCTCGGAGCTGTAAATTCAGTTATAAACCTAAAACAAATTAGCAACATCAGGCATCCTGCCCTGCGGCCGACCAGTTTATCTAGTTGAGTAAACTTTGCCTTGAACGTATAGTTCAGGAGCGACATGACCCTCGCGGGCACGTTCCTGCAGGTGAGAAGGGGCGGCAGGCGGCGTTGAGGCCTGCACTGCGGGTCAGACGGCTCTTTTCCAGTCTTCCAGTGGCCGTGGAGCCTTCGAGCAGGAGAAGAATCTTGCTCTGCTGTAGGGAAGTTCACCACATTTCTTTCTTTTTTTTTTTTTTAACATCTTTATTGGAGTATAATTGCTTTACATTGTTGTGTTAGTTGCTGCTATATAACAAAGTGAATCAGCTATACGTATACATATATCCCCATATCCCCTCCCTCTTGCATCTCCCTCCCACCCACCCCGCTAGGTGGTCACAAAGCACTGAGCTGATCTCCCTGTGCTATGCGGCTGCTTCCCACTAGCTATCTGTTTTACATTTGGTAGTGTATATATGTCCATGCCACTCTCCCACTTCGTCCCAGCTTACCCTTCCCCCTCCCCGTGTCCTCAAGTCCATTCTCTACGTGTATGTCTTTATTCCTGTCCTGCCCTACATTTCTTATTTTCCCGTCGTGTAACGACGACAGTGAGGTCCTTCAGGAAAGAGGGCTTTCTCTGGAAACCGGGTAGCGACCTCAACAAGTCACATAAGGATGTGGGTGTGCTCATGGGGCGGGTTAGGACCGTCCGTACACAAGCTCAGAGTGCCCAGCTGTGGGCCCAGGACCACCTGCAGCCGGCAAGTGCCCCCCATGGGTGTGTGGGATTAAACAATAGGAAGGGAGGGGCCGGGGAGGAGACGCAGGATGGACCAGCCTGAAGTTTGTGTCCGAGCCCACGTCACATGGTGTGTGGACTGTGCTCTGAACACTTTCCATTTTCCTCCACTTTTCAGACACTGACTACAGACCAGCCTGTGGGGGGAGAAGGCTGCTCCCATTTCAGAAATCGCGCTCGACGGGAAGGAGAAGGGAGATGGATTTCCCCCGGAACTGCTATGTGTGAACCAATTAGAATTAAGCTGGAAGAAGCTTTGTATTTAGAGCCCTGTTCTAGGGTCCTGGAATGGGGTCTCACTAACCCACTGTGACTTAGGACATCTGCCAGAGAAAAGGCCACCCTGAGGAGGGGCCAGGGGCTGAGGGCCTGTGTAATTCTTCAAGGCTGGGCTGAGAGGACGTTGCAAAGAAGGTCTGGAAAGGAACGGGGCAGAAAATGGGGTTTCTCCAAAGGGGAACTGTTTAGTCTAGAGAAGTGTCAGCCATGGTGAAAAAGGCCAGGCACTGGGGCTTGGGACACGGCTGCCTCCTCATCGGGAAGCTGGCCGAGTCCACCTGACCAGCTGGTCCCCACGAGGGGCAGCCCGTCCCTCTGTGGGCCGCGTGGGCTGGGAGGACACGGGGCAGAGGTGGGGCTCAGGGAGCCCAGGACCCACTCACCAGCCGCACGGAGACAACCGCCACGTCCCCGAAGTCCCTGCTCAGCCAGCTGGAGAGGACAGCTCCCACCAGGCCCTGAGCCCTGGGGCCGAGCCCCCTGCAGTCCCCAGACCACAGCTCGTGCCCCAAGCGCCCCCTTCCGTTCAGAGAGTCGGTGTCCTCGCCAACTTCGAAAAGACGACTGATCCTTCGATAGGTGTTTTCATCTTCTATGCTGTGATATTTTTAAGCAAATAGGGCTTTATCAGTTAAAGGGGTTCTTTTTCCTCCCCTTGGGATGGCACATGGGCAGGAAAGCCTCAGCCCCCAGGGATTCCCCGCAGGACGGCCCCAGCACCCAAGGAGCTGGAGGTGGTGGTGGGGATTTCGTCTGGAGAAGGAGAAAGGGCTCCTCTGGAACAAAGGCTTTGTGCAAATATCTTGCTTCCCACCCCTCGGAGAGGGTGGGGCCGAAGGGTCAGGAGAAAGAAAGCATCAAAGAGAGCGACCGACAGGCTGAGGAAGAGCGCCCGTCCCATTGTCTGTCCAGCCCGTGTCGTGAGAACCAGGCCCTCGAGGTCCCACTTCCTGCCCCTTTGCTGTTTTCTCATGAGAATCCAGCGTCAGACTGTGGGTCTGTGACGGCTTCCGACGGCCAGGGCCACCGGCTGTCCGCTGAGGACGAGGTGCAGGCACCAAACACTAACCAGCAAGACCAAGCTCCGGCCTTGCGTGAACTCCCAGGCTGGCAGATACTCCTGAAGCCTCCGGACCAGAGCAAGACTGTAAAAGGTGAGCCTCAGAAGTCACTCCCGTGAGGCCCTCGTCCCAGTCCCAGCTCACCGCCACTAAACAGCTAACAGACAAAACGGGCTGAATCTGACCCCTGGGAAACAGAAAGCTAGAGCCGCCGCGGGAGACCCCTCCTCCAGGAAATCCCGAGGGCAGAACAAACTCATCTATCAGGGTAGTTGGTCTCATTTTCCGCAGAGAAGCTGGAGTCCAGGTGAACAGCCTCCCAGGACCCGTCATTCTTTCTCCCGTTTCAGGTCCATCGAGGCTCGAGAAATAGGAGACACTGGGCCATGCATCACAGGCCCAGAGGCCTGTCAAAGGTCAAGGCAGGGAAATTTCACAGCACGTTTTCCAACTGAAATTGTGGGGTTGAGAGGGAGACATCTGTGCTTCTCTGGCTTCCTCTCAAATTTAGATAGATAGATAGATAGGTAGATAGATAGATAGATGATAGATAGATGAGAGATGATAGATAGATAGGTGATAGAGAGATAGGTAGATGATAGATAGATAGATGATAGAAAGTTAGATGATAGATAGAGAGATGATAGATAGATGATAGATGATAGATAGATAGATAGATGATAGATAGATAGATGATAGATGATAAAGAGATAGATGATAGAGAGATAGGTGATAGATGATAGATAGATGATAGAATAGATAGATAGATGATTGATAGATAGATGATAGATATAGATAAGTGATGGATAGAAAGAAAAATAGACAAATGCAGCATATAAGAGAGGCAGGCAGGAGGAAATTTAGAAAAATGACCAAGTAGCCTATTTTGTTTTTTGGAGCTTTTCGTTTGCTGGTTGCTTTTCGTTTGCTTATATTTAAAATGGAGTAGGAGAGAGTGAAGCCTGTGGTTGACTGAAAAGCCCTCAATTTCTCTTCTAACTTGGCTGCTGTGAGATTCCTGTCAAGACACAGAAAGGGCGATGTGACCAACCACGTCTCCATCTGATCCCGTCTTCTCAATGGCGCGGGCTCACCTTCCCCATTCGAGGGCCCAGAGGAGTTGCTGGGCCTCCTGGCGACGCCGCTGACGGTGATGGGGACCACCCGCAGAGCCCAGGCCCGGCCGCTGTCCACACCCACCCACTCTCAGCTCCTCCCGGAAATCGCCAGGGAGCCTTCCCTCCAGCTGCAGGCTCAGGACAGGGACTTAAGAAGACAAAAAACCTCTTCCTGCTTCACTGGTGCTGGACGCAGGTGGCCAAAGACACCCCAGCGGATGCTCTCGGTTCACGTCCAGTGTGACAGGGTCTCCCTGCTGGAGACGGGGCGCCTCCTACAGGGCTGTGGGGAAGTGGCCCCCATGAGCCTATCCCTGTCCTCTCGGCAAAGGGGACCTGGTCTGGGGTGGCCTCTTTGTCCCCCCCCAGGGGCCCTGCTGCACACGGCTCCGTCCAGGTGTCAGGTGCCACCCAGGGGCAGGCGCTGGCTGTCTCCGCAGGGAGTGGCTCCCGACTCCAAAGCAGCGACTGCTGCTGGCCCTTTGGCTGCCCTGAAAACAAAGGACACCTGAGGCTTCCCCTCACCAGCCCGACTTCAGCCAGAGACCCCCATGCCCCAGCTCTGCCGGGGGCCCCAGGCGGCACGCCTGCCTCTGGACGGCCCTGGGAGAACAGAGTCCGGGGCCAGACGTCAGATGATCCCCCGCCCCCAGCCTCTCCCAAGGGTGGCTCCAGCCCTCAGCCTCAGGCAAAGCCTCTGGTAACCAGGGCACCTCCAGCTGTTTGCACAAAACCTCCAGCCCACCGTCCTATTCTGGGCAGACCCTCTCTTGGGGATTATGTTAAAAATGATGTTTTATTAGAGCAGGTACTCTAGACCCATTTTCACAGCATGATGTACAGGACCTAACTCAGCCCTGACCACATATGGTATGTTTGTTTTTTGAGTAATAATTTGAGAAGCCAGCACTTGGTCCATATTCTAACCTCCATTATGACATAAATAATGTAAAATATTTATACATAGAATATAAATTAGACTGGACTGACACCATTTCAACTTGCAGTGCCTTTCCCAGAAGCAAACCAGCCTTGTCCCAGGAACGAAGTCTTGACCCGCGGGTGAGGGGCAAGGGGTCCCAGGACAGGGGCTGCCCTTTCTCTGCTACTTTCTGGCCGAATTTCTTAGGAAAGGGTCTCCACTTCCTCTGTGTGAACTGTAGCTATAATAATAATAGCAACCTCACCTGCTTGTTTTATTGATCGTCAATGAAGACAAAAAGAAAAGCGATTTGTCATTGCTTTGCAAAAGTCAGCTGGAAAGATACACATCTGCTTGAAGCAACCAGTAATGGTCACATCCACACAAGATAATTTGCATTCTCTTAACTGTTACATTTTCCCCATTTCTAAGGGGGAAAAAAATAGACCTTTCAAAGAAGTTAGTGAAAATAGATGGTACATCAGTTTGCTCCGGCAGCTGTAGCAAGTGCCATAGACAGAGGCGCGGCTTAAACGCAGAAATTTATCTTCTCACAGTCCTGGAGGCTGGAAGTCTGAGATCAAGGTGTCGGCAGGGTGGTCCCTCCTGAGGCCTCTCACCTGGGCGTGTAGATGCTACCTGCTCCCTGTGTCCTCATGTGGTCATCTCTCTGTGCCTGTCTGTGTCCTAATTTCCTCTTCTTATAAGGACCCAGGCAGGTTAAGTTAGGGCCCACCCCAGTGTCCTCATTTAACTTAATTACCTCTTTAAAGACCCTCTCTCCAAATACATCACCTCACCTTATGCGGTCCTGGGGGGTCAGGCTTCAACATGCGAGCTTCGAGGGGACACAATTCAGCCCATAACAGGTGGATAAGACAGAAGCTTCACTTGTGAATTTGAACTTGCTCATTTCTCGTTTCACTCTTAATACCCAGATCCATTAAAAAAAAAAAGAACGATGATACTAGTGAATCTGGGAACTTTGGCCTGGCCTGCTTTGTTCTGCAGTTTGATCAATGTCCACAGGTACCAAGCCTCGGAACCTTTGGTGTTGCCAAGGAGAAAAGAAGCATCACCCCAGCCAGTCCCAGGCACAGCTGAGTCCCAGCCCCTGGGGCAGGCCTGTTTCTCCAGCTCTGCCAGGGAGCACTTGGCTGTCCAGAGCTGACAGGCTTTATGGTTTTCTTCTCCCCAAAAGGTTTTCAAAGTTTGCTTTACCTTATTCTTTGGTCGGTTCAGAAAAGGAAAGCTGACTTCCTGAGACCTCCTTGCAAATAGTCTCCAAACAGCCCAGGAAGATTTCCTGTGTGCCCACGGGGCCCTGGGCCCTCTCCAGGGTCAGACACAAAACAAAGATAACAGAGAGAAACTGTAACTTTACCAATAAAGGATACCGAAGCCACCGTTTCCTGCGTGATAACATGACAGAAATATTCGAACACACATGCGCATACATTTGCCATAAAGGATTTTTATGAAATTTCCTGCCAGTGAAGGTAGGTCTGATATTTAGTAGAAAGAGAGCTATCATTTTGTGTCTGTAATGCGATAAACATTTTGTTTTCAAATAACCATAATCTTTCACCTATAAGCTAAAAACTTAAAAAGTGCTTTCATGTTCAACATTACATTAAAAAAAATCTTACTATCGTCTCTCTAGAGATAACTGGTATTCAAAAATGTTTATTTGTTCAAGATCAAGAAGTTGTGTCCTGAAGCACCCAAAGAGAAAATATGTAAATTAGACTTGATTAAAATTTAAAACTTTTATGGTTCAAAAGACACCCACAGAATAAAAGAAAATATTTGCAAAGCATTTATCTGATGAAGGACTTGCATCTAGAATATATAAAGAACACTTGCAACTCAGTAATAAAAAGGTAAATAGCCCGATTTGTACATGGGCAAAGCACGTGAACAGACATTTCTCCAGAGATTTACAAATGGCCAATAAACACACGAAAAGGCGCTCCACACCATTAGTCATCAGGGAGATGCAAACCCAAAGCACAGTGAGACCCCCTCACGCGCTGTCAGCTGACCGTGATCACAGTGGTAGACGACAGCAGGTGCTGGTGACGGGAGGCTGTGCAGAAGCCAGAACATTGCACTTTGCTGGTGGGAATGTAAAGTGGTGCATCTGCTCTGAAAAAGAGTCTAGACGTTCCTCAAAAGGTTAAACACAGAATTACCATATGACCCAGCCATTCCATTCCTAGGTATATACCCAAGAGAAATGAAAACCTGTGTCCACAAAAACCTGTAGACGAACGTTCACAGCAGCGTTATGCACAAGAGTCAGAGTGGAAACAACCCAAATGTCCATCAGCTGCTGAATGGATAAGTGAGATGGGGTCGATCCAATAGAGTGAAATGCTATTTGGCTGTCAAAAGGGATAAAGTACTGATGAAACGTGAGGAGAGTATGTGCTCAGTGAGAGAAGCCAGTCACCCAAGATCTATTCGTACGATTCCGTTTACATGAAGTGTCCAGAACAGGCAAACCTATGGAGACAGAAAGCAGACCCGTGGTTGCCAAGGGCAGGAGGTGGGTGGGAGAAAATGAGAGTGAATGCCAGCGGCTTTGGGGTGATGGACACATTCTAAAACCCACTGTGTTGACAGCTGCACGACTGTGAAAGTGCTAAGCGCACTGAATTGTACGCTTTAAATAGGTGAAGTGTAGGGCTTGTGAATTATGTCTCAACAAAGCTTCAAGAAAAGCTCAGCCCTGCCACACCTAACATAAAAGGCAATTTAACAGGTCACTGTACCTATTCCCACAGCCTTTAAAAAACAATGACAATATATATTTTAGGCCTGCCCATGAGAAAACATGATTGTTAATGCTTTTGTAAACTCAGTTGGAAATACGACACACCTGCAGGAAATCCACGGCAGGAGCCATGCAAGAAAAACGCTTAGAATATCAAGTATAATCAGCGATCCACCCCATTCCTTAGGAGTGATGGGTGTGGGCACACCCCAGTGAAAGGTCCCTGGTAAACACAGACAGAAACACTTAGGCCTGTTCCCTCGGCACCACTGACCGTGTGGTCGGGTAGACTTTCCTCCCGGGGATGTGGTTACACTCTAAAAGGACGAGGTGTCCGCGCCCTGCCGGGGAGCAACCTCATCTGCTTTGCGCATGACTGTGTTTCCTGGCATCGCGGATGCTGGTAAGTGTCTGTCAAATGAATGAATGAATGAACATTGCGTATTCTTTCTCAGTCTCTCATCACCTGTCATTCACCCTGACATACGGGACTCGGCCCTGTGGAAACGGTTCGCAGACTGCTGCTTGGTTGGGTGATGGCATTTCCCATTTAACTCGTCTGCACAATAGACATTTTAACTCAGAACAAGAGGCTGTTACCATTACCAAGTACATGGTGGGCATTAATCTCCATTCAAAAACTGGTGCGTAAGAAGCCACTTTCTTGTTTTGAAAGTGAGCTGCCGTCGTTGGCGGGCCCCATTCCAGAGCGATGGGAACCCGCTGGACCAACTGAAGGGTCCCCAGAGCTGCGCAGGAGGGGAGGGAGGGAGCCAAGGGCTGCCTGGCCTCGGGTCCGTCCGCGCTCGGTCCCGCAGACACGCTCCTCTCCTTTCCAGTCACTGGTCCAGGAAGGTCACTGCTGTCCCCAGATTGTGACCCCCTGGCATCTGCCCTCTGGGCCACACCCACGCCACGTCCAGGTGCCCAGCAAACATCCGCTTGCTCCAGACCAGAGCACCCCGTAGGGTTCTTCCTGTTCCCACTCGGTTCTGGGACCCCTGAGGTTCTTTACCAGGACTTTCTCTGTAACCGTCCACGCCACCACCAGCGGCCCCGCGAGCGAGGGCCAGAGCAGAGGCCCTTGAGAAGGGACCCCCCGGTGCGTGGGCCCACCTGTCCTCACCATCGTGTCCCCAAGCTCGACAAGTCAGCCAAGGCTCGTCCTTAGTCTTTTTTTTTTTTTTTTTTTTTTATTTTTTTATTTTTATTTATTTATTTATTTTTATTAGTTTCTGCTTTATAACAAAGTGAATCAGTCATACATATACATCTGTCGTCCTTAGTCTTACGTCAGAGTCCAGGCTTTTGAAATTCAGGAGCCGAGAATTCCCTTCGTTTGTCATCTGTGTGTGACTTGTCGTCGTCCCTTCTCTGAGGGAAGAAGGCGGAGTGGGTCAGGGGCCTTGAGAGGGCAAAGTAGAAGGAAAACCCTCTCCTGGCTCAGGTTCTGAGGATTCTACCATCGACCTTTACAGAAGTGAGGCTGCCGGAAGCCGCGGGGCAGGTGCAGGGCCGGGGAGGCCGCGGCCTCAACCCCCAGCTGCGGGCAGCCTGCGCTGAGCCACAGGTGAGACGGAGCGGGGCGGGGAAACAGCCGGGCTTCCTCAAAGCTGGAAGGCGGAATGATTTCAAGCCTCAGTTGCACTCACCATCCCGACCCTTTCTCAATGTCAGAGCTATTGCCCAGATGGCAGAATTTGGTCCCGGGAGGTAAGGTAGGGGGCTCTGCTTTGCTCTTCGTGGGTCAGACTAGCTCCAGAGGCCTCCCCCGGGGCCCACAGGGAAGAGGGTCTGCGAACCAGCCGAGGCACAAACAGCTGAGCACGCCGGGCACGGCCAAGCTGGAGAGGGGGTGGTTTGGAAAGGCTGGGGCCACAGGCGAAGGCTGCCAACATCAAAGGCTCGGAGAGGGGCGGGGCGGGGCGGGGGGAGAAGCGGGGAGGCGGGGATTTATTCAAATAAGAAAGATCTGCAGAAAAACGGGGTCTACCCAGCACCTTCCTTCATGAGGGTCCGGAAGGAGGCTGGCTGGCGAGGCGGGAATAGCCTGACACGTTTCTGCTTAAGGTGGGGTCGGGCCCAACGGCCCTGAAGTCACAGCCGACTATGAAGGGTCAATGGCTTCAGTGTCAAGGTCAAGGTTGTCTGATGTTATTGATTTTGGAGCAAACGTAAAATCAGAGACCCAACCCAGCCATCTTCAAGAATAGACCCACAACCCTAAAGATTGGTTCTCTTTAGCAAAAAGTCATTTCATTTAATAGTCATAAGAGCAAATTTCAGTTCAAAGTCCATGAAACATGTAATTAGCACATCACACATCAGCTCAGCCTCTGAATTTCTGGGTTCACTGCCCCTGACGACAGCCGCTCAGATGTTATAGGCTGGTCTTAGCTCAGCCGGAGTGATGGCCAGCACAAGCAGTGTTTGCTGTTAGGAGTAGTTGTCTCAGCAAACATAAATTTGCCCAACACAGACAGATCTGCAAACTATCCATCTTCTGCATGTATCACAGATTTTGAGATTATATTTAATTACCAAAAAGCCTTCCTTAGAGAGTCCTGTTGGCACTCTGCAGAGGCCAGTTTTCAAATCTATCAAAGGGAAGTGGAGAGAGAACACAGATCATCTCTAAGGAAACATTCAGTTCTGGAATCTACGATTCTAACCCTACTCCCTAGGACGGGGCTGGCTTCAAGGGTTATCAGCATTTCTGCCTGTTTTTCTTAAATTTAAATAAACAGTAATAGTCCACTGGCTAATTTGCTGGTGCAAGCTGGCCTATTTATCTGTAGTCTCTTAAGATAAGTAATCTAAAGCCTGAATTTAGACTGCACCTTTTCCCCACCCTCCTTCCCTCCCTCATTACACTTCCTTCGGGCAACTTGCTTTTATTTCAGGCACCAGAGGAGAAAAAAATTTAAAAATCACACATGCGCAGCTAAACCTGCCCTTTACTCCTTTTTAGGGAGGAGATCTGCCATATTTGATATTTCCAACATAGATGATTCTTTGGGAGAAAAACCGTAGTAATTTCAGGAAGTAGCTGGCCCAACACTGACGACCTCCAGCTGAAAGGCCTCCAGCCCCCCTCACTTGCCCGGGGGTCTGCAGGATGCTGGCTGGGGTCGGGGAGGGGGCAGATCAGAGGGACCGAGGCCAGTCCTTGCCTGGACAAGCCAAGAAAACCTCGGTCCCCTTCAGCTGCCGAAAGAGCTAAAATGGAAGAATTCTTTTAAAAGGTAACTATAGCTTTCTTTCCTTTGGGTTTCACTTGATTCCACTTTCTCAGGATTTTTTCCTCCCTGGTCTTCTTTCTTGTCCTGGTGGATCGGGTCAGCCTCGTCCTGGCCCTCGGGGCTAGTGAGCCCTTCTCTTAAGTAACTGTTTATATCACTGTTTATCTTCCCAAATGCTGGTATGGAAACAGGAGCTGATAAAGGGTCCTCTCAATATTATCACCATTTTTCTGTCAAGAAAGGTGTGAATTTGTGAGGGAGTCACTATCTATTGTCTTTATTTGGGTAAAAGATAAAGGAATTATGGAAATGGGTGTACTGACTTATAGTCAACACAAGAAACCCCACCTTGATTAGCCCTTGGAAACTGTGAATTAACTAGAAAAATGTCTCTGAAACTGTCAACCACACGTCCAGGAGACCTGCTGGCTCATGGGGCAGGGCAGGGGGAGGAGATGCCTCGGGGAATGACCTGCCATTCCTTCCTGGCTGCCCTCGGACCCTTTCCCGACAACTTCACAGGGGCCAAGGGTCACAGTGCAGGGGTCAGGCCCCTGGTACTTGGGTGCTGGTCCAGGCATAGCCCCCACCAAGCCTCCAGAGACCCCCATCTAGGGTCTCCACCTCACGTCCCCTTACCCTCTGGGCCTTGGCTGGACACGGAACCTCCTCCAGGAAGCCCTCCTGGATGCAAAGGCTTCTGGGGGCCGGACACCTTGTCCTACTGAACGAGGACCCCTCAGGAGGCAGTGAGCATCTGGAGGAGCGGGACCCCTGAGCTTTCTGAGGCGCCCATGCCTCAGGGCCTAGTGCAGGGCCTGGCTCACAGGAGAGGCCGGAGGAACAAGGCACAGGCCACTCACTTCACGGTCCCCAACATTGTCATCAACCCGAAAGTTAGAGCAAAACAGTGATGTGCAGGGCGGGCCACCGACACGCCTTCCTAAGCATGTGGCTTAAATCTTTTTACAAGGTTTCCTGGGGAAAACGTACAATGACCGCCCCAGACTTGCGCTGGTGCCAGGCCTGGATGCTGTACACTTTCCTGAAAACAGCAGCAAGAGAAGGCGAGTCAGGAAAGACACGGGTGACACTCCCCACAAAGAAACACGCAGGTCCTTCCTGCCTTTTCCCATACAAGTGCTTTCCCCCAGAGAGCAAAAAATAAATACCTGTAGACCCTGGAATGAGGAAAATAAAATAAAAGGTAAGTTGTGGCATGCGGAATATAAACCCCTGCCGAAAGCTCAGACAGCCTAACGTGCCCTTGACAAGAACTTATCTTGACTTTCTAGGAAATAAAAAAAAGGTCAGGAAAACCTAGTAGTTAAGTAAACCACGTCTTAGAACTGCCAACACTGACTCTAAACGAGGTCCTCGGTTGTTTCTAACACAACTGCCCGTCCTCTGAACTAACGTTTTATGGACTTGTGCACAGGGACTGCTTTATCGATAGGATTTCTAGAATTAAGTAAGTTGATTCTAAAGATTCATAACAGAAGGCAAGGAAAGGAAAGATGGAGCTGGAGAGGAGACCCAATTTTGTGCATAAAAGTAAATGCCTCCATTTTACTTGGAATAAGTTTTAATGCTCCACCCCCCCCCAAAAAAAACAAAACTGGACTTTGCATCTTCCTAAAAATGGCATGAGATTATCACTTTTGACCAATCCCCTGCCATCTGGAAACCTCCACTGTAATAACCAATCATTGTAAAACTTAATAACTTCCTCATTTTTACTCTGTAAGTCATTCTATAACTTCATGCTCCCGAGCTTTGAATTTGAAAGCTCCCAGTTTGTGAACTGTTTTTATATGTACAAGAAACTCTTACTAAATATTAAAAAAAACAAGACAAACAAAAAAAGAACTGGACTTTGGCTAATATGGATTATTTTCTTAAATAATCCCTCAACATGATTTACTCCTGCTGTTTTACTTCACTTCTCTCCAGTAACTAGAAATATTTGTGTGTCTCGAAATACATACACAGATCATCTTTATAAATTAGAAAGATAAAAGTTCAATCTTATAGTATTTAAATAAAATCTATTCATATTTTACATTCTTTATATTTGAAATTTTAAATGAGATATACTTTGAAACCAATAATACAAATCACTGACCACTGTGTGGAAATGATGTGGAGGAATGGTCCTAAAGTGGAAAAAGAAGCTGGTCAGGACGATTATTTCTCTCTTCAGACATGGCTCCACTAACCGAGGTCAGAAGAGACCAGGTGTACCCCACTTTTCTCCTGTGCTCTCATTGAAACAAGCTACCCCAAAAGGCTCTTCCGCAAATTCCTCGCAGTTTTTTTTTTTTTTTTTTTGCGGTACGCGGGCCTCTCACTGTTGTGGCCTCTCCCGTCGCGGAGCACAGGCTCCGGATGCGCAGGCTCAGCGGCCATGGCTCACGGGCCCAGCCGCTCCGCGGCATGTGGGATCTTCCCGGACCGGGACACGAACCCGTGTCCTCTGCATCGGCAGGTGGACTCTCAACCACTGCACCACCAGAGAAGCCCCCTCGCAGTTTTTAATATGACTTCACAACCACTGTCTTCTGACCCTTTGGCAAAATCCCATTTTAACGTATCCCAGGGGACTGTCCAAATTATTTCACGGTTCTGGAATATTCCAATTCACATAAATATTATTTTGAAGAGGTGCACAGTCACCTGAAGCAAAGACTCCTGCTAGTGCAAGAGTGTGACACCACGTTAGCTGTTCACGTTAACAGGATTTGATCTGCAATCAGACCAGTTGATGGGGGCCACGGTGCCCCTTATCCCAGAAGCAGGCGGGTCAGTCCTCAGCCACAGCCACATGCTGGACGGTCAGAGGCTCTGTGTCCAGGTCAGAAACAGTGCGCCACAGGGACGTACTGCTCCTACATCTCTTCTTCTGGGTCCAGGCGGTGGTGTCCAGGATGCTGACACTCTTGGTCACGGGTCAAGGCAGCCTCGGTCTCAGGAGGACAAGGCCGGCCCCGGCTGCTCAGAGATCCTGTCCTGGACCTCCGGCCAGAGGACGTGATGTGGCCGTGACGGTCCTGGGGGAGGGGCACGTGATGGAGAACCTGGGGAATGGGGCCAGACTCATGCAAGAACAACCCCAGAGACTCAGGCCACGTGGAGGCCAGGAGCTGGGCCACAGGCAGTGGCTGAAGGAAGGCCGGCCAGGCCCAGTGGCCCGCCAGGAGGAGGTATGCCAGGGCTTCTGCTGGGTGCTCCCAGCCTAAGCCGCTCATTACCTGTGCTGTGTCATCCACGCCCCGTGGCATCCTTCTCAGGAATGTGGGGACACTGGGACCCCGCAGGCTGCATTAGCATGTGCTTGGCTCTGGTGACAGGACAGCTCATTCCCCTGGGCCCGTCCCTCAGTCCTGCTGCCCCGTATCCCCAGACTGTGTTCCAGAGCACAGGCCACGAATGTGAATGTGCGATTCACACACACACACACACACCAGACCCTGTGGTTAAGTGTCTGGAAAACGCCGTGTCTCCTGAGAGTTCAAGGCACATCACTACTGAACCCCATCATGAGAAAGGGTTTCCTCCGAGCTCCCCTCCAGCGCAGTGCCCATGGAATCCCAGTGCCAGCATGGAGGCGGCCACTCTCCCATCTCCTCCCCAGAACTGCTTCTCCCTCCTCACAGGCAGAGCTCAGTCACGTGGCTGTTTCCACAGGATCGGGGGTTTGAGTGTGTAGCCTTGTAGGAAGGCAGCCTTGTGTCCAATCCAAAATTCTGGTGCAGACACAGAGAAAACAAGTGGACCTCTGATAGGACGGCTATGGAGGGGACCCAGAGGTAATGCGCCTGGAGAGACTGGAAACCCAGGCCACCCCCTCCCCTCCTCCCCCCACCGATCACGTGCTCTGGGAAGAGAAGGGTCCTGACAGCTGAATGTTCCTCATTTCCATGCCAGTGACGGCTCTTTTTGCACTTTGGGGGATGCCATGACTTTTGTTGTTTAATTCCTTTAATAGTCCCACTTCCAAGAAAGAATAATTTCAAAAGATCAATCGGGCCTGTGATGAAAACTACTCTCCTGATGTGTGCGCCTAGAGGTATCCTAGCAGGTGGCCTGCTGGACACTGACCCCTTGGGGGAAGGCAGAGACCAAGCAACGCCTCCCCACATGGGAAAACATTCCCATGTGCATCAGCCTCAACTACAAGAGGCTCTGAACAGAGGCCTATTTTTTTTTTTTTTTTTTGCGGTACGCGGGCCTCTCACTGTTGTGGCCTCTCCCGTTGTGGAGCACAGGCTCCGGACGCGCAGGCTCAGCGGCCATGGCTCACGGGCCCAGCCACTCCGCGGCATGTGGGATCTTCCCGGACTGGGGCACGAACCCGTGTCCCCTGCATCGGCAGGCGGACACTCAACCACTGCGCCACCAGGGAAGCCCCAGAGGCCTATTTTATTCAGTTCTGCTACCTGAGTTTCTAAAACAGTGCTGGACACATAGCAGGTGTTGAGTAATTATTAGTCCATGGATGGACAGATGGATGGGTGGATGGATGGGTGGAAGGATGGGTGGATGGATGGATGGATCAATAGATGGGTGGATGGATAGATAGATGGATGGGTGGATGGATGCATGGATGGATGGATGGGTGGGTGGATGGATGGATCAATGGATGGATGGATAGATGGATAGATGGATGGATCATTGGATGGATGGATAGATGGATGGATCAATGGATGGATGGATAGGTGGGTGGGTGGATGGATAGAGAGATGGATGGATGGATAGATAGATGGTGGATGGATGAATCAATGGATGGGTGGGTTGGTGGAGAGACGGATGGGTGGATGGACAGATGGATGGATGAATCAATGGATGGATCGATGAATGGCAGTGATGTGGATTTCCCACTGAGCTGGTGTTCTCATCAGCACATTTCACAGTCTACATCATCAGACCTCTCAGCATATTGAATTTTGAGGTTTGAGCTTTGCTAGCAAACTAGAATATTTTAATTTCTCATTCTCATCTGAAGAAACCAACCTACAGAAAATTACAAGAATGGTCCAGTAAGCCTGAATATCTGTCCACATTTTAATATGACTGAGGTAAGAAGGCTAGAACGCCCTCAGCAGGATGTGTGCACTCTGTTGCCATAGTATCATCTTTTCTATACCGCTCCAGTCGGCATTTTCACTTGTGTAAATACACAATCTTTTTCTAAATATGAGAGAAGAAAGGCTACAACTGGCTTTGTTTTTCCAGAAGACTAGCAAACTTCCAGTTTTCAACCCCATGCTTTTCTTCAGCTGGAAGGTTTTTGGAGTATCTGACTCCGGGGTCCAGCTACAGCTTTGGATTTCCGTCTTTAGCACTAATGTTTACTACAGCACTAACGGGTTTCCAAAGAGATTGGAAAAACAGACATCTGCTACTCGACAAGCGAGGCTGTGACCGAGCTTACGACACGTTGTCCACAGACACCCAGATGCCCATGGGCCGTGTCGTAAGTAAGCAGTAAGCACCGAGGAAGGAGGCTCTCCTGCCGACTTCGCCACCAGCAGTCGGACTCCAATGGCCTTGGGACTCGACTCTGAAAATGCTTGACTGTTGAGTCGGACTACTCATGGAAAGAAAATAATTCTTTTTTCTGTTCTGGGAAGTAGACTTAACTTGAACTCCATCCTGCAAAATTCTTTGGATTCAGGAGCTGAAAGCCCCTGCCTTGGTTTTCCTCTTTGTAGAGAGCACAGGATCTGGATTCCGAAGTCCCCACCTGTACCCGCGCTGGGGGTTCGTCTGCTGGGCGGTTTTCTCTACATCACTTATCTTCTCTGTACCTCGCTTTCCTCATCCAGAAATGATGGTCAGCTGGCTTAGGGATGTGGTGTGTGCACCTCGCGTGCAGACTCTTTGCAACTATAAACTCTGGACGGCAGAGGGGGCCATTTCGGAGAGAAGGACTGTTCTCAGATTGGGGGTCACACCTGCCGCTGTTGCTGGTGGGTCAGCGGACAATCTCGTGGCCCTATTGGGAGATAATTTCAGTGGATGTGAGATACAAAATGTAAAATGTCGTGCAAATATTGTCACTCTATGAAGTGAAAGCAGCTTGACAGATGGTTTCACTCTTGTGCTCGGATGTCTCTGGCATGGTCAGGAGGGCTTTAACCTGCCCAAGAACACGACTTTTTCTGTTTTCCTCCTGGATGGTTTTAAGATGAAACACACTTTAAAACAGAGTAGGAAAGTTTGAGTTTACTTGACATTTTTAGATTAAATTGTCTCAAAAGAAAAAAGAAAAACCCTCAAAAAAAATCAAGCGTAGTATTAAGGCTTTAATTCAAAGGAGCAAAACCTTTCTGTTCTGCATTATGGGATTAGGCTCTTAGAAAGAAAATTGGCGTCGGCCTCTGAGCATCACTGCTGGCTCACGACAGCGGATAGTGCTCACGGGCATCTGCTCATCTTACAACCAAACCTCTCCACATACAATAGCGCCAACAACTGCTTTCAGGAAATAAGAAATCAGATCCAAAACGTTTGAAATGTGTTTATTTGGGCGGGGGTGAGGGGAGTGGTTGGATGGTGAGTGTGTGTGTGTACACACTAATGTGTTCTTTTGTAGATACAGTTTAGTTTTAGTTTTAAAAATATATAGATCATCAGGAAACGTTTACACTTGGAAACTCCCACAACCCCATGCCTCGGGCTTTTCCAGGGGCTTGGGGTCTGGAGCGGCCGTGTGAAACATGCAGCAGCTCTCCCTCACACAGACCTCCCACACACGGGGCTTTGATGACCTGGGGCGGATCCCTTTACTGCCCTGTCCCAGAAAATGCACAAGATGCCTTTCAGATGATGGATCTACAGCAGTTGAAGCAGCGATTGTGCCTGGCAAGGAGCCCGTTAGCCACACATGATCTCCACGCGCCTCACCGTCCTCATCCTTCAAAGAGCACCCCCTCGGGGATGCCTGCCCTGCTCGAGAGCAGCAGGGCAGGGCCTTGGTGTCCAGGAGGCTGCCCAGGGCAGGGCGGAGGCCGGCCTCGCTCCCACAGCTCCCTCTGTCAGAGCTGGGCTCTCCTGGTGGATACGGACCTCGTGCCCCCTGACTGCCCTGGTCTATGGTCTCCTTCCCAGCAGCAAACAACTTGTAAAGTCAGAAAGCAGCCAGGCTGAAGCAGAAGGTGAGAACCAAGCTGTGTCACTCAAACAGCCCACCTGCTTCCCTCTTTCTCGCCGGATAGAAGGGGGCAATAGGGATCTGAGAGAGGAACGGTCACAGGCGAATCTCGGAAGTAACTTAAGGGGAAGAACGACTCGTGTCCTCTTGCAGCACCTTCACTGCAGGCACCGGAAGGCCGGGAGGGAGGGTGCCCTGGCCTCAGGACAGAATGTTCTCGACTGACAGTCACAGGACCTGCTTGGGGCCTCTCAGGTGGAGGAGCAGAGGGCAAGACCTCTTTTATGCATTTTGGTCAAATTATGAGAAAAAATTCAAAATGAAGCAGTTGAAGCAGCGATTGTGCTGCTTTTTTGAACTTAACTGGTTCTCTTTTCACCTTCTGTGCCTTTCTGACCTGGGCTGTAAGGTTGGTGGGCAGTTACACACAGTCACCTTTAACAAAAACACAAATGGTGTAAACTGGTGAGCCTCAGCCTGGCTTTTGCCTGTTCCTCTGAATGAAATCAGACTCAGAAAGCACCAGCTAGTCTTCGTGCACAGCAATCCACCAAAATCTGGTGGTTTTCATCCTGGGCGGGGCTGAGGTGACCAGCCCAATGCCCTCATTTTAAATTAATCATCTCTTAAAGGTCTCATCTCCAAACACAGTCACATTCTGAGGTGCTGGAGGTTAGAACTTCAACATATGAATCTGGGGAGAATGCAATTCAGCTCACAGCACCACCGAAATCCAAAACAACCAAAGACAGTACAGTGGTGACGGGAGATAAGAAAGGAAGCAGTCCAGCGCTGTCCCGCCCACCTGCAGCTTGAACACGGCGCTGTTCACCCCGCAGCCGCTTCACCTGCCCGCCGCTGCAGTGTGCATCCTTTGAATTCATCCTGCTTGTCGTAGTATGGTCTGCCTCTTCTGAAGACTGCCACTCGCTTAAGTAGAGTTCAAATCAGAGGACACTGGGGAATCTCCGAGTGCTTTAACCCTGCTGTACCCTTAGGGAAACAGTACAGCCCGGGTATAGCGTGAGTGTCCGCGATGCTCCAGGCAAATGCAAGGATGAATTGGGGACCCAGGCAGCAAGGAGGTAGACGTTCCCAGCCTCCAGAGCACATCTGGACAGACAGAGATAAAACCATAACCTGATGGCTAAAATCAAAATGAACCAGCCCTGAGAATTCTTTCATTTTTTTGTTCAGAAGATATTTATCTCCGAGTGCCTTCCCTGAAGACTTTGGGGTGCGTCCCCTGTCCTGGGTGTTCTGTTCAGATGCCCCTGCTCGGCAAGCGACTCATGACAGGTGCGGGCATGGAATCTGATACCTTCTTTCCCTTTATGTCTTTAAAAAACATCTGCTGCTCTAACAACTAAGCCTCCCAGTTGCCAAAGCAAAACGCAGTCCGAGCACGAGAGCACGGTGTCCGTCTCGGACCTGCTCCTCCCCTCTTTCCAGCCCATGATCAGCTGGGAGCTGCTGCCGGCCACCCTCACCTGAGCCTCCAGTAAGGCGGTCAAACGCCTAGAGCAGGGGCCTTGCTCGTACGGACGAGAGAACTGTCCACACGTCACATAATAAAACATGTTGGAATAAAACCAATGCTTCTTTTCTCTTAGCAGAACTATGTTTATATTTCAGCCTCTGACAATAAATGGCCAGAGACATGAAGAAGCATAGATGCATTTCCTTCCCCGTCTTGTCTTCCAGGGAAGCACAAGGGCATCAGTCAGCAAAACAGGATGATAACAGGGGTCTGCCCGTGAGCAGCGAGCTCAGGGCCCAGGAATCTAACACAGATCCGTGCTGTGCTCCAGTGCTGAGAGAGTTCAGAAATCCGGAGCGCACACTTCCAATGACTGGATTCTTCTGTCCATGCTTAACTTTTTAAAGATGTTTTCCTTATTTATGAATTTTATATGCAAGGCCACCATTTAACTGTGAAAAAGGCATGTCCATCTAAAAGAGCCCAGTGTCAGACACTTTGTATCCGTCGTTGGGGACCAAGTGTTAGGTTCATCGCTGTGTGAGGATGGGAATCTAATCTTCCAAGCCCAGGAGGAATCCCATATTTGCATGAAAATGGGTTTCAACATACTTGAGGCTAATGTGTCCTGTAAATTCGTATTTTCCATGCAGTGCCCTTTAATAAACTTACAATAAGGGAATGGATATATAATTAGAGTATTTTGTCAACATGCAAACATAATAAAAGAAATTGAAGAAGATACACACAAATGGAAAGTTATCCATGTTCATGGATTGAAAGAATTAATGTTGTTAAAATATCCATACTATCCAAATCCATCAAGGTTCCAACTGCATTTTTTACACAAATAGAAAAAACAATATTAAAATTTTTATGGAATCACAAAAGACCCCAAATAGTCAAAGCGATCTTGAGAAAGGAGGACAAAGTTGGAGGCATCACAGTTTCTGAGTTCAAGCTACAGTCATCAGAATAGTGTGGTACTAGCAATACGACAAACACATAGACCAATGGCACAGCATCCAGAGCCCAGAAATGAACCTGTGCAAACACAGTCAACTAATATTTGGCAAAGGAGCCAGGGATACTCAATAGAGAAAAGACAATCTCCTCAGTAAATAGTGCTGGGAAAACTAGATATCCACATGCAAAAGAATGAAACTAGACCCCTCTCTTACACCACTCACACAAATTAATGCAGAATGTTTAAAGACTTAAACATAATACACGAAACCACAAAACTCTTAGAAGAAAACATAGGGGTAAAGCTTCTTGACATTGGTCTTAGTAGTGATTTCCAGGATATGACACCTAAAGCACAAGCAACAAAATTTAAAAAAGCAAGTGAGACTACATCAAGCTAAAGAGCTTATTCATAGCAAATAACTGACAAAATGAAAAGGCAACCTATTGAATGGGATAAAATATTTGCAAGCCACACATCTGATAAGGGTTACTATCCAAATATATGGGGAACTCACACAACCCAATAACAACAACAACAACAAATCCAATTAAAAAGTGGGCAACCCTAGAGGGATGGGATAGGGAGGGAGGGAGGGAGACGCAAGAGGGAGGGGATAAGGGGATATATGTATATGTATAGCTGATTCACTTTGTTATACAGCAGAAATTAACACACTGTTGGAAAGCAATTATACTCCAATAAAGATGTTAAAAAAATAAATAAATAAGCCCCCTCCCCCAAAAATGGACAACGTATCCAAATAGATATTTTTCCAAAGAAGAAATACAAATGGCCAACAGATTTATGAAAAAATGTTCAACATCACTCATCACTGGAGAAATACAAATCAAAACCACAATGAGATATCACCTCACACCTGTCAGCAGGACTATTTAAAAAAAAAAGATAAGAGACAAGTGTTGGTGAAGATGTGGAGAAAAGGGAACCCTTGTGCACTGTTGGTGGGGATGTAAATTGGTGCAGCCAACTACAACATGGAGATTTGTCAAAAAATTAAAAATAGAACTACCAAATGATCCAACAATTAAACTCTGGGTATATATCCCCAAAGGAAATGAAATTACTATCCTGAAGAGATATCTGTAGCCCCATGTTCATTGCAGCATTATTTACAACATCCAAGATATGGAAACAACCTAATACATGAACAGAAGAATGGATAAAGAAAATGTGATATATATATATATATATAATGAAATATTCTATATATGATATATATAATGAAATATTATTCAGCCATAAAAAAGAAGGTAATTCTGCTATTTGTGACAACATGGATGGACCTTGAGGGTAATAGGCTAAGTGAAATAAGTCAGAGAAAGACATGAATGATCTGACTCATATGTGGAATCTCAAAAAGCTGATCTCAAAAAGCTGAGCTCATAGAAACAAAAAACAGATTGGTGGTTCCCAGAGGTGGGGGGCAGGCAAAATGGGCAAAGGGGGGTCAAAAGGTACAAACTTCCAGCTGTAAAATAAGTAAGTCCTGGGGATGTGATGCACAGTGTGGTGACTACAATTAATAACATTGTATGGTCTATTTGAAAGTTGCTAAGAGAGTATTTCTTAGAAGTTCTCATCACAGGAAAAATTGTAACTATGTGTGATGATGGATGCTAACTTGATTTATTGTGGTGATCATTTCACAAAACATACATATATCAAATCATTATGTTGTATACCTTAAACTTGTGCAGTGTTATATGTCAATTATCACTCAATAAAACTGGAAAACAATAAAATAAAGAATAAAGTGGGGAAAATTTTTTAATGAAACAGCAATAATTTGATGCATGCAAGTGTTTGTGTGGGTGTATGTTTTCAATCTCTTGGGCATCTACCTAAGGCTGGAATTGCCGGGACTTCCCTGGCGGCGTGGCGGTTAAGAATCCACTTGCCAGTGCAGGGGACACAGGTTCAAGCCCTGGTCCGGGAAGATCCCACATGCCGCGGAGTAACTAAGCCAGTGAGCCACAACTACTGAGCCCGCATGCCACAACTACTGAAGCCCGTGCGCATAGAGCCCGTGCTCCACAACAAGAGAAGCCACCGTAATGAGAAGCCCGCACACCACAAGGAAGAGTAGCCCCCACTCACCACAACTCGAGAAAGCCCGCACGCAGCAACGAAGACCCAACACAGCCAAAATTAAATAAATAAATTTATTTTTAAAAAAAAGACTGGAATTGCTGAGTCATTTGGTAATTTTATGTTTAGGTTTTTGAGAAACTCAAGCTGTTTTTCAAAGTGGCTGCACCGTTTCACATTCCTACCAGCAACGTATGAGGGTTCCACAGCCTCACATCTCTACTCACACCCGCTCTTGTCCATCTTTGTTGCTATGGCCACCCTGGTGGTGGGAAGTGGTATCTCAACGTGGTTTTGATTTGTGCCCCCTAATGACTCATCCTCATTATCTTTTTATCATGTGCTCATTGGCCATTTGTGTGTTGTTCTTGAAGAACCAAGCAGATCCTTCACCCACTTTTAGTTAGGTTTTTTTTTTTCATTGAGCCGTATGATCTCTTTATATATTCTAGATACATGTCTCTTGTCAGATTATGATTTGCAAATATGTTGTCCCATTTTGTTGGTTGTCTGCTTATTTATTTATTTTTGATAGTGTCCTTTGCAAACACAAAAGTTTATGGTTTTGATGATGTCTAATTTATCTATTTTTTCTTTTGTTGTTTGTGCTTTTTTTTTTTTTTTTTTTTTTTGCTGTACGCGGGCCTCTCACTGTTGTGGCCTCCCCCATTGCGGAGCACAGGCTCCGGACGCACAGGCCCAGCGGCCATGGCTCACGGGCCCAGCCTCTCCGCGGCATGTGGGATCTTCCCAGACCGGGGCACGAACCCGTA
Organism: Mesoplodon densirostris; assembly: GCF_025265405.1. Taxonomy (NCBI): domain Eukaryota; kingdom Metazoa; phylum Chordata; class Mammalia; order Artiodactyla; family Ziphiidae; genus Mesoplodon; species Mesoplodon densirostris. The sequence goes on along the minus strand of NC_082670.1, from coordinate 1,339,077 downwards.
TCCCCTGCGTCGGCAGGCGGACTCTCAACCACTGCGCCACCAGGGAAGCCCTGTTTGTGCTTTTTAAAAAGTAAAATTTTCCTTAATTTTTCTTATCTTCAAATCGTTTTCTTTTTTTTCTTGAACCTCATGTGTCTTGTGATTTGCTTACTGTTTCTGCCCATCTTAATCACCAGTTTCATGTGCCACTGGAACTGTAGATTTTAATCAAACAATTAACTTCATCTTCAGTGAAAATAAACCATTAGAGCTATTTCCTTCTTTGACAAGAGTCAAAGTTCCCAAGCCATGAGCAACTCAGGTCCCTGCAGCCTGGAAGCTGCTTCTGTGAGAAACTATGTCCTCCGGTCGGTGGCGTTTTCGGGAGGAGGGGTGTGTTTCCTGTGAAGCTCTTGTCAAGTTTCAGTCCAAATAGATCTGAAAGAGTTTGCAGATTGGGAAGGCGGAGGGCAGAGAGCTTCGTGGGACTTGCTGGTGCATTTGTTTTTCCTAGTACTGGGCTTGCCAATCAAAGGAGTAAGTAAGCCCAGGCTCAACGCGGCATAGACTAAACAGCCAGGGGACGGGGTGGGAATTTGCTTACACAGGGATTTCCTGCATGGTTTGGAGGTCAGTGGCAGTGGAAAAACGTCAGTTGAGGGGCTTGACCTGTGACTCAACATGTGTTCTTGAACATAAAGCCCCACCTTTGCCTCTAAAACCCGTGAGCAGGACGAGGCAAAGGCTCTCCCTCAACTCCACCTGTAAGGGCAGCTCCCCTGCAGCACAAGCCCCTGCTTGGGACACCTCACACTGGTCTCCCGCAGAGCAATGAAACGAGGTCACGTTTTTCAAAATTGACTGATGTGCAGCAGGACGACTTAACTGGCATCATGAATATTGTCAGCGAACATGACCAGCTCCAAAATTCATCCCCCAGCGCTAAAATAAACTGCCACAGGTAATACTCCAAAATCACCAAAGTTTTCTCTATTTAAAGGATATAAAACATTGGAGAGGGGCCGGGGGGGGGGAACACTGAAAATTAAAGTTCTGACTTTGAAAGATCTGGAATAAATGGAAAGCTCCAGTTAGCAGAAGTGACTCTCAAGAGAAATTAATTAGAATATAAAATCATACTTCAGTAATACTAGAATCAAGGACAGTGATGTTTAAATAATCCTGGGGATTTTTAAGTATTATGAAATCCATATGCCACCATAAGATAAACAGAAGCTTCCACAAGGGAAAATAAAAGTTTGATTATGCGGCAATAATAATGAATCACAAAAGGAGTGAGAGAAAACCCACCACGTGGTAGGGAGCCGGCCAGCACCTCCCACCCCGCTCCCGGGTTCAAACTTTCCACCTGGTCAAACGACGTGTCTTTAAAACATCTTCCTCTGGAAATCCTCTCCCAGCCCTTCCCGGCGGAGGGAGTTATTTCCTCTCTGACCTGGGAGCATCCCACCACGCCCACGACCCACCAGGGAGTGAAGGTGGGCATCACGCCTGCCGCCCTGCAGGACGGGGAGCTCCTGAAAGGTGGCGTCAGCGACTCGCTGGTCTCTATTCCAACCACCCAGCAAGGAACCTAGTAAACCATCGCTACTGAATGAATAAATAAATAAATGCACTTCACTGAAATACACAAATGCAGCTACCACCATGAATATTATAATCACATTGTCCCTTAAACAATCTAGAAAATCCAACACTGCATCACACGTGACTGAAATACAGTACCTACAGGAAGCAATCTCTTTCACTGTAGAGGTTAGTAAAACCATTCTATGTTGAGCTAATCAGAAAGAAACAAATATAATAAAGTGAATGCATCATAGAATTTAATGTAAAAGCTTAGAGAATTCTTTTTAAAATCTAAACATTGTTATGATATATATGAGTACATAGCATTGCTTACCAAATACAAGTTCTGCAGGGTCTGTGCTGAGTGATTTGTATTTAAGTCCATATGTATGGAACAGCTGGGAAAAAATGCCTTATGATACCAATCTGCTGAGCAAACAGTTTTCTAGTGAGTAATTCAGAGGCAAATTTCAATCTGGTTCTTATAAAATTATCATGAATTAAGGTGGACTAAATTAACTATTTAGTACTATTTAGCAAATATTAGAAAGAGCTGTTTTGTAGGAAATAACAAGTGACAGGAAGTAATTTGATTGACAGATAATTCTCTAGTATACTTTTGTGTGTTGATTTGTTTTACTTTTTAATTTTTGGTTTGTTTAATTTTGAAAAGAGACAAACACATATATTTAACTTACATTTTTTAACTTTTTAAACAATATATAACCTTCTTTGGAAAGAAAACTATTTTAACTTAGCTATCTCTAGACTCATAAATTTTCAATTCCAATGAACTCAACTTAGCTTGATTTGCTCTGAACAACTATTTTTAATCACTACATTAAAAACTATGGACAGCTGATGTAGTGTAACTTTTTAAAAAATGGAGTCCAGTAAAAAAATAAAAGTTAACTTCTGAAGCTCTGATATGTCACCCTCGGATCTCGCCATGTTTATGTCTATCATTCAGTCTATCATGTAAGGGAACCTAAAAGCTTTGGATTTGAGGCCAGGTCATTCCCTTACTAGTGGTGTGTTTTGATGTAAGTTTTCCTCTTGGAGCTTTAGGTCTTAATCTGTAAAATGCCCGGTGTCATCCCCACCAGCATCACACATGCCTGGCATGCTGTAGGAAGAAATATTGTTTCCAGTAATGTGCTAAGTACACTGTGTTTCCCTCACCAGCCTGCCCATAAGAATCGTTTGGACACTTATTAAAAACATAATAAAGAGCCCACAGCTATCCCCCAACCCACTGAGTCAGGATTTCCAGGGACGAGCCCTCAAGTCTCTCTACTTAACAAACCCCCCTACCCCTCCGCCGAGTTGTCCCTAGGGTGGGAGTTTGGGAAACTGTGCTCAAGGATCCAAAAGTGGGTGTTTCTGCCCAAGGAATTCCCCTGGATGCAGGGCAGCGGTGGTACAAGGTGGACCAGAGAGTCCAGGGACAAGTGTGGTCTAAGTGGCGCAATCACCACCACCACAGAAGCCCCAACCCCAGGCAGCAGTGAGCGGAGGCCCAGCCATCAAGACACGGCTCAGGCAGCATCTCATCACCTGGAATCTCTTGTCGTTTCAGCCTGACGTCATTTCACGCTCCAGGCTCTTCTCTTGGCCAGAAACACCCTTTCTTAGGCTTCTCCGTAGAAGCAACGTGACCTTCAAAATGCACCTCAACTGTCACCCACTCTGGCAGGCATCCTGACCCTCCTGTTGGATGTAGATGCTGCCCCTCCGGCCCCTGCTTGTGGCCTGATCCTCTGCATCGTTAGGACCTTGTTTCTCCAGCCCCACTGCTCTCTGGGGGGGGGGGACTGTCCTTTCCTTGATGACCGTGTCTCCCCAAAGGACCTAGCGCAAATAAGCAGGAAAGAGAGGAGAGAGCAGGTGCCGGGTGAGTTACCAACAACCTCGAGTCCCGGGGACGGTCACAACACTCCCCTGAATAAAAGGTCCATGAATGTGCTGAAATGGGATTTGTCTCCACACAAAACCTCCCCCTTCCCAGCAGGCCCGACCAACCCAGTTTGGGTCAGCTCATAGCCCGGAGTGAAGACACTTCCCTTCTGTGAAGGGGTGACTGGCTACATCTTTGCTGTGTGGGGAGAAACAGCTGGAAACATCCCCAAGGTTGTCGAATTCCCTCGTGTCGCAGGGAACTGCCTAGAGTTTCGGCCTCTGTGTTTTTAACGACCAGCCCACGAAGCACATCCAAGGAACTGGTGGAGACCTTAAGCCCAGATGGGATTCCCGAGCTACTTTACTATTTGAAAAGTGAAACTGGATGGTCACGGACCAGGTGGTTCAGGGCAGCCTGTGCCGGGATACAGGGCAGAAGCCCTCAAACCTAACTGTGTTCATTGCCCATGAAAACTGGGGCAAAACTGAAGTCTCAGGAGTGTGAAAGAATGTTCATTAAATCAGCTAAAATACCTATGGCTAGGGCTTCCCTGGTGGAGCAGTGGTTGAGAGTCCGCCTGCCGATGCAAGGGACACAGGTTTGTGCCCCGGTCCGGGAAGATCCCGCATGCCGCGGAGCGGCTGGGCCCGTGAGCCATGGCAGCTGAGCCTGCGCGTCCGGAGCCTGTGCTCCGCAACGGGAGAGGCCACAGCAGTGAGAGACCCGCGTACCGCCAAAAAAAAAAAAAAAAAAAAAAAACCTATGGCTTTCTTGCTTGTTTCCATCCACCTGCAAGGGGCCTTTGAAATGAATCTGGAATAGTCAAGCCTAATGTTTAGAAGAAAATAAAAATACTGCTATTTTAAGATTCATAAACCACTCATATAAAAACTGAGATCAGAGCCTCAGATGCAGGGCACAGACGCTCGGCAGTCAGAGCTCTCCAACTGCTCTGCGTCCGTCCAACAGCCCGAGTCACGGCCCTGGGCTCCTTGAATGCCAACCCACATCCTGATCCTCTCGGCGTGCCCCGCATGTGCCTCTCTCCTTGTCTCCACAATACTTCTGTTTTACCTCCCATCATTCCTCCTGAATCTTCTTGTGAAAATTAGAGTTGCTTCTTTTGGTCTTTCTACTAAAATTTCTAAGTGCTGCTATGCGTCTTATTTGGTGAAAACATTGGGCAGTTACCTACATTGCTCAATTTCTTTTTATCTGCACTTCCCACTTCTTTTTATGGATTGCATTTGTATTTACAATGCTACTTCATGTAAATTTGCTTTGTCCTTGCAATTTTACTTAATGCTGATTAAACTTGGAGTAAATACAGCTTTGGGGGCTAGTACAGACCCTCAAACACCCAGGCTGCATGCACACAGGCCAACGTATAATGTACATGTAGATCTCCTCGGTTGGATCTAGATTAAAAAACAAGATGACAACCATAAGAAATCATTTTCTTCTGAAGCCTTGCCTTAGCAGGGACTCACAATCAAAAGTTTATTCTTCAAAAGTTTTCCTTCATGTGAGAATCATCCTGGGATTTTGCAGTGGATGAAAGATTTTGTAAGTTAGTAACAGGCATAACCAAAAGCAACCGTAAAACCCTAGAATTAGGCAAGAATATCCACTGGAACACTGATCATGTATATATTTCCCCACAAAATCCTTCAAATGAAACGTTATACCTGAAGATCTTAAGGCAATTAGTAAAGGGAGATTATTTCTGCCTTACATGGTGCTGAGGGATAGAGCTTAGCCCCTCTGAGAGGGTCTTATTCAGACCCCAGAGCACAAATGTCTGTCGATAACAGACTCTCAGGAGGGGTGGAAGCGGCGGGAAACACAGAACGAATTCCACGTGAATCCCGATTAAAACATCGTCTTGAAAATGAGTGAACTTTAAGCTAATTCATTTAAAAATAATGGGAACCATGGAGATCAATTTCTCTGGAATCCCACGAAAACCAAAGATCTTCAAATCTGTCCAGTGTCATTGCTTTTTATGCACAAATATGAGAACAGGTGTGTTGTAACTGTCGCTTTGCTTAAGGCCTCACTTGCAGTCTTCTCTGTGTGGCCAAGAGAGGAAGAGGAAGAGAGGAAGGAAGGAAGGAAGGGAGGAGGGAGGGGGAGAAGAAGAAACAAAGAGAGAGAGGAAAAGGAAGGAAGGAAGTGTGGACTTTGGGTTGATACCACGTAGGAAAGGTTTCCAGCAATATGTAAAAAAAGAACAGCCCACATTCAAAGGACAATAAATTTTAAAATTCTATTCCAACTCTTCCGTTTATCTACCAATAGGTGTCCATCCAGAAAACAACTTTAAGGAATAACACTGACACCTGCTGAAAACTTACAAGACCTTGAATACGTCCATTAACATAAGCCTCATGACAACCTCTCATGGTTGTGTTTCATTATTATCCCCATTTTATAAATGAGATAACTGAGACTCCAAGATGCTCAGCAGCTTAGCCAAGGCACACAGCTAGAAAGTAGTAAAGCTTGAGTTACTCAGATGATATGGTTCTGGAGTCCATATTCTTAAATACTACACACCCATTTTGAGGAATTACATCATAGGTTGAACAAAAGCGGGATGTACAAGCAGGCGGGAGGACCTCCCGGGCTCACCCCAGTCCACCGTCTCTGGATGACAGGTTCCCACCCACAGGCAGGTTTGTGTGACCAGTTCAGGCCCACGATGCAGAATTTTTCCATTTATGTGGGTCAAAAGGATCTAGTCTTCCCCCTTCACTTATGTAAATGTAGATATAGATACTGATCTGCAAGACTTTCCTTATCATTAATTTGTTTAAAATTAGTTAATTTCTCTTTGTATTTATACTTCTCCCTGAGTTGTTTAATAGAAGGTTTTAACATTTTCATGTGGAAGGACATTTCTGCTTTGTTCTTAGTTAACTATATTTAGTTTTATTGCACTGTGACCAGAGAGTGCCATCTGAAATATGTCTTTTTTCTGACACTTATCTCTGTGACCTGATAGATGATCGATTTTTGTGAACAAAGCAAGAACCAGAACTCATTCACGCTTGGTGTAAGTGGCTTCCTGGGGACAAGCTTCATTCACAGAGCAAGTCATACTGTCTAGACCCTTACAAGCCTCAGAAGATGTCTGGGTTACAAAATTAAAGATAAAATACTTCCTGCATTCCAGGGACTGTTACAGGAAGGCCAGGAGTATTTCTACGGCCGGTTGGTAAGGGCCACTTCTGCAGCTGGGCCCAGAAAGCACGGCATACATTCTTTCTGGCTTCTGGAAAGAAGCTTGTCACTTTTTTTTTTTTTTTTTTTTTTTGCGGTACGCGGGCCTCTCACTGTTGTGGCCTCTCCCATTGCGGAGCACAGGCTCCGGACACACAAGCTCAGCGGCCATGGCTCACGGGCCCAGCCGCTCCGCGGCATGTGGGATCTTCCCGGACCGGGGCACAAACCCACGTCCCCTGCATCGGCAGGCAGACTCTCAACCACTGCGCCACCAGGGAAGCCCGCTTGTCACATTTTAGTAAGAAAAAATGTGCACAGTTTTCCTAACAGAGATGATACATGGTTATATGATAGATGAGAGAGAAAGATTTTCAAAGAAATACTGTCAACCTGCTTTATTGGGAGGACATGGTTTATTGGGAGGAACAGCTATTAATGCCCACCCCCACCACGGGACACGGTCCTACTTCATTGTCCTAAGGACCCACCTTCCCACCAGAAAACATTCTAGTCCTGGAGGAAAAGAGTTCTGGTAAAAGAATTAGAATAACAATGAGAATTGAGAACAACAAAATGTTGTATTTCCTGCCTGCTGGAGAAATCCACTTCAAAAAGGCAGTCATGACCCTGTATCACTGATCTCACATATCACAGCCGTGGAACTTGAAAAATAAAGCCTAAAGCAGTGAGTAAAGAATGATTCGAAAATATCTGTACTTTAACTGATCAAACATACATTGTTGGCTTGCACTTGTGCAGACAAGGTGGTCAGATGCTTGGGACCGCTAAGTCCTTCCTTTTGCCATTGTCTGTAAGATGTCATCTATATTCTTCTCAGGTAATTCTATTCTCCTTAAAGCAAGATAAACACAAGCAACTTTTTTTTATTGTTGACAGGCAACCCTATCCATTGACTCATCCACTCAGAAATATATATCGAGCCCCTGAAATTTTCAAAATTGGAAATGCTCGTGAGACCCACGCAGGGTTGGCCTGCACAGCAAGATGAGCCACACCTCACACGATTTTCAGATGCTACAGAAAACACCGGGCCTGTATCTTTACTTGTTTAAAAGCAAGGAGATTTCAAAAGTATATTAAGTTAGCAGATTGATAATTATCTGAAAAATGTAACTTGTAAATTTACCTGCCATGTGATTTTTAGAAATAAACCAAGGTATCTGGACTCTGGGCCAAACAGCAATTGACCTTGAATCTACGAGCTTCACAGATTAGCATTACTTCCATGTCAGTGTTCATAAAACTTTTCCTCTTTTATAATAAAGTTCCTTTTGCCTGCTTTTAATTTTCTAGAAATCAGAGCTCTCCTAATGTCCTTCAAATCCATGATAATTTTCTACAGCAATTACTGTAAAATTTCAACAAGGAGGCTCCCACACTAGGTACCAAGAGGTGAAAACGCTGGTTCCTCTGCCCTTCTGTTCTGTTTAATGCATTAGTACTGCTCTAAGTATCATAGTTGACGCTCTGAGCTATGTACCAGCATCATATGAGCCCTTCGGCACATCCCGTTTGCAAGATTTCTGTTCCTTAGTTAAGCAGACCCTCCCCACTATGTGTAGAGCCGTCTCTGGGACCAGAAGTCTCTCTGACCGGGGTCGTCACAGGACTGCAGATATTTTCACTTTGAAAGTTGACACGAGTTACTACTTTTACAACCAAATGCCCTGTGCTTCAGGGTCTCAGGGCACAGCTTCAGTGAGATTTTGTCACCAGTGCTTACGGCACAGAAACCTTACAGTCTCTGGCTGCTGTGCAGGATGACCTCACAGAGGCATTGATGGGGTTCTGTGGACCAGCAGGACAACACATGGGACTGCAGAGTGCTGGGGACAAACTCGTCGATTTATCATCAGTGAATCCCCCTCGACGGCATGGAAACGACAGAGCGGAGTCCCCACCTCAGCAAACTTCCTACGTCTCTCCCAACCTCAGTCCTAGGAGGCGGAGGCGGGGAGGCTCTGTGAGCCTCGAGTCGGGTGGTCACAGCACCCAGACCTCTCAGGCAACTGCCCTTTGATGCAGCCAGGCCTGCAGGCACCCAGTGTATGGCCCAGCTGTGACGTGTTCACATCACTTTGCTCAGCCTCCCGGGGTCCTAGGGTCACTGTCCTCACTGATCTGTGCAAGGAAGCTCTGTACCAATCAGACTGCAGGATGTTTGATCTACAAGTGACCTGAGAGCATCCAGCCCAACATCCTCCACGGATCAGTGGCTGATCTGGCGCTGGGTCTGCCTTGGCGCCCAACAACCCTGCCTGGGGCCGCACAGCCTCCTCTGAGACACCTACCTTCCGCTTCCTTCTGATCCCGGCTCAGTCTCTGCATCGCTGCATCATTTCCTGACCCTGCATGTTCCCAGGACGAGGCACAGATGTGGACGGCGCTTCCCTGCGATGTCCCTAGAACAGGTTCCCCATCACTGGGGAAATTTAGAAACCAGCCTCCTGCTACAACCCAGGCCTGGCGCGACGGTGCTGGGCTTCCGGCGGCAAGCCTAGGAGGAGGGCTCTGAGTGCCCTCCGGGCTGTGGCTCCCGGAACCAGGGTGTCCAGATGGCGGTCCTGCAACCTGGGGCATTCTGTCCTCATCCAGATTGAGGCCTGGTTGGAATTCCACTGAGTCTGAATTTCCAAACTTCTAGCATGCTGGCCCTAAATGCCGAGCATCTCTTTCGGGCACGTGGATGAACAAAAATAAGACACGTTAACCATAGAGTGTACGAAAAAGGCAAACTTTAAGCCTGAAGAGAGCGTGCGTGTGGGGTCTGCCTGAACTTTATCAAGTCACGTCTCTAATTCACATCTTAATCAAGTTTCAAGTCCAAGCCTTTGCAGGTTCAGCTCATTCCTTCTTAAGTAGCTGATAATGAACCATCTGGGGCACCTGCCAACTTGAACTAAGTGGTCTGTGCCTGCACAAACCAAGTGAGCGCCAAGTCCTGGAAAGACAAGGTTCTGGGAACTAAGTGATCCCAGGAAGGGAGGGGCTGCGGGGGGCGCTGGATTCCAGTGCCTGGAACCCCAGCTCACGCTGGGATGTCAGCATAATCTTTATCACACTTTTCTTCTCGGCTGTGTAAACAGAGGTGATTGCATTAACCTTTTCAACACAAGAAGTAGAAATGCTCATTCCATATATAGAAGGGAAAATGGAGCAAAGAGAAAATGAGCAATTATCCTGAGGTCAAAGAAGAGCTTTACCTCGGATTTTAGAAAAAGATTCTTCCTTTAAAGTGGCCAGCAATGCTGGTAGGAACAGAGGGAAGTCACAGGGCAGACACGGAGGATAAAAAAGTACCAAAACAGGGGCAAGTTTGAGGCAACCACGTGGAGTCTTGCTGACTAATACAGATGCCAAATACATGTTGCTTTTTAAATTGGAAACAACCCAGATGTCCTTTAATGGGGGTATAATAAACCAAATGGTGGTACATCCGTACCATGGAACACTACTCAGCAATGGAGAGGAACAGAGTATTGATACATTTAACAGTTCGGATGGATCTCAAAGGAAATATGTTCAGTGAGAAATAGTCTCAGAAGATCACATATTGTGTGATTCCATGTATATAACACCTTGAAATAACAAAATTACAGAGATGGAGAGCAGGTCCGCGGTCGTAGGAGTCCGGGACAGGTGGCTGGGAGTTGGCTGCGTCTCTGAAGAGCAGCACAAAGGTCCTGGGGCAGAACCGCTCTGCTCTGTGTCCTGACTGTGTCTCAGGACCCTGCACTCATGGTGGGGCTCAGTGCACACCCAGGACAGAGCAGGTAGAGCCGGTGACAGCGGGCGAGACCTGGGGTCGCACCAGAGTCCATTTCCTGGCTGGGGTGTCGTGCTGTGGTCTTGTAGGCTGTCCCCCGCCCCATACCCAGGGGAACTGGGGGGAAAGCGCCTGGATCTCTCCACATTATTTCTTACAACTGCATGTAAATCCACAATTATCTCAAAATAAAAAGTTTTAAAATACTGGATTTATTTAAGGAGAAAACCTTAAAAGCAAAAAGGAAGATGACAGGACCCAAGACAGCCCCTGAAACCCTGGCTCAGTCGGTCTCTCTGGGTGAGGCCAAGGTGGGGTACCCCCGGCCAGTGTCCCCCAGGGAGAGTCCATCGCAGCCCTGGCTGGACGCTGGGCTCAGGGCACAGCTTTTGGAAGTGCTCGCCCCCGGGTCTCACCTGCAGAAACGTCACTCATGCAGAGTGGGCCCGGGCATTCGGGTTTCTGAAGCCGCTCAGCAGTGCCGATGTGCTGCTGGATGGGACCGGGCGCTGCCGGCCCTCACTTGCCCCTGTCCGACGGTTCTCAGACTGGTGAGTTCGAGGAGAAACTGACCAGCAGAGGAAGAGCTTGCTCCGCTGTCCCGCAGCCGTCGGATCCTCCTGTCGCACGTCCAGCCGCCTGGGGTGAGCAGGTGCTCACCGTCCAGGCCGGGGCCTCTCCCGCACTGTCAGCAGCACACTTGGAATTTTGATTTCCACTCGAGCATCTCCTGGGCCTTATCTCTCACTTGGTTCCAAACACAGAAGGGGGAAAAGTGCTATTTTTTGACCCTCCCAAAACCTTAATAGTTATAACCCAGTCGAGGAAAATACATTCAGTACCTGACTCTTGGAGTTTGCCTTTACGAGACTGCACGGCTATAGCAAGGGTCACATTATCTTATAATAGTGTGAAATAGAAATCCTGGACAGGTCCAACTGAAATAAATAAAAGTTCATTTTGGAACTTGCCAGCTCTCCACCGCTTGAAGTAAAGACACCTGGAGTAACAAAGCTAACATAAAGCTCTCTTTACGTTTTTAAGTTCCTACAAGGATTGCCATTACACAAAATATATCAGGGTTTTTAAAGCTAAGTGAAGAAATTAAGTTATTTCATCTGAAACCTGTCCCTTTAACCCTCAGACTGAGAGGCTTCAGCCCCGAGCTGAGTGCATGGCCATGGCCCCAGCAGCCGTGGGCCCTGGACTGTCTGTGGGCTCACACACAGCCAGTGACTGGGGTCAGATACACCTCTTTCCAGAACCCCCCTTTTCGACTCCTTTTCTAGGCTCCTTCACGTGACCTTGGTAAAGTTACTTCCTTTTCCAGGTTTTAGAGTCCTTTTCAATCCATCAGAAGTCACCATTCTCATCACCACTGAGTAGAGCTCATGAAGAACCAAAGTTGCTGCATGAAATAAAAGGCACTTGGCTTCCTGTCTCACGTGTAGGTGCAGGAACAGACACCGGGTAAAATCAGCTCGGGTACATGACCGTTTGTTTTGTGGATACAAATCCCATGATATAAGGGCAACAAAACTGAAGTAACAGGTCAGGAGACCACCGAGATCTCAGCCCAGGGAGTTGGGGGTTGGGGGCCACCAAACACATCTGCTGTTAGTCAAGAATTCAACACACCCCCGGGTTCAGAACCAACGGAGAGAGATGCAGGCGTGAACGACTACTTTTATGTTGGTAGAAGCTGGACCAGAGACCATTGCTTGCATGAGGGGACAAACAGCCTTGTACACAATAATCATTAATTGTTAAAGCAGTTTACTTTTGCAGTTATAAACATGCATTTGTGCTTTACTGAGCCCTACAGTTTCAACCTATAAAGGACATTGTAAGGATATTGGTTTACTCCGAGTTACATCTTCGAATGGCCCTTTTATCTGAGAGTGAATATTCAGACACTAACAATAAACCTGAATGCCTCATAAGTATTACAGACCTTGTCAGGCCTCTAGGTGTGACGATCACCTGTATCACTGACCACACAGAAGGTCAGAAATGATACTAGATGTGCATTTTCTGTTTTGTCTTCTAAAGGCTGAGACTCAAGCCAAGGTTAAAGACAGATTTTGTCTGGATCTTGAGGCCTGCTCTGAGCTTCAGTACCTCCCTAAGTAAAGAGAGATAGAAGGTAGAAGATGGACTGTTGGATGGACAAATAGAAAGACAGTTTAGCATGTAGAGCCTCCTCTGGAGCCATCATTTCACCATGGGTTATAAACAGAAGGTATGCAGGGTCAAAGGAAAAATGTCAAATCCATCAAATTCTGGTTCACTGATATTCAATAATTCTTGCAAAATATTGGAAAGCAAGATAATTATATAAAAGCTAAAATTAGCGATTTTATGGTCAACTATGAACTCCAGTGATTCTTATTTCCCTTTACTGTAATAAAAAATATTGGTTGTATAAGTGCACACCTGGGTTTGGTTATAAGATTTTAAATCTTCCCCACTTGGAAGCACTTCACAACAATCTTTTTAAAAATATGACTAATATGCTTTGCTCGAAACTCTTGGCATTGTTTCCTGGAGAAAGATTTCACTATTCTGTCTCACATGCTAAGAAGCAGCCACCGAGGGCCGAGGAAGCACGACCGAAAGCATCCCCTCTCCTCTCAGTGTTAGTCTTCGTCCACGTTGCTACAGATTTGAAAGAGAGAAGGGTTTCAGTGCAATCAAGTGCTTTGATTTGCTTTATTTCAAGTCACAAAAATGGGTGTTTTGAAATTCCTCCCCTCTAACTAAATGCTCTGTGCATTTTAAATGCATCTCACCCTCTGGCATCCCAACCCCTTCTCTATCAATGGGCCTGAATCTTGACTCAGCCCCACGTGTCCCTCTGTCTTGACACCTAACAGACGATATCCTAATTCTCTCTTTTCTTGCCTGTTTCCACCATTTTATGCAGGCTTTTAACCAGTTTCTCATGATGATCAAAGTAATACTTGTTCAGAGAAATTTTGGGATATTTAGGAAAGCATAAGTTTTGTGCTCATAGTACTTACCAAATTACACTAGCATGAATTAATGAAGGAAGAAAGGAAGGAAATATTTAGTTCTAGAATAGCGTGCTTATAGAAGGTGTGGGTAATGGAGACTAGGTTGGAACTGCAGGTGGGCTGATGGTATAGAGAGCTTTGAGATCCATGGTAAGGTGTCTGCTCTTCCCTGTGTAGCAATGGAAATGATGCTTCAACCTGCATTTTAGAAAGAACGTTGGTGACATAAAGACTATAGATTGGGAAAGGGGAGACTGAAGATTGTGATTCCATCAGGCCCAGTAAAAGTTCAGGCTAAGGAAGCAATATTGTAGATTAAAGATAGGATATAAGGTGTATTTGATGAATGGAGCTGATAAAGATCAAGAAACTGGATAGTTTGGGATTAGCAGATGCAAACTATTATATATAGGGTGAATAAACAACAAGGTCCTACTGTATGGCACAGGGAACTACATTCAATATCCTGTGATAAACCATAATGGAAAAGAATATGAAAAAGAATATATATATGTGTGTGTGTGTATATATATGTATATATATAACTGAATCGCTTTGCTGTACAGCAGAAGTTGACACAACATATTGTAAATCAACTAGACTTCAATAAAATTTAAATAAATAAATAGAAATTGGCTAGTTCTGCAAAGGACAGGGAAGAGGTGAATATGATCAGAGGGTCTCTGCCCTCGCTGGTGGTGGCGTTAATCAAGCCCCGAGGGCGGGAGAGGAAGCTGTCCCTGAGGAAGACTAGATGGCAGGGGGGTGGGGGGACACACACACACAGAGATTCCACAGAATTTAAGCTCAAACACCTACTGGGGCTGCACGTGAAGCTCTGTGAGTCATCTGCAGAGAACAGATCAGTAGGAGGTGGAAGTGAATATTCCCCGAGAAGAAACTGGGTTACAAAAGGAGAATGCAAAGACACAGCCTAGGGATGCCTGTATTTCAGAACAGCTTACGAAGGGGCCCCAGCTGAAACACATACAAGGAGTGGCTGGAAACGGAGAAGAATCAAGAAAACGTGGTACCGCAGAACCCAAGGGCAGAGAGAGCTCAAGTGGGGTGGCGCCTTCAAACCCTGCAAGGAGAGAATGCGGACACTGACCCGGAGAGCTCTCTGACATACCTAAGTGCTAAAAGTAACGTCCATGATGATGAGATAAAGGATGAAAGTGGGCAAAAAGAAATTAATATTAACATATTAACAAGGTTGTTTGCCTACAGAAGAGCTTGATGTTTTCACTGACCACATAACATACAGAAATCACGTGGTTCCTCCAGGGCCTCTGTTTATTGTCTGTGAAGTGAATTAACTCAGTCGAATAATCATTGACTGTCATGTCTACCTCTCCACGCCTGTGTACATCCCATTAAGCAAAGTTGTAAACAAATTTGCTCTCATGACTTTAAATACAAATGTTCAAGATGTATAACTGTCTGCTCTGACTCCTTCGTAACTTTATTCTGTAGGACCGAGAAGATTTTTAGTCACTAATTTTCTTATGAACATTCCCAGGTCTCAAGCAATAGTCAAATCAAAGTCTAAAAAGCTTAAAAACCATAGTAAGATGCATGCGTGCTTTTAAAATTTGTGAGATGCTTATGCATGTCCTTTTAAAGCCTCATCCCTAAATCACAAAAGTACTTTTTCAAAGAAGGGTGTGGTGTGATATTTATTCACCACATTTAGGTACGGTTTCTTCCAACAAAGAGCAGAAATGTATCCTAAAGGCCCAATTATAGTAAGTAAATATTTCCATCAAGAACATCTGGCTTTTTGTAAAAATTTAGGTGGTTTCATGGTCGTTCCTCTCTTCTCCTGCCGTGCTTCGTGCTGGGATGGTACAAATCCGCTCCACTTGGGCTACAGAACGTTTTTTTCCTTTCGCCTGAAAAACAATTCCTTTCGACTTGTTTTCTCTCATTATTACTCTGGTTCTGATCCAGGCTTAGTGGCAGGGCCAGACTTGAGGCTTAGTGCTTCATTTTCCTGTCCTGTGTATTCATCTGTACATTTCCCTTATTCTCTAAGTTTTATTTTATGCGTGAATAGTTTGAGTGTAATATATCGATTAACATCGATTATTTCCCAGCCCTGGTTCTGTCTTGTGACTCCAGGTAGTTTATGTCTGTGAGGCTTATTCTGGGGTTGAGATGGCAGATAAAGCACAAATTGAAATCCCCCTGCTCCTCTCTGCACAGATGGAAATGCCGGGTAGAATATTAAGTATTGAGAGCCAATCTCTAAAGCATGGAACAAAGCATTAAAGGAAGCAGGAACCCATAGCAGTAGGTAGGATTTGAGACTGCAGTGCACAGGGGATCACAGGAGTTGGGGTTTTTTTTTTTTTTTTTTTTTTTTTTTTTGTGGTACGCGGGCTTCTCACTGTTGTGGCCTCTCCCATTGCGGAGCACAGGCTCCGGATGCGCAGGCTCAGCGGCCACGGCGCACGGACCCAGCCGCTCCGCGGCATGTGGGATCTTCCCAAACCGGGGCACGAACCCGTGTCCCCTGCATCGGCAGGCGGACTCTCAACCACTGCGCCACCAGGGAAGCCCAGGAGTTGGGGTTTTGACAATGGCTCAAGCAACAGGAGTCAAAATAGCAGGTCCCAGACCTAAACAAGAGGCAGACCTGGCGGTCCGCGAGAAACCAAAATCCCATGATGTGCTGCCTGTCTGTGACACAAGTCTGAATCTCTCTGTCCACCAGCCGTGGCTACTCAAGCTCCACCCAGGGTCCTGGTGGCTCCTTGTTTCTGGTGCCAATTTAGTGAATTGAAATCACATTGCAAAATCTCCCCATTCTATACCTACAAAAAAATTCCCTACAACCTAAATGTCCATCAACAAATGAATGGATAAAAAGAATGTGGTAGATACATGAAATTGGAATCTTACTCAGCCAATAAAAAGAAGGAAACCCTGCCATTTGCAACAACACTTTAAGGATATTATGCTCAGTGAAATAAGCCAGTTACAGAAGAACAAACATTGCATGATTCCACTTTAAGGAGGAATCTAAAATAGTCAAACCGATAGAAGAAGAAAGTTGAATGGTGGTTTCCAGGGGCTGCAGGAGGGGAAAATGGGGAATGGCTGTTCAACAGCAATTTGAACAGCAATTTGTATGACTGACAAAATTTCAGTCATACGAGGCGAACAATTTCTAGAGACTGGCTGACCACATTTCAGCTTATAGTTGGTAATAGTGTACACTTAAAAATCTGATAAGAGGGTAGGTCTCATGTTCTCTGTTATTACCACAACTTAAAAAACTATTCACAGAATAATATAATCCTATAAACTTCTAAATCTGGCAACCAATAAAAGAAACATGCAACTGTGGAATAAAGCATCAAAGCTCAGCAACTAATCCTAACCTACCTCTTTTTCTCTCTCTTTGAAAGAAGCCAAATAGGTGAATCAAAAATTTATTTAGAATGTTCAGTACTACCTCAGAATCAGAAGATAAGTAAACTGTAGGGGAGTTTACTTCTTGTCCTTTCCCCATCTGAACAAATACTAAAAATTGTGTGAACCTGACATTTCAGGGAGCTAGGAAAAATAAAAAAGAACAAACTAAGCCCAGAGTTAGTAGAAGGAAAAAGATAGCAAAGATTATAGCAGAAATAAATTAAATAGAAAATAGGAAAACAATAGAAAAAAATCAGTGAAACTGAGTTGGTTTTTTGAAAAGATAAACAAAATTGAAAAACTCTTAACTAGACTAACTAAGAAATAAAAAAGAGAGAAAACAAATAAATAAAACCAGAAATGAAAAAAGAGACATTGCAAATGATGTCACAGAAATACAAAGGGCCATAGAGACTCTCATAAACAATTATGCACCAACAAACTAGAAGAAATGGATAAATTTCTAGAAATATACAACCTTTCCAGACTGAATCATGAAGAAATACAAACTCTAAACAGATCTATAGCTAGTATGGAGATTGAATCAATAAACAAAAACCTCCCAGCAAAGAAAATCCCAGGACCAGATGGCTTTTGGTGAATTCTACCAAACATTTAAAGAATTTATGGCAATTCTTCTCAAACTCTCTTGAAACATTGAAAAGGCATGAATACTTCCAACCTCATTTTATGGGGCCAGCATTACCCTGATACCAAAGTCAGACAAAAACATTACAAGAAAAGAAAATTACAGGCCAATATTCCTGATGAATACATGCAAAAATCCTCAACAGAATACTAGCAAAAGGTGCTGAATTCAATAGCACATTAAAACGATCAGGGCTTCCCTGGTGGCGCAGTGGTTGAGAGTCCGCCTGCCGATGCAGGGGACACGGGTTCGTGCCCCGATCCTGGAAGATCCCACATGCCGCGGAGCGGCTGGGCCCGCGAGCCATGGCCGCGGAGCCTGTGTGTCCGGAGCCTGTGCTCCGCAACGGGAGAGGCCACGGCAGTGAGAGGCCCGCGTACAGAAAAAAAAAAAAAAAAAAAAAAAAAAAAAACGATCAAACACCATGACCAAGTGGAATCTATCCCTGGGATGCAAGGATGGTTTAACACACAAAAAATCAATTAATGTGCTATACCACATTAACAGAATAAAGGATACAAATCACACAATCTTTTCAATAAAAGAAAAAAGGGATTTGATGAAATTCAACACCCTTTCATGAATAAAAACTCTCAAAAACTAGGAATAGAAGAAAAGTACCTTAACATAATGAAGACCATAAATGAAAAGCTCACAGCTAACATCACACTCAACGGTGAAAAACCGTAAGCTTTTCCTCTATGATCAGGAATGAGGCAAGGATGCCCAATCTCAACACTTCTATTCAACAAAATACTAGTGGTTCCAGCCAGAGCAATTAGAAAAAGATATAAAAGGCATCCAAATTGGAAAGGAAGAAGTAAAACTGTCCCTCTTTGTAAATAACATTACCTCATATACAGAAAACTTTAAAGACACCACTAAAAAATCTGTTAGTACTATTACATAAATTCGGTAAAGTTGCAGGATATAAAATCAGTATTCAAAAATCAGTTCCATTTCTATATACTAAAAACAAACTTTCTGAAAAGGAAATTATAAAAGCAATCCCATTTATAATAGCACCAAAAAGAATAAAATACTTAGGTATACAGTAAACTAAGGAGGTGAAAGACTTGTATATTGAAAACTACAAAACATTGATGAAAAAAAATTAAAGACACAAACAAATGGAAATACATCTTGTGTTTTGTGGACTGGAAAACAATATTGTCGAAATGTCCACACTATCCAAAGCTATCTACAGATTCAATTCAATCGCTGTCAAAATCCCAATGCATTTTTTACAGAAATAAATTGTACAATTCATGTGGAACCAGAAAGGATCATGAATAGCCAAATCAATCCTAAGAAAGAAGAACAAAGCTGGGGGCATCACACTTCCTGACTTCAAAACATATTACAAAGCTACAGTAATCAAAATAGTTTGGTACTGGCAGAAAACAGATATATAGATTGATGGAACAGATAGACAGCCCAGAAATAAGTCCATACATATAAGGTCAACTGATCTTCAACAAAGGTACCAAAAATACTCAAGGGGGAAAGGCCTGTCCCTAGTGCTGGGAAAACTAGATATCCACGTGCAACAGAATCAAATTGTACTTTTATCTTACGACACACACAAAATCAACTCAAAATAGATTAAAGACTTAAACTTTAGACCTGAAACTGTGGAACTTCTAGAAGAAAACATAGAGAGAAATCTTTACGACACTGGTCTTGGCAATGATTTCTTGGATATGACATAAAAGCAAAGGCAATAAAAACAAAAATGCACAAATGAGACTATGTCAAACTAAAAATCTTCTACACAGTAAAGGAAAACAACAGAATGAAAAGGCAACCTCCAGAATGGGGGAAATATTTCCAAACCATATAGCTGATAAGGGGTTAATATCCAGAATATATAAGGAACTCCTACAACTCAACAGCTAAAAAACAAATAACTGGTTTTAAAAATGGGCTAAAGCATAAAAGGAACGAAACGGGGTCATCTGTAGAGACGTGGATGGATCTAGAGACTGTCATACAGAGTGAAGTAAGTCAGAAAGAGAAAAACAAATATCGTATATTAACGCATATATGTGGAACCTAGAAAAATGGTACAGATGAACCGGTTTGCAGGGCAGAAATAGAGACACAGATGTAGAGAACAAACGTATGGACACAAAGTGGGGAAAGCGGCGGGGGTGTGGGGTGGTGGTGTGATGAATTGGGAGATTGGGATTGACTTGTATACACTGATGTGTATAAAATGGATGACTAATAAGAACCTGCTTATAAAAAAATAAATAAAATTCATAAATAAATAAATAAATAAATGGGCTAAGGACTTGAATAGACATTTCTTCAAAGAAAACATACAGATGGCCAACAGGTATACGAAAAATGCTCCATGTCACTAAACATCAAGGAAATGCAAAGGAGATACCAGATATCAGAACCACAAGGAGATACCATCTCTCACAACTTCAAGATGGTTATTATCAAAAAAACAAGAGCCAACAAGCTTTGGCGAGGATGTGGAGAAACTGAAATCCTTGTGCACTGTTGGTGGGAATGCAAAATGGTGCAGCCACTATGGAATACAGTATGCAGGCTCCTCAATAATTAAGAATAGAACAATCATGTGGTCCAGCAGTCCCACTTCTAGGTATTTATACAAAAGAGTTGAAATCAGGATCTTAAAGAGATATTGGTACCCCATGTTCATTGAAGCACTTCACAATAGCCAAGATGCAGGAACAACCTAAGTGTCCATCAAGAGATGATGGATAAATAAAAGTGGTCCATACACACAATGAAATACTATTCATTAAAAGGAAGACAATTCTGACACAAGCTACAACACGGACGGACCCTGAGAGGGTCACACTCAATGAGAAAACCAGTCACAAAGACAAATATGCATGATTCCACTTATACGGTGAATCTAATATAGTCAAATTCATAGAATCAAACTATGGGATGGTGGTTTCCAGGACTGGGGGAAGGGAAATGGAGCACAGAGTTTCAGTTCAGCCGATGAATGAACTGTAGAGAGATGCCTACGGTCAACAACGTTGTGTGCACTCCAAACTCTGCTGAAAGGGCAGATCTCGTGTTAAGTGTTCTTACCACAATAAAACGTACTTTTAACTGGGTGAGGGTGAGACCCCAGTGTGTACATTTACCAGTGCCTCAGAAGAGGGACTAGCAGAGCCTCCCCCTCCTCCCAGCCAACACTCCACTGCCAGGCCCTCACGAAGAGAAGTTCGAGTAGCCTTATGGAAAGAGAGTGGTAACAGTTACCTTCACACAGAAGCGTGACCAAAATGTCAGGACAGAGCTACCAAATGTCATGGCAACTATGTAACATATATCAGAAAAAATGAATTTACTTTTAAAAAGAAAGACTTTACCAACCAAAAGATAAAAATTCCAAACACAGACACACACACACATACCAAGTAAACAAGAAAATTCCCCACAACTGCATTATATGATGCAAAGTAATCAGGTGACTGACTCAATAAAACAGTGTAAAAATTAGGAGATAAAATTGAATACATTGCACTGTGCCTGGTACTTAGTAAATAAATAAATATTTGTTGAATAAATGTTTGCATTTCAGATCTAATGAAACGTATTAAGAGCTAAAAGAAACCCTTGTATAATGAGAATATATATGAGAAACACCAGTGTGTAAACTAGACATCACTGACAGCTGAATTATGTACATAGAGAGGAAATGCTCAAAGTGATCCCCGTGAATAGGCATGACAATTCACAAAGTGAGGCTTCACTTTCCCAGAAATGACTTTCTGTGTCATTTGTACTTTTCCATATTTTAATTAAATATACATGTCAAAGAAATTCATGCAGGAATACCATTGAAATAAAAAGAAAAAATACTGAGTAGATATTGAAAGAATCAGAAAGAATCTCTGCAGCTAGATTAAATAGTAGCCTATATGTAGCTGGAATTAGAAGATAAATCAGAGCGCCTGTTGCAGGATTTACTGTAGTTATGAGATGAGGAATACAAATTAGAAATTGAGAGGTATATGGAAAAAGAAACTCCTTTCCAGAAGGATTTCCACGGGGACAGAATAGAGAGAAGGGCAGGGAAGCAACACTCAGAGGTAACGGGTGAGAACATGAAAGAATGAGGGAAGAAACCCTAGCCAGGACCACATAGATGATTTCCTTTAAACCAGACACAACCCAGTGGAGCTGAAGACATCAAGGTAAATAGAAAATTATTAGAGCTTCAGAGAGAAAAGACAGACAACACACAGAGGCACCCAGTAGAATGGCAGCAGAGTCTCTCAGCGTCAAAGAGGCCAGGAAACCACGGAAGAGAATCCTCAGATTTCCGGCGGGAATTACTATGGGTACAAAGTTCTGTATCTAAACTCACCTATGAGCTGGGAGAAAGAGCCCTCTTTCAGGTTACATGGCAAACACAGAAAACCCTCATTACAAAAAAAAAGGGTAAAATACACGAAGCACTGTTTCTGATGTATGAATAAGCTGTGAAGAGAGTAAGGAAACTTCCTGTAGCCAGAAATGAAGTGGGACCAGGAATGGGAAGCACAGCTCTGGAGTCGCTGGCTCCTGGGGGGTCGGGGGGAGGGGATCCACCATTGCGGGTGGTCTTGACCTTGACGGGCTCGGCAGGAGGGAGGTGGGGACTCACGTTAAGAAACCAGCGGAAAGCCTGACTCCCCAGAGGCCGGCCCTGGGGGAGGAGCCCAGGCCCAGCAGAAGGCCAGCAGCTTCCTCAGCTCATCCTGGGCTCCAGGAAGAGACAGGAGCCTCCCTGGGAGTTCAGGCCACAGACCGGCCCTTCCAGGCCTTGGCCTCTGGCAGTCAGAGCTCCAGAGAGAGCAGAAGTGTTAAAAGTTCATCGGAGACAGACTCTCCTAACAAGTTTTGTCTATACGTTTGAAATGCATTATACAGGGGAAAAATGACAAAACTGACTTAGGAAGAAATTAAAACATCGATTATCCGAGAATAATGAGATAAAATGGATCTGTAATTCAAAGTATTCCACATAGAAAACGTGAGAGCCAGGTGTTCTTATAGGTAGTGTCTGTCACCCCTCACAGTGAGGACGGCATCACCACGGTCACAGAAAGGAAGGGAACCACTGGAAAACCCTGACATCGTAAAGATGCTAACGCAGCTAACGAAGACTGGCAGCTGAAGGCGGGGCTCTGAGCAGCCCTGTGGGGCTAATTGCCTCGTGTTTCAAAGTGGCTCCCGGCTCCCAGCGAACAGGGTCCAGGAAGGAAAGAAAGGGGGACGGGGCAGTAAGCAGTGTGTGTGTGTGTATAACAGCACGTGCGTGCATGTAAGAGACAAAGCCAAGTGCCGGGCAAGAGGCGGAGCACAAGCCCATTGTTGTAAAAACAGAACTGGGCTCTGCACGTGCCCAGAAATGACGCCACAACACTATACAACAAACCGTTCCCACTGCCAGCAGCCGCTGCTTCTGCAAGCTGAGTTCGGCCAGAAAGTGGAAGCTGGGATCGAACAGGACGCGGCACAGCCGCCTCGGGCCCAGACGCCAGGCGGGCACCTGTGCTTTGTGGTTTCAGCTGAAGCTTCGCTGCACTGGGTGCCCTGTGCTCGGGATGCGTGGTCATCACTGACCAGCCCATTTCTCAAAGGTCTCCTTCTTTCCATTAAAATGAAAACTTTCTCCAGTGAGTCACAACTTGAGAATGAGAACATGTTTCTCCTCCACAGGTGGCCCGTCTCCTGGCGGGGACGTGTCGGGCCGGCCACCCTCTGTCCCCAGGGCCCGTGATGCCCTGGGCCCTGGAACCACGGAGTCTTCTCGTCTCGAACCCGTTTGTGGAGCTGTGTGCAGACTGGTCCTAATTTGTTCACAGGGTAAAAGCTCAGATACCAGACGGCCTAGTTTAAAACTGGACATCTGGCAACTCTAAAAACAAATTCAGTTGTCTTTCCTCAGAGAAAATTGTGCATATCATATAATTTCTGAAATTGGGTTAAATTACAGCAAATTGTAGCGTGTAGAATTGGTAAATAAATACAACAGACGACACTCCACCGTCTGAGTGCAGCTGGGGGGGAACATTAGGCATGATGAGATGTGGTTAAAAGTTATCATTGTTTTGCGATTTGCAACATAAACATACTGTGTAAATATCCTGTGAGAAAACTTACTTCTGTAGCTCTAGTTCACGGATTTATTTTGGTGTTAACTTCAAAAGCGACTACAAATATTTACATAAAATTGTTTACATAGTTAGATCACCTCTACTTCTCCAAGATACCCCTAGTCCCGACTCTAACGGGTCGGTCAGGGTTCCCGTCCTTCACTTGCTGAGTGCAGATTCTCTGTGACACCAGACGTGTCCCTGCCAGGGACATCCAGGGGATCCCGGGAAACCTCAGCAGGTGAACCCGACGCCTCCACGACTTGGCTTTTCCTCTTCACTTTCAACATCAGGTGCGTGGCTGGCTTCATCTGCATCAGCACCCAGGAACTGTGCCTGGGGAAGGGGGGCATCTGTGTGTGCATGCGTGCACGTGCGTGTGAGTGTGTGCGTGTCCACCCACGTGCATACAGGCCTTCTCCTTCATTCGTCACTCATAGATTCATTCAGTTCATGCTTTAGGCTCCGTCCCCTTCAAAGCATCTGGAGGGCAGACTAGAAAGCGGAAAGGATGCGAGGCTTAATATCACTGAGATGATCTTTACATCAATGTCTAATAATGCACAGCTTTGACCTTGTATTTTGCCATCTCTGCATCATTACAGTGTAATTCCAAGTCTTCTGACTGTATAAACTGTACTCGACCAGAGGACAGGACGCAAATCAAGCAATATTCTCTGTTTTAACCACAGAGCAGCACCGAGCCTGTCACTGCTCAGGAAGTGCCTTTTGATTATGAAAAAGAAATTTTAAGTTAATTGTTCCTGATAAAAGTACACGGATGCGTTTGTGCTCCTAATCCTAAAGCCAGAAGGCATATTCAGCTGCAGGGTTACTGTCGTATATTACACTATAATGCAAATTATGTGAGTAAGTGGGGAGCACTGTTCAGGGAGCACAGGTTTGTACCTGGACGGCAAGGGTCCTCCCTGGTGACCTTACCTCGGGTCTAAGACGACACAGCCTGGCTCTGAGATGGTGACCCTCTTTCTGCTTTGGGGGGCAGTTCGATGGCCTGAGTGTGACAGGCAGCCATGGACAAGTGGAGAAGACCCCCTGTGTGACAAGAAAGGTCACGCTGTGTCACCATGAGAGCCGTCCATTAGCCTAAGCAAGTAGAGGCCACCTGTTCCCGGAAAAAATAAGACCACATCCTCCACACAGAATGAGTTTCATGAAAGCACTTGCCTTATGGGGTGGGAGGTGGACCAGACAGCCTCAGACCACTCCGCCAGTTCTGAGATGCTAAGATTCTCCCCGTACATGGGAGCCGCTCTGCACAGTCCGAGAGGTGACCTGTTCAACACAGAGAAACAAGCCTCAAGACAGACGGGGCAGACGTGGCCACTGCAGTCAGACTGTGAGGACTGGAGCTCAGCAAAGACACACGTGTAAACACGTCATCACGGAAGGCTGCTTCCACCAGGCTCCTGCAGCTCTTCTGCGTCAGCACTTTGGGGGGGGTTCAACCTTCTTTTTGCATATTTGGCTGCTGGTGGTGGCCAGTAAGAAGAGAAAAGGAAAGGACTGGGGAGCTGGGTAAACCTGCAAAGTGAAAACTGTCAAGGAAAATGTCACCGCCCGGTGGTTTGTGACCACCTAGAGGGGTGGGATAGGGAGGGTGGGAGGGAGGGAGACGCAAGAGATATGGGAACATATGTATATGTATAACTGATTCACTTTGTTATAAAGCAGAAACTAACACACCACTGTAAAGCAATTAGACTCCAATAAAGATGTTAAAAAAAAATGTCACCGCTTTGCCATCTCATCTCCAGGACGCCATGGGGGCTGGACATCTCTGTGAGACGGAGCACCGTTTGGGAGAACCAGACGGGTGACTTTTTGTTTTGATGTCTTTAAAGTGTTTATCCTGAAGAAGAAAAAAAACCAAATAAGCTAGTATGTTCCAATTACTGGCTGTATAGAGATCCAGTGAAATGAAAGAATTCAAGAGTGAACACAAAAGATCTTTCTTCGTAAAGAAAAAAGTAAGGAGTATAAAGTTAATCAATTCGGAATTTTTCTTTCTGTGATTCAAAACACATTTCTCCAGAAATGGTCCTGTGTCTGAAAAATACATATCCCCACTTTTCTAAGTTTAAAAATGCTGAGTTAAAAAGTCAGGAGTTAGACATATATTTATTAAATATATATGAATCTGACTGCCTGCTCTATCATTTATTACACATAAAATCCCAATTTTGGAAATTCTTACAATTTTAATTAAATATTTTTAATAAAAAGCTAATTTTATTAAAACTTTAAAATATAAGTAATGTTTTATTCAGACGTCCAAACTCTAGCAATTTAACAAAAGGTTCAAACATCTGCTTCCAAAGTGGGCTTAGCAAATTTTCGACAATAAAATCGTTTCTCCCCCCTCACTCAAATGTGCAAAGGTTGTACAGAAGTTGCTGGAAATGAATGGAAGGTCTTCTCAGTTTCCACTCAGTCACAAGTGAGCGAAGGCAAGAGGAAGTGCTGTGATGGCAGAGTTACAACCACAGCTGAGGGGTAAAGGCCCCAGTCAGTCCGCGGGGCGGGGGGGGGGGGCGGAGGG
This sequence comes from Mesoplodon densirostris, assembly GCF_025265405.1. Classification (NCBI taxonomy): domain Eukaryota; kingdom Metazoa; phylum Chordata; class Mammalia; order Artiodactyla; family Ziphiidae; genus Mesoplodon; species Mesoplodon densirostris. Next base: position 1,312,801 of record NC_082670.1, on the reverse strand, counting down.
GAGCAGAGACCACCAGGGAGCTCTGCCGCAGACCTGCTCTCTCCCGGGGCTCCTGAGAAACTGCCTGGGCTCACCTGATACGACAGAAATTAATCTCTATCTGCTTGAAATGAAACTGCTGACAGAAATTTCAGTCACTAGGGCATATTATAATTTATTATCCAGGAGCACATTAATACTCGTTAGAAATACATTTGGAGATTTCCACGTTAAGATTTCTAAAGTGCCATAAGTTTAAAGCAACAGTTTTGTCGAGATACAATTCTTACACCACATAATTCTTTCATTTACAGTGTACAGTTCAACGGCTGTTAGTATTTCACAGAGTTCTGAACTTACCTCCACGACTTTAGGTTGGGGCCTACGCCACAGAAACCCTCCTCCCCTCAGCATCCCCCAAACCTCCATCCCAGCCCCAGGCGACCACCTGCGTTGTCTGTAGATTTGCCCGTTGAGGACATTTCATGTAAATGGAACCAAACCATACGGAGTCTTTAAACTAATTAAAGCCATTTTTTAAAGTCCTACCGAAATTCACGATCAGAAACACTTCTTTCAATCTCTCCTCTTCTCTCTTTTTCAGTAATGCAGACCTTCAAAGCGAGTTCAGCTTCGTTTTCCCGGCCGTGACCCGTGGTTTCGGTCTTATCCTCGGGTTTCTGCCGCCGGCTCTGCTCCCCACCGCCCCCTGCTGGCGCTGCCCCCGCACGTTCCCAAGTCGCTCCTCGCCCTCCTAGGTCTTAAAATACTGAACAGAGCACAGGCCTATTAACTGGTGTAAAACGTCAGTGTGGTCGCTCGGATGTAAGTATCCTATTCTTCTCCTAGAAATTTGAAAGCTTTGAGTCAGTCCTAAAACTCTTATCAAAACCTCGTTCAAAAATGTCGTCTTCTTAACATTTTTCATTTTTCACAAGGAAAATGCTGAACCTTAAAGAATTTTATTTCAATCCTAACAAAAACATAAACTTGGAAAGCTTTCTTTACTGTTTAAATGAATACAACTCATGAGAGATAAAGATTTTACTAAAACCATGTGTGAAGACTACTAATAAAAATGGAAGAAAGAAATATAAAAATTCAAAACATGCGTAAATAACAGTACGTTCCTGTAAGGCTTAGAACCGTGTGAAAGATATTTTTAGTTATTTAACGTTATCTATTGCTCTTTGAGTATTTCTCAATTTTTAAGTGGTTTTAAAATGGAAACTTTACTATTTACTGAATATTTTTCCTAACCTTAAGAGTTGGGGTTTTTTTGAAATTTAAATAGATAGCAAAAGAAAATAAAATTTACAAACCACTTTCTATGGTCTTCATAATGTAATAGTTTAGTGCTTCAGCTTTGTATACATTAAAATTATTTCTGATTTGTTACTAAAACTCCATAATCCTAGGACTAGTGCTTCAAAATCCATGCTTAGCAGTCTCAGTAGGCACTTAGCCATTATTAAAACATTATCTCCAACCTCGCAGAAAGTTTAAGAATTTTTCAGAAGTGAATGTTTGATTTAGGATGTTACTCTGAATTTCTCTCCTGGTTTTAAAACAAAGAAGAAGTAACATCAAAAATTCCTTTGGGGCAGATGAATAAGTACATTTGTTAGACTTTCAGTTATTTTACTATTATTCGTGCCCCAGGTAAAAGTGCTCCCCAGGGAGTACTTTATTCTATTTTACGGAGATTTGAAAACATATCCATGTACCACCTAAGGCAAAGAACTTTTTAATCAGTTTATGTGTAAATAAATAAACTTATGAGTTGAAGGATGCAAATTGGGTTTACCGTACTTTTTTTTAAATAAAAATTTTAATGTATAAATAAGATATGGATAATAAATTACGTCCTTTGAAAAATACAGAGTTTTTATGTATATGTAAAGTACAATGAAGAGAGGAATTTTGCATTAAATCTGCATTTAGACAGAAAGCTTTGGTTTCTGAAGGTTGACAAACATGATGAGGCTCAGGAAACCCATCCCAGTGCTTTGAACACAGGGACCTCAGCATCCGTCACCGCAGAGGAGGCCATGTTATTTCAGGGTTACCCGTCCTGTGTGTAAAGGAAAAGCTGAATGTGAAGAATGTGTTCACAATGATGATTTTTACCATATTTAAAGCATGTTTCTCTACTCACTACTGGTTCCTCTTGAGCATGGCAAAACTCACACATTTTTATATAGAAAATAATGCTGGATGGGTCCCCTTGCCTTCTTTATTATGTATCACTGCCCACAAGACTGATACAACCCATTTCCTCTTAAATAAAGCAGCCTTCATTTCTCCTATATTTCAGGCCTACAAAGAATATTAGCTTCCCTCATTTCTTGTGGGTGTTTTAAAACAAATATCTCTGTGCTGTTGGGTTCTTTACTTTTACTTTTGTCAAAAAGTCAAAGAGAAACACTTCCTAGGAATTTTTGTTAATTAATTTATTTTACATTTGGTAAGAAGCTAGCTCAGCCCATCCCTCCTACCAAAAGAAAAGAACTAGCAATTAGAGGATGCTTTCTTCTCTTGGCCGATGACGCTAGGTGCTTGCTCTAGTCATGAGGGCCTACCGAGGACGGGGGGCCTGTCTTGCAGGAACTACCTTTCCTTAGAAAACAACCAGTAACGCTTTGCGGTTCCAGCAGGCTTTGATACCCATCGGTGAGTCTGTCTCTGGCCTCAGATACACCGGTGTTTACGCCAGGGAGCAGCCCACATTTCAGTGCAGGGAAACACATGTTCTGCTGAAACCTGACCCTTCCCATCGGCTCCTGAGATGCAGAGGTTGAGGACGAAAGACAAAGACGGCTGGTGACAGAAGCAGCCAAGTTCGGAGCCGTCTCCAAGGATGTTTCTTAAAGAGAGGGAGAAGTTAGAAACCAGAAACCTGGCTGGAGGGTGTGGGTAAAGTGAGTCTCCAGGACACAGACCTGGGTGGGGACACCTGGCCTCTTGTGGCCCCCGCCAAGCCCCCCAACATAATTCACTGTGGCAGGGAACCCGGTGCCACCTCCCGATGACCCCGCCGAGGTCACGGGCACGCACGGCCAGACGTGGCCAGAGGCTCCTGTTTCTGTGCTGGGGTTTCCTGCTTGTAGCTCCTTCATCTCATACCAGCCTGGATTTGTTCCTGCTTCTGTGTCTTGGGCAGGAATCCATCACTGGACGCGTCCAAGTGGGGACATTGAAACAGACAGCGGTGACAGGAGCGTCTCCAGCCTGGGGGCAGAGGCCCAGGGGAAACGGGGAGATTTCCGAGTGACCACAATCACACCTCCTTCTATACGATAGACACTTGCATCTGCTTGTGAACCAGTGACGTGTGTGAACGTGATGTTCCCTGAAAACCTTCTGTGAATATTTTAACTGTGTCTTACATGTACATGGACACAAAGCCCTAGGTGCCATTATATCTATGAACCTATTTTTTAACTTCCCAACAACATGTAAAAGTATAACGTCAAAGTTTCACCCTCTTGCTCTTTGCTCTCTGCGCCTGAGGACTGGGGCCTGACAAGATCCAGGGCTCCGGGGCGGCGCTAAGCGCTCCCCGCCCCTCAACAGACACATAAACGGGAAGGAAGCAGAAAGGGCTCCACCTGGAGCGGCCGCTCCCGTTAAACCGACCTTCTCCAGCAGAGCCACGCGCCGTCTCCCAAGACTGGACGTCAAGGTCACCTGGGCTACCCCGGGCCCGGCCCGCACTGCCCCCCAACAGAGCGGCCAAGTCAAGGAACAGGGGTGAAGCCACCATCACAAAAATCACGCAGGAACGTCCAGCGTTAAGGAGGCACCTGACCACAGCGGCTGCTAGTTTGTGGAAAAGCCCAGTTACTGGATTTAAACTTGAAACTTACCATTGCACCCTGTGACACATTCCAGATCAGGGCGCCCATCACAAACTCATGCTGATCTTGAACACATAAGTGCTTCCTACAAATACAATAAAAAGTTACATGGATGTATGTATTTATATACACATATGAAAAAAAATTATATAATGAATTCCTTTAAACTTTGCTAAAAGTATGAAAACAGTTTATAAATACCACTTTTAAAAGAAAATCATTTTTCCTATGCAGAATATAACTAGGGTCTAGGGTCTTGAAATACTCTACAGAAAACTCTGGCGAAAACACTGAATAACATTTCTATTAAAAAATCTAAGTGTATGAATGAAAAGTAAAATATTTTAGTGAATATTACCCACAGAAGTCTTTCAAACTGCATTTTAATTCCTAGATTCTATGATCTAAGAAAATCTCATTTTTCGTGGTAGAGCTTACAAATGAAATACAAAAAACTGAGGTTAGAAAGAGATTGCATTAGTTACATTTAATGCCATTTAAGAAGCTGAGTCAAAATTGAATCAGAGAGCAGCGTTTATTGTACACCTGCTGGGGCTCGTTAATGGTGCTGGAAAACTGAAGTGTGAGGTCGGGGGGTTGGAGGAGCCGGTGATCACGGAGGGGCCAGGGACAAAGGCAGGTTTCCAGTGACCAGTGGACCTGACCCTCCACCACGTGGACTCCTGGACCGGGGGCAATTCTCATGTGAAGATTTCCTCACAGCCCCATCTCGGCTACGCCGGTCTCGCATCGCAGGGTTTGCCCTTCCTCTCTCCTGGGGGGTGGGGGTGGGGGGGCAGGGGTGTGTCTGGGGGGCAGGGAGGGCAGTTCTGCTGGGCCCTCAGAGCTGGCCAGGGGGGAGGGCGAGCTGTGGCAGAAGGTGGACAGCATCTTGGCTTCTCCTGTTCTTCCGCAGCTTCATGGGGAGGGGAGTGTCTTTATTTGGTAAAAGGCAAAATTTCAGACAGAACTTCAAGCACACGTTCACATGTACCTACAAAAGCAAAACCCAAAGCCAGATACACATAATTTTTGGATGGTCATTATTCTGGATTGCTCCTGTGATTTTTTTTCTTAGCTAAGCGATAAAGAGATAAACTTGCTGCAGTGCATGAGAACGGGCAGATCTTCATATCATTTACTTTCCTCCAAGGAGATAAGAGGACACATTGAACAAGGTGGCCACGCCTGTCCTTCCCGAGATGAAGACACCCATCCTCCCCAAGCCGGCCTGTTACCAAGCCTCTGTGCAGAGTTTTGAGGATTCGTCTTATTTTCCCAGAAAGCCTGCCGGTTTCACCAGTGTTTGAAACCCCGCAGGATTTCCGGTCACCTCACGGGAGGCAGTGACTGACCCCAGCAGAGTCACCGGCCCGGGAGCTGCAGCATCAGCCCCAAGACCTCTCTGAGCAGCACCACTGGCAACAGTGCCATTCCCATGGGGATATCTGCAGACCCAGAGGAAAAAGAATCTCGTCTCAGCAGCAGGTGCAGTCAGTAGGACCTTTGAGCAGAAAAGGTAGAATTAGGAGAAAGCAGTGCCCTTTTGTGGAGAATCAGGCCCAGATTTAGAGTCTAACCTGGGTCTCCTCCTGGCACACACTCACGCATCTTTCCACGGAGGCCCACTTTGTGTTAATATTTGCATAACAACAACAACAGCTCCTGCTCTGATTTTCATGGTACTCAAGATGCCCTGTGCCCATTTTACAGATGAGAAGGTACAGAACAAACTCCAGCTCCCCCAGCTTGTAACTGTGCCAGTTGTGTCATACTCTGAGCCTGTTTACTGTAACCATGTCACATCACCAGGTGGTAGAATTGGAAGGGGTCCCCAGATTGATCACTGGCATAAACTATTTCCAAATCTATACCACAGAAACCAAAATTACAGAGGGTATGGGGTACGCACAGCTGTAACCCCATTGGGGGTACTCATTCTTAAGGAAGGAACTCTCTCTTGAGGCTGTTGTCTGTAAAATGCTTATAATCTGCTGAATAACACACACTTGGAGGCTCCCATACGATTAAGTGGGCAGGTGAGCACACCTCTCCTCCCACGAGGACCAGGATTTAAGTCTACATTAATGATAAGCAAAGTTGATGAAAAACGCGTGAAGACGACGCACAGGATTCTCTCAGAAGATCTACATAAAAGACCCCTCCATGGGCACAGGGACCTTCTAGAATTAGCAAACAGCACTAACCTTTTCTAGCACTGGGTATGCAGCCAACGCTACTTCATCCCCAGGAGCATTTTGAAGGCAGTCCACGACCTCTGGGAAATTTGGATCTGTTAACCATTTAATCATGCAACACTTACTTGGAAGAAGAAGCCCTTTCTGCTGTTTCATACAGCTTCTCCTTTTAGCACTCAAGCCCCATTAGATGGTAGGCAGAATAATACATTTCTTGTTTCCCCTCCATTCTAAGCCCAGTGTAAGAAATACGGTCCAGAAACCTACTGAATGTTAAAATTGCTGGCTCTGGTTCAGATCGATTAGGGAAGAGCTGACTTCACAGGAAGGCGGCCGAGAGGGGAGGATGGGGTCAGCCTCACGCCGTCACCTTCACGGTGCAGCCCAAAGAGCCTGCTCTGCCCCGGCCACAGTGTCCTCGCCTGTGAAGTGCGGGAGGTTTAACCCAGGCATAACCCAGGCCTGATTTCCAAATCCCTGACCTCATGAGCAGCATTTCGAGCCCAGGGCTCTGACCGCCAGGGCCTTTGAGGCTCCTGAACAAACCTGCCCGGGGCGAGTGAGCAACAAAGTGGCCTGGATCCAAATTACTTGCCCCTAAAGTCTAAGCACCTCGGGCTTTTATGTCCTCGAGCCCTCACCCATCCTTTTGGTTGTTATTGTGCTTTTTCCCAACAGCCTGCAAAGTTTAAGTGCAGGAGGCCTGAGGGAGAGCTTCGGATGGCACCGAACTCTGTGGAGCCGCCAGTGGCTCCGTTTGGAGAAGGAAAAGCCCACAGCAGGGGCTCCCTCTGTCCCTTTCTCCTCCAGTTATGACAGGTTAGTAGCAAGGCGACCCAGAGACTCTGCTTTTACCTACATACTTTGTTTATCTTGTACAAAGATTGGACTGAAGCAAATATTTTAACACATAGCATTTGTTCATCTTGAAAGGTGAGAACCTGAGTTTTTGTTACATTATTTCCAGTATTTGTATGTTTTGTTTTTCCGATAGAAAAGGCAGCAAAAGATAATAAAATATTAAAACAAGAAATTTAAGATTTCCTGAGAGGTTTTTAACTTAGAAAATTTTAAATCAGTTATGTATTTTATTTTTCTATGCCTAAATTTGTTAATAACTTGAATATTTCCTTCCTGGAAAAAAGAAGAAAGAATTCAGAAATCACAAAGTAGTGTTTGCTACTTAATTAATATTTTGGTTTTCTACATCATCTATTATAAGATACAAAATGTCCATAATTCCTCAAATTCTCTATTGCCAGTCTCTTCATTGTCAAACCAACTACATCAAGATGAAAATCACATTAAGATAAATACAATTCAGTATATTTATGCTTTTGCATTAATGAGACAATTTCAGGTCACAGGGAAATTGATACTCAGAGTATTGATTACTTGCTATAAACATCATATTTACTTCACACAAAATGTATAAAACGCACCCCAAATTTATAAGAAAATACTCTGAAAAAATGTAACTTGTATTGAGAACAATTTTAAAGTTCTGGGAATGCAACCTAATCCATTAACTCTGAAAGGAAAATATCACATCACAACGCTAAAGAAACTGTGTCTCATGGTTAGTACGGACATATACTAGGTAACAAAACAGAGCATATTTGCTGGAAAATTGTCTCACAGTATCCCTGGCTATTGCAAGGGCAAATAGTGTTACTGTATCTAGTGAATATGAGGAACTAAAAAGCCACATTATAAAATAATTTGACTGACATTTAATAGAACACATGAGAGGCAAATATAGCAATAAAAATTTATTCAAAAAGGCAGCAAAATAAAACTTTGAATGAATTCCTAAACAGGTAGTTAGAGTGTATGTAGACCAAATTTTTTAAGTTACGAAGAATACAGAAAAAAATAATTTTGGAGGAAATATAATGTCATGCTGCACATGACTGAAAGCAGATCCAGCCCCACTACTAATACAAGTAGGAAGAGGAAATAAAAAATAACACATTTCAATACAAACTGGTATTTCAGAATTATCATTTGCAAATATGTCACGAGCAGAATAAGTGTGAAAAAAGAGCATCAAATTTCAATCTTCATCCTCAAAGACTAGAAACCTCTCATCTTCAAAAGCAGAGCCCCACCCTCGAGGAAACCCAGGTGAGCCTCTCATCATCGCCGGCTCTGGCTGTTGGACACCCAGCCATCACTGTCTTCAGGCAATAAATCATGCTCCACAGAGTGGAAGGCACCGCTAATGCCACGTGTTTAAGGGATTAGACCACTGCTTCTTGATATTCAGCCTCGCATGAAGCCTCGACTCCCACGCTGGTCCCCGGGGCCACTTCCTTCCCCTCCAGGGAAGCCCAGTCTTGCACCCACCTGTTCCTCTCCTCCTTCCTGAGTCCTCTAAGTCACACACTGAGTTCCATCTGCAGCTCACAGCTGGCCGTAGCCCGTCCGGAATTACGGCTAAATCAGTGTGTCCTCCAGACACTTGGCACCAAGGAATTCAGCCGGGGCTTTTGAAAGCCAACAGGACTGGCTGCCCACACCTCCCTTTGTCTGTGGGCGGCTCCACGCCATCCTCATTCATCTGCCATTTTCATGGACACAAATATAAACTTCACTTGAGATGCTTTCTTCTGGTACAACATTTCTTCTTGTGATCGACACATTGGCCATTCATGACATTGACAGCATGCTCACACAGCTCTGACTTCTCTCTCATGTTGGAAAGTTATAACCCGTTAAAAGAGGAGTCCACCTTTTTTTTTTTTTCCTTTTGGGAAGCACAATAAATATCAAAAGACTTGGCCATACTTGCTATCTATAAAAGGCAAAAATTAGCTTTCCTGCTAGCATCCAAATTTATGTAAACTAATATGTAGCTGGCATAGTTTATGCTCGAAATAAATTTTCCTTGTTAATCTGAACACATAAGAATTGATCCATCTGTACCTTGTTACCAGTTGTTGTTAGTACATTTTCATGTCAATGGTTACTAAACTCTTCAGTTTTCCTTTATCTAATACTCAAGTTTCTAAAATGTTGTGATTGTGGCCACTGTGGAGATTATTTTGTTTGTTCTTATTATGTTGATAGATCCACTAGCTTCTTGCTTCTCGTTCTGATTTCTAGAATCCTTATTATTTATTCAGGTTTCAGTGGGCAAAATGCCCCTCAGAAAACGTTGTTCCTAATTCATTTTACTAAATCATTAATATGGAGTATCTACTTAATATTATAGCAATGCCTCCGTTACTTTTGAGCCATGGCTTATGATACCAATTAAATAAAAAGCTAAAATGTGAAGGGAATAACTAAAATTCTACCTTAAAAAAAAAAAAAGCAGCAATTGGTTTGACACTGCAGTCTTGGCTAAGTTATTGAGGTCACCCCACCACCAGGAGGTCCTAGAGGGGCCTTGTCCTGCATCACCCTTTGCAAAGGCTCGAGCCCACCCTGTCCCCACTTCTGGGACTCAGAGGGCCCCCAGGCGGACAACTGTCAGGCCTCCAGCACCCTGCCTTGGGGACGAAGTTCCCAGCCTTGGAAGGGACACAACCTGAGGGCCCCGAAACCAAGCTTGGTTAGTGTCATGGCCTCAGGAGTTGAGGGGAGAAGGGAAACAGTTGTGGGAAGAGAGCATGCACAAAGCCGTGTGTGGGGGGTGACCCCAGGGCCCTGGGTTCTCATGGAGACGATGTGAGTGGGATGAAGAGCCTGGTGGTCTGAGGCAAACCCAGAGGTAGAATTTGGCCATGGGGACTGGAGGACACTGAGTCCCACACCCCTTCACCCGACAGGGTGATACGGGGCCGGAAGAGGAGGGGTTTCAGTTACGGGGTGTTAGGGCTCTGTTCCAAACCCCAAAGCCCCGATCCCTATGGCCGAGGGAGGGGAGACAGCTGAGGAAGACGGCGGTCTCGCCCTGTAGCACACGGAGCTCTTGGTCCTCACCATGGATGCTGGGGATGGTCAAGAAGCCCGCTGGGGCCTGACAGGGAGAATCCAGAATGTCCCGCTGGGATGGGGGGTGGAGACCATCTCAGATGGCTACAGGTGCAGTGCGGAGGCTGTGCTTGCCCTGCCTTTTGCGTTCAAGCTCCACCCAGGGATGGAATCTGCCAGGAGCCACTTGCTGGGACTAACCTGTGGCCAAGAGGTGAAGCTTAGAGCAAAGCCCTTTCTGATTGAGAATGAGGAAAATCGCTGACACAGCAGGCAGAATGGACTGCACTGCTAGGTCGTGGGTTTCAACACTGAAAATATTTTAGCCAAGACTGTAGGGTCACTGGTAAGAAAAGATGTAGAGAGGGTTTGTCCACAGAATAGGAGTTTGGAGGACAATTTCTAAGTTTCCTCACAATGATAATTTTAGAATTCTTCCAGCCTTCTATGAACTTCTATTACTTTTACAGTCTCTTCCTTTCCACACTGGTTTCAGGTAAGTTATCAGGCCTCTCCACCTAGAATTCACGGGGTGGGTGCCATATTTCATTTTCCTTTTGTATCCTCAGAACGTTGAGCACAAAACTGGAACCAAGTATTGACTGGCTGATTGATGGTTTGGTAGGTTTATGTTGTTAGTGAGCTTTCCTAGTATGAAATTACTGTACCCTCGTCTTTCCGTAAGGCCACAATTTATAGTACTACAACAATTAGGGCAAAAATGTTAGGAAATGGTGAACCTGGTTTTAGGCTTATGGGAGTTGAATCGTACTGTTTCTGCTTCTTTTTTCAAAGTAGAAAAGTTTTAAAGACCTTAAAAGAGCTAGGTGAGTGCTGCATGTTGGCCACATTGGCTGCACTCATCAAGGTGTTTCAAGAAAGAACTGGTCTCAGGAAAGACTGGTACAGAACACAGCAAGCAGATATGAAAGTGGATGGAGAAAGTCCAGAAATGTGGAGCCTTAAGGAAAGGAAAAACCAAGTGATTCCAGATCCAAGCAGGAACAGAGGCAACCAGGAGAGCCTTCGAGAGCAAAAGGCGTAACCCCTGCCCATTTGGTAACATGACTAAGAGCACGCGGAGGTGTGGCCTCCACAGTTATTTCCGGGATGAAACTGGCCAGGGGCGGGGCGGGGGGTGGGGAGTGGAGGAAACCCAGCAAGAATGAGGGGTGGAGGAGCCAGGGTCCTGAGGGCAGGAAAGCGAAGAAAGTAAGCAACTTTGAGAATTATTCTTGAAATATCCTCTGGGTGTGGCTAGTGGCATATGGAAGTGACCAGAAGCACGTAGGTCAGAAACCTACAAAGTTTTGAACAGCCTTATTGAGATATACTTCCCGGACTACAAGAGTCACCCATTTAGTGTATACAATTCAGTGGCTTTTAGCGCAGTCGCAGAGTGGCGCAGTCCTCACCACAATTGATTTTGGGCACTTTACTCACCCACTGGGGGTTACTCCCACTTCCTCCCCTGCCCCCAGCCCTCTCCCAGGCCATCCCTGATCTATTTAACGTCTCTGTAGATTTGCCTGTTCTGGAAGCTTCACATGTGAGGAATCATACAATATGGGGTCTTCTGTGTTTGGCTGCAATCATGTGGCACAACGTTTCCGAGTCTCATCCATGTTGTAACCTTCCTTTCTATGTAGTCTTCTTTTTAAGGCTGAATAACTTTTCGCTGTACTGCTACACCACATCTTGTTAATCCGTTTATCAGGTCATAGTCATTTGGGTTTTTCCCACTTCTTGCCTTTTGTGTATAATGCTGCTATGAAGATCCATGTACACAAGTTTTTGTGTACACATGTGTTTTCAGTTTGGGGGGTATATACCTAGGAGTGGAATTGCGGGGTCACGTGGTAACTCAGCTTAGCTTTGAGTAGCTGCCAGACTGTTTCCTAAAGTGGCTGCACCGCCTTGCCCTCCCACCAGCACTGTATCAGGTTCCAACATCTCCCGCCCTGTGCAACACCAGCTATTGTTCACCTTTTCATCGTGGCCGTCCGAGTGGCTGTGAAGTGATATCTCATTGTGGTTTTGACTTGCATTTGATGAGTATGTTGAATATCTTTTCCTGTAAACCTTCTTTGCACCCCTTCTTTGAAAAAATGTCTATTCAAATCCTTTGCCCATTTTTAAAGTGGGTTGCCTTTTTATTGTTGAATTGTAAGAGTTCTTTATATATTATGGACATTAAACCCTTATCATATTGTGATTTACAGATATTTCTTCCATTCCGTGGTTTGTCACTACACTTTCACGATAATGTCCTTTGAAACACAAAAGTTTTTAACTTTGGTCAAGTCCAATATATCTGTTTATTTCTTTTGTTGCTAGTGCTTTTGGTGTGATATGTGAGAAAACAATGCCAGCCTATGAGAATATCCCACTCTAAACACCTCTAGCAACTTTTAATAGCCATGAAGGGCTAGGTCTAGCCACATAAGAATTGTTGAGTCGTGTTTTAAAAAATCAGAGATACAACACAGAAATCATTCTGAAATGAGTGAAGTACTGAATCTGCAGATGAAAACAGCATATCTTTGTTCAGAAACAAAAAAATAGAGGCCAGTCACTGAGACACATCCTGGTTAGGTTACTGAATTTCTATCAAATTGCAAGGATCATGAACATTTTTTCCCAACATACAAGCAGAAAAAGGAAGTCATCTACCAAGGGGAAAATTCCTTTTAGGCTCAGTTTTCCAACAAGCAATGCCAAAGACCAAGGGAAAAAAGTCCACAAAACTCAGTAGGAAAGGAAGTGTAACTGTGGACTAGTACACACAGTCAGCTTGTGATTGGAGTTTAAAAAATAGTCTCTGAACGTCACCCATGTCACCAGAAAACCATCCAAAAGTCTGCGATTATTTACATGTTAGTCTATCCTGTTACTGATGTCCAATTGCTCTGCGTGTTTCCCAGTACAGACTGTAAATCCCTGGAGGGCAAGAATGTTTCTCTTTTGCTCTTCGTAGACCTGGCTCATAGGAGGCACTCCACCCTGTGTGGAGTGGTTGTAAGTACATGTGCCCTGTGACAGCTCTGCACCAGCCTCTCCCTGTCTGACTCTTGGAGTTGACGTTAGTGCAGGTCAGAACCCCCAGAGGGCTCGGGGACACCGATCCCACAGGTCTGGGTGGGACGGCACCTCTGCCGTCCCAGGGGCTACTGCTGCTGGTCCAGGGCCACACTTGGAGGGACACTGCCCTACGCGGCGGTCCCAGCTCTGGCTGCACCTGGACATCACCTGGGGAGACTACTGCTCGTGCCTGGGGCTCCCCGAGACATAACAATTCAGTCCATCGGGGAGAGGGCTGAGCACTCAAATGACTCCCTCGGGCACCCCGTGCCTGAGCTGGCCCTCCTGTCACACATCCTACGTATGGGCACAGGACACAGGTGTCTCTATGGGAGTAATGACAGGTGAAGGCAGAGACTTTGGCAGGTCTGTGGGTTACTTTCCTCCCCAGCATCTATCTCTTATAGTGACAATAACGAGAGACCAAAATGTTGTCTGAATAAAGGAAGGAATGAAAGGAAGAGTTGGGACAAGTCACACAGAGGAACTGACATGCAGGCCTTGGTGGGGGCCCCCCTCCCTCGCATCCTCCCATAAGGCCCAGCTTTGCGTGGGCGGCAGCCCCTCCCTCCCCCAGCAGTACCGACCTGCCCCACGTTTCCTTCATCTCTGTCATCTCGTCTCCTAAACATCTCAGAGTTTGGACCCGGGGTTTGGGATGCTCTGTAATGGCCACAGCCCCCCCGGGCCGGAGGGTGGGAATTAGGACCAGAGATCCTGTCCCGGGGGTGGGGGGGACTTGGAGGTCACATCGGATGTTTTTCCTAAATTTGCCGTCATTGCAAACAACGCACATGCCTATTTCTTGAATAACTGAACTCCTTTATGTAAAGCCTGTCGAATGGAGTTGACAGAGGTCACTCCTGTCCAGCTCGGCAAGGGCCTCCTTCTTGCAGTTTCCTGGCTTCGCCTGACCCCGCTTCTCGGCGGCCTCGGCCCAGCGCCTCTAGCGTGCTCTGTCTCCAGGTGGGGCCCACCTCTGCGCCGCCTTCCGCCTTCCCGGCTGCTGCCTTAGGCACCTGTGCCCGTTCGGCTCCACCTCCGAGGGCTGGAAGGCCCCGGGTTCTTTCCTGAAGCTGCTCCTCGACAGTGCTCTTACCCAGAGCTCTCGGGCGGACCTGGGGGAGGGCAGGGGAGGGAGAGAGGATGGGCAGTTCTCCCCATTACGTGGTGTGTGTGTGTAACAGACAGCAGAGAATTCATAGCTAACAATCCTCGCTGTTGTAAAGACAACTTCTGAATCACCAACAACTTTATTTATTCAAAATACATGGAAACAAGGAAGGTTTCTCATTCAGAGTCTCCCGGAATTTCATGATAGATTCAGCTGGAAACGGGACAAGTCCATCATTCCTCGGAACTTCCATTTCGCTCGGGGAAGCCTGCTCTAGGGGGTGCCCTCTTTTTGGTCTTAACATCTACAGCTAATCAAAAGCCCGACTGGGTTAGGATGAAAGAACCCTGTCCCACTGCATTCCCACATTCTTCCTTCTTCTTTCAGTGTCTTCCAAGATCTACTTTGAACTGGAGTGTTGTATACTGTTCAGGGGCCCTTTGACCTGTTCCCATTAAATCAAAAGGAAACTGGGTCTCAGCCTTCACCCAACAGCCAGCCTGCTAAGGTCCGTGTCCAGCACCCCTGCCAAGGAGGTGGTGATTTCCAGGAGCTTCCCCGCCAGTCTGTCTACACAGCTGACTGCTAATCCAGTCCAGATTAGTGGGTAATTCTGGAATTAGCCTCTTTGAGGGAAAGTGTGTAAAAGATGGAAGTTTACAGGGAATTTTACCGACCTTGGAAGACAACACAGAAGTTCCCAGCGGGCGGGAGAGGAACTGCACGCCCCACCCTGTGTGTGGGCAGCCCACGTGGCACCTCGACTTTTCCAAATATTGGGAGAAAAAGCAGCCAAGGTTTTATGTGAGAACAAAGGCCCTGAAGCACTCCAATTTCCGGTGGTTAAACAAAAGAGGACACACACCAAGAAAAGCCAGTTCAAATGCGTGTGAAAAGCTGGACAAAAGAGAATCAGCATTCAAACAGAAAAGAAAAAAGGAAAAAGAGAAATGATCTCATTATTTGGATGTAGCATAACTGCCTGGTAGGTGTGTTTTCCTAAATTCCTTGGGCATCCACTGATGGGATAATGTTATACGGTCCACATCCCTCAGAAAGAGAACTGATCTGGCCCCGCATCTTCTCCAAGGGATATTCATCACGGAGCACAATTAGCACCCAGATAAAGCTGCTCTCACCACAAACACGGATGTTGTGGGCCTGAGTTCAGCATTGGAGGGCCTGGAGCCCAGAGACACCAAGATTTCTCGGCGGGCGCACAGCCCCCCAGGATCAGGGCCTGCAGCAGAGCAGGGCAAGTATTCCGTAAAACTGCCTATCAAAGAAGTCAGTCAGAGTGGAGTCAGGGAAAAGCTGCAAATTGATTCCAGACCCTGCTTCTCTTAGGCCATCCTGGAGAGAGTGGCTGAATTTATTGAAACCTTCCCGCCAGGGTGACTCCTCCAATCACTGCGCCCTGGTCTCCTGGGAACAGGGTTGGGGGCCGGGGACCTCACCTGAGCCCCGGGGGCACCGGCGGGGCAGGTGAGATGCAGGGTGCAACCTGAGGGCCTCATTGGCCAGCCACCTCCTTCGTGTCCTGGAAATCCCTCCCCGGGCACGTTTTATTGCGCATCTGGATATAATCCTCTTCCGGAAATCTTAAATTGACCACGTTTAGTCACATCTGAGGAATCACGACGCTGAACAAAGAGAGGTGCGTGAATACTGGAGAATGACAAAAGCGCCAACTTTGTGTAAGAAAGAACTAGACGCATCTCAGGTTCTCAACTGGCATATGGGACTCAGATACAGAAGAACGTTAATGGAATAGTCAGTTTATTGATAGCTTGATTGCACTTGAAGAGGAATAACAATGCATCCAACCACGTGAAGCGACTGAGGATTTGGTGGTGAAGGAAGTGTTATCACATGTGTTTGTAATTGAGGGGCTCCCATGACCCACGGGTGTGGACCCTCAGGTGACAGTGGCCTGGAGGAGAGCCTCGTAAAGCCAGGCTTGTGCAGGTGGCTGACATGCCAGGTGACGGAATCTACACCAGAACGATCTTCAGGCCTTGAGCAAGGAGCGAAGAACAAACAGATCAATTTATTAGAGATAAAAGTTGAAAAAATATAAAATTCTGATTTCAGAGTCTCACAAATAATTACACAGTCCCAGTGCAGATAGCGACCAGCTTGGGAGAAAGGCTTGAGGATGAGTTACAACTGCTTCAAAGAGATAAACAGAGGAAGCCATGGCTAGAAGCACTGAGTCCCCGTCACGGGTCCCTAGAAGCCCTGGCCGCTCGGCACACGTGTCAGACAGGCCGTCCCGGGCCCCGCCTGCCGCCCTGCCCCACGCCTGCCGCTTCCCCTCGTCCTTCCCCGCTGCCCAGACGCTGGCCACACCGACAAGCACTGCTTCCCCGTAATGAGGTCTCTCCCGCATTCCAACTTTAAGAACTTGACAACCTACTCATTTCAAGGCCAAGTTCAAATCCCGCCTTCCCTGCCTGGCTCTCCTCTTCTCACAAGGAGATGATCCTGCTGCCTCTGGCCATGGATCCCGCGGCTCGGGGTCCTGGTGACTCTCAGCTGCATCATCAGAGAGGGTCTTGTCTGAGACCCTTTATTACATTTTATGGCTTCTGAACAACTCTGTAGGCAGCTGAGGCTATGACTGTATTTTTACATAGGGTTTGCATTTGTCATATAAGCCTATTCCTATTATGGGGAAGGAGGGAGGGAAGGAGGACCCAGTGGTCAGAATGGGCCCCACAACTCCCAGGAGGAGGGGCTTCAGACAGTCGGTCACATGTCACACAGTCCAGGATGCTGGCGTCAGGTATGAGATTATAAAGCTCTGAACCAACGTGACAGTTAATCCCACCCGCCTTGAGAGAGTCAGGCTTGTGCTTGTCGACTGACAGTTCTCAGTCCACACGGATGTGCCCCTTAAAACACCAAGCACCCCGGTGGCATGGCCCCTCCACCCGTGTGGGAGGTGGGTCTCGGACACGCTGGCAAAGAGAATCTCAATCCACAGGGCAGGAAAACTAGGTGCAGAGAAAAACGTGTCTCTAAGCCCAGCAGTAATTTATTAAAAGGTCAAGGGAATATATAAGCATTTTCCCCCTGAGGCATATATAGACAAAACTAGAGGAAAATGCAAGTATAAAATATATTACATTTCAAGCCAGTAAGCGCTGGTTCAAAAAGATTTAAAGAGGTGCGGCTGCACAAGTAAGCTTGGGAGCGAGTCTGCCCAGCTCTGCCCCTGAAGCCGGGGAGGACTCGGGAAGGGTCAAATCCGCGAGCAGGGTTTAGATTAACAAACCCAGTTTGTTTTGGAAGCAAATTTCTTCCAGAATGTCTTAATGGGTTATTACTATTCTACTGATTTTCTCTAATCCCTACTTCTTGCTGGGACTTCAAATCTGCCAACCGTGGCAGTTTTCGGGTCTGTGGTTGATGACCATGAACCCAGCGTGGGTAGCCCCGCTCGGTCTGGCTCCCTGGGACGGGTTTACACACAAAGACAAACTTTTATCCGAAGGGGCTCCCGGACACAGGTCTAGCCTGAGCCACCGTCGCTGTGCAGAGAGCGCGGCAGAGCTTCTCCCAGAATCCTTGAACTTGGACATAAATACATCAAAGGTTGGATGAGATCCTGATAAGCTGTGGGAACAAAACTGGGATTTGTTTACGACACCACCCAACCCAGGGATCTGAGGGGTCACCTGACCCACGCTGACAGTGAAATGTGCCCCAATCTGCAAACAAGATGGTTTCGCTCAGTGAAGGGCACTGGCCTGTGAACACTGCATCAGTTTAAAAAAAATCTCATCTCACCCCCCTGCAGGCCCCACGCATGAAGTCCTCGTAAAGGTTTACAGAGCATGTGGCGCTCTATCGCAAAGACAGATTGTTGATGGAGAACGTCAGGCACTTTTCCCTATTTCCTACTTCTAATTTATTATTTTCTCCTTTTAAAATATTTTTTGCAGAGTGTAAAGTTTGGGTCAAGCCAAAACCTCAATTTTATTTCTGAACATATTATGAGTAGACAGTTGAAAATAAATGTCGAAGCACTTGGTCTCTTTTAACCAAACCAATAACAAAGAAATTAAAATAAACTTTCCGAGACGCTTATCAATTACACGATGTACAAAAATTCCACAAACACATGAAAATCTTACTTTTAAACATGTTATTTACATTATAAAAAAAATCTTCAATATGTTTTTTTCAACCTCCAGACAGCTTTTCAGATGAAGTACCTCTAAATTTAAAGCAATGATCCTGAAACATCTGAAACAAAATTGCAATAAGTACACTCCAAATATTCTGGAAACATGGGGAAAATAGTATATTTATTGTATTTTTTCAGGCTAAAGATCAGACTTCTTGTTTTAAATTGAGTTACTTTACCTAAAAAGGTGTCTGGAGGTTGAGGGGAAACGTATTAAGTCTATCCTTTGAAAAAGTAACTAATAAACTATTTGAAATAAGTTTATCCTCTGTTGCCAGACTTTTCAGACAGGCTGGATATTATTTTGGCTCAAATAGCAGAGCATTTTACATACTAATGAAGTACATATGGGTTGCAAAATTACTGCCCAATAAAAGTTAAAGACATGAACGTAGGTATTGATCTACAGAAAGAGGCTGATTAGGCAAGGGACAGGGCACAGGGTCTCTCTGAACCCTCAACAGAGAAAAGAAGCTTGAACAAAAGCTGGGATGTACACCACCCGCCCCCCGCCCCCAGGAACAGAGGTTCTAGCAAGCACGCATTTCCTGAAGGCCTGGGCTGTTCAGCGATCCATCACACAGGCCCTGACGGTTCACCAAGCCTGTGTTCCATCCATGGCCTGACTTATTCCACACATTTCCTGAGTCTCTACCCTGTGCCAGTATCACAATCCCTGGGAAGCTCTTTTTGGGGTTTAGGCGCAAAGTTCCCAAAGGCACAAGACTTGACACAAGGTAGCTCAACTGACAGCACTGAGGCCCCTGCTCTGAATGCTCCAGGGACGTGTGCCCACATGGGGCACCCGAAGGAGAAGACTCAGTTCCCATGTCTTCAGGGGGTGACTTCCAGGGAACCCCTACTGCTCACTGCCTGGGGCCGTCCCGAGGATGCAGGCAGATGATGCTATTTTGATGCCTCTGGCCAAGAGGTGAGCCCTAAACACAGCCTCCTGCTCTTAAATTCTAATCTCACATTAGCATAAGCATCACAAAGCCACTGAGAGTAAAGGCACATTCGATTTTCATCTCTGATGTGCTGTATTACACAAATCTGGGCTATTTTATTCGATTAGATTGTAAATGGGCAATATTACAATTTGTTAATTGCCAAATGTCAGCTTAATTCGTTTAAGATGATTGCTACTGCAGGGCCTACCAAGACACCCCGACCCCATCCATTTTCTCAACCAGACGCCCCTCCTTCACAGACGTTCCCACGCACGCACACACAGATGTGGGCCCAGCGGGCTGAGAGTCCCGCCCCACTGACTCTCCTCCTTCAACCTTCCCCAGGACGTGGTCTTCAGCGTCTTCTCTCCCTCAGGCTGAGACCCCCCGTCAACCTCCTCTCCTCTCCTCTCCATCAGGCTCTCAGTCCTGACCCCCCTTCCAATATTTTAGGGACTCTTGTCACCATAATGTCAGTTTGCAAATATGCAAATTGAGGTCTAAAAGGAGTAACAATCGAAGATTTAAGCATCAGAACCATGCAAAAGCTCGGCGTAACAGATAACACCAGCCGCAGGATCAGGACTGAGAAGCACGTGTGGTCCTTCTGCCTCCTTCCCTCCCAGGCTTGCTCTGAATATTCCTGCTGGGTTAATTTCCCTAACTTTTGAACACAGGTGTAGCCTGGCTGACGGGTGCTCCTGCTCCATAAAGTTTCCAGGGGCTCAGGGTCCCCCTGCCCTGATTCTCTGCTCTACCCAAAGTGCTACCTTCATCTGCCTGATGCTCCCCCACCGAGCGCACACTCCAGCCACGAGGCAGGAGGGGAGAGGAAGGGGGGAGCTGTCCAGCAGGGGCAAAGCCCAGGTGTGGCTTCCACGCCTTCCTTTCACACAGCCCTCCGACACACCTCCACCAGAACTTAGGCATCTGGCCACACCTGGCTGCCAGAGAGGCTGGGATGACGTCTGTGTGTGTCCAGCCAGCTATGGACCCAGCTGAAAACCCTACTGCTCTGGGAGGCAAGAGGATGGATACTGGGAGACAAGCAGGAGCGTCTCCATACCCAAGTTCTCCTTCACGTGTCTCTGCTCAAATTTCACGCTGAATATCTGCAGTCCTGCAACACGGTCCATGATCGGCCAGCTGGGTGCCCTGCAGGGCACCCCGAGCAGATGCACCTCAATCAAACTTCCACCATCAGCTCAGGCTTTCGGGAGACCCTGAGACCCCCCCCACCTCCCTGACTCCCTGCGCCCTCTGTCCCCACCCTGCCCGTAAAGGTCCCCCTCGCCACATCCCATGATGCGCTCCCTCCTCTGGACTCCTGCACCTGTTGGGCACCCTTCACCCCATGCTCGGCCCTCAGCACCTGCCGAGCAGCCCCTGGCTCCTGCCCCGCCTGCTCGGGAGAGCTGGACCCCCAGGCCGGTGGTGCTCCCGAAGCAGCCATGGTGGGTGCGCTGCCCCGTCTCCCTCGCTCTGGGTGGACCAGCCTCAGGCTGCATCCCGTCGGAATCCTGGTGGAACCAGCAGGCGCACACCGCACAGCTGGTCTCACGTGTTCCACCTTTCTGCCCGTGCTTCCTGGGATCACACTAGATACACCCGTGGTCCTCGAACCCTCATGTCAGCATCTGCTTCTGGGGGCCAAACCGAGACAAGCAGGCCCCGCCTTCCCGCTCTCCCTGGAGTTCCGGCGGCTCACCTGCTTCCTTCGCATCATCGTGGTCTGGCACACAGTAGGCACTTAACAGAGGTTGGGCTTTGTCAGAACTGACTGTATCTACTTTTTTCTTCTCTGTCCTAAAGCCAGTGTAGTAACTTGTTAGTTCAAGACCCAGGAGCGGCTGCTGCACACTCAGAAGCCTGTGGTCCCGCCAGGTACCCAGCTGTCACTGCCCACGGGGATTCAACCCAGAAGTATGTTCCCTGGGCGTACAGAGCACAAAGCTCTTTGTTTGGGCTTCATCAGCACCACTTCAGTGAGCAGCACAAAGGGAGGTTCTACAATGGACCAGCTCTGCACTAAGCTTTGCTTACTTCCTGCCGAATGAACGTGCGAATTCGCTGTCACAAAATCCACAGTTGACATGAAGATCCGTCGGCCTCTATCTTCCAAATGTGAGCAAATAAAATGTGTAGTGGATGGCCCCGCAGATGGCCCCGCAGGACTGAGATCAGCCAGGTCGGCGGTGCACGGGGCTGCTTCTCCCCCTCCGCCCCGGCTCGCTCAGCGGTGCCCCTCACCCTCCGAGGAGGGGGTCCCAGGAGAGAGAACCATTTCCATCCGGCATGGCCACCCACAAGCTGCTTGGATTTGCACCCATCACTTTTGCTACCTCCCCAGGTCGTTGAGAAAGTCTTTGCGGTTGTGTTTGGGCGTATGTGTAGAAATTTTTCAAGCATTTTGAATTCTGTAAAATCCAGAAGAAACTGCCAAATCTATTCCCTTCCTGTGTTTTAAACCCATGTACATTTAAAGGGATATTCAATACTTTTGTTGTTGAACTGGTTACCCATATCCCATTAAAGCGTTGTCTTTTAAAAGCTATTTGCTATTCAAGGAGACTTGGGAGCCCATTTAAAATCCTTTTTAAATCCTTTTTCTCTGAAACAGGAAGTTGCATTTTGCCCAGAGTAAACACTCTGGCCTGAGTGCGGGGTGCCGGCCCCGCGAGCGGCTGCCCACAGTTCACGTGTGTGAATCCCCAGGGGAAATCTTGATCAAGGCAATTAGCATTAGAAAGCAACAAAATGAAAATCAGAAGCTTAAATACCAGCAAAGAACTTGTTCTTCTTCTGGGTCCAAAGCCAGTGATGACCAGAGAAGACGTGTTTCTCGGAATCTCGGGAGTTTCCGGGATGAGGGTGCCGCGCTTCCTCCCCAGGCTGCTTTGGCTGCACAAATCAGCGCATGAGTCGGGCGGCGTGTGGCTACGATGACCATCTGGATGGTCTCACCCTCAACACTTCACTTCCCCTTTAACTGGCCCTGCTGGGGAACATGCACCCCGGGCTAGAGAAAGCAAGGTGAGCCCCCCGTCCTCCTACTGCGTCCTGTTGTGGACGTAAGGAAATGCGTGACCACTCTGGGTTAGCTCCCCACAGCTGCCAGAACAAACCATCACACACTGGGTAACTTCAAACGGCATCAGTGTGTTCAGTCTCTCTCCTGCGATTCTGGAAGCTGGACTCTCCATCTCTGCGGTCACCCGGTGTCCTCTCTGACACCAGACGTTTTGGACTTAGGGTCCACCCTACTCAAGTGTGAACACATCCTACCGTAACTACTGACACCGGCAAAGACCCTACTTCCAAATAGGATCACGTTCCGAGATCTCAGGTGGACGTGACTTTTGGAGCGATGCCCTTCGACCCTGGAGACGCCCCCTGCTGGCCCCGAGATGTACGTTCACCCCATCCCAACTTCCCCAAAGGTCTTATCTCAGCATCATCTCTAAGTCCAAAATTTCAAATAAATACCATCTGCTCAAAAAGTCCCAGTCTCACTGTCTAAACCAGATATGGATGAGGCCCTGGGTATGAGCCTGCCTGGGACAAAATTCCTCTCCCTCTGGGGACCCGTGAAACTAGAAAACAAGTTAACTGCTTCCAAAATGCAAAGGTGGGACAGGCAGGGGATAGGCTTTCCTAGTCCTAGATGGGGTACAAAGGGGCCACTTGTCTCGAGCAAGTTCAGAACACAGCAGGGCAAATTCCGCCAGGTTTCAAGGCCTGGGAATAATCCCATGGGTCTCCACGCTTTGACCTCCAGGCCCACGGAGGCCCCAGGAAAAGTCCGATCAGCCCTGCTCTCTGGGCAATGCGTTCCTGCCCGTGGAGCCCAGAAGCCTGACACGCTTCCCTCATCTCATCCTGTGTCTGTCCACTCCAGTCCAAGCTGGCAGTGTTTCTGCTGGAATGACGTTCTCATAAATCCGGTTGGTCTTCTATGGATATCACAAGTTCCAATGTCGCCAGACACAAGGGTCCTCCATGGGTTTTTCCTGGACCAACCGATCCCTGTCCCTTACTCCTGCTGCAATGGTTCAGGGACCCACAAGGGTTAAACCTAATCTCTCCACCAAAGCTTGTCCAGCCTCACCCCCAGCCCTTTCTCCAGAGCACACCTTGGCATCTTCGGCCATATGGACAGGTTGAGAATCTTCCAAATCATCAAATGCTTGTTCTTTTTGTTTTCCAGTCCCCTCTGCAGTTTATCTCCTTCCTCATGCATTTTACTGTAAACAGCAAGGAGCAATCGGGCCACTCCCTCCGTCACACCTTGCTTGGAAATCTCCTCAGCTAAATATCCAAGTTCATCACTTTCCACCCAACATAGAACTTAATTCAGCCAAATTCCCTACCACCATATAACAAGTCTCACCTCCAGTGTCCAATAACATTTTTCTCATTTCCTTCTCAAGTCTCACCGGAGGTACCTTGAAGGTTCACCTCTCTAGCAACGTTCTGATCAAGACAATCTATATTCCCTAAGACAGAAGAAACTTCCACAGTTTTAGATGTTTGTTACAGTAGAACCCCTCTTCCCAGTACCCAAATCTGTATCAGTGAGGGTCCTCTAGAGAAATGGAATCATTCAATAGGAGAGATAGATGGATGACAGATAGATGGGTAGGTAGACAGATACATAGATGATAGATAAGATACGTAGATAGATTAGACAGATAGACAGATGATAGATACATAGATTAGTTATAGATAGGTAGGTAGATAGATAGATAGTAGGTAGATGATAGATAGATAGATATATAGAAAAGTAGGAGACAGAGAGATTGACTGCTTTGAAGGAATTGGCTCACACGGCTGTGGCACTCAGCTGGTCCAACATGTGTGGGGCTGGCAAGCAGGAGTCGGTGCCATAGTCTTGGTGCATAAATTCTCCGGGACACCTCAGTTTTGTTCTTACAGCCTTTGCCTGATAAGGTGACACCTACCTACGTTTTCCATTTTCCTTTTTAAAGTCAACTGATGGTAGATGTTAACCACATCTACAAAATCTCTTCATGGCATTTAATTAGGTAACTGGGTATGAGCCAAACTGACACATGAAATTAAACATTGCACATTCTTAATGTAATGAGACCCCAAGATTTAAAATCGTTTGTCCATATTTGATTGGTCACTATTTCACTTATTTTAAGATTCAATTGGCCTAAGATGAAATTATTATGTGACTTTTAGGGGCAACAGCACCATTTTTTCCAATCAAAGTTCAGAGATAAAGGAAAACCAGCTGACCTGTCTCAGTTCTTACAGCTTCAAGATGTAAATGGATTGAAAACGTGGGAGACAAAGGTATTCCTACCCAACCTGCAAATGTATAACGTTTGTACCACATCAAAAAAAAGCCTTACATATTGTAAGGCCAACTGGCCCGAGGCAGGGGAACGCAATCAGATTCACAGGTTGCATCAGACCGAAACTCTCCGGACCACCCAGTTCCAGAAACTGACCTGGAGACATTCCGGACCACCCAGTTCCAGGAACTGACCTGGGGGCTTTCCACCCGGCCCAGCCTTCCCGCCTTTCGAGAGACAGGACTAGCGGTCCCAAGACTGATGTAACCGGCACCAGATAGTGCCACGACACCCGAAGAGACCACCAGATAAGGAATTCCCTGCGCCCTCCCAGATTCACCACACCCCTTTCCCTTCTTCCCCTATAAAATCTTGCCCAGCCCTCGCCCGGGGGCGACTTCTCTGGCCCCTTTCTCTGGGACCAGTGAACCTCGCCTGGGAGTGCCCCCTAATAAAGCTCACTTGAAGCTTTCCTCTGTTTCACGATGCTGTTTGTTAAGATCCGACCTTACACATATATCATAGGAAAGCACACTTGATTTTTTTTTTTACTTTTAAAAAGAATCTTTATTTCTCCTGGTTACAAAAATAATACATGTTCACTCTAGATAATTTGTAAAATGCAAAGAAGTAAAGAAAAGAAATCATATATAATTCCACTTCAGAGGTATCCTCTCAACATTTTAGTGTATTTCCTCAAACACGCTTTGCCATATACACCTACATACATTAACATACACATGTATAATCCAGAAACGTGTGTACACACACACACACACACACACATGCACGCACATGGAGATACAGATATACATATATATACATATAAAATTCAAAACATCATGACACTTTATATTTTCACATTTCTGGTTTATAAGTCCCCTTTTCCTCCCCAGTAATTATCTCTATTAATTTGTGGTCAAATTAGACCCTTCAAAAACGTCCAGAGTGTATCAAAACTTACAGCCTAGAACAGATGTTTAGAGACTATGCAGTGATAACCTACTTTCCACCCAAAGTGGCAGGATGTCACAGTCTGACCAGAAAATCTAGACACAACTTCAGCAGGTAGTAACCTGAGTTTGATGTGGGCACATTTCCTGCACTTCCGACAGCACAAGTTTGATACCAGGATTAAAACACATGCAGGGTGGCTTCCCTGGTGGTGCAGTGGTTGAGAGTCTGCCTGCCGATGCAGGGGACATGAGTTCGTGTCCCGGTCCGGGAAGATCCCACATGCCGCAGAGCGGCTAGGCCCGTGAGCCATGGCCGCTGATCCTGCACGTCCGGAGCCTGTGCTCCGCGATGGGAGAGGCCACAACAGTGAGAGGCCCGTGTACCGCAAAAAAAAAAAAAAAAAAAAAAAAGAAAAAAAAAAGAAAAAAACACATGCAGGAAGACATCTCATGAAACTCCTTAGTTTTCACCAGTGAGGTCATTTTCCCCTTTGAATGTCCACACTCCTACTACAGACATCAGTTTGGGGATACCCCTTCTGTTGTCCAGCAATTATATACAGCACTAAAATTACTGAACCATAATGATGGGTTACAAGAAGACCTGATTAAAAAATCTACTCTTGGGGCTTCCCTGGTGGTGCAGTGGTTAAGAATACGCCTGCCAATGCAGGGGACGTGGGTTCAAGCCCTAGTCTGGGAAGATCCCACATGCCGTGGAGCAACTAAGCCCGTGCACCACAACTACTGAGCCTGCGCTCTAGAGCCTGCGAGCCACAACTACTGAAGCCCATGCGCCTAGAGCCCGTGCTCCGCAACAAGAGAAGCCACCGCAATGAGAAGCCTGCGCACCACAACGAAGAGCAGCCCCTGCTCGCCGCAACTAGAGAAAGCCCGTGCACAGCAACGAAGACCTAACGCAGCCAAAAAAAAAAAAAAAAAAAAAAAAAAGGAAAGAAATCTACTGTTGATTATGAAATAATATGTGAAACAAGATCATTCCTAGTTACTCCAAGGAATCACAGAATCAAAGGTAATAAGCTAATTTAGCAGAGCTGAGAGACCGAGGATCCAGAATGTAAGGGCTCTCACCCCTGGTCTAGAAACTCAGTCTCACAACACACGGTTCTTTTCCTTGTCTCCTTTCCCAGAGTGTGTTGGGAGGAACACAAAATACACTCCAAGCAAAAGAATTTTATCACAAAATAAGTTTAGGAACGTATTGGGTTCTATGGCAGATTTATCACACAGAGATTCACAATTAAATAACTGTATTTAACCAGCATTTTCCAAACTTACGTCGTCACAGAACCTAGAGGCCCACAACCTGGGTATTGTGGGCCAGGAACTTGTCTTGAAACGTGCACAGCCAGGGAGAGAGAAGGGTGGAGATTTATTTTACTTTCTTTTATATTTTGCTGTTTTAATGGCCGATTCCTTCACAATCAACTTGGTTAATCAAAGTTTGTACTTGCTTACACCAATGACAGGAACTAGACACAGAGATAATCCAAAGCTGTAGACTGTCAACAAAATAACAAGGAATTAGCTTTGGAGTGAGCTGTACTCACACTGACATGTGATAAGGGAGACAGAATGGGCCCAACAACCTGGTGATCCAGGGGCCTCCTGAGTGAGAGCAGTGGCGGCACCTTCCCCGTCCCCACCTTGGCTTTACAAACCAGCATGCACGGCTTCATGTTGGGAATTCAACAGAACGTAAAGCCTCACTGTGAAGACACCCTCAAGACAGAAACGTCCGTCTGCCTTTCCCAATGACCCCCTGAGGTCCGCTCTGGCTTGAAAACACCACTTTTTCTTGTTAGAAGACAAAACCAAGAATTTCACGGCGGTGCTCAGACACTTCACTGACTTTTCCTGTTCTAAAGGTAAAGGCCGAACCCGGGCACAGTACCTGAGGTCCTTCCAGATCTGGCTCCAGCCCATGGCTACCTGTCAGCTGTTTCTGACGGGCTCTCCCCCAGCGCCCTCCCCCTCCCCCCACTTTCCCCTCCTGTGCAAACGCGCCCTTTGCCTGCAGCGTCCTTCTCTCTCCTTTCCAGATGTGATGCTTTAGGCTCCTACTGCTGCCGTAACTAATGACCACAACTAGCGCTGATAACAGCACAGATTCTCTTACAGTCAGTAGGCGTGGAGTCTGACAGTCTCATCCGGCTAAAATCACACATTTGACAGGGCTGGGTCACTTCTGAGATTTTAGGGGAGAATCTGTTTTCTCTTCTTTTCCAGCTCTTAGAGGCCCCACGTGCTGGGCTCAGGGCCTCCTTCCTCATCTTCAAAGCTAGCCATGTCCCATCTCTCTGACCTGCTGTAGTCATGTGTCCCCCTGACTCTCTTTTCCTGCCCCCAATATATTGGTATATTTATTTTTCTTTTCTTGTAATTTTTTTTTTTTTTTTTTTTTTTTTGTGGTACATGGGCCTCTCACTGTTGTGGCCTCTCCCATTGCGGAGCACAGGCTCCGGACCCGCAGGCTCAGCGGCCACGGCTCACTGGCCCAGCCGGTCCGCGGCATGTGGAATCTTCCCGGACCGGGGCACGAACCCGTGTCCCCTGCATCAGCAGACAGACTCTCAACCACTGCGCCACCAGGGAAGCCCGGGGGCTACTCTTCATTGCGGTGCGCAGGCTTCTCATTGCGGTGGCTTCTCTTGTTGCAGAGCACAGGCTCTAGGCACGCAGGTTTCAGTAGTTGCAGCATGCAGGCTCAGTAGTTGTGGCTCGCGGGCTCTAGAGCACAGTCTCAGTAGTTGTGGTGCACAGACTTAGTTGCTCCACGGCATGTGGGATCTCCCTGGACCAGGGATCAAACCGTGTCCCCTGCATTGGCAAGCGGATTCTTAACCACTGCGCCACTACGGAAGTCCCAGAGCAAAAGTATTAAGTCAAGTAAATAAGGTAAATTTATTAAATTCTATAAACCAAATAATACAGTACCTACATTCATAAATCAAATTATATAATTACTATAAGAAGAAATATACAGAGGTACATTACTTTCAGGAAACTTTATTTCACATTGCCTCAACCCAAGACAGATCAAGTGATCAAAAAAGATCTAATTAATATAACGAGATACATATATATGGATGTACATTGAACTCTGTGCCCTAAAGGAAAGAATATATCTTATTTTCACATAAACATGGAACATTCATAAAATTGACCATATACTAGGTCATAAAAATCTCTCAATAAATTCTAAAAAGTATAACACAGGCTCCATTCTCAGAACAAAATGAAATAAAACTATACATTAATAATAATACAGGAAACAAAAAATCCGTCACTTGAAAATTTTAGAACTCTCATTTAAACAAAGAATAGCTATAAACTTTTCATGAAACTATAGAAATTACTGTAAGTTTTCATGGAAACACTAAATATCAGACCTATAAGATACAAGAAAGTACTGCTCAGAGGAAAATATATAGCCCTAAATATATATACCAGAATAAGAAGGATGAAAATCTATAAATTAAGCATCCAATTCAAAAATTTAGAAAAAGAACATTATAATAAACTTAAGGAAAGCAAAGAAAGATTAAAATAAAGGCATTAATAAATAAATTATAAAATTTTCAAATGATTTTATTTCTTGAAAAATAAATAAGTAAACTGACAGTGGTAAACACTTGACATGGCTCGTTTAACCCTCTTTGACCCCCTTTCTGTTTGGACAGGATATAAAATAAAGTACAACATTTCCCATACTCCCCTGAACATGGGAATCTGGTGTATGTAGCAGAGTCCACCAGTGAGACACATTTGCATGAGATTTAGAAAGTCTCAAAGGGAAGCATAGGTGGAGCCCATAGGGGGAAAATATCAGGAGTTCAATTTTAGACTGGTTGAGTTTCAATTGTCTTTTAAATGTCAACTGGATGCACTGAATAGGCAACTGGATTTACAAATGTGAATTTGGAAGAGTGCTCAGAGCCAGAGGTATAAGTTTGGAAGCTGTCAGCACATAGCTGGTCTTCAAAGTCGAGAGACTAGATGAGATCCCAAGGGAATACATGTGGATAAACAGAGGAAAGAACTGAAGTCTGAGCCCTGTGGTCTCCAACATTCATTCACTCAGTGATAATAGGCGGAAGCAGCAATGGAGATAGAAAAAGAGCGACCAGTGTGATAGAAGAAAAACTGAGCAAGAGCGACTTCTTGGAACCCAAGTGTAAACGCACATCGCAGAGGAAGGAGGGATCACCAGCTGCTGGGTCAAAAAGACGAGGACTGGATTTAGCAAGTGGGGAGGCCATAGCTGACCTTGGAAGGAGTAGTTTCAGTTGAACAGAGACTAGTTAACTTTGCTGTCTGTTCATTAATCATAAAATAATAATAATAGCATCTACTTCAAAGGCAGTGTTGTGAAGATTGCATGAATGAGTTTGTGTGGAATGGTGCCTAGCACATAATGGCCAGACAACAGATGTTCTTGCCACATAGCATGATTCCATACGTGAGAAGCAAAACCAAGCAATAACCCCAAACTGCTGAGTAGATATAAATGTGTGTGTGCACACAAAATTATGTGGAATAATATACATAAAACTATTAACATCACCTCTGAGAATATAAGTATGACTGGGAATGGAGACCAGGGATGACGAGAGAGTAAAATAAATGTTTTATCATATATGGTTCTTTACTAAGGTCTTTGCACTGAGAATGTGTTCATGTATATAATTTGTATGATATTTTCTAATTAAAAATTTATAGAGGGGAACAGCCTCAACTTGATAAAGATCATCTATAAAAAAATCCACAGCTAGCATCATACATAATGATGAGAAACTAGATGCTTTGCTCCTAAGATCAGGAACAAGCAAAGATTTGCCCTTTTACCACTCTTGTTGAACATTGTATTAGAAGTCCTAGCTAATGCAATAAAATATGAAAAGGAAATAAAAACTTTACAAGTTTAGAAGGGAGAAATAAACTATCTTTTTTTGCAGATAATATCATTGTCTATGTAGACAATCCAAAAGAATTGATTAAAAAAACCCCAAAAACCTCTTGGAACTAATAAGCATGTATATTAAGGTTGCAGGATACAAGGTTAATATACAAAATTTAATTGATTTCTCAGATATCAGCAGTAAATAACTGAAATTTGATATTAAAAACACATCATTTAATACCAAATAATTAAAACTTAGGTATAAACCTAACAAAATATGTACAAAATCTATATAAGGAAAACAACAAAACTAATTAAAGAAATCAAAGATCTAAATAAATGGAGAGATAGGATCTTCATGGACAGGAAGACATAAAATTAAGATGTCAGTTCTTCCCAACTTGACCCATAGGTTCACTGCAATCCCAATCTAAATCTCAGCAAGTTATTTTATGGATATTGACGATCTGATTCTAAAGTTTATATGGAGAGACAAAAGACCCAGAATAGTCAACAAAACACTGAAGAAGAACAAAGTTGGAGAAGTGGCATTACCCGACTTCAAGACTTTCTACAAAGCTACAGTGATCAGGACGGTGTGGCACTGGTGGAAAAGTAAGACGCATAGGTCCGTGGAGCAGGATGGCGAGCCCAGAGACAGACCAGCACAGATGCAGTGAACTGACCTTTGGCAAAGGGGTGAAGGCAACTCAATACAGGAAGGGCAGTCTTTCTAAAACATGGTGCTGGAGAAACTGGGACCCACAGGCAAAACACAGAATCCAGACACAGACCTCACACCCTTCATAATAATTAACTCAAAATGGGTCATAGACCTGATGAAAATGCAAAACTATAAAGCTCCCAGAAGATAACATAGGAGAAAATCTAGGAGACTTTGAGTTTGGGTTTGGTGATAACTTTTTAGGTAAAACACCAAAAGCAGGATCATGAAAGAAAAAGTTGGTAAGTGGAATTTCATTAAAACTAAAATCTTCTGGGCCTCCCTGGTGGCGCAGTGGTTGAGAGTCCGCCTGCCGATGCAGGGGATACGGGTTCGTGCCCCGGTCTGGGAGGATCCCATATGCCGCGGAGCGGCTGGGCCCGTGAGCCATGGCCGCTGGGCCTGCGCGTCCGGAGCCTGTGCTCCGCAACGGGAGAGGCCACAACAGTGAGAGGCCCACATACCGCAAAAAGAAAAAAAAAAAAAAAAAAAAAAACTAAAATCTTCTGCTTAAGACACTCAGGAGATTGAGAAGACAAAGCACAGATTGGGAGAAAATATTTGTAAAACTCATATCTGATAAAGGACTGGTATACAAAATATACAAATTTCTCTTAAAACTCAATAATAAGAAAACAGGGACTTCCTTGGTGGTCCAGTGGTAAAGAATCCACCTTCCAATACAGGGGACGCAGGTTCAATCCCTGGCCAGGGAACTAAGATCCCACTAGCCGCAAGGCAGCTAAGCCCGTGCACCATAACTCCTGAGCCCGTGGGCCACAAACTACAGAGCCCACGCATCCTGTAGCCTGTGCACTGCAACAAAAGATCCCGCATGCCTCTACATGCCACAACTAAAACCTGACACAGCCAAAAAATAAAAACAAACAAACAAACAAATAAATAAATAAAAGGCTGTGGATGGCAAAAAAAGAGATCACATTTTGTCTCATCAGGGTGAGGTTTCAAAAGGTTGCTTTCTAAATAAACCTCAAAGTAGAAATAGAGATAGAAAATAAAAGATGCACTATTTAAAAAAAATAAGAAGAAAACAAACATCAAACTCATAGAAGCAGAGAGTAGAAGGTGGTTACCACGGGCTGGCTCGCAGGGTGGGCAGGGGGCAGACATTGGTCAAAGGGCACCAAGTTACAGTATGTAGAATAAGTCTAGAGACCTAGTGTACGGCATGATGGCTAAATAATACTGCAGTGAATGCTGGAAATATGCTAAGAGGGTAGATTTTAGGTGCACTCATCACACCAAAAACATGGTCTATGTGAGGAGGTAATATGTTAATTAGCTGGGCTATAAGAATCATTTCACTCTGTGTATATGTATCAGTCGTGTTGTGCACCTTAAATATATACAATTTTATCAAAAACTATGTAAATAAATGACAAAAGTAATAGGAAAAAAGGAAACAAACACCCCAATTACAAAATGGGGTCTGAACAGACACCTCACCAAACAAGATGTACAGAAGGCAAATAAGCACATGAAAAGATCCTCAACATCATAGGGTTAGGGAATCACACATTAAAATAACAGTGAGATTCCTCAAACAACTATGAGAATGTCACACAATTAGAATAGTGACACGAGATTTCTATCATTTACCTGTGGAATAAACATAGATTTGCACTTTGATTCGATTGTTGCCAGCCAGGGGAGTGAATCTTTTGTCTGCTATGATAGAACCTGAACCAAACTAGAAAACAGACAAACCAACTAGACCGCAAGACAGCCAAAGACCCGCATGAGTACTAATCAGAGGAAATAAAATACTTAACGCCCAAAACTAACTTTAACTGTCATATTTCCTGTTAAATATTATCAATGCCCCATCCCTCAACCAGCACTATCATAGTGAAAACTTTGTACAAGTAGAGCTGTTTCCATCTCTTATATATTTTTTCTCTCTTCCCCCCTCTCTCACTGAAAGAATTCAGCTTTGGGTCTATTGAAGGCAGTGGTTCTCAACTTTGTGCATTCTCTCACCTGGGAGCTCTAAAAATGTCCAGGCCAATGAAATCAGAATCCTTAGACAATTCTGAGTTTAGTTTAAGAGGTAATTCTCTCTGACTGGAAGATGTGTTTCTCCTATTTCATATTTTTGACAAGTAGCCTTTGGCATAATAATAATAAAGGCTAACACTTGTACTGCTTTTACTATGTAACAGTAAAACTTCAACCTCTTCGTCTGTAACTGTGCCCTCAGCTCCTTCGTGCAGAGCCACTTTCTCTTCTGTTTAAGAAAACTTGGTTAGACTTAAACTGGAGACGAAATCAAAGCATCACACTTGTCCGCACCCTACAAGAGGATGAATCTGCATGACTGTTTCTTTTGGTCCCTGTTCACGAAGCCTAAATTATGAAGAACTTAAATGCATGACTCAAATATTTTAAAAATCACTTTTCCTTCTGCTGCAGTGATGGGACACATTTTGCAGCTAATCTGCAGGTTTCTGGTCAGATGTTCCTTCCTCCCTGAAAAATTTGCCACCTGGGTGTAAGCAAGCCCCTGGGGGCAACTTCCCCGGAAACCCAGCGTGCCAGCCCCTCTCCTCAGCTTCATGGCAGTCCAGCCAGACCCATGTGGGTGACACCGGATTGTCCGCTCAGGACCCGGGCACATGGATGAAGCATCAAGCTGCACACACCCCAAAGGAGGTAAATAAAGTTCCCGTGAAGCAGCTTTGTTCTTTCCCTCAGTTCCCTTCCCTGAGGACGAGGTCAGTTCTCGCCACCTCTTTCCCTAGAAGACCTGTGACAATTGCTTCCCCCTAATCCACACATGGTGCGCCTACCCTCACTTTGCAGAACCCACTCAGAGCCTCGTGGTGACAATCCACCCTTCCCCGAGGGACCTCACCTCCCAGGACAGGCAGCTGCCACAGCGTGCCTCCGGAAATACAAGACCCAGGTTTGCTCTCTTAGAAGACCTTTTCCCATACAGTGTCTAAATTGTACTTTTTCGAAAGGGTTTTTATAGAAATCATATAGCTAGCTACCCACTGCCACTCTGAATCTATAGTTCTGAAGATACAAAAATGAACTGAACTTACCTTCGCTCAGAGATGGAGAAGGCAGGGCAGTGGAAGAACAGGTGGCCTGTCCAATTTCTCAAAGCTTATGGCAAACTGTGGAAGGTCACCCTATCCTTTGACTTATAGCCCAGCTTTCTTACCACTAAAGAGTGCCTCCCAGTAAGGACAAACTTTCTGCTTGAAATGGGTCCTTCATCTTTATTTTCTCATCTATAAACTGAAGCTACGCCTTATCCTTGAAAATTCAAGTGGCTTCTATGAGGACGCATATTATGAATGTGAACATACTGTGTGTTTCTTAGAAGAAAGAGACCTAATCAATACAAGGTGTTGCTCTAACTAAGATCAAGTTTTGACCTCGGTTATTCAGTGACTGATGTCATGCATTTCGAAGCAAAATGTAGCCCGATATTGTCTGGGTAAACCAGGCATGTAAATTAACTCAGCCGTAAAAACTTCTTAAAAATTTTAAAAGAGACGGGCTTTGTCAAGCCATTAAACTACAGAACAATATAAGTATTTCAGGATGTTGGTGCTACCAACTGCCATCCTGTCCATTTATTACTGCTGCGGCATTGACAGCGTGGCACAGACCACTGGCTCTTGTGAGAGGTAGATTTGTCCCAATCTGTTCATAAGATCGTTCACACTAACCCCTCTCACAGGGAAAAGAGGGCATGGGAGGTACCAGCTGAGGTGAGGCAGGTGATCCGGCGCCACTTCTGCCCACCCCGCTCCTGGGCATGGCCTGTCTGGAGGATGCAGCAAATTGAAGGGATTGCCATTCACCCTTTTTCTGTACAACATGGCTGATTTTACTACCAAAGCCATGAAGGCATCGTAACCCATGGAGCGCAGTTAGTAAACTGAATGGCATTAAATCATACCCAGAAATCTGAAATTGCTTTCTGTTTTGTTTTGGTTTTTAATACAGAAAGACATTTGAAATATATTTGTCTGGTAGGGGATGAGATTGGCATAAAGGTAAACAACTGGCAGACTGTTCATAGCAATTAATTTGTGCAGTGGCTTTTCATCCCCAAACTTCAGAAATTAGAGACTGACTGTTCACCAGATGTTGTTAAAAAAAAGCTTTTTTTTTTTTTTTTTTTTTTTTTACTAATTAACTACTAAATTACTAAAAGGTACACTCTTGTAAGTCCTCTTTTAGCTGAAAATGTCTGTGTCTTGTTAACTGTTTATTGAATTGAGTAATTATATTGCTTTTGCTGTTAAATGATATTGACATTTTTGAATGAAGGTTTTTGGTCAGGAGAAATGAACATGCCTTCTGTCAGTAACCTTACTGTGCAGTTGAAACAAACAAACAAAAAGCTTGACTATTTGTATTATTTCTCTCTTTTCCCCAAGTTCTCTGGGTGTGACTCATATCAGAATATACTTAAACATGAGGACTTTGTCACTTACCATTGAAACAGTCAAAGTAAATCCCTAGGGAGCTGCTGGAGTTGGGGTTGATTTAGCCCTGAAACAGCTGCTTCTCAAACAATGGGGCAGCTGCTTGATTCATTTCAAATTATTGTGATAGTAAAAAGGAAAAAAGGATTTTTAAAATAGACATAATATAATCATCATTCATTATAACATTGCCAGAAGCTTAATGTTTTGTAAAACATGTTTATTAGGACTCAAGACACCACAGCAAATGACAAAACTAATTTCCAGATGGAATCGTCAGTTTGCTGCAGACTTTTTTCTCTATGCAGAATGTTCTAGTGTAAAAATCTCTCAATTTTGTCTGTTATATGATTGGCCCTCCACAAAGCAGCTGTAATTAGGCCACAGGAAGAGGATCAGTGGCAAGGTCTGCCTGCTGTGTTCCGACACATTCCTTTCTTCTCTGTCCTGTTTCCCACTGTGTAACAGAGGGTGACCTTAGAACTCCTTATTCATTTAAAGGCACAATTCTGATTTGTGTGGAAGGAAGAAGTTGAATATAGCCCTGAATGTTTCACAAAGAATCTTCAAGGCAGATTTTTTTTCTTTTAGGTCTCCCTGTCAAAAAATAGATTTAGACATCAGAGTAAGTCAAATATAATCAAATGCGAATGTCTAGCACCAGCTGTATCCACACAATAAGGCAGCAGTTGACAAACTGACTCCCTTAATCCAAGCCCAAGTCTGAAGGCATTTATTCATCTTAAATATCCAGAATGACTATCAGGAAAGTCTCCAGTTGGCCAATTTCTCAGCATCCTGTTTGCTTTACTTTACTTTAAAGCATATTCTTGCACAGTCAAGGCTTAACAACGTGACCAAAGATCTGGCCCCCACTCTCCTGTTCATCAGCAGGGCTGCTTATATCAGGTGCTAGGATGGCCCAAACCAAATGGGCGATCCCAATCCTTCAGTCCCAGAACAGGTTCTTGAGCAGAATTATCTCTACTAGCTCTTAAAATAGTCTTGAATATGGTAGGCCTAGAAATGTGAGGAGAATTGATAAAGGCATTTAAGTCCGTCACAAGCATAGGTGCTGAAAACCATAGGGCCTATGTGGTGAAAAGTGAGTGGGCTGAACTATTAAGAGCAGGAGGTTACTTTCAGTCTTGAAAGATGTGTAGGTGGATGGTGGTCGGTGGATGGTGAGAACATTAAAGAGAACAGGCAGGACAGTTAAATTAGCCCAGGAGGTGAAGTAATTCCCAGAGGTCTGGCCAGCCGGATCGTAAGCTCTGGGTGTGGGTGGGGACCGGTTCACACCAGCAGGAGTCAGGTAATCGAGTCCCCAGGCATGCTGAGGGCTTTGAATTTAATCCAAGAGGCATCGGTATTTTTGGTGAGTTTGTGTTTCAGAATGATCACCCCCATGACTTTATGGAGGGTGGGCTGGAGGGACAGTAATATAGGAAAGAAGACATGAAGTGGGAGGAGAAATTCTAAAAAGGTGGAGCAGGCAGGCCTCCTTGTTAGGCGGCACGAGAAAGGTGAGGAAGGTGGTTTGGGTCACTGTCTCCATGAAGGTGCTCCTCTTAGATACGAGGGAGAAGTAGGAGTGTGGTTTGAGACAAGGTAGTCTAGAGAGGTGCTCGTTAAACATTGAAGCTGAGGGACTTCCCTGGCAGTCCTGTGGTTAGGACTCTGCACTTCCACTGTGGAGGACCCGGGTTCAATCAGGACCTAAGAGGCTAGAAGCGGCTCACCGCTGCCAAAAACACAAAACAAACACATTGTATAGGGCTTCCCTGGAGGCACAGTGGTTAAGAATCCGCCTGCCAGTGCAGGGGACACGGGTTCGAGCCCTGGTCCGGGAAGATCCCCCATGCCGTGGAGCAACTAAGTCTGTGCGCCACGACTACTGAGCCTGCGTCCTAGAGCCCGTGAGCTACAGCTACTGCATCCTGCATGCCTAGAGCCCGTGCTCCACAACAAGAGAAGCCACCGCAATGAGAAGCCCACGTACCGCAACTAGAGAAAGCCGGCATGCAGCAATGAAGACCCAACGCAGACAAAAATAAATAAATAAATTGATAAAACAAACAAGAAAACACATTGTAGCTGAATCCCCAGTAGATGGGTATGGAATTTGGGAAGGATCACTGGAGCAAATATGTATATATGTGTGTATATGTGTATATATATATATATATATATATATATATAATATATATATACACATATACACACAATAACTAAAATATATAAATATGTATTATATATAGAATTATTCTCCTGATTTAAAAGTAACAGAAGCTTGTTTCAGAAAATTTAGGAAAATCAGCAAAGTGTAAAACATAAGATCTGCAATGGGGCTGGATATATAGATTCAATAGTTAAATGTCCTGAATGATAATTGCCATCTAGTTCACAATGTGAAGCATAAATTTTCAAAGATTTATCATATAATAAAATGCACTTAAAAGTAAAACTAAACTGTATACAGGATGTAGTCTGACTGTCATGAACAGAAAACGACCTTCAGAAACTGAACTACCACGAGAAGGAAAAGCTCAGTGTTCACTGTACTAGAATCGAAATAACATTCATATCAACCAAATCCAGTCTTCAGGTCCACGGGAATATCTCTGCAGCTCGCCTGTCCCAGCAGGACATTAGAAAACATTAGAAAACAGTACCCAGAGCCTCACAGCCTTGGGCTCATCCACTGTTAACACAACTACCTGTAAACACCTGCCCCTTTAATCTTCTGTTGCCTATGGATGGAATTCTATGATCTCAAGTAATAATCGCCCCATACATGAGCAAATCCAAACTTGCTTTGAGAAAAAGCTGGCTCTGTCTTTGGTCAACTCTACAGCTAACTTCCACAACGAGGTGGAACCTCTTTGAGGCAAGAATGAAAGCCCACAGGCACCTCTCACCTACGTAGAACGTACACACTCCAGGCTCTTTCCAAACCAGCCCGAAGTTTTCTTTTGTGCAGAGGTGTGCCTCACATAAAGTGCACAACTAGATGACTTCTCACATGTACCGTAATAGACTCGTGTAATCACCACCAAGATCTCGATAGAGAACGTGTGCACTCAAATGCCCTTTGTCCCCTATTACTGAGGGCTGGGGAGGTAGGATAGGCCAGGAGGTGCAGGAGGGGGCCCAGGGGAACGTGGTCTAAGAGACTGTGAGGCCGTGTCTGTGGGGCGACATGCAGGTGACGGCTGGGGCTTAGAAGGCTGAGAAATGGGGCTGAGTCTCAGCAGCAGGGAGTGAACCGGAGCAGGACCCTCAGGACCCTCTTGGGTGTAAGAGCCCCACACCCATGTCTCTGTCTCATGAACTCAAAGGACTTGCATCAGGCCTCCTCTGAGTCTCAAAAGCCTGGCTCAGAAGTTAATGATGAGGAAAATGTGAACGTGTAGAAACAACGAAGAGCTGCTGGGTTGGAAACTGGTGACAATTTAAATGACAGATCAGCAGAGTCCTAGGACCCTTAGCTCCTCCCTGAAGGGCACAGATAACAATGCCTGACGCTCACCCCTAACTTGTTTTACATAAACCAGACTCCCACCAGATGGAAACTGCTGACCACAAGCCTGTAGACCCCAGATGGGTTGGGACCAGGTTGACGATGCTGACTTCTGAAATACCACCCTGTCACCTCAGCACCAGCCAAGCAGAATAAGGTTCACGAGCTGGTCCCACTCCCTGAAACCCGCTCCCTCACCCTGTCTTTAAAATCCTTTCCCTGACAGCCCTCAGGAAGTTCTGGTCTTTTGAGCACGAGCCACCCATTCTTCTTGCTGGCAACACTGCAATTAATGCTGGGCTTGCCACACCCCCGTGTCTGTAGAGCAGTTTTGCCAGGTGAGAAGACCCAAGTTCAGTTCAGTAACAAGAGGTCAGGGAGGAAGACAAGTTGCTTAGCTGTTGGGAGGGTGCCCAGGGCGTCAGTTCTGACAGCGTGAAAGTTGGAGAAGTGAACAAGGCACGTATGGAAGGAGAGATGCCAGGACAGTCCCCTGAAATGAAAACAGGAGAGATGTAGATAAAGAAAGAGCCTGGGGGAAGAGAAGGGCCAGCCCCCTTTTGGGAGGGTTTGTGGGGGAAGCACGGAGGGAAAGCCAGGCTTCAGATGAAGTAGTAGGAAAAACATTGAAAAAATGTTCAGGATATAGAGGAGTTCACTAAAAATTAAGCGAGGAATTCACAAGAATAGTCCAACTTATATTTAGATAAGGAATTAATTAGTGAAAGCAAATGCCCCATGAGCCGTGTTCCAGAAACCAAGCATTTCCCTGTTTCCACATACTCATGGTGGTTACTATGCTTTTCTCCTCACCTGGTTTCTACATGCTGATGTGGGGTGAATACTTTGTTAGGTCATTTCTTTGAAAATTACAATTTTAAATCAAGAACTTAGCTTGACTGCCCTACATCTTGTCAAACGAATTCTAATTGAAGGCAGCATTCAATGCCCTTCTGCCAGAACTTCGAACACAGTGATGGAATTATGTGAATTGACTCACTTTCCCAGGTTTAAGTCTCCTCCCATGTAAGAAGCATGCTCTCCATCAGTGAAGCTTTGTAAGCTGGTGACATACTTGAAAACTGCTAGAGTTCTAACATGAAGTGAGCACAGGACTTTCTCACTAGAAACGTTCCTAGACTCTCTAATTTGATGCACCAGGAAAACCAGATGATTCGGTATCTTGCTTTGATGCCGTCACTAAATCAGTCCTAGAAAGAAAAGTATTACTTTTGAAATTATTTGACCTTAGTGGCACTTAAATTCTACTTGCTCTTATTCCCCTTGCCACATTCTAGGATTTTTCTTTAAAAACTACTGTTTTCCCTTGTTACAGAGCGTTCAACTGATGTCAGTGCCCTGAAGCTTGTTTTTCCTCCATCATGAAATTATTGGAGTCACGTAATCCAAAAAGTGTACATCGAATAAAAAGAAGCCGAAGTTATTGCAAGATCATCTTTTAGAACTAGTTATTATTCTTAAAGTGTAAGTCTAATATAAGACCCGGTCGACTGGATGTCTGCAGAAACCAGTCCCAAGGGAGCAGGAGGTACCAGGGAAGTGGGAGGGTCTTGGGGGATGCACGCCTGCCTGCCTGGCAGAGAGCAGGGCCCCTTGTCCGCGGACAGAAGCAGGCTCTGAAGCCCGGGGGGCCTTTGGGTCTGCACTCAGTCCTGGTGCCTCGATTCTGGATCTCAGTGGACTGTACCCTGGGGGAGAGAGAGGAAGCCAGGACCTGCACAGCTGGAAGTTTCGCTGAGAGACTAGAAGAGTGCTGGAGGAGGGGGGTTGCTCCGGTCAGGAGGTTGGGGAGGGGAGAAACACAGGAACAGAGGAGACCCCACTGCATGTGGACACTTGACTCTTACCTTAGTGGTGGGTACCCAGGGACTCACTTTCTTTTTATTCCCCAAATTATACACGCATTCTTTCCATCAGGTTGTTTCAGTTTGATGTGAAACAACTTTGCTAAAGTCAAATCCATGTCAAAATATCAAGGGCAATTTCAATTTAGACAATGACCTTTGTTGCCCGCAAAAAGGACAGCTAATATGTTAAAAATACCTGTGAATATAGTCACCCCAGAGGACATGCTTTTGTAACAGTTTTGCGATAACCCACCTCCTCTGCTTTATCCTGCATTTGGCGAATCAGAGGAATACCAAACCTTGGTTTGTCCAATTAGCTGAAGCTCAACTCTGTCACCAAATCCACTATACTCATTTTGCTGTCAGATTGTAACAGATGACCCTCTGTAATCACCAGGATTGCTAAGAATGACTTGCAAGTTTTCAAAAATCAAATTCACACACCCCAAACAAAGAATGACCAAAAATAAGGTTTTATTTTAATTTTCCAATATTTGAAAACAGTCCCAAATAGGAAATGAAAAGCATTTTGAGGACTGGCCACTCACCAGAATATGTGTCCAGCTTCCCAAACAACAACCCTGAAGAGGCCAACATTCACTCAGAAGTCAAAAACTTTGTGTTATGTTTTTAAAGAATCAATTTCCTTAATTTATATTATACCCAAATAATGCTTTATTAATGGAGAGATGTTTCTGACAGCCCACAAACCACTTATAGAAAATACCAGCTGTTGAAATATTAAAGTTAATCTTTTCTCTGTTA
This sequence comes from Mesoplodon densirostris, assembly GCF_025265405.1. Lineage (NCBI taxonomy): Eukaryota > Metazoa > Chordata > Mammalia > Artiodactyla > Ziphiidae > Mesoplodon > Mesoplodon densirostris. Next base: position 1,270,950 of record NC_082670.1, on the reverse strand, counting down.
AGTATTTGAAGAAATCAAAAGAGATGTTGCGATTTGTAATTTTAATTAGATTCACTTGAAATATGGCCCTAGCCTTCAGACCTAGCATCCTGAGGACAGCTGTAGGCCAGGAGTAAATGCCCCTCTCTCCCAGCACTGCCTTTAGAGGCAGGACTCCAGGCCGGTCACGTCAGCCGCCTGGTTACACCCCACACGCACAGGGCATTCCCGCCTCAGCACCTCTGCACCTGCTGTTCCTTCCACAGAAGCATCTCCAGCCAGAGGCCCACGTGGCTTCTGTTCAGGTCTCTGGGTCTCTCCTCACATGTCATCTTTTTCTGTGAGCCCCTCCCCCAGCATTCCCTGCCCCCATCCCTTCTTCCTTCTTCCTTTTCTTCTTCTTAATTTCAGCTTTATGGACTCAGTTGCCAAATAAAATTGTAAGACCTTTAAAGCACTCATCATAGTGAGTTAATATATATATGTTGTGAACGGATTTGCCCCATTGAGTTAACTAACATGTCCGTCACCTCACATACTTACACTCACCTTTTTTTCTTTTCTTCTCTTCTTCTTCTTCTTCTTCTTCTTCTTTTTCTTGGTGAGACTATTTAGGTGCTACTCTCTCAGCAAATTTCAACTATACGTTACGGTTTTGTCACCATGTTTTACATGAGATCCTCAGACCTTCTCATCTTACAGCTGAAGGGCTATGCCCTTGTACCCAACCCTCCCTAGAAGTCTCTCCTCAGGCCTCTTAACACTTGCTTACCTATCTAGGTGCTGCTATGTTGGGTGCATGAATATTTACAAATGTTACATCCTCTTGTTGGACTGACCCTTTATTGTCATATAATAACTTTTTTGTCTCTTCTTACAGTCTTTGGCTTAAAGTCCTCACCCCTTTATTCCTCCACAGTCTTTGTCACATCTATTGTCTTACACACTTTTTAAGTGTTTTTATTGTCTGCGTTCCCCGCTAGAGTGTAAGTCCTGTGGGTGCACGGATTTTTGTCCTTTTGTTCCTGCTGTGTCCCCAGCACTGGGGGGGGGGGGGGAGGGCCGAGTACTTAGCAGAAGGGCAGGAAATATTCCCAAGTGAATGAATGGAAGGCAGCCACCCACGTTCACTTGTTTCAAATAACGACGAGAGGAAGACTCCCACCTACGGACCTTCGGGAGAGGCCGGGTCTTCAGTCACCGAGGTCGGCAGAGTCTCCCGGGGCAGAAATCCTCTGGGCTCTGAGCCTCACGGCCAAATCAGGATTGCAGAGCAGGGCACACGCACCAGAGATTTTTCTCTCTTTGCCCACTTTTCAAATCCAATGAACATTATAGAAACATCCTTTATTTCCAGTAGGTTTTGCCATAACTCTCCAAACAATGTTCTAGAGCCAGCTCCCCCCCGGCAGGAACCAAGTGCAGAGAATGAGCCTGCAGTCAGTCAGCCGCTGCCTTTCTCAGGAACTTTCCACGCCGTGTTTTTCTCCTCATTCTTAAACCTTCAGGATCTGCTCATTTCTCCTGGTGAGAGATTTAATTATTGGTATTTTCAGTGGTGCATGTTCACTACAGGAATGATGAAAGCGATTAGGATCGGGACTGAGAGGGCTGAGTCCTGCCATGGTGACCATGAGCCCTGAGTGACGGTGACAGGCCCACCAGGACCGGGGCCCCCCGCCCCCCCGCAAATCAGCTCAAAGCCCGACAGAGTCAGTCCTTTCCTTACACGCTCAATTGTAAAATCCTAGAGCAATCTCAGCATGAGAACTAAATGGTAATTTGCATGGGTCTCCTCCATGTACTCCTTCTGGAGAAATAGAGCCGTGCAGGGTGTTTCAGACTGAAAAGCCTTTCCCTGCGCTCTGGCTTCAGTCCACTTTCCATGGCTGGCTCAACAGGAAAATGAGTAAGAATAGGATAATCAGCACACTGGTTCCTAACTGGTTCCATCTATCTATTAATTCAGCACAACTGACCTAATTTGTAGAGTGAAGTCAGGTGGCATTTGTCCCCAGTGGGAACAAAAAGATGTCACCAAGTAGCCACTGCTCCGTCTTTAAGGCAGACGGAAATTTATTTATTCATCTGCCAGTCTTTTATTGTCACCTGTCCTGGGGAATTCTGAAGGGAGTATAACACAATTTCTCCACCGATTTAATAATGCTAGTTAGTCAGTCACTCAAAGTCCAGATGCAAACCTGGCCTTCTACAGAAATCTAGTCATCTACATAGGCAGGTGCAGATCTTTAACTGGTGGGGATAATTTTATCTATGAATCTTATTCATTACTTAGAGTTTACAGAAAAAGGAAAAACCTCGTTTTTAGCTAATTATGTGGAATACAGCATACCCAGTGTTGTCCAAACTTCAGGCATTCTCATTCTGCTTTCAGAACTTGTGTCATCTCCAATGTACTTCATTTCTATGACACTCTTTAAATTTCCTGAATAATTTTCTTTACAAACCCACCTTTACCTTCATTCCAAGTAACAGTAGCTACCAAATCATTGGTTTGGTTCATGCTTTCATCTAACAAATATTTACTGAGCGTGTACCTTGTGACACATTTTTGGGAGCTGGAAATATAGCTGTGATGAAGAGGGACCAAGACCCCCTCTCGGGGAGGTTACATTCTGATGGAGGAGAGAGTCAGTAAACAAATACTTACAGGGTGTTCCAGAAACACCATGTCAGCTGCGTGAGATAAAGAAAACTAAAGGAAGGTGAGGGGAAAAGAGAAGTGGGGTGAGTGAGACTCTGAAGGGGGGACATCTCAGCGGAGACCTGAGTGCGAGCCCAGGTGGCCTCCGAGTGGGAGACGAGGGAAGATGCTCCCAGGGGACAGCGGAGGTGGGGTCTGGGACAGAGTCGGGGGCAGAGCCTGGGGACCGGGATCAGGGGCCAGGCGGGGGGCCTCACAGGCCCCGGGGAGGAGCTCGGGTTTCCTTTGTGGGTAACTGGGGGTTCCATTATCGTCATCACTGGGGCTCCTGCGGGAAGAACAGACCTTGGGGAGCAGTTCTGGGCACCACTCAAGGTTCCCATGGTGATGGGGGCGGGGGAGCGGATGGATGAGCCAGCTAGCTTTATTCTTCTCTCTGAGACACATCAAAATGAACACGCGACTACTAGGGGAGGTTTACGGCTCCTCCACGTTCTGTGTGGACGCATCTCACAGGGCTTCTGGGTCCGGCCGTCGGGAGGCCCCACCACAGGCTGGGAAGAGAGGCTGCCTGGGGTCCAGCCCGCTGCCCGAGTTCCTGCCTGGCACATCTTTTGCAGGTTTCTCCTTCTTTGTCTGGATAACAAGCATGCCGAGAGCTGTCTCCCAGGGTCCCCGGAGGTATCAGCGAGATGGGCATGGCCCTGCTCAGCGCGTTCCTGCCGGATAATCAGCAAGGACTGCCCCAGTGTCCATGTGCAACCCGGGACCCAGCCCTGCTCTTCCCACGGTGACGATAACCCGCCACCACGCGAACGGCACGCTCATTTTTATTTGCTGCTGTTATTACCCTTACAAAGAGCCACGTTGTTTTTTAATTGGGCATTTAATAAACAGCAGTAATACTTTCCAAATATAGGGGGTGTTTTGCAAATAAGTTCAGGGCTTCAAAGTCCCAGGAGGCTTTTGCTCCTGTGCTCCCCCAGGGGAAGTCACAGCTGGGACGACCAGAGTTCTCCTCCTCCTCCAGGAGTCCGAGTGCAGTGGCACAAAGCTGACCCAAGTGCCCCAGCCGCCCCCGAAGAATGAATAGAAGCACGTGTTCTGAAAGGGACGTAACCCTCGGTTCTCAGAACACACATCGGCTGACACCTGCCGGGCCACCTGGCTTCCCTTATCGCGTTTATTATTATTAACTGTTTCAAAACCACCTTGGAGATTTTCAAGAAAGGGATAGATTGTGATCTCTGCGTTGAGTGTGGTCCTGCCAAGAGACCCAATGACTCTTTAAAGGTCCCTTTACTGACACGGTCTGTCTTAACTGATATTTTCCTTTTAAAAACAACAGTCCTTTTGGGGAGTGTGCAGAAAGGATATTGGGATTATGTTTGAATAAAAACACTGGAGCTTGCTTTCCTGTGCCCCCTTTTCTTCAGGGAAGAAATCCTCTTGGAATGTGGAAAAGCAATGAGTTTGAGCGTACTAAATCCAAACATCCCCATGCTGATCTGTTCCTCCCAGGTCAGCACCAGAGCAGAAGCCCCACGATGTTCCCCTCCCTCCTGGAAGATGGGACTACGACGAGCTTGCCTGCTTGAGACGGGCGGGTGGTCTGCAGGATGATTCTCCTGTGAGAACAAGGGCCTGCACACACTCACACATGCTTAAAAGACCCCTCGAGGAGGCCTTCTGCAGAATCTCTGTGCCGCCCCCAATCCTTCCAACTAAAGTTGAAGAGCCCTCTGACTTTCCAAACTTCCCCTAAGTAACACCAAATGTTGGGCTTTGCTGTGCTGTCCTAACTTGATACTTACTTGACCGGCTTAATCAACCCCCATCTGAGAATAACCTCCCAGCTTCATACTTTATTTTCTTCTACCCGTAAACTGTGGCGGCCTCTCCTCACCAGCCTCCAAAATGAATGTGATCGGGTGAATCTCAGGACAGCCAAGCCCAGGCTCACTGAAACGCGGGAATGGGTGACCAAGGTGACCAACAAAACCTTTCTGTTCAGCCCAAACTTACCTTAGTGTTCTTGCAAAGTGCTCACTTAGTTTCACAACTTGTCCATCTGCAGAGCTGGGCCACAGGTAAGCTCAACTGTGGTAGAAAAATATACTAGGGAGTTATGAGGGGCGGCACCTTCCAACACTGCCTTCCCCCCCCGAGTCTGTTAGCCATTCTCTTGGGAATTGGTGAAAAGCTCATTTCTCTACCTGGGGTAAGTATTTCTTCTTCTGGATTCTGTACTAACTGAATCATTCCACATATTAAAAAATGTAATAAGTGCCCCCATTTATGGAGGATTTTACAGCTAAAATGTAGAAATACCGTAGTCAGAATATTTTATGAAAGACCCAAAACACGTGGTAAATTAAGATTGATTTGCATGAAATTTCGCAGGCACCCAGATGATAATATAAAAAGGAAACAAACTCTGTTTGAACCGTGTAGCTGTTCTATTAGATTATCCCCTGTCTGTCCCAATTCCTGCTTCTGATCTAACACCTATAAATGGCCACGGAAATTGTGTATAAAACATGCATTTCATATTTGCAAAGGTGGAAAGTTCAAGTTGTATGAGACTCAGAATTTTATTAGTATTTCTTTGATTCACGCCTTTTCCTGGCCTTGAAAATGTAGGCAATTCATTTCGATCACTCTTTGTAACTCGGAGAGTTTGGTGGCAGTTGACAAACTGGTCAGCAAGCTGGGAGACGTTGCTGGGCTGTGAAATATGGTGAAGAGGTGAACCAGATGAGTTTGAACTTAATAGTCTTCTAATCCACTTTTACATTAATTTCTTGAACAAACAGGAAAACTGGAGGAGCCCCCGGTGGCTCCACTGACCCTGACCCTGGACGAGGGCAGGGAGGCGGTCTGGCTCCTAAGCCCCCAGCTTGCATCATTCCATCACTTGCTTTCTTCTTTCCACAGGTGGGGCCTGATCCACTGCTACAAGCCTCCCAGAGTGAAGGCATCAAGCAGAGAAGCTCTTTCCGAGGCACACTTCTGTGCCGGTCCTTCCAGAGCGTGGCCTCTGCTGGAGCTTTCTGGCCAGAAAGCTGGGTTGTGCTTGTCCTTGCCAATGCTCCTCTGTCTCTTCTAGCTTCTTGCCTGGCACCCCTCTCTCTCCATCTCTCTCTGTCTCTCTGTCTATGTGTCCCTCTGTCTCTCTTAGTCTCTCTGTCTCTGACTCTCCATCTCCATCTCTCTTGATAGCCGAGGGCCAAAAGATTGGTGTCCAGTTCCCACGACGTACAGACTGTGTCCGGGAGGAATGTAAGGCAGTGCAAAGACCTCGCCAGGAGCCGCCGGCGGGAAGGGGCTTCTGTCTGCCTGCTTCTTGGTCCTCGTGCCTCAGGCTCAATCACACACGGAGCACTGCCTGAGAACCTCCCCGGCCAGACTCCTGGACACGCTGCCCCTGTTTTCATAAATGCAAGAAATTCCCCATGATTTTAAATCAGGACCACAGTGAGAGAGCTTCTCCCGAGCACGTGTGCCCAGTAGACAGCGGACCCAGGACTCCCACCTCAGCTCCAAACCCTGGCTCCCGCTCCAGTCAGTGTCCCTGGGCTGCATTAGCTCACAGCTGGTTACTTCACAGTAATGTCAAGGGCCATTGGAACCATTATTATTATGCAAAGTCCCTGTAGCAAAATTTTCAGTATCTGTTTTCCAGATAGACTGTGAATCTATCGCTGAACTAGAGCTAGACTCTATACTTCCTGAAAAACTCCGTTTGCCCACTTGCAGCGTCTTCATAAGCTCCCTTCGGTGTGAAAACACTTAAACCTTCTGTTCTCCTGGAGCCCCTGGGCAGTGGGCAGGTGCACCCTAACCGCGACAGGCAGGTGGGAGTCAAAGACTAGGGACAGGGTGACACTAGATGGTTAAAGCTGTGTAACTCTTCCTCCCCCATAAATGTGAACTTCTCATTCTTCCTTTCTTAATTAAAAAAATTATTCTTTATCTAAATAGCAAAACTTAAAGTTTAACCATTATTTTAAAGATGACTTTTTAAAATCACTCCAAGAAATGAAAGAGGACATTCTAACCAATCGTTACCTTTCCCCCATTTTTCTACCATATGAATCCACACCTTCAGTTTCAAAGCTCTTTCTTCCTGGCAGTTTGTGGCAACTGTTTGGGCTGCCCAGTTCCACCGCTCAGGGCACTGGGCAAAGGTTACTGTGGCTTCAGCTCTTGGCTGGGAAGTTCTCAGGTGCCTGGGCAGTGGCTTACATCCTCAGGAGATCCTGATGAAGGACGCTCCATCCCCAGGTAGAAAGTGGCCATTTTCACTCCTTTTGTTTTGAGTTTCCACCACCCCTTAGTTACTTAGCTTCACTAATAGCCCTTATTTGTGTATTATACTCTGTTTATTGTGCTTTACTTTGGGCAACAACCCGGACTCACAAACTGCCTAACTAAGAAAAGTCTGAACAAAATGTGAACGACTCTTAGGACAGGTCCTCACACAAACTGGATCATTTCACATCCACTCACTGGAGCTGCCCCTGCGACCGTCACCGGAACCTGCAGGCTGGGCTCCGGTTAGCAGCACAGCGGAGCCGAGCGTAGCTGCAGGACGAGAAATCCCAGTAGATCACAGAGATCCACTTATAAATTATAATTTTCCTCTGTGTGGAAGAAAATATTCAAGACCTGTATCATTCACATACTTAGAAATGAAAACAACTTATTTTTGCCCTACTTTCTCGAATTGCTTGGGGGTGAAAAATGTTAAACGGATAATATCTTTCAACGCTGAATTGATTTCTCAGCTTAATTTAAGCATGGAAATTATGTGCCAGATGGCATAATCAACATGTTCTGTTGAAAGACTGCAATTTTATTCCTAAAAGAAAAAATAAAATAAGCGTTTTTCCACGTGGTCTACTCAGCGGGAAGGAAAGTTTATACATGCTCCCTCCAACAATGCCACCTTTGATGAGGAAAATGACAACAGCTTTGAATGTATTGACTGAACCCTTTGGAAAGCAGGAATAGTGCTTTGTTTCATTCTGCCATGCGGTTCACATGGGAAGAGAAAGAGCGAAAGGAATAATCATGAATACAGTAAAACTTATCTCAGCGCCCCTGGACATTTAAAGTCTTTCTGAAATGCATTTCATTTTCAATCATGTCATAACTGTATTTCATTCAATATCCTGAGCCTCATGCTATAAAATCGGAATATGCCCTTGGTTCTCTCCTCCCGGGAGGTTGTTCAGAGATTTGCGTGTCTTGGGAGAGAATGGGAACTGCCTATTTTCACAACCCAATCTGTTTTATGTGACATTCCCACTCCCTGCCTGACGCCCATAAAGCGCTTGGCCGGGGAACTCAGTTATGAGCTAAAGAGAAGAGCATGATGTTTATGAAGAGGGACCAGCACGGTCCACCGGTGCGAACATCTGAGTGTGAAGAAGAGGAGGGGGCGGAGGAGTGGAGAGCAGACGCAGGCTGAGTGACTGAGGCGTGACCTCGTTTCTGTGCGAGGAAGAACACCCTTCCTACGATCAGTTATTGCTGGAGAAGACAGGATGTTTCTACTAACTTTGAACAAAAATTTTAAATGATTATTAAAACAGATCCTTGGAATACGATATGTTCCAATAAAGCAATAACCTCTCAGTCTACACTTTTTGGGTTTCATCAGCACTTTTATGGTCATGGGGGCAAGTTCTTTTTTCATGTCCGGGTTGAGACTCTTCCCTCTTATCTTTAAAACACCCATATTGGGCTTCCCTGGTGGCGCAGTGGTTGAGAATCTGCCTGCTAATGCAGGGGACACGGGTTCGAGCCCTGGTCTGGGAAGATCCCACATGCCGCAGAGCAACTAGGCCCGTGAGCCACAACTACTGAGCCTGCGCGTCTGGAGCCTGTGCTCCGCAACAAGAGAGGCCGCGATAGTGAGGGGCCCGCGCACCACGATGAAGAGTGGCCCCCGCTTGCCACAACTAGAGAAAGCCCTCGCACAGAAACGAAGACCCAGCACAGACAAAAATAAAAATAAATTAATTAAAAGAAGGCTCAACATTTAAAAAAATAAAAATAAATAAAAATAAAACACCCGTATTTTGATGCCTTGTCAACTCTAGGCATCTCTGGCCCGAAAATGACAGCCTGCTTGGCAGTATTATGCTAAAACACGTTTTTCAATCTTCTCACATAAAAATAACTCTATTGAAGATGCATTCGCTTATCATATCAGATACTTTTCAGAAAAACCATATTGTGTTTATTCAGACATCTAAATCTTATTTCTTGAGTGTCAGTTTTTTTCCATCATTATTCTCATGATTAAATACACGTCACCATAGTCTCTTACACAGGATGACACGATACAATCATCTTCTATGAAGTTTACTAGGTGTCTAACAGATCACTATTTACACATGGTTCAAAGATGACAAATCACACCAGTTGACACGTTAATCACTCTGCACCTGGGATGTTGCAAGTTCCACATGTCTGGGGTCAAGTATGAATTTTCGAGTTGTTCCAACCCTATTTCTATCCCTATACCAATGAAAACAATATGAATCAAGGAAGTTTATTTTTAAATGGTTTGCTTTTTAGTTTACATTCTAGAATAAACAGCCCAAATAAGTGGAACATGGGGTGGGGGGAAGCAGCTTTTATTTACCAGACAAAGTGACAGAAAAGCCATACTTGAGAAACGTGAGCAACACAAGGAAGAACGAGGTGCAGAGACCACAGAGTCTGTGTCCAGAACAGGGGGAGCGAGTTTCCAGAAGGAGACGGCAGCATCGCTGTCAAAGGCAGCGGCTCATCAGAAGTCACTGATTAGGAGCTTCGGCTACGAGGTGGGTCTGAGGCAAAGTGCAGGGTTTGAGGGGTGAATGTGCAGCAGGAAAAGGGACAGCAGAGAATCTTCTGCAGAATTTAGAGCAACTGTTCTCCATTTTTTTCCCTCGTGGAAGGAAAAGTGAACGCCTGCTACATCATTACAGCTCCACCCTCAATTCTTTAAGTGCTATTGTGTACCCCAAATTGTTGTGTCAGTTTTGCACTCTACTTATTTTGCAGTTGAGTGATGTGGAGTAGTCTGTGTTCTAGTTTTGAATCTCCTGCAGTGCAGAGCCTGAGAAAAGATTTGGGTGCAGTGAGAGAGCAGAGGGAGAGACAGGGAAGGAGGGAAGGTGGGCAGGGGTAGCTGAGCGGGCTGCCCCTCTGGGGACGGAGCCAGTTCCAGTGGGATCTGCTGAGGACCCACTGCAGACCCTCCTCTCCAAGACCTGGGGCCGGGGGAGTGTGCACTAGTGCCCCCAGCACATACACCGGGCATCGCCCCCAGGGGCCTTACCCCTCCTGCACTTCCCGGGGTTCAACTGTGTTGGAGGGACCCGGGCAGAGGAGCCGGAGGAGAAGGGGCTCGGTGGGGAGGGAGCATGGGGCACCCGCCCCCCCAGGGGAGTCAGACAGCCTCCCGGCTCCGCCAAGGGTCCTGCTCGGTTGGGGCGGCGCCGTGCTTTCTCATCGCCCAGCCTGGAAGGGACCGCTCACACCTGCTGGAGGAGCGTGGCCTTGAATGTTGTGAATCTAGGTGCCTTGAAACAAACAGATAAGCAGGTTGAAAGGACCCCAGGCCGTTAGTGGAGTCTGCTACGGGGATGAGGGCCGAGCGGCCTCCACGCAGAGTCCAGGAGCCCGGGCTGCGGCCCAGACAGGTGCGGGGCCACGTGGCCACTCTCCTGCCTCCTGTGCTGGCGGCTCCAAGGCCAGGGCCAAACCCGCCCCTCGCAAAGATGGATGGGGAGGTCGAGGAAACACTTCTGTGTCAAACAGCACAAGTAGTTAATAGCGCATACAGTGTTAATAGCACAAGGGACCACCCACCTCCAGACTGACCGTCTGACGGCTCCATGCCCCCTCCCCACGCCTGACACGGGCCCTGACACACAGGGGGCTCTTGTCCTATCAGTGCGGGGCTCCACCCCAAGGTGTCACAGAGATGCCAGCGCTTTCAGGGGGAACGGAGGAACCCACAACGCGTGCATTTCTGCTTCCCCACGGAGCTCACAATGTCCCAGACCCGCGGGGCTCCTACGGGGTTCCTGGGCCCAGAGCATCCGCATCACCTGGAACAAGTTCTCCCCCCGTGACCATGACCGTGACCGTGACGGAGACCGAGACTCTCCTGGACCAGCTCTGGCTTCCGAGCCCTCTTCTCAGCTGGGCCCTCACTTGGGCTCCTGTGTTCTCCACGCTGTCCGGTTCTAGCAAGAAGCCTGTCAGGTGGGCTTAGCCAGAGCCCTACCACCCACATCTGCTCACGGCCGCCATCTGACTGGTCTCCTCAGACCCAGAGCCCCCGGGCTGTCCGATCGCCCTCGGTGGCGATCCCGTGGGGTCAGTTCAGTCATTGTGCCCCGCCACCCCACCGCGAGGCTTCCTCCGAGTAACCCTCCTTCCCCAGCCCCCTGCTCCTTGGCTGTGAACCCTCACTCCCCTTGTGGCGCTCTGAGTGAGCCCCACCTCTCCCCCCAGCTACAGGGCCTGAGGAAGTGCCCCCTTGAGTGACGCCTTCCTTACCGTCCTCAACAAGCAGCAGAATCGCTGTTTTCTCTAACAAACTCCCTAGACCTAGTGAAGCAGAAACTCTGAGAGTGGGGCGTGGCACCCAGGTTTTATCCAGCCCTCGGTGGGTTCTGGGGTGATGACACACGTTTGAGACCCACTGCTCAGACGGAGACCCTATGCAGGGCACTTTCCTGCTGCAAAGACGAGGCCCTGGGCCTCCCTGGTGGCGCAGTGGTTGAGAGTCCGCCTGCCGATGCAGGGGATACGGGTTCGTGCCCCGGTCTGGGAGGATCCCATATGCCGCGGAGCGGCTGGGCCCGTGAGCCATGGCCGCTGGGCCTGCGCATCCGGAGCCTGTGCTCCGCAACGGGAGAGGCCACAACAGTGAGAGGCCCACATACCGCAAAAAGAAAAAAAAAAAAAAGAAAAAGACGAGGCCCTGGGTGACCAGGTAGGTGACGGAGTGCTCGGAGGAGGTGGAATCCTCATTCCTGTGGGTCTGCTGTCCGAGACAGCTTCAGCTGGAGAGGGGCACCCAGCAAGGTGCAACAAAATTAAGAAAGGCTGACCCAGGCCCCCTGGAGGAATTGTGATTATTTCAGGCAGCAGAAGGTAGTCATTTAAGATCTGGATTTAAGTATGGAGACTGTTGTGGCTCTAAAAACCCCACAGGACAGCGGCTAACGTTCTAATTGCCGGGATCCGTTCTGTGGTTCTGGACGGACCTGTGGTTTCACGTGGGAAAGAGCCACAGCTGTAGAGGAAACCACAACGGTCTGGAAACGGCGGCAGAGGTAGACAGAACCACAGCACACTCTGCAAAGGATAATAAGGAACCACAGAAAAGTATCAAAAGGGGAAAAAGCGCATTCCGTGGCTGAGACCTTACTGAATGTTTAAAGTCAGGGAACAGACTGCTAAGAAGGGGAAGGGGATCTCCTTGGCTGGAATTCCACAAAGAAACAGCAGTGAAAGCCTATATTTTTACTTCTTATTAGGGCTGGTTAAGAACATAATACAACAGAGGAGTTATTTCAGAATATGTCATTGTTTCACTTTGTATTTTGGTTGCATTTTAAAATCTCTGCAGACATTAGGAATGTAGATGTCTCTGCAAATGTTGAAAAATACTGAAACTTCTATAACAGACATGCTTTTACAAGAGGAATATTCAAATAAGGAGAAAACTTCACTTCTCCAACTTCAGCATTTGACCATCACTATCAAATCAGCCACCTAGGAGATAGGTGAGTGAGTGGTAACTGTTAGGATGGAGATTTGTTCAGATTTCGTTTGACGTTTCTCCTGGAGGAGCCCTTAGACTCCCTCTGGTGGCAGCTCCTTTGGAGCTGGAGAGAACAGGCATCTCAGAACTCTGCACAGTAGAATTTCATGTGAAATTTCAAATCCAAAAGCTGCCCCATTGCTAATGCCCACCTGCCCCCAAAACAAAAGTACCTTTTCCTTAATTCACTAGAAATACCGGGAGAGGGTTTTACTTTGTGGCAAACTCTAGTGCAATATTTGAATAGTCTTAAATTCTTTAAATTATTCCTTAAAATTATAACGTTAATGTTAATACTTATAAGTCATTTATATACGTCCCTATCAGAGACAGTGTTTAACATTCACGGTGCAGAAAGACAAAAGCTATTTCTTTAATTATGAATTCTCTGTTCTACAAAAATTAATAAGACAGAAACTTTATATCTTTGCAAAGGTTTAAAACATTTAAAATTGGGAGAAAACTTCAATTCTCCGACGTCAGCTTCTTGGGCGCAAGTACTTATGCTCCAAGTCCCTCGCGGTCCAGCCCACTCGGGGGCGAGCAAGCCCATCCTGCTCATCGCAAACGGTCACCTCCTGCACCCCATCCCCGCCACTGCCCTGCCCTCGTTCCCCTCTTCCTCCGTCCTCACCCTCCGCTGCTCTCTTTAAGACACGCTAGTTTAGGGCAGCTTCCATCCCATGATCGACTGGACCGGCACTGGTCAAATGCACCCACCGTTTTCCTCTGCCCACATCCAGTGGTCCCTCGGGTTTCCTTCCTACTTCCTAAGGGGAACTGGACCCCTCTGGCCTCCCAGCTCATGACCCTCCAGCGGCTGCCCGCTCCAATCAGAAGGAAATACAGCTCCCCCCCAAGGCCAACAAGGTACTGCATCATCCAGTCTCGCCAGACCTCCACACCTGTCTCCCCACGCCCACCCTTGTGCCCCTGCACCGTCTGCTCCCCCTGCACGCACGTGGTCCCCTGCACGCGTCTCCTCCTCTGACCACCCCATCAAAGCAGCCCCCACCCCATCACCTTTCTCAGCCTGCACGGCACCTTCCCTGTCTTGAATCGTCTCGTCGGTTCCTGTGTGTGGTGTCTCCACCACCAGAACGTAAGCACGGCCGAGTCAGGGATCTCCTCTTGCTCAGCCACCACTGGGTTTGCACGCCAAGTACTCAGGACGCGGCCTACTTACTGAACAAATCAACGAATGCATCAGTGGTGCTGTGAGTTGCCCCTTCCCGGGCATGTCCCGGGCTGTACTGATTTCCTCCCCGCTAGACCACTTGTGTTCAGGGCCTGGGCCGGGTGAGCATCCCCCTCCCACGTCCTCCATGCCCCAACACCAGGAGAGCCTCAAAGGGAGACTCCAACTCCATTTCTATTCCTGGCTCTGGTACCCGAGACAGACAAAGGATGAGTGGATCACGGCAGACATCAGACCAACACGGAGGCAATTTCAGTGGTCCAGGAAAGAAATAAGTGGCTGAACCAAGGCCCCCGCAGGGGCAGGCGAAGAGTGAATAAGCTCGAGAAATACTGTAGCAGTAGAATCGACTCTCTAGGTAAGTGGGTTGGAAGTGTTCTCGTCTGCTGGGGCTGCAACAAAATTCCACAGATGGGGCACAGCTTAAACAACCGACGTTTATTTCTCCCAGTTCTGCAGGCTGGAAGCCTGAGGCCAGGGTGTCGGCAGGGCTGCTTCCTTCTGAGGCCTCCCTCTCTCCTTGACTTGCTGGTGGCTATGTCCTTACAGTGTGTGTGTCTCTCTTCCTATAAGGACACCAGTCCTAGGGGATTAGGGCCCCACCCTATGACCCCATTTAACCTTAATTACCTCCTTAAAGGCCCATCTCCAAATACAGTCACATTGGGAATTAAGCTTCAACATGTTAATTTGTGGAGAATAAGATTCGGTCCATAAGAAGAGGAAGACCTGTTTAGGTTAGGAAGCATCTATAATGACTTCCAAAATTATATGAATCGCTTGATTGTTCTTCGTTGCTATTACTTATGTCTTATTTATTTTATATATTAAGCATATTATGATCATTTTAAAGGGCAGGAACACCTTCTGCTGCTTGCAGAGCACAATCTATAGATTGGTTTCAGGACACAGGACCCCTCAACTTCCAAATGACACCCACAAATCCCTGAGCCAATTTCTGCATCATTCAGATGAGTGTGTCAGGGGGCTTCACTCGTTTTCAGCACCTGAACCATCACTGCTGCTTCTCAATTCTTCTTGAAAAGATTGGGAAGGAGCCGAGGACACTGTGGTCCCTACAGAGGTGCCCCCTGAAGGCTGAGGGTTTGAAGAGTGAAGCTTGCATACCCCAGGCGGGAGGGCAGGAAGGACGGAGCCGGGGTGCTGTCCCCGCTGGGCCACCTGCACCTTGTCACCTCCTGCTCTGCACACGCGCCACGTGGGCTTCCGACCGTACAGGAGCCCCTCTTGTCCCAGAGCCAGGACTGCCACGCACCGCACCCCACGGTCAAGCCTCGAGCCCACTTCACCGACGGCTGAAGGAGAAGCAACACAGCTGAACACGCCTCTGGCTCAAAGCACCATTTCCCTCAGAAAATGTGTGATCTCCCTCCGGCACACGGGGCCCTCCTTCCGGCTCCTTGTCCCTTCCCCAGCCTCTCGACGCTCACGATCTCCTTCTCCTGCTTGAAAGATCACATCCATGTCTCTAGCTCTGCCCTTGCCCAGCTCACCGTCTTCCACGCAACACCTCCGAAGCGGAGTTCCCGACGTTTCCCTCCACCTTCTCGTCGCAGCCGTGGGCACCGAACCCACCGAGCTGCTGAAGTCACTGATAATAGTGAGAATAATACTTGCTAACGCACGTGTGTCTACTGGAGGCCAAATTCTGTTCTCAGCAGGAAACCTGCTCATTTTTAAGGCTTCCCATTTTCTGCACTGAGCTTCCTTGGAAGGTTTCTTCTGTACACGGTAGGAGCACAGCCACGGGACAAGATCAGAGCTCCCCTCCCGCTGCAGCCCTCACCCACCCATGCTGGACCACGGACGCTGCAAGTCTGCACCTGAGCAACCCCGCCCCGCCCCCGGAATGCCGTGCTCCCCTTCCTAGGGAGGGTGAGCCGATGGTAACAACTACCATGCTCCTTTACACCCAGGGAACAGAGAGCTCACAGAAGACACTGCCTCTCGAAACTGCCGCAGGAGACACTATTAAAAACACAACGCGAGGAAAGGCTTTAGCCGCAGGTAGAGACCCGCAGGCAAGCCCAGGGCAGCCAGGCTTTGCAGCCAGGCCACCCTCCCGCCTGTCCCTCCCCCTCGAGTCATGGAAAGGGACCACGTTCGTGAGCCAGTAGGCACCAGGTGGTGGCTGGGGACACATGTGTCCCTGTGTCCCGGCCGCAGTGGCGTCTCTGTTGAAGGGCCCGGGAGAGCGGCTCAGCTTCACAGCCGTCAGGACTCCGGGTAAACACGCTTGACTGATTAATGATAACAGCTCTAAAACCCCACAGACGTTTCCAGCACCCAGAGATGTTTATTTTTTATACTAAATTAAATTCATTTTCTCCCTCATTCCCTCTAAGGGAAACGGTGACAAATTTAAATTCAGAGTGGCCTGCTCTCTTGGAGGTGGCCCTGTGCCATGACCTCTAAACAGGCTCTGGTTTGGGTTTGTCTTTCAGCGGGGGCGGGGAGGGGGAGACTGAAGGGCAGGAAAAGAAGAAGTACTGGGTGCTGTGCCCTGAGCCAACCGCCTCGCGCAAGAAGGAACTTGTTAAGTATTCTGTATTTACCAGGTTCACGGTAGGTGCTTATTTATGACGGAAAAAGAGAAGGAGACAAATCCTTCAGGAGCATCTGCTTTGTGCCAGACACCACGATGCTGGGAAACAGAAGACGTGGTCTCCATGCAGCTCCTCAGAAAACTGCAGCTTGGAGGGGTCCTGTTGCCCAAAGCAACACCGGGCAGAACCAGGGCTTCAGCTCCAAAGCCCATTTTCCATCTCTGCACGTTTATCCACACAGCCACTAATGAGGAGAGCAGCAACAGACCCTGATTTCTGCAGCGCCTATTTTGTCTACGTAAATCACTCTGGCCATTTTTTTTTTTTTTTTTTTTTTTTTTTTTTTTTTGCGGTACGCGGGCCTCTCACTGTTGTGGCCTCTCCCGTTGTGGAGCACAGGCTCCGGATGCGCAGGCTCAGCGGCCATGGCTCACGGGCCCAGCCGCTCCACGGCATGTGGGATCTTCCCGGACCGGGGCACGAACCCGTGTCCCCTGCATCAGCAGGCGGACTCTCAACCACTGCGCCACCAGGGAAGCCCCATTCTGGCCATTTTTATGCTCATAAATTTGTTACCTCTTGAAAATCTGTATTAGACTACATAGTCTTTGTGCTTCTTTCCATGTTACCCTGGCAATTCCCACCAGCTGCGCACCGGCCAGCAGACAGATGTTCTCAGATGAGCAGTCCCTCCAAGGACTAGCTTTCCCTGGATGCTAAGGCTCTACCTCTGGACTCAGGGAAGTACACGGACCCTCCAGGAGCTGA
Source organism: Mesoplodon densirostris (assembly GCF_025265405.1). Classification (NCBI taxonomy): domain Eukaryota; kingdom Metazoa; phylum Chordata; class Mammalia; order Artiodactyla; family Ziphiidae; genus Mesoplodon; species Mesoplodon densirostris. Next base: position 1,253,932 of record NC_082670.1, on the reverse strand, counting down.
GACAGGACGAGAAATTCAGATTGTTGAGAAGATCGTTTTAGAACACTGAGCTGAAATAAAGCCATGGTTTGTCAGTCAGTTCCAAAGGACAATCAGACATTGTTTTTTCCAGTTTTTTTTTTTTTTATTTTAGTCACCGATGAATTTGTAAAGGCGCAGGCAATTATGTATAAAATAAGAAGATGTGTGGCTTAGCTGTGACCTTCAAGGAAAGAAGACACTTGACTTGCTGTTCAGGAAAAGTCATCATAAATGTTGGGAGAACCTTGATGGTGATTCTGATGTTTTTTCTACATGCTAAAGACGGGCCTGGATTTCCCTCACTTCATAAAGTGTTATGTAGAAGTGAGGGAGGCCAACAGCGTGGATTGGGCTGTGCTTCACTGAGGGCCTGTATCAAGAGCTGTACTCGGTTTCAGGGTCGCAGCTCAGCCAGACGCTGCCCTGTGCTGATGCCCAGTGGTGGGTGGGACGCAGGAGTGAGAGCAAACAGCCGAGTGCAGGACTCGAGCCAAACTATCGGCGAAACGCTGGGAGAGATCACGTTTCAGAACCTCCTCTCCTATCGAAACAAAAACGAAATAAGCGAACGCTTGCCCCAGTGTAGTAACTACTAACTCTCTGAGTCAAAGATTCGTTCCAGAAGATGGAACACACTTTATGAAGCTCTCCAGGCCTTCCTCCGTGGCTCCCCATCACAGAGGACTCGTGGGGCCAGTGGCCATTTCCTGCTCTCTGAATGCTGAGCTCCTGCTCATTCCAAAAAGCCGCCTCCTCCAAAAGGGCCTTCTGGATCCCCTGAGTACACTCTGTTGCCGGCTCTACTGCTGTCTTAGAAACAGATAATTCTCTAGCCCGCTATGGCGACTGTTTCTGCCTTTTGCCTGCGGGAACACGTGGCCCAGGTAGAGCCCACCTGAAGTTACCAAAGAGAGAAAGCTCTCCTGCGAGACCGTCCTGTCACGGCAGCCCAGCTGATGCTTCTGACAATTGGTCAAAGGAGAGCACCCCATGGTGCAGGGGGCCCCTGCTGCTGCTGGGCAGCAGGACCCGTGCTTTCTCGGGGAGCCCTGTGGGCCCGTCCATGGAGCCCTGGAGCTGAGCACATGGGTGTCTGCCTTCCACGAGCCCACTTTTTGAGCTTAGTGCAAAAAATCAGGACGGTGATGTACAGAAGGGCCCCCGATCACGGTGAAGCCGTGCTGAAGGCAGGGAACCACGCTGCCTTCGCAGCAACACCACGTCGGCTGAGCTGTGCTTTGCTGCCAAAACAAACAACACTGAACCCTCAGGAGTGAAGACAACAGCGCTTCTCTCTCACTCCGGTGACCCCGTCCTGGCCGCGGCTCTGCCCCACCCAGTCTTTCTCCCAGGACCTTGGCTGAAGAAGCAGTCTTCATCCAGAATGATGCAGACATTCTCCAAGAGGGAAAGAAGGTGACACGTCCCCTGATTGCTTTTCAGGTGTCCTCTGCTGCTGCTGCTGCTCCACCATGGAAAGAAGCCCGGGGCCGAGAGGGACCCCAGGGGGACGGGAAGCCTGTAGGAGGGGCAGGGACTGTCCTAAACAGTAATGTCACCCGCCACAACCTGTGAGAAAGATGTGCTATTGAAGCAGTCCAGAAAGAACGCTGGACGAGCAGGTTCCGACTGAGTTTTACTGGAAATACAGTTCCTCCAATTGTCTGGGTCTAGACTTTAACATTTTCACCTATAAAATCCGAGGTTTGGTCCACGTGGTGTCAAGGTCTCTTCCAACTCTGCGGTGAGCCCGAAGCCGTGCCTCATGGTTATCTGTTTTGCTATCTTATCCAAAGGACAAGCGCCAGTATCATTTCTCTATTTCTCACCAAGTGCAGTGCGTGAGAACATTGGCTGAATAAATAAGTTAAACCTAATGAATAGCTTACGCTTTAGTGGGAATTCAATAGATGATTTCCTGGAAGCAGGTTCATGGCCCCCCGCCTTGGTGGAGAAGGAAGAGAAGAAGGAGAAGAAACAAAAACGCAGCACGAGAGGGCCTGAGGAGGGCAGGCCGGACAACGCAGCCTGGGAATTCCGGGCTTCTGGGACGTCCCCTTGAGGGCAGCTCCGTCACCACGGGACTCGGCTCTGGATCTCTCCTTGGCTGAAAACTGCTTAACTTACTAAATCTAAAGGCATAAGTATTTTGAAACTATTGCGAATGGAAAGAGGTTTCTTTCTTTTTTTCCCTGTTCCGTGTTTTGTGCAAGGAAAGTAGGTAAAGAGCACACTCCCAAATCATTAGAATTCAATTATAGGAAATGCTGCAGTATTATGCAAAAATGAAATTCCTGATTTTACTGTGAAAAGGAAATGATAGTCTTTCGAACCTAACAAAATAGCTGGTTTGCCAAGAAAATGCTCTCAGCTAGAAGGAATCCACCAGGAAGAAAAATAGTCGGTGCTTGGGTCCCATTTACTCTGTTTTTGTAAGGTGATGGATAATCATTTTTTAAAGCTCTCCTATATTTATGACAAATACACAGCATTCTTATTTCAATAATTACAAAGCATGATTTGGGTTTCACATTTTATCTTCAGCTGGAGTGAGTGATGGGCACTGTCTTCCGCTCAGCCCTGCCGGTCCCGCCCCGCGGTGCAGCTTGGCGAGGTCACCTGCGAGCCTCACTCCTTGTTCTAACGACTGTAGCCCACAGTAACTCCTCAGTCATTGCACTCCTTGGTTGTAAGCATAAATCGGATGTGTAGATTCACTTTTCATCAAGGCTTTGTGTGGTTTGAAATTAAATACCAGTAGACCCACAACACAGATAAAATCCATCAGAATAATAGGGGCTGTTTTGTAAGCTCAACCAACATCATGCAGCTGGAAAACCAACCCTTTTTCCTTTTTCCTTAACTAACTCCAACATGATGAGCTGTAAAACTCCACATGCTGTAGTGAAATCTGAGAAGTGAAACAGAAAGCAAGTGAAGGAACAACGCAGGAGTCGGGTACGAACGCACAAACCTTGAAGAGTCCTTTGTTTTCCAGCTTTCCTTTTGTGGCTTTCAAGTATTACCTTCAAATCAGTGATTTGAGCATTTCAGAAAAACACATTTACAGCATAACTTTTTTCCTCCCTCAGAAATCTGTACTCAGGAGACACTGGCCCTTGCTTTGGGGAGGGAAGGCACCCCGTCTCCCTACCTCATGACACACCCACTGGCTACAAGCCGTGCCACCAAGTGGGAGACAACCCACCCTTAAGCCTGACACTTCTAACTCATGAGCATTTTATACTTTTCACCAACTGTCTGGAGTATTTCTGTTTCCAGAGGCTAAAACTCTGTACGTAGGCGATACTGAGAACGTTCAGGAAGCTTAGGCTTTAAATATATAACGTTAGCAGAACTTTCAAGGGCTACTTCACCACTAAACCCCCGAATCATGGAGCCTGGCAGCTCCGTGGGCAGGACGTGATGCCCGCCGCCTGCCTCTGGCGTCACATCCCCCCGTTGGTCTGCAGTTTTCCTTGGAGACGGGCCATCTTCACACTGCGCCTGCATCCCCTTCCAGCCCTCCTGCCACTGCTCTGTGTCCACGACCCTGCCTGGGGCGCCTGGGACGGATCTCTTGCCATTTCCTGCATTCTGCACAAGCACTAATTGAAAATTTGGGTGGCCTTGCTTATTTATTTTCCTGGAATGCAGTGGGTTATATTTTCATGGCATTTTCTCAGCAGTGCAGCATTTCAATTTCAAACTAGGACAATGAGAAGAAAAGCCAGTTCCCATCAGCAAAAGACGACTGTACCCAATTTGGATTTGCAGGATGGCGTTTATAAATTGTGACTAAATGTAAACCATCACAAATGCTTGTTTTTTTCAGGAAACTAAAAAGACAAGTTGACTTTCTCCCTAAAAAAAACCCCAAAAAACCCCCCCCCAAAAACCAAAAAACAAAAACAAAAACAAAACATGGTGATGGGCTCAGTTACCACAAAAAATGAAAGATAAATAGAAGGTAACATTCAAAACTATTTGGTAAAATTCAGCAATTCACTGTCCATGTCTAAATCTTCATAAGATGCACTGGCTCGAATTTTCTGTTGGATTTGTGCATGTAAGAAAGCTTCACAGCGGCACTGGAGTTTTGTACAAATCACATCCTGGTTTGCATGGGCATTTCTCTTCAGCAATATGAAGGCTAACAGTGGAACTTTTAATTTTATCAAGATGTTATCCCATGTTATTCTAATAATCTACCACTGCTGTAAGTTTTGTATTGCTTAATATTTAAAGAGGAATCTATTTCAATGAAGTTGTGTAAAAACACAATTTTGGCAAAAATTGAATTTATACACATGGCTTAGAGAGTTTACACCTTAAAACTGCCTTTTGATTTCATCCTGAATGTGTGCATCTTTCATTTCTGAAATAACAGTATCTAGAGAGTGAATTTTTAATATCTGATACATTTTGCATGAAATATTTTAAACGAAAAATTTAGAATGGTTGAAAATATATGCACATGTTAAATAAACTTATTTACCAAAGACAATCACTTTAAGAAAACTCCCTGAAAAAGTGCCAGTTGAGGGGCAAATACATTTCCAGTTTTGTTTCTTAAATAGGGCTGAGTCTAGGCCATTTTCTTAATCTTGAGAGCTACCTTCCCTTGGTTTGTATGCATTTCTGCCATTGGTGTAATTGATGGGCACACTAACTGTACATCAATTCACCTCAGAATGGGACACTGATGAGACCTTTTCATGGAGCAAAGTTGCCATGGCTATGATCTGAAAGTAAAATGTTCAAAAACGTCTGAACTAGTTTGGGCAGATGATTTGGGAAATAAAGAAATTGCATCTGTTCATTTAAATCAAACAATTAATAATATTAAGTTGCTATTCTGAGTTACTTTTTAAAAATTGGAAATAGTGCTAAATTGTCAAAGAATCAATGACAATGGCACATATCTTCCCATAAAAATAAGTACATAAAGGTATCTGGCTTCTCAGGTGAACAAACTTATTAAAGCTTCACTATAATTCATAAATAGGATTTCTTTTCCACACACATTTTGTCTTAAAATTAAGGGTGTTAAAGAGGGAAAAAAAGTCTGTTGGACTATGCAAATATTGCTGAAGTACCGATTTTGAATATACAGATGTGAGCTGAATAACATAATTATAGTTTTTCATGTGCTACTGATTATGTATTTGAAACTCACTCTATAAGAAATGCTGTGCACATAATAATGGTAACACTTCACGTTTACATAGCTCTTCATAAACTTCAAAAGTATTTTTCAACATATGTAATTTAGGTTCATAATAATTCTTTGAGGCTCGCTTGCTTAAAAAGCACATTAAATTTTGTGCTTTAAGAAAAGGTATTAAAGGAAAGTAAGTGTATGTTTATTAAAAACATAGACATAGTAATAGAACCAAGCATGAAAAACACAAAAATTTTACAGTTTAAATAAAGAAGATGCTTGGCCTTGGATGGCCGAGTCAAATGTTTGATCCAGTGCAGTTCTTCTGACCTTCTGAACAGCTTAGAAAACAAGCTAGCAGAACTTCACTAGCTTGGTAAATTCAAATATATTTTATGTAGTATTTTTCCTTTCATTTCACTGACTTTAATAAAACGATAAAAGGAAATATCGCATTATGCACATTCACATCATTTTTTCCAGTAGTGGGCCTCTTCTTATGTCTGTCTTGTTATGTTAAGTTACACCTTAGGAAAATAAATGCCATCTGAGATACAGTCCATTAGGAGACTCGCCGTTTGTAGTTGAGTCAGAACAGATATGGGGAAAGATATACTTGTACAAAGTGTCAAAAATAAAAATTACATATTTCTAATATTTCCCAGTATCATTTCCACTTTGCTGGAATTAACAATACATTTTAGTATGGCTGATGATTTCTTCCCTAGATGTGAAATAGCAAAATATTTTTTAAAAGAAATGTACTTCACAGAACAAACAAGAACCAAACCACTTCTTGTGACCAGCCCTTCCCTGCGTCTGGCGGAGCTGCCGCTTCCTTGGGTAGGGATGCAGGATGACTCCAGAGTATATTTTACAACTTGTGCGTAGACATAATTCACAGCCGAATTTAGGAATTGCCCAACAGAAATTAATTCCTAAAATGTCGAAACTACTCCTAATAAAACCGCCAAGTCTGGGCTGGAGGATTATTTCCATGACAGGGGTGGGCCGTTACCTGCAGGGGAACAGGCTGCTGTGGGGACTGCACAGAACAGAAAACCGAAAGCCTGAGTACGAACATCTTCTCATCTGTGCTTTCTCTGGAAACTTAACGACTTGGACAGCAAATGAGGTACATGGACAGTGTTGGAGAACAGACTCGTTGGATCTATGTATCGGTTTTCTGCATCTGACATCCAACTGTATACAACTGACAACTTACCTGATTTGGATTAGTTTATCCAAAGCACAGGCAAAATAAACCAGGTCCTGATTTCTTTTTCTTGAGAAAATAAGCTGGTTCTTCTGAACACTTTCTTGTAATAGAGGCAAGAAGCGGTGCATAACTAAGAGAACAAGGCACCTAACAGACTTCCAGGCCAAGATCTGCCAGTGTAGACCGTCCACTCCCTTCAAGTTGGGGAGTGGAGCCCAGACCCTCCCAAACTCGATTCTCCAGTTACACGGCCTCAGACAATCTCAAGAGCCATTGAAAGCAAAGCACACTTTACAACCTTCCTGTGATGAGGAGGCCAGCCACAAAAGAGAAGTGTGTCAATCGGAGAATGTTTTAAACATCAGAATGTTGCCGTCAGCTTTCCTTTCACATAGAATTCTGCCGAAGGCCTCAATTTACAGAAAAGATGAAAGAGCTGCGAGGACAACAAGTCTTTGAACTGTGACTGAAGGACAGGATGAGGCAGGTGGGCTGAGGCGGGTTAGGACACGTGGAGTCTGAACATCCGAAGTCTGCAGACCCCATGGTGGCCCCCGGTCCTCATACCCGCCGTCCGTGGGACTGCGACCCCCAGGGGCCACCCCTCACCCCTGCAGCCCTTCCCAGCAGCTGGTACCTCCAAGCTCGGTTTAACTTTTCATTCGTTTCTTAGAGGGTGTGGGTGCGTGTGCATGTGTGCGTGGCCCACGGTGTCCACTGCCGGCCTAAGCTCAGCAAGCCCCCTTGCCTACCTGCCAGGTGAGTCTTTGCCCGAAGACGAGGTGGGGCCCCTGCGCAGGGCACAGCCCTGCCCTTGGGTTGGCTGCCTTCACCCGCCACCTCCCGTGGCTTTTACAAGGTGAAAGCCGAAAGCACCAGTAAGTCCGTGCAGTCACTTGCTACTCTTCCTTCCAATTCTCTGAGAAGCATTTGTTCTGTTGGGAAGTGGCAATGGAAGGAGGGAAGGGAGGGGGATGGCAGGAGGGAAGGGGCCCTGGTCTGTGCCCTCGCGTCCCCGTCCCCTCCTACTCAGTTCTCCCCCAGGCGCCCTGACTTGTCAGCTGAGAGTCCTCGCCTGCCTGCGGCTGCCTCTTCTGGTTTTCTACAATTTTTCTCTTCACTACGAAAGTGTGATTTTCAGGAATAAAAAGCCACAGGATATAATCAACCCCCGTGAATCTAAGACAAATTATTTATGCAAAAGGGATAAGAAGTTGACACCTGTTGCTACCATCTCTGGCAGGTCCAAGTGCTTGCTTCAGTCTTCTGGAATGTTCCAGCGGCCACCACCTCCTGCCCCCCAGGGTGCGGTGCCCCCTGGACTGGCCGTTAGGCCCTCCATATGATTATGTTCACGATGGCCTGAAAAGAACTCCAAAACTGGATGGAGATGTTTATACCTCAGACTCCCACAGATTTTGTACATGAAAGAAGGTGTTTGTCTCTAGGTGTTTCTCAGCAATTGCAGACTACTATTAATTGTAAATATTGTTAGCAATATTAATTTTATTATAACTATTACAGATATGCTGAAAAGATAAGTCAGCCTAAATTCATATATCAGAGTTTCTAAAATTTTTAATTTTTAATTTTTTCATCTTTAAATAAGCTGCTTGCTTAGTCTTCTTAGAAGTGCAGTTCATTAAATGCTTCTACAATGAGAACTATTCTAATTCCCTCTTTAAAAAATGTAAGGTCTCTCAAGTTTGTAAAAGTTAATTTGCTGTTGCTGTATATATGCTAAGACAACATGAAATCTCACTGGATAAAGGAGAACGCTTTGATTCCATAAAAGGGCTACCTGCATCCTCTAATTATATTTTATAAGCAAGGTCAGTATTCTAAGTTAGTTATTTAGGTTCATTAAATGTCATGAAATATATAACGTTTATGGTAATTTTAAAATGTTTAACATGCAGTTATTAGATTCCTAATCAGGATGGGCATATAGTTTCAAAGTACATTTGATTTGTTATTGTCCTTTTACAAAAAAAAAAGTGGTGATAATGTATATTTAATAATGTGTATTTAATTGTATTCTCGTATGAAGCTTACAAATGGCCTATATTTCTATATCTCCAATAGAGAGCACAATAATGTGAATGTGTGTGCATATAATGTGAATTATAACATATATACTTCTTCCTACACGAATAAGTTCACATTAAAAAATTCAAAGATTAATTGTGTACAGGTCGCTCACTTTAAAGCAGTGTTTATCTGGGCTAGCATTGTAACAAGATTAGTTGTGTCAATAGCCTTGTGCCTGGGATTATTTCCACCCCTAACTCTGCTTACATAATTGTGTTAACTCAAACCTAACCAATACCCCAGTCCTTTACATGGTTCTGCTCAAAATTTGCTGATTTAAATATGTTAGAGTATGTTTGAAAAACAAGCAAGAAAGACAGATTCTTCAGAATTTTAGCTCTTATTTTCTTATTTGTTAAAATCTTTCCCCAAAAGAGTCTCTCAGACAATGAATTTGCTTCAGCCCTAATTGTAAATATTTATGAAACAAGACCTGCATGCAAAAAATAAAAAGACAAAACAGGATTTTTCATTTATCATCATCACCTTCCACAATCCAAAATATGTTGTTCTTATTTTACTTTTGGAAAATAAATGTTGCGAACAAATAATTAGAATGTATTTAATGGCAGATAAGCTTAATTTATAGAAACAAAGAGAGGACGTGTAGGGAAAAAGAGCAATGCCCAGACTATGAGGCACTGTGTCTATACTTGTTGATTTGAAAAGCAAGCTCGGATTGCTGCAAAATGCATGTACAGAGGACCTCTCTGAATTAGTGGCTAGATGATTAGTTTTGTGCAGAAAACAAACCTTTTTTTGAAAGTGCTTGTTAGAATTCAACTGCCTCTAGCACCAGTTAAACAGATATCTTAGACATTAAAAAATTACTACCAGCTCTATTGAGGTAGGATTGAATACAAAAATTGCACACATTTAATATATACAATTTGGTGAGTTTGGAAATTAGACATCTTGAAAGGAAAGAATTACGGTGTGTAAACCAAGAAAGGAAAGCAATGTGAAAATTCTGTAAGTATAGGAAATCAACTAAAAATGCAAAAAGCTTGCCTCTCTGTTTGATGTGGGAAGCTGCCTGGTCTTGTTCAGGAAGAACATTCTCAATTCTTTGAGAATTAATTTAACTCTTATTTCTCTTAAAGCATGCCAAAACCCATGGGGTCGGAGGCGGCCAGGGCTATACAGCAATGCGTTGCATCTCCTTTATTTGGATGATGTTTTACTTTACACTACAGTTTCTGGTCTGAAATTATATTTACTAGAGAAATTGCTGCCAAATTTAGAGTCAGTAGTTAGCAGCATGTTTATGCAAAAACTATTAAACTGGATGGTGTTTAATTTTTTTCCTGGCTATTAACCCATGTTGTGTCTTGTCACACCATGGCTGGTCGCTCTTCCATTAGACAGTGGAAGAGAACTGGCACTTCAGAGCAAGCCAGCACTGTAACCAAGGAAAATATGGTCTGTAAATTCTGGTTCAAAACTGATTTTCGTAAAGAATGAAAACCTCCTTCTAAATGTGTTCTGACAACTACAAGCTTACAAAGAGAAGGCCAGTTAACAGCAGTGACAATGACATTTAAACACATCCAAAACACAAATGGCATGAAAGGGCTAACAGGGGTCACTGAAGTTTTCTTCCACAATTTGAAATCAGCAAGCAGAGCATATAAATTTCTAGGATAAAATTATAATTACAGCATTAGAGAGATAGGTCTCCACTAGTTCTCAAACAAAACTTTGTTAGGGAGCCTCACAAGTCTACAGTTTGAAAAGCTGTTGTTTATTGGAAAGAAAGCAGACGCACAGGCGAAAATCTGTCATTCATACCTGTGCATTCGAGTGTCTGTGTTAGCGGGATGGATATGCAGCATGATACATATATGTAAAGCATAATAATGCAAATCAACACAGCCTCACACATCTGGGCTCTGAAAAAATGTGGCCATGCTTGGAAGGAATTACTTTATGGAAAAGTAGGAATTCAATAAAAACACAACGTTGAAAATGAACCCACATGTTTACATTGTATTGTTTTCCTCTTCATTGCTTTACTTCACAGCTAACCTCCTACAGTGTGCCTTTCCACTCCAGCTCCACTCCAGTGCCACCGCCAGGGACAAAGAAGCAAAGATACTAGTTCACGGGGGCTGGGGGCTGTGGAGGTGTGGACGTGATTCAGGACAGGGGGAAAAAGTTACAGAAACAGAAAATGATCAACAATCTGCTTCAAGTTCAGAGAAGGCAACCAAGAAGTTCTGTTTTAAAATGGATTGCATTATAGGTGACAAATTCAAAGAACAAAAAGATCCCTTTAATTGAATACCAAGAAAAACTAGTGTGACCTGCTACCACTGGCATATAGTTATTCCGAGAAACCCCACTAACAGCCCCACCTGTCTTGCCCTATGCACAGAGGAAGGCGCAAATTCACTGCAGAACAGTCGCTTGCTGGAAAGCAGGGCCATGAGTTCAGGGCTTACAGGGGCTTTATGGTGGCTCCTACCCACCACCTTATTTCAAAAATGAGATCACCGGACCTCTCAAGGGGTCAAAGAATGCACCTGATCAGGGTCCATATAAGGCTGGCCCAGAATGTGGGTTTCTGGACTCTCAGTGTAATCTATCTATCTATCTATCTATCTATCTATCTATCTACTTACCTATCCATCCATCCATCCATCCATCCATCCATCTATCCGTCTACCAATCTATTTACCTATCACCTATCTATCTAACTATGTGTATTTAAACCAACAGCAGTATAGTCAACTCTTGATTTTTCAGGGACCATTGATATTTGTTTATTTTTAGTATGTCACTGCTCAAAGTCCACCAGGAGCACAAAAATAAGTTCTTACTCAAATCAATTGGCTATACTTTGTTATCACTTCTTTTTTTCTTCAAATTCAGGTACTTATTTAATTCAGGTACTTATTCAAGACCTGCATAGGTTTAAAAAAAAAACACCCCATACAGGAAAGTAAACAAATCATAAATGAAAAACTGGATGAACTGTCACAAAGTGAACACACCTGTATTATCACACAGGTTAAAAAGTAAATTCAATTATTGCCAGCACCCCAAAGTCTTCTTTTTGTCCTGTCCCAGTCTCATCTCCACCCCTAGATTACTGTTTGCCCATATAATTGAAATCATACAGTATTTATTCTTTTGTGTCTGTCTTCTTTTGTGCAGTATTATCTGAGTAGATTTTCATTGCTCTGCTGTACTTCATGACATAAATATTCCACTATTTATGTGTTTATTTTCACTGTGGACAGGCATTTCACACACACCGATGTGAATGTCCTCTTACACATCTTTTGTGCTAATATAGACACAGTTCTCTTTGGTAGATGGCTGGGGACAGAACTGTATGTTATCACTTTTGTTATAAGGGTCCAGTCAGAAAGGAAAAAGGTTCAGACTGTTGTCTAAAGTGTGGGCTGGATATTTTCTTTGGCTTTTAATTTTCTGTGTACTCCTCATCCCTCTGTACCACGGATAGTATATAGGGAGCTCGGCCTTGCTGGGGGATGGCCCAGGATACTGGGCGGTGGGAAAGTACCAGCAGCTGCTTGCAGAGGAGCTCACAGGGGGCAGGGGGGCAGGACCAACCTCCGGGATGCACAGGCCTGAGAGCCGGGACAAGGGTGTGGTGAGCAGGTCCTGCACACTGACGCCTGCTGTTGCTGTCGGGAACGCATTCACTACCCCAAGCTGGGTACAGGTTAGTTCGCAATGTAGGCGAAATCTACTGAAAACAGAGGGTGAGAAAACTGCCTTCAGGGAGTTTAAAATCTTTTATCAGCTTGGTGGGAAACCAAGGAGTTAGCCGAGCCAATGAAAGGACTCATAAATAACGTGTCACAGTAGAATAAAAAAGAATGAGATCTGAGGCCAGGCAGATTACATGTGTGCAAGGCATTCCTAAAACTCCTGGGAAGCGGGAAGCCTTCATAAAGAAGTGTCCAGAGGACTGAAACCCTACACAACAGCCGAGAGGCCGGCAACATGTCTCCCTGCCTAAGTGGAACCGAAACTGGCGACATCTGCCTTTACAGCAGAGCACAAAGAGCAGCAGGCCAGTCAGCCGGCTGCTCCAAGCCCTAATGTGTTAGGGTAAGTCTCGAATCAGTGGAATAAACTGGGAACATGGTACCATTTTCTATGGCTACTGATAAATGCAAAGCATATAGGTAGGACCTTAAAAGTGGAAAGTTCGAACAGACAAAACACACACACTCAAAAACCTAAGACAAGCAAAAAAGCTCCCAACCCCCTCCTGCTGCCTAGCAATTTAAAACAAATTAAAATGCTACCTTTCATTCAGTGATAAGTCCTTCATTTAGAACATAAAGAGGTCTAAAGTCCTAGTCCCAGAACCTCAGCAGCAGCAGGGCCCAGCGGGGCAGGGAGGCCCCACTCCAACCCTGTTCCCTCTCGCCAGGTGCCACACCTCTCATGTCTCTCTGGCAGCCGGTGACTGTCCTCAATCTCTGTCCTCTTCCAGACCACCTAGACAGCCGGGAGAGACCCCGGAATAAACACAGCTGCGTCTTTGTGCTGGTGGCAGCAACGGGGTAACGCTGTTGAAACACGGTATCCTTGTGCAGACCCAGCTTTATTTACAGGGTGCTTAACAAAATATGCAAAGAGAAGGTAAGCAGAAAAACACAAGGGCTCTGCTTTGCTGTAGAATTGGAGACATTTATTCTGAGGCCTTTGCAGATACAGTGCTTTGAAGCTGACAAGAAACACAGATGCTGAAGTCCACACAAAGGCATCTGCTAGGAGTACAGGGTAGCCAGATTCCTTAACCAACAGACCCAATCTGAGAACTGCTAAAACAGCCTCATAACTGTTACAACCTTGGAGGATTTCAAATTGTACTTGTGATCTTAAACCATAAAAGACTGCAGCAAATATGTTTAAAATTTTGTGTGGCAAATGCTGTGGCATCCTTCTTTGTGGTAGAAGAACAAACTCCTTTTAAACCGCCAAAAGCTACTGCCTTATTCTTCTCAGATGTCAGACTTCAGGTGATAGATGAAGGTAAGACATCGAATTTTATAGTGTTGGGTCACTGAGCTAGCCTAGTGAAGAGGTGGCTTGAGACTGTTGTATGTTTTATAAAACATGTTGTATATTTTTGTTGGTAAATGTTACAGAAGTGTGGTATTAATTCAGAACATTAAGAAATAGTATCCCTATTTTCTTACCTCCTTATTATTATACATACAAATTTACTCCATTTTGAGAACTCTTGGACTAATATTAATATACAATAATTTGAACTATGAAAACGTAGTTAAATTTGGAAAATAAAGTTTATGGCTCATCTTTCTCAAAAAAAAAAAAAAAAAAACAAAAGACTGCAGCAAAGAATGACAAAGCTGGGTGGTATTCGATGAAACCTCTCAGCAATTCATACATTGTCAAGATCGACACAGTAAATTGGGCTCATTTTTGCCTCTAAGTGACCATAAAGCACGTCTGAAATAGCCTGCTGGAAACAGCCACCTCCCCCAACTCTGCCACTATCATGATCTATTGTTGTGATTGTTACTTTTCGTTTTCCACTCAACACTTACGTAGGTTCTGGTTAGTGCTATTACTGAGTGGTTCGCCTGATGTATTGAGTACCTGCCGTGTAAGGCCCCGTGGTATCTACAGTGGAGACAGGAATTTGCCATCAAGGGGCTTTGTTAAGCTGTGCGTGAACACATCAAACCATTGTCAGTCTTTGGTAAAAAAGGATCACTAGATATGGCAAAATATAGTTGTTTTGAGGATTAGAGTCTGTACTAACTATGGTCCATTACAGACTGGTATACCACGTAGCATGAAACACTTCAGGTGTTCACTTAATGTAAAAAAAAAATCTACAGAATGGGGAACTGTGCCATCATAATGTTTGCTAAGACTGAAAACAAAGGAATTCCATGTTTCAAAGTTATTTTTCCCTCTCTAGGACAAATGAAATCTGATGCAGAATTGAAAACACAAGCTATACAGTGATATTTAATTGCCTCAGCAGCTACTACAGCAATTTTGGGTTTAATGATTTAATTTCCGGCCAGCTTCTGCATGTATTGCACTAACATTTGCCAGCTGGCTTCAGAATGTGGACCAGAAGTTTAAGAAAAAAGAAACACTACCAGTAATTTTTATATTAGCAAAAGACTCTTTCTTCTTCTAGTGTTTCTGTCTCAGGGATCCAGTATTATTTGTCATTTTTTGATCCAGGAAAGACCTGTGAGTCCTCAAGAGTCATTCATACCAGCTTAATGGCAGGATCGCCTGACTTGGGAAATGATGCATCGCTGAGAGCAAAGGAGAGACGAGAAACAGGGTCAGTTTCACTGTGAGGCGGGGGACCACTGCCGACCTGTGCTTCAGGCCGCTGACTCGTGCTTCCTGTGTTTAAAGTGAATGATCCTGGGAAAGTTGAGTTACTGCACACAGGAGCACTCCTTCCGAGGTAAAGGGGAGAAAAACAAAGTCACGCCAAGCCCCACAACTAAGAGCGTTTGTCCTAAATATCACCTTTTCTCAGGATGTATTTCTCTAATATAGGTGTGCAATTCAACACGTAAAGGTATTCAAATTGTAATAAAAATAGGCTGCTTATTTTTCTGTGATAATGCCTGTCTTGGCTGGAGTCCCCCGGAAGCTGACCCTGCCCTACGGTTTCCAGGCTCGAATTTAACTTGGGAGGTGATACCAGGAAACACTAGGAGGGGATGGGGAGGCCAGGTGGGAAAGGGGAGGAAGCGAGAAGAGGTGTGGGTGAAGGTGGTCCTGAGGGCACTGGGGCCCAGCCTCGAGGGCAGCTCTGGACATGCTGGATACCGGGCCTCCCAGCCGCCCCAGGGGCCCGGCAACCAGAGCTCCACACCAACTCCTCGCCTGTCTTTGGCTGAAGCCTGCTTCTGGGCCAGGAAACTCTCCAGTGCTTCCAGCCTACCACGTGTCCAGGAAGAAAGACCCAAGGCACAGCGGCAGGTGCCAGAGAGCAGAGGGGCAGCAGAGGGGGTATGGGTGGGCTCTGGCGGGCACTGCTACACCCTGCTGTGTTCACCTGGTCCTATCACTAGTGCCTCACGCTGAGTTCCACCCACACCAGGAGTGCTGATAGGTTGAGCTGTGGGTTCCTGCTGCAGTTAGTCCTGGGGCCATAGAGGTTCTCAGTATCTTCCTCCTTTACCACTCGTTCTGGATGTCCTCACTCTCCACCAGCACTTCTGCTGGCCTAGGTTGCTTGCTTGATGATGTTGCTTGCTTCGTCACTGTGGGGTCTGAGCCCCTGGTTGCCATGCCCCTGTCAGGCCAGGGGTGCTGCGTTATCCATTTGCTGCTATCACCAGGCACGGAAAAGATGCCCAGTGAGTGCCCTGAGTCCAGAAGTAATCCTCCCTGCCCCTATTTCCTACTGATCATCAGGGTCATTTTTTTTTTTTTTTTGTCGCCTGTATGAGGAGCCCAGGGGAGGAGGTCTTTAGATTCAGTGGAACCTTGTGACCCCTGGCAGAGCATCCTTCCCTGCCGCAGGAGCAGGGCTCTACTGGGGACGCAGCACCGTATGCTGGTATTAGGTTCACAATACACCCTGCATCCCACCCCCGCAAAACGTTATCCCCGGCCAGAGCTACAGTTGTGCCCTTGAGGCCCTTCTAATGTTCTACCAGGGTGGCACCTTCTGGGTGTGTGAAGTAGGGCGGACCCCGTGCATCTTGCGGTACTGGCCCTCTGTCATACCTCTTTCACTCTCAAACGGGTCCCTGTCCCAGGTGATATCACGGGAAGGCCCCTGATGATAAATCAGACACAGTGAGCAACTGCACAGTGATGACTGCCAGAGCCCTGCAGGCAGGGAAGACTAACTCGAACCCGGATCTGCATCTGGGTCTGCGGAAATCCGCTTGCCACCCAGTGGCTGCCAGGCCTCCGGGAGGGAAGGCCCCGTCCCCCCGCTGCACCTCGGTCTCCGCGTCCGGAGGGGCGGACGCAGCGTGCAGCTCCATCGCCGCCACCACGGCTACACACTCTCAGGCCCCGGAGCAAACAGGCCGGCTCGTCGGCTGGAGTAACCCGCACAGGCGAGCGGAGAGGAAGGCCGAGGAAGCAGAGGCGCGGCCTGCCCTCAGCCCTGGTACACACAACTCACGGCTCCTTCCGCACTAAACCGAGTGGCCGGAAGAGCGCGTTCCCTTCCGGTCCCGCCGCGCAAGGGGTAGCGCGTCACTTCCGGCCGGCCCGCGGCGGCCGCTCCCTGTCAGGCAGCCGGTTCCCCCCGGCCGGGGCCGGACGGGCCGCCTTTCTGTTTCGGAGGCCGGCGCCCGGCAGCGCCCGCCCACCGAACCCGAGCACTGTCCACGTTCAGGGCTCCCGGCCGCGAACACCATGGCGTTCCGGCCTGCGCGTCGCCTGCCGCCCAGACGCGGTGGCTCAGCCTGAGGCTCCTGAGGAAGCGGGGTCGCGGCCAGGTCCTCCGCTCCCATCCGTCTCCCAACTCCCCCCACCCCCCACCCCCACCCCGCCCCTGGGGCTCGGTCGTCGGGCGCTCGACGCTCGACTGCGCGGCGGATCGACGCCCTCGGCGCTCCGGCGGCGGAAGTGAGGGCGTTGGCGGCGGGGCGGCCGCGGCCAGGGAGCCCTTGGTCGAGCGCGGGGCCCTGTCCGTGCGGGCCTGCAGGTAGGTGTGTGTGGGGGTGAGGCCTTGGCTGAGGCCGGCCGGGGCCGCCGTCAGCCCCGCGCCCCCCTGCAGCCGAGACCGTGCGGAGGGGCCCCTGCGCAGGTCCCGGAGCCCCGCCTCCGCCCCGCCGTCCGGGGCCCCTGCTGGGGACTCGGAGCCCCGCCCCGGCTCCCGGCGTGCGCCTTCGGAGCGCCGAGCCTCGGGTGCGGGTGGCCGTTGGCCTCAACTGCTCCCTGGCGCGCCTGCTTACCTGTCCCTGCGTGGGGTTGCGGGGTTCACTGGCGGGGAGCGAAGTCAAGAGGCCGGTGTTGCTTGTTTTCTTCGGTCGCGTCACTGGAGAGCTGCGCCGAGCGTTTACTGGGCGCCCGTCGCCGTGTCTCCGGATCGATTGCGTTATCCCCACTTGACGGACGGCGAGACGGAGCTCATCGTGGCGGCGCGCCTAGCCGTCAGTCTCAGCGCGGGCTGCCGTTGCGGCCGCGCCCGGACGCAGGCGCTCCCCCCGTGAAGCCGGGGCGTGCTCAAGCGGGCGGGAAACCGCGCGCAGGCGCTTCTCTCGGACGGGAAATAGGCGACCGCTCCTACTAGCGAGTCTGAGAAACGTGTGCCTTTCTTTCTTTCTTTCTTTTTTAATGAATCTGAGTAAACTTGCAAGAAAAGCTCTAACAAAGGGTTTTAGAACGCTTAAGTAAGTCACCTGGATGCGCTGTATTGAAAAGCTCGTTCTCGCTGAGGGTGTGCGCACCGCTCCTCGAACGCCTGACGATGCTCTGCTTACATTCTGGGCAGGCTTGGTGTAACGACAGGAACTGACAGCCTGAAGCTTCCCAGGGAGCCTGTGTGTCCAACGTGGTGGATCCCCAGCGGGTGATGGAAAGAGGGCGATGCGGGCTTGGTACTTAGATGCTCTCTTCTGTCTGGTTCAGTAGAAGTCTAGTAGTTTTGAACAGAGGGCCCCCCAGCGCAACTTGGAACAACTCTTGGAAGTTTCAGAAAATGTTTTTTTTTTTTTCTTGTCAGGCATTTAATTTCCCGAGCTGAATATCGTGTTGAAAGTTCTCTCTCTAAAAGACGGTTTATCAGCATGCTAAGTCGAATTTTCATTCATCCCACAAATATTGGAGAGCCCGTGCTGTATGACTCTAATGGGAGGGGGGACTAGTACTTAAAATTTTTGCACAGGCAGCCTTTTAATAAAGGACTTCGGACAGTTTCCAGTGCTGGGCCCGGCAACCTGAGGCCATGTAGGACATGCTGGTTGTGCAGTTAGCCTCTTCATTACTGCTCACCTGTTCTCCACCTTACTCCTGCCATCTCGCCAGGGCTCCTAGTTCAGCGCCTGCCACAGAGTAGAGCTTACATGTTTTCCGAGTGCGTGGGGTTTAGGCCCGTGTTGGGTAGAAAGGATTGTAAATTGACTGGGGTGGGAAGTAACGTCCATCACTCTGCTGAGCAGTATGCTAGGACCTTGATTGTTCTCAGACCCTGGGGCAGGTGTTCCTGGATCCCCGGGAGTGCCTGGTGAGACCGCATGGTGGAAGTGTTCGCTACCGTCACATGATGCTGTGCGTGTTTATGCCGATTGGAAAGAATTGCTGATACAAACACAAGCTTACGGTAATTGTAGAGAAATGAAGCACCTCTGTGGACACACCTGTAGGCATCCTTAGGCCTCAGTTTGAAAATTATGGAGTCGAAGCACCGTTTACTGGTCCGTGTGCTACCACCACCCGCTTTGTAGCGTGGGCTGAGCTACTTAACAGCCTTTTTGGGCTTCAGTTTCCTTTTGTACCTGAGAATACATAAAACTAGATTATCTCAGAATTCTTCCTGCTTTGAAATTTTCCAACTCAGTGAATCCTATAACCACTTAGCGCTTGTCCTGTCCTGTGGTATCTTAGGGGTTGTAGCTATTGTTGGTATTTACACGTCTGTCAGAAGACTAAGCTCTTGCCAGACAGGGATTAGCCTTAGTCATTTTTGTATCCCAATTTTAGCATATGCCTGACACATGTTAGAAATAAAATTAGTCTGTATTCAGAAAGGAGATATTTTTGCCCTCTCCATTAAATAGCCAAGAACTAAGCTGCAGTATTCAGTGTAAGTACAGCAGGAATTCAGAGGTGGGAAGGATCTTTTGGGGTTGGAGCAATTGGGAAGGCTTCATGGAGATCAGACCTTGATGGGGGAGGATGTGGCCCTTCCGAGAGAAGGCACGTGAACGTCTGGGTGGCTTATGAGAAACAGAGGCCCATAGGCTGGGAAGTGAGTGCATTTTGGATTATGGAGTTCCTTGAACTTCAGGCAGAGGAGTTTGGAACTGACTTACGAGGCTTTTTTTTCCTGGAACATTGTATTAGGTTTGCTCAAAAGCTTCATTAACATCCTTTAATACTGTTGGTAGCAGTTAAGACTGGGGTGGACTATACAGTTTGCTTAATTTTCGGTTTGGGTTTGAGTAATTCCTTCTACTTACTGTTTCCCACTTACAGTCAGTGTTGGTGCCAGTATGGAAAGAGCAGTGGACACTGGGACTTAGGAAACCTGGATCTTAGTTAGAATGTAAGCTGCGCAAGGCAGATCCTCGGCACGACCTGGGGTGCTGTCTTGGCACAAGTTCGCTTTCAGAAGTCCTTGTGCAGCGCTGACTGAGCTCTGCCTTTGCTACTTGCTAGCTGTGCCACTTTTGACAGGGTTGACCTGTAGTTTCATCTGTAAGCTTTGGTGCATTGTTTACGGCCATATCCGCTTGTAGAGTGCGGGGTGTATGATTTTAACTTTTGTTGTATTATAATTTTACTGAAAGACAAAACAAGAAAAAAAGCAAGGAATATTTGGTGTTAGTTTAATTTTAATGAAAGCCCCATGTGATTGACATATCTGGGTAAGTCAGGGTGTCAGGAATCAGAATTCATGCCAGATGGTTCAAATACTGAGATTTAAATAAAGAAACTACTTGCAGAGGTGTGGGCAGAGTGAGGGAACAAACGGGATAGTGAGGCCCAAAGGGCAACTAAACAGCTGGAGGGGACAAAGGAGAAAGCAGAGCTGCCCCAGCTGGAGCTTCGGCGGAGGGGTGGCTGCTGCCAGAGGTGTGGTGCTGGGGGAGCAGGACGGAGGTGCCCCAACCTGAGACTGGTTCACCTCTGAAATAAGGATCTCAGACCCCCCACTCTTTGCTGGCAGTCTCTTGTCTTTCTGACCCTCACTCAGTTACCTCCCTCTGCTCCTTTACCCGATTTCTGTCACCGTCCTACCAGGATGCTCAGTTGTGTCCTCCCTCATCTTTCTGTGGCATTTGGCCGACAGATTCTCAGTCCTGGACCATCTCAACTCTTTGCCTTTTTTAAATGCTTGAACTGAGGTTCTGAGACTAGAAGGGAAAAATCATAGCGTCTAGATTTGTACCCCTATAAATCTGTGGTCACCACTCGCAAGTGGCCATCAAAGAGGCCATCAAAGAGTTTTTTAGAGTTTTCTTTGTTAGCCACCTGCTGCTTCTCTGCAGAATCTATTTTAAGCATTTTCTACTCTTCTCAAACCTCTCATCTTTACACATAATCGGTCTCCACTAAGCAGATAATCTTGCCACCTGAGAACTATAAGAGCTCTCAGAGGAGAACCCTGGGCTCTTTCTTCCAGAACCTTTCCTCCTCCCAGTTACATTGAAAGTGGTTGCCTTTACCCCAGGACGGATCCCTGTACCCCTGCACTCCTGCCTTTGGGTGCACTTCACTCAGTGTTCCTCTCTTGCTAAAGGCTCCTTCCAGTCAGCCTTTAAACGTGCTTAGACAGACAGCAGCAAAGCAAAATAGAAAAACAACAATAAAAAGGTAGCATCCTCTTTTGATTTCACATTCACCTGTTAAAGTTTCTCTCTCTCCTTCCCTTCCCAGCCAGATTTCTTAAATAGTTGTTTATATGCCGCATCAGTCACCCCACTGCTGTCTGGTTAGGTGCCCACCACTCTGCTGAAGGCCAAGGTCACCTGGGACCCCCTTGTCACTAGGTCTTGTTCCTGTCATTTCCCCAGTGTAGTGCCAGAGATCCAACAAATGCTTAATAGATACTTGTTTTGACTGAACAATCTGAGGGTACTCCCTTGTTTCAGATCCCGGTTTATCTGCATCTTTTTGTTTTTCTCTTTTCTATTAAAGATTTTTTTGATGTGGCCCATTTTTAAAATCTTTATCGAATTTGTTACAGTATTGCTCCTGTTTTGACATTTGGTTTTGGTGCAAGGCATGTGGGATCTTAGCTCCCCCACCAGGGATAGAACCCGCACCCCCTGCATTGGAAGGCAAAGTCTTAACCACTGGATCGCCAGGGAAGTCCCCTCTTTGTTTTTCTTAGGGATGGGAATCTGACACTGTCATCTTGGAGGTGCTGGGTAACTAGTCTCTGTATGTATCTCAAATCTTCTGGGTCCCCTAAACACAAATAGAAATCTGTTTTATTTGATAATGACCTTTTCAGTATTGTCCAGGTGACCTGTCTTTCCAGGGGGACCTGGACATTTTTTCCCTAAAAAATTACATTTCCTAAAATATCAAGAAGTTATGTTTTGTCCACCCCACGTGGGTCTAGTAAAGAGGAAGTGGTAAGGACATGGGGACAACTGGCAATAGACTTGACAAACGAATAATGCCGTGCTTTGACATGAAGCACTCTCCTTCTTCCTTCCAATAAGTAGCGTATCTTCTTTGAGGTTTTTGTTCTTATGTTTCTGTTTTTGAAGGGTGGTGGTAGAGGGAGGGGATGGATTTGCACTGTTCTGTTTCATTTTTGATATGTCATCAGTGTCCATTGGCATGAGTTAGAGGACCAGTCACCTTTGGACCCACAGCTTTTCGCTTTGAAATGTAGTGAAGGTAATTGTACCCTAGGAGGAGACTTAGCCTGCTGAGGCAGAGATTTTATAGTTTCTGGGAAATAAAGGAGCATTTTAATAAACTCTTCTAATTAAGATGGAATCCAGTGCTTGTTTTAAGGGAATAGCTGGGTAATCAAGTATTTATGTGATAGATGAGGTGTGTGGGAGCTCTGGAGAGTGGAATTGTCAGGCTTTCCCTGTGGACTGTCTGGCTTCCAGCATTCCCTGCTAGTCGCCTTGTGTACCTTCTCTCCCTTTAATACCGTACCTCCAAACGTTGGAGCGGGAGTGAAGGTTTTTTTCCCATTAAAAAAAAAAAGTCCCGTTTATCAGTTTTATATATATATATATATATATATATATATATATATATATTTTTTTTTTTTTTTTTTTTGCTTTACGCGGGCCCCTCACTGTTGTGGCCTCTCCCGTTGCGGAGCACAGGCTCCGGATGCACAGGCTCAGCGGCCATGGCTCACGGGCCCAGCCGCTCCGCGGCATGTGGGATCTTCCCGGATCGGGGCACGAACCCGTGTCCCCTGCATCGGCAGGCGGACTCTCAACCACTGCGCCACCAGGGAAGCCCTATCAGTTATATTTTTTAAATCATTGGATTTTTTTCCCCAAATGAGTTGAAACTTATATATTCATTAAAAAACCCAGTATACTTCAGTTATACTTTCTTTATAGGAGTAATAAAGGAAAGAGGTATAAGGAGAGAGCTGGGAAAGCAAGGATGCTTTATCTCTTGTCTGTCCAGCTCTTCCGCTGACATCCCTTCTGAGACCTCAGGAGCCGCCTTAGTACACTTGGTACCCCACGGATTCTTTCAGATGTGTGCATGACTCTGTTTTTGTTAACCATGATTTTGAGATGGAGCAGGAGGGAGATGATTAACTTAGGACACTGGACAGGAGTTCAGGACCTTGTGTCTAAGACTTGTCCTGCCCCTGAGCGGAGATGGTGAAGGGTGTGGCAGTGTGATAGAACTTGACCTTGCTCAGGAACAGTAGAGTATACAGAAGACAGAAGGAGGTAAATCACCATTCTCTGAGACTTTTCCCCAGGTCTCTGGGAGATCCCTCTGGGGCCAGCTGCCCCTGCCATGCCTTGCCCTGTGGGGCAGGTCTATCCTAGGATAGGTTGAAGTGGCTCCAGGAAGATGTGGTGAATTCTGCAGTTTGGGTCTGTTGGTGGGTGGCCCAAGAGTCTAGTTGAGTATGATTTTATTTTTCAGACTCATTAGGCAGTTCTGCAACCAGATTTGTCTGGGGGTCCTTTGGATCCAGGGCGGCTCTGGGCAGGATAGGTCTAC
The DNA here is from genome assembly GCF_025265405.1 of Mesoplodon densirostris. Classification (NCBI taxonomy): domain Eukaryota; kingdom Metazoa; phylum Chordata; class Mammalia; order Artiodactyla; family Ziphiidae; genus Mesoplodon; species Mesoplodon densirostris. The sequence goes on along the minus strand of NC_082670.1, from coordinate 1,230,587 downwards.
CGAGTGCTTCTCAAACACTCCTGTGCACAGAATGGCTTAGATGTGTATTAGTGGGTTGGACTGGGCTGCTGAGAGTCCGCCTTCCTGATTTGCTCCCTGGTGATGCTCATTTGAGTAGCATGGGGGTGGAGGCGGGGGGGGGGGCGTTGGGAGTTTATTATTATGATGATTTGGTGGTTTGGGGCGGGGGGACTCACTTTTCTACGGCCTGACCTCAGAAAATAGTGCTTCAGCATCAGGAGGCTTTCCTTGGCCTATTTGCTGAAGGTTCTCCAAGTCCTCAATGAGTCAGAACTTCTGTTTTTCCAACTCCTGGCCTAATCCCTTTAGCTGAGCTGGGCCTCTGGGTACCTGACAGTGAAAGAACACCTGATCACTCGTTTTGTTCAGATTTCTTGTCTGCTATTCAAATCAAAATTCTTCCTTACTAAAATAGTAAAAAATTTTGGTTTAATCCTTTTAAAGCTACTTTGGTGGTTACGTTTTCTGTTTTTTCCCCCCAATGCTGCTACTTGTTATTTTTTTCTATGTACATTTAGCCTGAAATTATGTAAAAAATAATTTACTGTGGTTTTTTTTTGTATCAGTAAGTCTTTTGGAAAATTAAAGATTGTGCCACAGTGAAATATGGGAAAATTATAAAATTAAAATTTTCTGACCTCTGTTGCAGAAACACTTCATGCTGTGCACTTCATTAAAAGAAAAGAGGCAGGCGGATTAAAACCAACGTAATATAAATCTAAAAGAAAATGCATTTATTTAAGTATATATTATAGATGATAAGAAAATACGTTTGTCTTTATTTTAATGAAATGCTTTTATAATGGTAATTTTCTCTTTTGACCTGTGATGGATAGGAGGTTAATTGATGTTAAATGGATGCTTTGTTAATCCTTCATCAGCTACTAAATTGGTTGGGGGAGTACAGGTCAAGGCCACACAAGGCCGGGACTGGCTTGTTTTCTCAGGGAAACCACTCTTCGCTGTCCTGCCTCTCTCCCTTTCTGGCTCTCCATTCCCTCCTCCCCCTCCCCCCTCCGCTCCCCCCTCCCATCTCTCTCCTCTCCCCTCCCCCCTTCCCCCTCCCCCTCCCCCCTCCCCTCCCGGCCCCGAGTGACAGCTGTTGGACGTTGCGTGCGAGTTGAGCCGGCGCTGTGTGGTCCGAGTGTGTGGTCTCCCTCAGCCGAGAGGCTGCTAACAGGGTGGATGGGGGAGAGCACGCCTGTTTACTTTACTTTCTTTCGGATGCCGGTTGTGCCCAGAGTTTCTCCTAAGCACGAGCAGCTTCGATCCCTCCCAGCTGGGCTGCAGCCTCCCCCTGCGCTGTCTCCCTGTTTGATCCCCGAGGCTCACGGCACTGCTGAGTGCTGGGGTGATTTTGCTTTCGCTGTGCCAAGATATGTGGCCTTGGAGACGTTTCTTTTGAGATAGAGCTAGGGAAGTAAAGCAGAAATTTCAAGATAAGTGACAAAGTTGATGCATTTTTAGAAATTGGGAAAGCTATTATACAAAATTTGGGTCAAATGAATCCAGCTCTGCTTATGTAAAGGAATCTGGGAGTTAAGTGACATCCTGTCATGTATAACAATTTTAATAAAAGTAACCAATTTAAGCTGACAGTTGATTCCTTGACCTTTTGTGAAAATCTACATTGATTTTGGCATGCCTGTTTACTGTAGTTATTATATTGTCAGCAGTCATATTGGCTTATTTCATAGTAAAGATCTGACAAGTCGAGACCATTAAAAAAAGAGACAACAGGCCCCAAATGGAAGCACTTGTGCTAAAACCCATGTCACCAAACTGAGACTTTAATACCTAATTTAATTGCAGTTTCAGGCTTTCCCAGGAAGATAGTCTTAACCAGTCAGTCTGAGATTGCCTGGTCAGGACAGTGAGGTAATCCCTGCTGTTCCCCGGAGGAAGGTGACCTTGCCTGAAACAGCTCTATGCTGGTAACTTCTTTATCCAGCCCCTTCTGCCTGCAGAAGTCTTCCACTGGGTACAGCTCGGAGGAGGACCGCCTTTCTATTTGCTAGATGGGGTGTTGCCCAATTCATGAATTGTTGAATAAAGCCAATAGGATCTTTAAATTTACTCAGTTAATTTTTTTTAAATGAGACAAATGAAACTTTGTTTTCATGCAATAATATAAATTTAGGATCATATCTTTTTTTCCTAATTCTTTTTTTTTTTTTTTTTTTTTTTTTTTTTTGCTGTACGCGGGCCTCTCCCTGTTGTGGCCTCTCCTGTTGCGGAGCACAGGCTCCGGACGCGCAGGCTCAGCGGCCATGGCTCACGGGCCTAGCCACTCCGCAGCATGTGGGATCTCCCCGGACCGGGGCATGAACCCGTGTCCCCTGCATCGGCAGGCGGACTCTCAACCACTGCGCCACCAGGGAAGCCCCCTTTTCCCCTAATTGTTTCATTATAAATAGCTTAGTTTCTTGATTTCATTCCTCTCTCATTCCTGAACATTCTCATAGAGATGGTTAAATATCTTGTGACTTAAAGTGAGCACATGTGGACTGTTGATGTCATTGGGATTTTCCATTGTTTACTTCTTCCTCTCCCTGTCTTCCCAACAGTCTTGCTGGAATGGAGTTGGTGTTGCTGATGCCTGTTCAGGACTGGAAAGGCTAGGCCACTGACGCTTTCCAAAGGGGCTAATACAGGTGGCTTATTGTTGTTCGACTGCTTTTCCCGCTGATTTTAACCCTGGCTTTCAGTAAATGAGCTGGGAGGGTAAAGCCTTCCTCCTCTCCCTTGCTCCCTTTCAGTCCTGGCCTTGGCCTTCCTTAATCTCATTTGATCTTGTATCAGAAGATTTTAGAACTTAGTAGTGTCAAATGCTTTTAAAAAAAGAATACTGCCATCCTGTATTTCCTCTTGGTCCATTTTTGGGAGGTTCTGTGTTTGTGGTGATAATGATAATCTAATGCTCCTAGGAATTCTGAAGTCAAATTAGTATAGTCACAAAGTCGTGTACACATCACCACAATCTAATTCTCTAACACTTTCATCACTCCACCATCAATCCTTTTCTGTTCCCCTCCTCTAGCCACCACTAATCTACTTACTGTCTCTACGGCTTTACTTGTTCTGAATTTTCATATAAATGGAGTCATAAAATATGTAACCTTGTGTGTTGATTATGGCAAAATGTGTGTAGTGTTAGTAATTTCATTATGTCTTTTACGTAACAAATGAAAATGATGTAGAGAGAGAAAACACTGATAAACAGATGCTACAGTCAAGTAACCATTAAAAATAAAATTGAACTTACGTTTTGGAAACAGATGTTTAACAGGAGCTGTGACACGCTCTAGGCTTATCTCTGATAGAAGTGCCCCTTGTGTACTGCCTGTCACCCACCCCTCCGCCGCAGCAGTCCTGCAGGGTCCTGAGTTGCACAGTGTCATCCGTGTCATTGCTGACCGGTGGTTTGAACTCTGAGTGGATAAATCCTGATTGGACCTAGTCTCTCCATTTCTTGCTTCGAATTTACTGGGCTGAGTCCTCCAGGAATGAGCCCTGAGCAGGGAAGCAGGAAAAGGGGCCGCTGGCGTGGAAACTGCCCACAAGAGCAGCGCGTCCTTTGCAGGGCAGAGAAAAGCGTCTGTAGAGCCACAGTACCTTGGCAGCGTTTTTAAAAATAGCATCTCCAAATGCTTCTCTGTTGCAGACAACTTCGCCTTTAAGCCTAAGGGAAAAATGACTGTCTTTGTTTGGACTTTACATTATTTAGACCTGAAGAGTTGGAATCTTTTGTGGGGTTTTTTTGGAATATTTTTTATATTCTCAGTACTGCTCCATTTTTTTATGTGTGGATTTTTTAAACTGAAAAATCAAACTTAAATCAGTTTGGGCTTGGTTTTTGTAGAAATAAAAGATGGTGAAAAATAAATATTTTTCTAATCAGAGATTTATGAGGGGTAAAACTCATTTTGGTTTAAACATTTTAAGGATTTTTGGGGAAAAGGGGACTCAGTATTAAAGAGCTGACCGTACACATTAGATTTCTGATTTTCAGGTAATTCTTTATGGAAGTGGTAATAGAATAGGAAACTTTTCACCTCTCGGGCATTACATTTGGAGGCCACCCCTCCCATAGGCAGCCCAAGAAGAGGAGTTGTTCTGCACGGGTCTTGGTAGTTAATTTGGATTCACCTCTGATTCCTTCCTGTGGCGTGAACTATAACCTGCCTGGAAAGTGAGCGCCTCTGGGCTGGGTGGCCAGAGGAGCTGTCATAGGCTGATCGAGTAAACTTTTACGATACAGTTAGAGGACTCAGTTTCTATAGTAGTTTTTGGTGCTTGCTATTGTGGCACAGAGTTATTGGTTTAAAAAACCAATGGGAGGGCTTCCCTGGTGGCACAGTGGTTGAGAGTCCGCCTGCCGATGCAGGGGACCACGGGTTCGTGCCCCGATCCGGGAAGATCCCACATGCCGCGGAGCGGCTGGGCCCGTGAGCCGTGGCCGCTGAGCCTGCGTGTCCGGAACCTGTGCTCCACAACGGGAGAGGCCACAACAGTGAGAGGCCCGCGTACTGCAAAAAAAAAAAAAAAAACCAGTGGGATACAGCACAGAATCAAGGAATGGCATCTGTCCTGCAGTGGGACAAATCAGGTCGACATCCCTCTCAAAGGCCACCTCTCGGTGGTGTCTCATAGCTGGAATCCCACATGGCCTGAGGTTTGCTGCTGTCCTTGAAGAGCCAGAAGAAGAGAGTGCCAGTGAGCCCATGTGTTCCCTGGTCTCTTTTCCCAGCCACCATCTGCCAAGTGTCCATGTTGTTCTGGCCCTGGGCTGGGTGCTGGGAGTACAGAAAAGAATATGATGCAGTCCTAACCCAACCCATTGAGGACTGTTCTTTATCAGGGACCTTGGTACAATAATTCTTTTTTTCTCCTTTTTTTTTTTTTTTTGCTGTACGCGGGCCTCTCACTGCTGTGGCCTCTCCCGTTGCGGAGCACAGGCTCCGGACGCGCAGGCTCAGCGGACACGGCTCACGGGCCTAGCCGCTCCGCGGCATGTGGATCTTCCCGGCCCGGGGCACGAAACCGTGTCCCCTGCATCGGCAGGCTGACTCTCAACCACTGCGCCACTAGGGAAGTCCCCCCCCTCTTTTTTTAAAAAAAGAGTAAAGGGTTCTTGTGACCAAAAAGTGAGAAAATCACTGCGGATTATCTCCAGCTACTATTGGCTCATTTCTTGCTTAAGGAACCACCGTTAGGAAGCTCCAGGCTCCTGTGTGAGGGTCTTGGATCTTTTACCTAGGGAGCTGATGCTTGGTGAGAGGGACTTGGCCCACAGGTGGCTTCTTTCCTTTTTGTGATTTTTTTCTCTATAAAATTGTTTTTTCTTTTTTCTTATTCAATGTACAGTTTAGGGGGCAGGGTGGAGGACAGGGTGGGGGGATGATCATGGGGTGTCAGGTGGGACTCTGGGGGACAGGGTGGGTGAGTCTTCATTTGCACCCTCTCTGTGCAAATGATGTGAAGCAGTAATGACTGAGAATTTTCCAACGTTAATACTAGACAACAAACGGCAGATCCAGGAAGCTCGGAGAATATCAAGTAGGATCAGTACTAGAAAATCTGCCTCTAATCGTATTATATTCAAACTGCAGAAAATCAAAAAGAGGAAATCTTGAAGTAAGCTAGAGGAAAAAAGCCTTACCCTTGTGGGGGACCAAGAGTAAGAATTATATTGGATTAGAACAAATGAACTAAGTGTTTAGTCCAGACAGATAGAAAAAGAAAAGCAAAATAAAATGCAAGGAAGAGGAATTAATACATGTTGAAGCTGTCAGTAATGAATTAGTAACAGTGCTCCTGAAAAAGAAGGTAGACTTTATAGCTTACATCAAGGACTGTTATTATAAAAGGTCATTAAAACAAAATATTGACCAGTCTAACCATGAAAAAATATTTACAGATACTCAAGAAAGTGAAAAAAGTAATAAAATGATAGCTATGGAAGAAAATAGTATGATATTAAACTTGAAAATCAGAACAAAATACCTGACTTTCTGAAAAATATACTAAAATTGTCTGAAGATTTATAAAATACCCATAATCATTAAGCAAATTCCCAAATAATCATACCCAGCGTGGTACTAGAATGAGATGGTTTTATAGGCCAGTAATAGGAAACCTACAAGGAACAATATTCCTGTACTATTTATAAGATGACAAGTATCGAAAACTTCAGATTCTTTCTATAAGGTAGCCATAGCACTCTGGATACAGTAAATGCTTAATAATGTTTGTAAACTGCTGAGTGCTTCCTGCTACTACAGCAAACAGGCAATGGAGTAAAAGAGAAGATAATTTCTGACTAATTGTAAATAAGATTAAAGACGTAGAACTTCTAGATAAAGTATTAGCAAATCAAATCCAGGAATACCTAAAGGACTAGTAAAATGGAACCAAGTAATGTTTATTCCTAGAATGCCCACTAATTCATTAATAGGAAAATTATTTCAATTCGCTGTATTAATAAGTAAAAAAAAATTATCTTCAAAGATGCTGAAAAAATATTTGATAAAATTAAAACTTCATTTCTGATTTAAAAAATAGACTTTCAGTAAATAAGAATAAAGATATTTTCTGTAAGATAACTACATAATATCAATAGCAGACATCTTAGTGGTGAAATGCTAGAGCATGTATTCTCAACAGGAGCAATAACTGAAAATTAGCTCTTGAGGGGACAGAAACATCTTAACCTTTATGTGTAAAGTGCAGATAGACATACAGTACCTAATACAGGTTTTACATTATGATATTGAAACTTCTTGGGGGTGACTGGGAAAAAGACCTAAATAGAAAGGCTCCTCCTGGGGTAGGAAGGCAAACAGGTGGAGAAGCGTTGCTCTAGAGGCTTGCCTGCTACGGTCACACCTGTGCTTGCGAATACCACAGTTCGCACTGGTTGGGATGTTACAGCAAATGCAATAAGGCAACTGAAATAAGTGACACAAATAGTGAAGAGTAAGAGCCAAGGCTGTTAACAGTATTTGAAGGTGATGAAATTTTCTGCAGAGAAAACATAGAAGGTCTTTTGGGAAATTATTTCAGTTGAGAGAGGCTCAATAAGTTGGTTTTACATAAATTACATGAACTCTCCCTGTGAACAGAGCTGAATAGTTTATTGACAGTCATAAAAAATGAGTACGTGGGAAGATTCAATGTTGTAGCTATTTCAAATGTCCTGAAATTATCCAGAAATTCTTTGTAATTTATACATTTGTTCATTTAACGAATATGTGTTAAGCATCAGTTGTATGACATACTGTTCTAAGTTCTGGGTGTACAGCAGTGTGTGGACAGACAAAAACCCCTTCCCTACTGGAACTTATACTCTAGTCAGTAGAGATAGACAAAAAAGTATAAATAGAGTATGTCAGGGTGGTGATAATTCCCATCAGAATTCTAGTAGGGTTAGTTTTAGAATCAAATAAAATATTTTAGAGTTCATCTAGACCAATATCTCTGAGAGATGGCTAAGAGAACTTGTTAAAGATTAATTCTCCTGGGCTTCCCTGGTGGCGTAGTGGCTGAGAGTCCGCCTGCCGATGCAGGGGACACGGGTTCGTGCCCCGGTCCGGGAGGATCCCACATGCCGTGGAGCGGCTGGGCCCGTGAGCCATGGCCGCTGAGCCTGCGCATCCGGAGCCTGTGCTCCGCAACGGGAGAGGCCACAGCAGTGAGAGGCCTGCATACCGTAAAAAAAAAAAAAAAAAAAAAAAAAAGATTAATTGTCCTATCAGATAATTGATTATAATATAAAATTAAGTTATGCCATAGGTGCAAAATAGATCAGTGGGGTGAAATATAGAGGGTCCAGAAACAGACTCAAAATGAGAATTTTTGCCAGAGATAAAAGTGGCATTTCAGATCAATGGAGAAAACAGTGGGTTATTCAGTGAGATGGTATTGTGGTCGACCGCTATTCTCAGTACTCCAATTGGATTCCAAATGAGGTAAATAATCATAAAGATTAAACCAGCATTAAACTACCAGGAACATGACTTTGAATGCGTGACTCTAGAGTGGCGAAGAAAAGGTCAATGGGTTTGATGTTACAAGACTCAAAATTTCCCGAGGCCCAAGAGCACCGTAACCAATGTGAAAAGACAGTGATAACTGGGAAGATTTGGACAGTGGGGACAGTGGACACAGGGTGAACATTCCCACTAGAGATCTTACAGTTAAGGAAATTAAGCCTAATAAAAAGATGCAAAGGTGATGAAAATGGAATTTCCAAACAGTGCAAGTTGAAACCATTTATTTTGTTTTGCCTGTCAGATCACTGCAGATTAAACAGGTTCGGACACCCACTGTTACTCGTGGGAGATGTGCTGAGAGCACTGCAGGCCAGTTTGGTTTCCACGTTAGGCTCTTAAGTGTACATCCTTTGGCCAGCGGTCCCTCTTTGAATGTAACGAAAGGAAATAATTGGGTAAACGTGCAAAAATCTTTTGCAGTCAAGTGTCCATTGTCATGGTCCAATAGGAAAAAATTGGAAGCCATCTCAATGCCACTTTAATTATGCATCCATACGGTGGAATACTAAGGAGCCTGAAACTGGTGTAGATTTGTATTTACAAACATGGTAAGGTGTCCCTTGTGTCATTTACGTGTTAGGTGACACTGCGGAGCACACGTACCTGTGACACCTGTAGATGAGGCTGCAGAGCACACAGCTAGGTGCCCTGGTACACGGAGAACCTGGGGCCTCAGCTCCACGGGCGTCCTGACGGAGGCGGCTGTGTGTGGACGCATGCTGTTAAAGGTGAAGGTGGCTCCTTGCCCTGAGGGACGGTTTTTAATCCCTTCGTGCAGTTGGACTGTTCACGGGTTTCTGCGATGGACGTGCCTTTCCTTTTCTCAAGCCAGGTGGGAACCCTGAAGCCCCTTTCAAGGGAGGAGGAGGAGCGGGGAAGGTGAGGATTGAGGCCGAGGGGTCCAAGATGTCTCAGAGCTGGTGGTGCCCTGCTCATGGGCACGGACAAGGCCCAGGAGGTGCTGGGGCTAGTGCCAGCTCACTGGTGGGCAGAGCCAGGTTCCCGAGTGTCTTCTGCAGGGTCCTGGGGGGTCCTTGAGCTGATGTCCCCTCAGCAGTGCGTGGGACCAGTTACTGACCTGGCTGGCTGCAGGGTCCAGGGTATTCCGAAGTGGGTGTTGGCCTGCAGTGGGCAGGGCTGGGGCCCAGGGGGTTCTGGGGCTGGTGCTTGCTTGCTAGTGGGTGGGCTGGATCCTGACACGGCAGGCTGGTGGTCCTGGAGCTTGTGTCTGCTCCCTAGTGGCTGGAGTTGGGGCCCACGGGGTCCCAGGGCTGGTGCCCATCCACTCGTGGGTCAGGCTGGGTCCTGGGATGGCTGGGGGGTCAGGGGGTATGAAGGCAGCAGGCCTGCTGGTGGGTGGGATTGTGTCCCTGCCCAGCTAGTTGCTTGGCCTGAGGCCACTCCGTACTGGTGCCCATAGGCTGGTGGGAGGTGCCAGGTCCACACTAATGAGCTAGAGGACGGGTTCCAAAATGGCCCTTGCCAGCACCAGTGTCCTCCTGACAGAATGAGCTCCCCCACATGGCTGCTGCCAATGTCTGTGGCCCCGGGGTCTGTGGCCCCAGGGTCTGTGGTCCCAGGGTGAGCTCCAGCTGCCTCCTCCCTCTCTGGGAGTTTCTCCAAGATCAGCAGGCAGATCTGATCCAGGGTCCTTGTGAGATGCTGTGTGCGCCCTTTGAGTGTGCGCCCTTTGAGAGTATTTCCCACAGCCCTCTGGCACGCCCAAAAGTAACCCCCATGATCATAAAGCCAAACGACCTGGGGGCTATGGCGTCTTCCTGGTGTAGCAGCGCCAGGCTGGGAGCCCGACCTGGGGCTTGGACCACACTCTCCTTGGTGAGAACCTCTGAAGTTGTGATTACCCTGTTTGTGAGTCGCCCACCTGGGGACCCCATTCTGTGGGTCTTAACTGCACCAGATCTACACTCTTCCTACCTGTCCTCTGTGGTTCCTTCTTTATGTTTTTGGTTACAGAAGAACTTTTCTGCTAGTCTTCTGGTTTTCTCATCAATAGTTTCTCTGTATGTAGTTGCAGTTTCTTGCGCCCTTTGGTGGAGGTGAGGTCAGGGTCTTCCTACTCCGCCATCTTGGCCTGGTTTTGTTTTTCATAAAGCTTACAGGCTTTTCAAAATGCACACAGCTAATTGGGTTGAAAGTCTGCACCCTTACTGGCTTATACAGGTGTACCTTTCGTTGAGCCTCTTCCTTTGTAAAGCTTTCATGAAAAATCATTGGTGAAGAGAGTTGGATAGTTGATTTTTATGTTCAGTGTCAGTTTTTTCTTGCTTTTTAAGGTGCCAACAAGAAAAAGCTTTTCTAACTCAACTCTTTTTTTTGCGGGGGGGGAAGGATTGTAACAAAATAAATAAAAATAATTTTGAATCCTGAAACAATTTGGTCAGTATTTTATTATAAAATGCTACTGTGTAAAATGGTAACTTCGCTTTTTTAAAAAAGAAATATAAACATTTTCTGAGGGATTTTTCTTAATTTAGAGAGCTCAATATGATACCTGAAACATAGAAGGTGTTTAGCATTTCGTGTTACATAGTCCTTGTCAAGCTGTGTGTATTTCGTCGAAGTATGTTAGTGTATACTCATGGGTTTAGATTTATCATCTACAAAGTTTGAATTGGTTATTCGTGAGGCTTGCTAATAATGCTTCTTATTCACACAAGGATTCGAAGAAATAGTCAAGTTGATGTGTTCCAGGATAACTTTTATATAAACCAAGTTTCCATTTTTTTCCCCGTAGTATTCCAGTATTCCATTTAGAAAATAATTCTTACTGCTTCATTATTTTGAGAAGAGGAAGAAGGGGTTATAAAGGGCTAGTACAGTGAGTTAAAATCTCATGAAGAAGGGACGTTCATATTCTTTCACGTTGAATTTTCGTTCTTTAATGGCTCAAGCAATAAGATAAACCACTAACTTGGCAGCCTTTATTTTTGCCGACTCAGTAAATTCCCATGACTGTATTTCCATCAGTAATGAATAATTTCCTACTAGATTTGGTGATAAAAATACTTTGTTAATTTATTTTGTTTTGCTGATTTCTGAATTCCATTCATGGTGTTGTGGAAAGTACACAGAAACAAAAGGCCTAGGCAAGTCACAGGAACTCTAGCTCCTGCAGTCTCTTTCGGTTTTGAATAGATTCTGATCCAGTAGTGCCCTAAGGGTTATAATACCGGACGGTTAAACAGTTTTCAGAAGTATTTCAAAAGTGGTGTCTTAAAATTAATAATACATAACCATTTCAGAGTTATAGTTTAAGCTTTGTGAAGCTGTTTACTTTCTGACTTCTGAGTTATACAAAAGTGCTTGGTGGATATTTTCAAAGCTGTTTGTGAAGATTTTTTTAAAAAACTGCTTTTAACATTTTAAAATCCTTGACCTCATCGGCATTTTTGTAGACTTTAAATGCAAGATAAAAATGCAAAACAATTTATTACGATTGTATTTTTCTCCATATACAAACCCTACTTATGACATAATGCCTTGTGATGTAAGGTTAGTAGATAGTCAATAAATTTTTATTGTTTTAAAAAAATAAAATAAATGCAAAGCAAATCTTTAACACAAAAACTTATAAGATATGCAGATTTTTTTAAATTGTGCCGTCACACAGAAATGGCTTATCATGCTTGTTTCTAGGATCTTTTCCATATTTTTCTTTGGTTTATTTAATGAGAATTTCTAAGCCATGGTAGAAGTCTCTCTTTTTACCTAAATGTTGCATTCCCTCTCCCCTCCTTCCTTCCCTCAGTCTGTCTGTTCATTTCTCTCTTTCTCTGTTTCTCCTTTAATAAAACTGGGGAAATGAAAAAAACCTGTGGTTTGTTTTTTAAAATAAATAATTGTGTATTTTAATCTGGTAAATATAATGGTTTACTTTTAATAATTTATTTTTAAAAAGTATCTGTAAAAGCTTTGTAGCCTAGTCTTTGCAATATAACTTTCGAAAATGAAAGGGATAATTAGGCTATCTAATACCCTAATATTCAAATATAAGATTTTTAAAATTCAGATTCTCTAATGATATATCAAAAATGTTTCATAATAAATACAAGAATTTTTAAATGAATAACAACATGCTTTTATCATAGTTTAGTTTAATTGTGAAAAGCTAGGGAGGCCAGTTTCTATAGTCTTAACATTGGTAACTGAATTTAAAAGCTTTGTCCTATAAGTAAGACTCTCATAGAATCGAGAACTAAAAAGCGGCCTTAGGAATAATCTCATCCAGACACCTTATATACAGATGAGAAAACTGTTTCAGAGCGCATAATAGTAACCAAGGGCTTTTAGTTGTTAGTGCCAGAGCCCAGCTTAGAACCTAGATCTCCAGACTATTCACACATGTTAAATTTTTGAGGTTGTTCTATCAAGGCTTCATTCAGCGACTTACAGCTTGGATATACTTCTGTTTATTAAAATATATCTAGATTACCATGTGAATCTATTACTTATCTAAAAAGATAAAATTTAAATGAAATTCTGAAACCTTTTTGAAGGGAATTATTGTCCTTGAGTGAAGATGTCCTTTGTTCGTATAGATAGGAAGGAATGTATTTGCCACAAAATGATAATTCCGTGGTAAAGCAAAACCTCACATTAAAAAAATCAACGCATCAAGTTTAGAAATTATTTCAGCTTCTTCCAGTTCTTTCTTTTAGAGAAACACTGCTGAGAAGCAAGAAAACACTTATGCTTTTATTTTCATTGTGTCTACAGAATATAAATCATTGACAAAATGTAGTATTAAAGTGCTTCCTTATTGAGGTACTAAACAAGTGAAGCTCCAGCCAAAACCTTAGCCTTGCTTATTAGTACCTCAGTGAAACAAAACAAAATATCTCACCTGGTCCTATTTCCACTAGTACAGACGTTCTAGGAGGTAGCACAAAATCAGGTCAAGAGTGGGCATGTTGGAGTCAGGCAGTGTATCCAGCTCTGCCCCTCACGTGCTGTCTGAGCTCCAACAAGTCAGTTTACTTCCCTGAGCCTCAGCTTCCTCTTGGAGGCAGGAGAGCTGATAAGACTTACCTTGTCTGGCTGCTTAAAGGAAGATGCGGAATGTGATGCCTGGACGTCAGGCAATGGGATGTGACTGAGTCATTCAACTGGTATTAATGTGTCCTTTAAAATTTAACATTAAATATTGCACTGATAGATACGTGTCATTATACCTTCGTGAAAACCTACAGAATGTACACCAAGAATGAACCCTAATGTAAACCGTGGACTTTGGGTGACACTGATGTGTAATGTAGGTTCATGAATTGTGGTAGATATACTAGTGTGGGGTAGGGTGTCCATCATAAGGGAGGTTGTGTGTGTGTGTGTGAGGGGGAGGGGTGTGCAGTGGGCTTCTGGGGACTCTGTACTCTTGGCTTAATTTTTCTGTGAACCTAAGGCTGCTTTAAAAATAAAGCTTATTAATTTAAAAAAACATGAATAAATGTTAGTTGGATCACCTATCCATCACACATTGGGTAGAGAGCCCAGCATCCCTCCAGCTATCTGGCAAGTTTTGGAGAGTTCTCTTAGACTCGGGCTCTTCTAGCTTTAACTTCAGGTTCTGCTGCGTTGCCAACCTCAGCTCTGCCTTCCCCAGCTACCTGCTCTGTTCCTTATTAAAAGGCACTGGCCAGTATACGTGCTGTGTGAGCAGGAGAATGTATTAAAAGTTTGGGAGTATGAGTGGGAGAGGGAAAAAAAGCACAGCCAATCAAAAGTGTTAGTGCTCCCATTCTAAAAGTCTCTGGGTTGTACCTGCCGTTGGGACAGTTCATTGGTCCCTTCACGTAAAGCTTTATTCTCTTGTCATGATTTACTGATACTTGCACCTACCACTCTGTTCTCCCTCTCTCTCTCTTTTTTTTTTCAGTCTACCTAGAGAAACTGAAAAAACTTACTTTCTTAATGCAGATCCATTTTCTTTCCTTGGTTCTGTTAAGTATTATTATTTTTTTAAGGGTAAAATCACGACTGTATAAATAAATTTAAAAATTAACACATTGAAAAGAAAAAGTGCTTCCTTATATCCAGAAATGTTTCAGTGTAGTTTTTATTGTCCCACTAAATATAATTTGCTATAAACTAGACCTGCAATTCATATGATAATGGTGATATATTTTTATTCCGTTAACTAAAAAAAAAAAAAAATCTTAAGTGTATGTTTATTCACTGTAAATATATCAACACCATACCAACATCAAAAGAAATCAGACGAGTGTCTTATTACCTGGTTAATTCCTAAAAGGGTCCTCTTAGTCCTGTTTATTCCCATTCAGGTCCAGGTAGTTGAAAAGTTCTTGATACATTAACATGAGTCTGGAGACATGTCAGAATTATGATTGCTTTTTAAAATTTTTTTTTATTTTTTAGGTTAAAGTATAATTATCTTACAGTATTATTTTCAGGTATACAACATAGTGATTCGATATTTATAGATTGTACTCCATGTAAAGTTATTATAAAATACTCCTATATTTTCTGTTCTGTACATTACATCCTTGTGACTTATTTCTTTTATACCTAGTAGTTTGTACCTCTTAATCCCCATCCCCTATTTGACCCATCCCCTCCCCCGCTCCCTGCTGGTAACCACTGGTTTGTTCTCTATCTGTGAGTCTGTTTCTGTTTTATTTGTTCATTTGCTTTATTTGTTAGATCCCACATATAAATAAAAACATACAGTATTTGTCTTTCTTTGTCTGACTGTTTTCACTAAGCATAATACCCTTCGGGTCCATCCATATTCTTGCAAATGACAAAATTTTATTCTTTTTAATGGCTGAGTGGTATTCCATTGTATATATGTACCACATCTTATTTATCTGTTCATCTGTTGATGTACACTTGGGTTGCTTCCGTATCTTGGCTATTGTAAATAAAGTTCCATGAACATTGGGGTGCCTGTATCTTTTTGAATTACCGTTTTTGTTTCCTTCAGATATATACCCAGGGGTGGAATTGCTAGATCATATAGTAGTTCTATTTTTAATTTTTTTGAGGAACCTCTGTACTGTTTTCCATAGTGTCTGCACCAATTTACATTCCCACCAACCGTGCATGAGGGTTCCCTTTTCTCCACATCCTTGCCAACACTTCTTGTCTTTCTGAGGATGGGTATTTTGACAGGTGTGAGGTGATGTCCATTGTGGTTTTGATTGGCATTTCTCCAGTGATTAGTGATGTTGAGCATCTTTTCATGTGCCTGTTGTCCATCTGCATGTTTTCTTTGGGAAGATGCCTATTTAGGTCCTTTGCCCAGTTTTTATTCAGGTTGTTTGTTTGATATTGAGTTGTACGAATATATTTTGGATATTAATCCCTTAGTAGACATATTATTTGCCAATGTCTTTTCTTATTCAGTAGATTATCTTTTCGTCATGATGATGGTTTCCTTTGCTGTGCAAGAGCTTCTCAGTTTGATGTAGTCCATTTGTTTATTTTTGCTTTTTTTCCCCTTGCCTGAGAAGACAGATCCAAAAAAATATTGCTAAGACCAATGTGAAAGAGTGCACTTCCTATGTTTTCGTACATTTAGGTCTTTAATCCATTTTGAGTTTTTGTTTATGGTGTGAGAAAATGTTGTAATTTCATTCATTTGCATGTAGCTGTCCAGTTTTCCCAACACCATTTATTGAAGAGGCTGTCTTTCCCCCATCTTATAGTCTTGCCGCCTTTATCATAAATAACCGTGGGTATATTTCTGGGCTCTCTATTCTCTTCCATTGATATGTATGTCTGTTTTTATGCCAGTACCATGCTATTTTGATTACTGTAGCTTTGTAGTGTAGTCTCAAGTCAGGGAGCATGATTCCTCCATCTCTGGTCTTCGTTCTCAAGATTGTTTTGGCTATTTGAGGTCTTTTATGGTTCCATACAAATTTTAGGATTGTTTGTTCTAGTTCTGTGAAAAATGTCATGGATAATTTGATAGGAATGGCATTAAAACTGTAGATTGCTGTGGGTAGTACAGACATTTTAACAATATTAATTCTTTCTGAACATATCCATGAACATGGGATATCTTTCCATTTCTTTGTATCATCTTCAGTTTCCTTCATGAATGCTTTATAGTTTTCAGAGTATTGGTCTTTCACCTCCTTGGTTAAGTTTCTTCCTAGGTATTTTATTCTTTTGGATGTGGTTTTTATTTTATTTTATTTTTTTTCCTCAGTACGTGGGCCTCTCACTGTTGTGGCCTCTCCCGTTGCGGAGCACAGGCTCTGGACGCGCAGGCTCAGCGGCCATGGCTCACGGGCCTAGCCGCTCCGCGGCATGTGGGATCTTCCCGGACCAGGGCACGAACCCGTGTCTCCTGCATCGGCAGGCGGACTCCCAACCACTGTGCCACCGGGGAAGCCCTGGATGTGGTTTTTAAATGGGACTATTTTCTTTCTTTCTCTTATAGTTCATTTTTAGCGTTTAGCAACACAGCAGATTTCTGTATGATTCCTTTTTAGCAAATCTGTAACCCTGTTTGGTACCTAACAGGTTTTAAGCATGGAGTATGTTCTTAGGCTAAGAGCCAGTGTGTAACAATTTGCAGCTCATCTAAGTGTACCTATGGATATATGTGAAATTCCCAATACAGAACTCTGCTGCTGTCAGCCTTTATCATTTGTCCATTTGTATCATTTAATCCTTTATTATTAGTGTGCTTGGGCGAGGATATTGCCTTTAAAAATGGCTTATTCTGTGTCTGCAACAGTTTTCCTTACATGAGTAAGTAATAGCTACTTTACCTCCTGTCTCTGTCATTCCACTTTAAAAAGATAAAATTAGCCTGTGGTGTGTAATTTTAGGGTAGGTTCTTTCACTTTTTATTCCTTACCTCTTTCATTATCTTATATGGCTGTATAATGTAAACGCTGGATATTGTTTTAATTAAAAAATGAGGCTTATGACAGGCAAGTCAGACTTTTGTTAACCTCTGTTCAGTGTGTTTATATAAGAAAGATCTTATGACAGAATTTCAAAGACTATTGCGTTATTGCATTTGGAAAATCCTTATGAGGAAAATGTATAGGCACTTAATGACAGCTCTAGATGAAAGTTTTCCTTTAAAAATATCCTTGTTAATTCGGCATGAGTTGTGAAACTGAACATGTTCAGAAACTAAATTCTCTTTTCTTAAGGCTTAGACTTTTTCCTGAGAGTGATGGTAATGTATTTCATTTATTTGTGATTTTAAATGTAAAACATTACCTATAATGCAGGATGTTTCTAAGTGGAGGTGGGTTGAAAAGAGACATCTCTTTCCAGAATTCATTCCACAGATAATTATTGAGTGCATATTTTGTGGGTAGGTACTGTTGTCTGTGTTGTGGACATTGTAGTGTAAAAAGTACATATTCTTATATTTGTAAGTTAAATGGTTCACTGATTTTCCTGAGATAATGGTTTGTCCATGCTTGGGGATATGTAGGTGATGCTTCATGGTAAGGAAATGCCAATTAATTTTTGCATATGAACCAATATAATGAACACTGGATTTTCAGGTGCCTTTGATGTGTATATCTGGAACAGAGCTGTACTTTTCAGTCATAAGGAAGAAAATAGACCATAGTTTTTGTTCATGACTCTCCATAGTGGCCCAGACATTACCTGTTATTACCAGACACTACTTTGTTTTACTTGGACAGACTTTGAGGATAACATAGGTAAGATTTATGATCCTCTGTAAACACATTCAAAATGGATTTGGAAAATTGGGAGTAAATTGAAAGTGTCTTGTCCTAATTGTTTGCTTGTGTGTGTGTGTGTGTGTGTGTATGTATGTGTGTGCCCCCCTTTTTTTTTTTTTTTTTGAGACCAGAGGTATTCTGATTTCAACTCTTATTTCACAGCAGGATGAGCCAGTGCCCCCAGCCATGTAAGAAACAAGTAAGGTTCTTAGAATGTGACTATCAGATACACAGATGACCTAGTAAGATGCAGGATGCTCTAAAGGAAAGAGCAGTATCAGACTCCTATGAGTCAGGAAACCAAGGGTCTGGTCTGTTTTACAATGAATTGGATATGTGACCTTGAAAATGGTCTAACCCTAACCCTGGGTAGTATTGCCATCTTAACAATATTAAGTCTTCCTGTCCACATCTTTCAGTTTATTTAGGTCTTTAATTTCTTTCAACATTTAAAAATAATTTTCAAAGTACAAGTTTTGCACTTTTGTAAAATTCATTCCTGAGTATTTTATTCTTTTTGATGCTATTGTATACAAGTATCTTTTAAACTTTTTTTTGTTTTTTCATGTGTATACCTAATACGTCTCCCCATCCCTATTCTCTACCCCTTGTACCTACCTCTTCGTCCTATTTTAATTCCAGTATTCCATTGATACCATGAACATTCAGAAAACATTTATTCAATTTCTGTCAGCAGTCATCTGGCATGTTTATTGTGTGTCAGGTACTGTATGACAGGTATTAGAAAAGTAGAGTTGATTAAATATTATGTGTTTTCAGTGAGGAGATACAGACTTGGTATCTAAGATGTATGTAACACTTAGGTAACAAAAGTGTTATAGAAGGAGGAGGGATCAGGGAGACTTTTTAGAGAAGGTAACATTTAAGCTTGACTTTGAAATATTGGTAAGGATTTAACAAACTTGGAAAGTCTTTCTATTTAGTTGAAATAAGGTAAATGAAATCAGGAAGGCATAAAAAGTACCTGGTGGTTCTTAAGAGGTGAGTGGGCTTCTGTGGTTAGTGTCAGATGGGTGAGGGAAATGACTGAGGATGACCTAGGGGTGTAGAAGAGTCTTATGGTGACAGGTTTTAATAAGATGCTAAGGATGTCGTGGGGACTGGAGACCACTGAGCAGTGGGAAGATGTTTTTTTTTTTGAATCAGGAATGATGATTAGATCTGTAGTTTGGAGAATTGACTCCGGTGTTTGCTGAGGGGGGGTTGCAGCGAAGGGATAACAGGGGCAGAGTGATCTCCTGTGGTTCTTTGCTTTTTGCTGCTGTTGTTTTGCTGTTTTAATTGCGTTAAACGAGTTTACATAGGCATGATTGAACTCAGTCTCCAGCCCCCTCCCCTTTCTCAGAGGAGGCCAAGCTGATGGCACCTAGCTCAGAACCCCAGCCCTCTAATCACAGGGTTGCTGTCTCTGGTTTGGCAGTCCTGGTACTGGGCTGCCATGAGCACTGCGTACGAACGGTACTGAGGGTTCATGAAGAGCCAAGACACTCCTTGGAGTTTGAGTCTCCCTCCCAGAAACCAGGGACAGAGGTCTGTCATCTCTTTATTATCCAGCACAGCCCAGACTCGTTTAGCTCACTCTGCCAGCACCCACTTCATGTTTCCAGATTCTGTGGCTAATTTGCCAATATCTGGATAGTCACTTCTGGATAAAATTTAAAACTCCCTCCCCCTCTTCCCAGATACACATCTGCCTATTTGCAGCCTTATTACCACTTCGGTTAAACCAATGGTCAGTTCTTACATTAACAGGACAATATAAATCTTTTTTCTTTTGCCTCTTTTGAAAGTTTCAAGAGCTGTTATTCTTGGATTGATTCCTTTTCATGGCATCCTGTTCTTTTAGGCATAAGAGTTTTCTCCTTCTGCAGATATTTATTTGGGGGTCAAAGTTTACAGTACTTTTGAAGTGTGTGTGTGTGTGTGGGGGAGAGAGAGAGAGAGAGAGAGAGAGAGATTCCTGATATCCACTGTGTTAATTTGCTGGGGCCGCCATAACAAAGTACCATAGGCTGAAACAAGAGACATGTGTTTCCTCATGATCTGGGGGCTAGAAGTCCAAGATCAAGGTGTGGGCAGGGCTGGTTTCCCCCGAGGCCTCCCTGCTTGGCTTGGAGGTGCCGCCTTCTCCCCGTGTCCTCACGTGGTCGTCCCTCTGTGTGCGTCTGTGCCCTCATCTCCTCTTCGTATAAGGACACCGGTCCTGTGGGATCAGCACCCATCCTAGTGGCCTCATTTTACCTTAACCACCTCTTTAAAGTCCCGATCTCTAAATACAGTCACATTCTGACGTCCTGGATTAGTAGTACTTAATCGTAATTTGCAGGGAAGCACTTTAGCCTGTAGGCTTATCTCTGTTTCCTCTGGATCTTTTTTTAAAATTTATTTGTCTGTTTTTTTATTTTTGGCTGCGTTGGGTCTTCGTTGCTGCGCGCGGGCTTTCTCTAGTTGTGAGCGGGGGCTACTCTTCATTGTGGTGTGTGGGCTCCTTATTGTCGTGGCTTCTCTTGTTGCAGAGCACAGGCTCTAGGCGCGTGGGCTTCAGTAGTTGTGGCGCGTAGGCTCAGTAGTTGTGGCTCGTGGGCTCTCGAGCGCAGGCTCAGTAGTTGTGGCGCACGGGCTTAGTTGCTCCGCGGCATGTGGGATCTTCCCGGACCAGGGCTCAAACCCGTGTCCCCTGCATTGGCAGGCAGATTCTTAACCACTGCGCCACCAGGGAAGCCCTGGATCTTTTTTTAAATCTGACTTTCATCTCTCGCTCACGTATTTTCCTTGACCACCTTACAGTCTTTGTCCTTGTGCCTTTTAGGACGAGGCTGTGACAGTTCCTTGTTTAGTCTGTGCATGGGCAGAGTTGGTGTGTATATGCTTTTCCTTGTGCTTTTCCTTTTCCTTGGGCTGCAAGTAGTCCTTTCTGGGAGGACCCTTCCATGTTAGAGTCTTCGGTTCTCTCTTTCCAGGGCTCCTTAGTTTCTCCAGAGTGATTTTTGTTACCCGGACAGAGTGGAGTTGGGTGAGAGGGTTGGCACCCTCCTCTCTGTGCCTGGTGTCTGTCCCTCAGTCCTGGTCCCTTCTGTTTGGTTTCGTGAGAGATTGAACTGATCTGGCTAACGGTGGGGTGAAGGCAGGGGCCACTGTCTAACTTCGCTCTGTGAAAAGGCAGACAACCAGCAGCTGTTGTTCTCTGAACCCACCCTTCCCTTGTCTTCTGGAGCATCTGAAGCCTTGAGCACTTGAGGAGTTCTGTGGGTTTCTAAGTGAGGTTTTCTCGTTTCCTGGTTGCCTGCTGTGCACTAGGTGCTCTGCTCTGCTGGGATTATGTACCTGGTCTTTGTTGTAGCCTTACGGAAGGTTCTATTGCTGGCCGCAGTGTCCGTATATGCAAACAGAGGTTTGGAGCGGAATTAGAGCGCCAGGACTAGAGCGCAGGGCATCTGAACTCAGAAGCTGCACTTTTCTGCCGGCTCCGCACTGGGACAGTTAGCAAGTCTCTGCTCCTGTCTGCGTGTCGAAAATGTCAGTGTATTGATTTGAGCACATTTAAAAGAGTTGCTACACTAAGTCTAATACAAAAATAAAATGAAATTCAGTACACCTGAATGGAGTTGTTCTTTAATTTTATGAATCTGATTAGTTCAGAATGTGCTCCTTCAGGAGCTTCCAGCATATACTTTGGGTGTAGCAGGTGGTGGCATGGAGCTCAGGGGGACCTTAGGTTCTGTCTGTCCTTGCATCAGAAGTTTATGTTCTTGATGTCTCCCTCCCAGTACTAGCTAGTGTCCTTAGTCACCTTCATGTGCAGGAATTGTTGGCAGACAGGCTAACTGACAGCTAAAAAACCCAGCGCTGTATGTTTGCAGAATACTGCTGTGTTTTGGTACTGAATGTCTAGTTCTGGCATTTCTAGTTGCTGCTCATCTCAGTTGGCACTAACCCTTTTTTCCTTTCTCTTCTACAGATTACTTCTGTAGCTTGACCTCTACTTTCCTCAACAAGCAGAATGTCTCGAACACGACAACCCCCCCTTGTGACAGGCATCTCTCCAAATGAAGGAATCCCGTGGACAAAGGTCACGATTAGGGGAGAAAACCTGGGGACTGGGCCACCTGACCTCATAGGTAAAGGCAGGGACGATGCTCTGTGTTCATGGTGAATGCATTTTTATGTTGGGCAACTGAGGCAAGATGTACTATTTTGAAATAGTGAAGGTGATAGAAAAACACCCCTGAGGTCTGTACAGGATGATCTGAATAGAAATGAAATAATTATTTGGTTTTCTGATTTTTCTGTTAAAATCATTATTTTGTCAGATCTTGCCTGTATTGTCTTTCTCCTGGTCCTTGAGAAAGTCCCCCACAGCCGAGGTTTGCCTCCTTTCCTCGGGGTCGGCCTCTCCTGCCAAGACTACCAAAAAAGCCGCCGAGCTCTTCTGGCTTCCCCTCATACAGCTGTCTGTTCTTCTCAGATGCTGGGTGAACTGGGCCTCTTCTGTTGCTTATTGCTCTCGGAACCAAATCTAAACTCCCTCCACCCAGAGGAGCCTGTGTGCTCTGCCCGGCTGCACCCTGGGACCTGTGGGCATTTGTCTGCACCCGATGCCCATTAGGGCGGGAGCACTGAGCCTCCAAACTTAACAGCCACAGGCTCTCTACAAACTCATGCCCACCCATGGTTTTCATTAGGCTCCCCTAATGTTTACATATTTAGAGCAAGCTACATTTTAGTTTTTAGGATCAGTTTATGCTGTTTATCTTTTTAAGCCCAAGGATGCGAGCGATAGAACACTCTGCATCCACTTGGCACTGCATAAGTGTTTTTTTGATTTTGGTTTGCAGTGTGCCCCCTTCTTCTGGGAGAGACCCTTTCCTGCTGGTTATTTTCATTATTCTGGTCTGTCAGTGGTTCTCACCTGGCTTGTCTTCATCTTCTCTAGAACTTAAAAAAACGCTCTTGCCTTAGCTGCTAAGTCTCAGTCTCTAAAGATGGAGCCTTATCATTGCTTTTTTTAAAACACAGATGAGTGTCAAGCACTGCCAGGATAGAGAGCAAACCATAAATATCAGTGTGTGGTGAGTTTGGGTTATTTTCACGTGAACTCTGCGGGTGTGCAGATACATTCAGAATAAGGAAGGGAGGCACCTCAGTACGTGCTGCTGAATGTGTATTCTGATTTCCCACACATTAATTTATTTGGATTCAGACATTCTCTTGACTCATTTCTTAATTTATGAAGGACCCCTTGGTAAATACTACAGATTATGAGTTGGAGCTTGTTTTTCTTGCATTATAGCTGCTGGTTGACACATTGTTTTTTGGCCATCCAGAAATCCCTTGGAAAAGAGAAAGTTGATTAGAGCTGGGCACCACGTTTAATTACTGAGTCTTGCCCTCCCCAGCTCGTTCTTTTCATCAGTGTTACTTAACTATGTCTCATTTTATACTGTTTTCTCTAGCTACAGTTTTTGATTCTTCAGTAAATAAAACTTAAGTTTATTATCCTTATGAAGGTAGTCTTTCTTATCCTATGTCTTGGTTCTTGACAAAGCTCATTCCAGGTTGTTCTTTATCCAAAGTGGAAAAATCCCTAGAATTCATGGATATAGACCATCTAGACGGAGGTTCAGTTTAACCGTCAGTCACTGAGCCCTCACACGTGACTGCTGCCCGTCTGTGTGGATGCTGATCTCGCTTTAGCTTCAGGCAGTGCGATTCCTGTTTGACGACTTTTATAAACTTGCTAGTTCAGCTTTCAGCCTGCCCATGTATTGCCAAGAAACCACTTTTTAAAAAAGCAAACTTAGCCTACTAAATAATTTAAGCATTTTTATAACTCCGGTGACATCTACAGTTGCCAAGTAAAATACTACGAAAACACTTTATTTGGAATTCTACAAGTTACTTAAAAAAAAAAAAGATGTTATATTTCATGAAGCAGATTTCTAGGCAAAACATGTTTAAGAAATAGATCATATGATCTTACTTAATTTCCATGCGTTTAAAATGATCTGTTTAAATCTGTGTTTTAAATTATATGGTGATTATTAACTTTTTTAGTTAAAATGCAGAACAGATACTAAATCTGAGGAACCTCGATAGCAGCTACAACGAGATGAATAAACTGTTATTCCGGGTGCTTTCTCCCAAAGTTGCATCATCATGGATATCATACATGTTTGCTCATCTGAACATGTTTTTAAGACTTCATGTCTGTATATCTGAAATCTCCCATTTCTCAGTTTTAATCATAAAATAGCTCCCCAGCAGGGGACTTATATTAGGAACTTTAATACATTAAGTTCTGACATTGGGTTGCGTTATTTCCTTTCTAAAGTTAGTATTTAAATCACAAAAATCTTTTTGATATTGTAAAATTTAAAAATATCAAGTTATGTATTGACCTGGAGTGATATTGAAATATATACCATCTATAACTAAACAGTTCATAAATTAAAACATTTCCCATTTATATAAAAAATACATGGGGTGATATATGTGTACATAAAAATTATTTGAGCACTGTATGTATTGAAGTGTTTCACAGGCTTACCTTGGAGATGGAGAGGAGTTTCAGGGGGTGCTTTCAACCTCTTAAATGGCTTCAATTTTTCATAATAAAAGTGGAGTATCAAGAAAACTAACAAACACTCCCATTTTGAAAAATAATTTTGAATTATGAATGCATTTAAAAATGTGTAAATGTCATTACACATTTAAAAAGCCAGTGGAAAACTTAGTCCTAAAGGAACTTTGAAGTGCTGTCATTAGAAAAACTGAATTCCTTACATGAATAAATAGTAATAGATGTCTTAGGGAAATCTCTGAAATTAATTATTTCAATAAACGTCTTTAAAATGGAGTTGTTTTTATTCCTTTATGGTTAATATAACATTCTTACTAAATAGTGCTTTAAATCCCTCCCTACATTTTTTCAACCGAATTTGGCATAAGTTGAGGTGTTCCTGGTATCTGATTAAAAAAAAAAAACTTGCATTTGCTAAACTTGACTGCCGAGCAGTATCAAAAGTTAAATGAGGAGAAAAGAAAGTGCGAGTGTCTGGGTGTTTGCTGAATACACTTCAGTCTATTTTCTCCATGAATGTTATCACATTGGTCTCAGTTTTGCAGCAATGCCCGTGGTGGGATGGTGGTCCTCTGCCTGGGGCCACGCCTTCCCTGTCTGCACCACAGTCTACATGGGTCTGGGCAGAGACGCCAGGCGTGGGCTGAGATTTGGGGAGCAGAGTGTCGTACAGCGACAGGACCATGAGGGAAACATGTAGGCAGCATGGACTGCCGTTGGAGGAGTGATGTGCAGACGTGAAAAATGCACTAGTAATCCAGTAATGCCTGAGAACAGTTACTGATTTAACAGACTTCAGGCTGTGCTTAACATAAACTACCAACTTTAGTTCATTCTGTAGTATCATATATAATTGAACACTAGGAAAAGTATGTGCGGATTATTTTCAGGAAGATGATAAATATTTTTTTTAGGGAATGATGCACACATTTATTAACACACTTTAGAGCTTTATAGCACTAACTTGGACTTCTAAAAATAACAATTTCCTTTCTAATACCTATGAAAGCAATCTAAGATTCTCATAGTTAAGCAATCTGGAGTGCCTAGACATTATTATGGTTATTATTTTCTAATTCCAATGATGTTTGAAGACACTTAAATATAATCTAAAAGAAGTCTTAAATATTAGAGAAAAAACAGACAAATTCAGTAGAGACAGTCGTTTATTTGCAAATAATATTGGGTATATTCAAGAATAGAAATAACTAACTGATGAACCAGGAAATGCCATTTCTAGTTCTGTTTTTCAGTTCATGAAAAAGGCCTGGCGACACTAACAGAAGAATTGTCTTTTCATGAAATAGCCGTTCTTTTGGACTTTGTTATGTGCATGCATGCTTTTACTTTCAGGTCTGACAATTTGTGGGCATAATTGCCTTCTGACAGCAGAGTGGATGTCTGCAAGTAAAATTGTATGTCGCGTGGGACAGGCCAAGAACGACAAAGGAGACATTATTGTCACAACCAAGTCAGGTGGCAAAGGAACCTCCACAGTCTCCTTCAAGCTGCTCAGACCTGAGAAAATAGGTATCATCTGCCATGACTTTACTCTAAAGAAGAAAATAAAAGTGGGTTTTGTCTTTTTAAATTGACAACTGGTGTAAAATTTACTTACTCTCATATGTCGTTAACTTAGATTCAGTTTATGTTTATTTTTTCAGGAATGGGTTATTGGTTAAAGTTTGCATTACTTTTGAAAAAGCAGTTAGCTGAGCTAACGGTAAACCCTAAGGATGATAATCATTAGAAGAACTGTTGTTCTGTCCTGTATAAAATCTGTTCATTTAACATGTCGAAATGCCAATTTTAGTTTCTTGATCTTGAATACAATAATTGCATATCTTGCTGTGATAGATAAGATTTGAGGTGAAATACATACCTGGTTTGGCCAAATTAGCCAGTAATGCCTAAATAACGTTCCGTTTTCGTTTACTTTCTGCGTCCTTTGAGGCCCCGACAAGATGTTGCCCACCTAGGTGTGCCTCTGGCCTCCAAACTAGAAACACTCTTCTTGTGCCCTAGAGCCCTTCCTGTGTTCCCTTTGTGCCCTTAACCCGTGCTTCCTCACCTTGGGGCAAAGAGCTTGGTCTGAGAAGCCGGGACTCTGATCACATGAGCAGCCAGCTGTGGGTGGAGTGGAGTCACAGAATCACCTACCTCAGAGGATTGAATGAGTTAGAACATTGGAGAAAGTGCTTAACATAGGTCCTCACACGAACTAAGGGCTCCATAAATTAGTGTTTTTAATTATTCGTCTCCTAGCTCTTTATGTATATGGCATCTCCTCTGCTAAAGTAAGAATACTGTCACATTCATCTTTGTGGTCCTGTAATGACTTGCACATGGTCAGTACTTAATAAATATTTGTATAATGTAGGACTATCACAGGCATAATTAAACCCAGGCCTGCCTTCTCTCATATAGAAAAGCAAAGAGTTTGGCAAATTTTGTTTTCTGTCTTAGAGCATAAAGCCTTTCTTCAGCATTATATCCTTAAATTCCTCAATTCTTTTTAATAAAAATTTGAGGAACTTAAGGGAAAACCAAAAATGGAATTTACATTTATGTATGTGTGTGTACATAAACGTATGTACATATATATACATACAGTATTTTTGTTTTTGTTTACTCACTTTTATTTAATGTCTTTGAAAACCGAACTGTGAAATTAAAGAAGGAACTTGTTTCCAGTTTTCTGGAGGAACTTAAAAACATTTGGACAGAATCCAGCATCATCTTGTATCATGTTTATACAGCAGATGAAGAAAACTTATTTGAAAGTATTGATTTTATGCTGAAATGCTCTGCCCAGGACTTAGTACAGCACAGGCTCAGGAAAGGCCTATAGACCTGAACCTGGGAGTGTCTGGGCCTGAGTTTGCCCTCTGACAGAGCTTCTTTGCGTCATCCTGGTAGACCTGTGGGTGCCCGTAGAGTTAGAAGGCTCACAAGGAGCCCTCTGGTGCCCCGGCCCTGTGCTCCGCTCCGCTCCCTCGCACACTGCCCCGCCTCTGTTGCAGCTCGGTCCGAGCCACAGGAAAGAGGGTACTGTTTTCAGAGATTGTATTTTGTTTTTCCTGAATATCCTAGTCATTTCCATCACACAAGCCGTGCATTCCGTGGAAGGTGTTGATTTCTTTATATTGATATAAGGATTGCTGGGTATTTTGTTGATGTACCAAATTAATTATACTGCTTATTATTTGTAAAATACATTTGTTTTAGCAGAACTTTTTCTCAGAGGCTTAACTTGTCTTCTGTATTGAATAATGTACAGTGCAATCAAGAGGTGTTATTTTTGCCTTTTTATAGATTTTTAGTGGTTTTAATTAAGCTACCAGCCATTACAAAAAAAAAAAAATCTGGAGCTTTTGTGCCTTCAAATCTTTAAAAAATTACTGTAGCATGCATTCTGTATTAGGTCTTTCAACAGTAAAGCAGTATGGTAAGACTTAGTGCCTGGGGAGTATGTATCTTATTAAGGCTGTGCTCCTCATTTGGTAGGTATTTTGGATCAGTCTGCTGTGTGGGTTGATGAGATGAATTACTACGACATGCGCACTGACAGGAATAAAGGGATTCCTCCCTTGTCCCTGCGTCCTGCTAATCCACTCGGCATCGAGATTGAAAAGTGAGTACCGCCTTGCCTCCGTTGTCTTTATTTCTAGCTGCTGAAAAGTTCTGTGCACTCAGTGAAGAGAGTCAGGCTCCAGGAACATCCAGGGAAGCACAGTTGAAGGCACCTCTGTCGTTGGGAGCTGGGCATCATCTCTTGGAGCTTGGTCAGCTTTGCTAGAGCGAACCTTCCAATTGGTTAGAACTGTTGGCAAAAACTACTTACCTCTTCAGTTTTTGAGTTTACATTTTGTGAAGAGGAAAAGTATCTTGAAATTTTGAATAACTAATACTTTTAATGATATGAGAATTAACGGGTTGTCTGGAGTTGGTAAGTTTAAATATTTAGCTGGTACTCGAGATTAAAACAGAATTTTCTGGCTTCCCTGGTGGCGCAGTGGTTGAGAGTCCGCCTGCCGTTGCAGGGGACACGGGTTCGTGCCCCAGTCCGGGAAGATCCCACATGCCGCGGAGCGGCTGGGCCCGTGAGCCATGGCCGCTGAGCCTGCGCGTCCGGAGCCTGTGCTCCGCAACGGGAGAGGCCACGACAGTGAGAGGCCCGCGTGCAGAAAAAAAAAAAAAAAAAAAACCCAGAATTTTCCATGTGCTTGATTTTTCAGGATATATTTGACAGTAAGTAGAACCAAGGTAGTCTTGTCATTTTGTTTACAACCCCTACCTATAATTCATACTTAATTCAGACTTACTTTACCAGAATTGTGGCAGGTAAATCTTCCAAGATGTCTTGGACCAAATCTAGAATTCCCTGTTCTCATTCCCTAGTACAGTGTTTTCGTAGATTTTATAATCAGTGCCTTTATCCTTGCAGCTTCCTTAGTCAGTTCACCTAACATGTTAGTTGTTTCTGACTTGTCTCTCGGCCTTAGTGACTGCTGGTGAAGTTACTACTGAGCGTTTCTGCATGAGCATTTCTGCAGGCGACAGATTAGTTCTGCTAATGCTTTAGCCATAGTTTTATTTTAGGTTTTTCTAGGAATGGAGAAAGTTGTCCACTGATCTTTATATATTTAACCTTCAAGCCTACACTTGAAGACCACTAGTAACTCAAAAGTAAGCTTCTTTTTCACCTGCTGGGGTTTGCCCTGGCTGAGAGGGAGGGAGCATGTGTTTGTCTTGGGAAGTTGTCCTGTGTTGAAAAAGGCCTGGGGTTGGTTGGCAGCTTTTAGTGAGCGGGGACTGTCCTGGGTCACAGTTGGGAAGCTCTTTGGCCAGCGTGGGTCATTCTGGAGCTGTTTTAAGGGTATCAGTGCCCGATAAATTAAGAGTTTAAGGATCAAGAAGGTCCAGGAAAGAAAAGAATTGCTGGGTCTGTATTTGAGCATAGTTTCCTGCATGAATGGACTTTGTGGTTGAGAGTAAACCTCTCAGTGGCCTGCTTCAGTGCCCTGGATTCGGCTTCTTTCCAAGCCCACCACAAAGGAAGTGTGGAGCAGAAGGGCCCTTTGGATTGTTCTTTTGTAAGGAAGATACAGTTTTGCACCTTTGTACAAGGATTATAGGAATATGGTGTGACTTTTGTCTGAGCCTTAGATGGAACTATCAAAGTTAGGATTAAATTGGTTATTTACCATCATAAAATGGATTTCCTTAATTTTTAGTTTAGCATGTAACCCACCCCTCATTTGATGTCTTTACCTTTTCATGTCCTCTTACTTTTTTTTTGTGGTACGCGGGCCTCTCACTGTGGTGGCCTCTCCCATTGCGGAGCACAGGCTCCGGACGCGCAGGCTCAGTGGCCTTGGCTCACGGGCCTAGCCGCTCCGCAGCACGTGGGATCTTCCCGGACCGGGGCACGAACCCGTGTCCCCTGCATCGGCAGGCGGACTCTCAACCACTGCGCCACCAGGGAAGCCCCCTCTTACTTTTTGATTGTCTTGATTGTTCCTGTTACTGCCGCTACTCACACAGGGGTTCGGCTTGAACTCTCTCTTACAGCTCTTTTTCTTAATACGTTTCGGGATAATCCCGAGGTAACGTTGGTAACCAGCCAGAAGCACTAAAAGTGCCTGGCTCTGTAGAAGTTGTTTTTCTTCTTCTCTGAGACAGTGTAGTTGGGTCTGAGCCCCTCTCTCAGTTTAACTCTTGGCCCTCCCGTTACTTGCAGGGTGACTTGGAGTCTGCTCAGCTTCCTCAAGGTGCAGACTGGGCGGCCTGGGTCGCGCGGTGTGTGCGTTTCAGCGGTGGGGACGCTCACTCGCAGTGGGCGCTGGTTGGGTGTCCGTCGTCGTCACCGTGACCTCCTGCTCTTCCTCCATGTGGCTACCCAGTGCTCTGCCCCCCGGGAAAGAGTCTTCTTATGATTTAAGATTTCAGGGTGATGGATTGTATTCAAATCTTAAAATAGTATTGTGCACTTTCAAGAAGTGCTTAAATGGTGATAAAATTTACAGTCATATTTCTTTCAAGTTGTTACTTGAAAGTTTCAGTAATAATTTGCTCAGCCATGGAATAACTAAAGGATAGTTTTTGAAAAGGTAAAAGCTTGACTCTCATACAAATACAAAATGTGCACATGTCCAAGCTTTTATTTAATTCATTAATTAATGGGAAAACCAGTGAAATGTTAAAACCAGTTCAGGGGGAATTCCAGAGGACAGGCATAATGGGCAGTGAGGAATGCTGAAAGGGGCAACACTGGCCACTTCTCCTCAGTAACCAGTTGCATCTTCACCTGACAGGTATTTCTGTGCCAGGCGTCCCTGGTCACCATCAACCCTCCACTTCTGCTTCTGTAGCAGAGCTGCAGAACAGAGACAAGGCATGGATGGGGGAAGATCAGGGGACCCTGGGCAGGCCCTCCAGACAGTGAAAGGGTGGCCAGGAATCCTTTTGCCCATTTAAAGTCTTTTGCAAGTTTTCTGATCAAAAGGAAGAGTGGATAGACGGCTTCCCTGGTGGCGCAGTGGTTAAGAATCCACCTGCCAGTGCAGGGGACACGGGTTTGAGCCCTGGTCCGGGAAGATCCCCCATTGCCGCAGAGCAACTAAGCCTGTGCGCCACCGACTACTGAGCCTGCGCGCTAGAGCCCGTGAGCCACAACAAGAGAAGCCACCGCAATGAGAAGCACGTGCACCGTGATGAACAGTAGCCCCCGCTCGCCACAACTAGAGAAAAGCCTGTGCGCAGCAACGAAGATCCAATGCAACCAAAAATAAAATAAATAAAATAAATAAATTTAAAAAACAACAACATTCACTTAAAAAGAAAAAAGAAGAGTGGATAGAGATACTAGGAAGCAAGAAAATGGAAGGTGAAGGTAGGAAAAGGTATAGAAACCAAGAAGAGTATATAGTTTGGCCAGAAAAATGCTTTTCCAGGTTCCTTTTCACCTTTTAAAGATACTGTCAGGAAAACTGCATTTGTTTTATTGAAGTCTGACTTCAGATAGAGAAGCCTTATTTTAGAAAAAGAGAGTAGGAGAGGAAAAGCAGATGTTAAAATATTGGTGTGGGTTTTATTTCCCTGACTCTCTTAATATCTTTTAGATAAAAGCTTTGGTCCCTGTAGAGAATGGTGTTAACGTTGAGGTTAGAATCCCTGAGAGCATTTCCTTTTACTATGTCTTTTATTTCTGTTTATTAATGTCATTTGGGGTTTCTTTTATAATTAAAAGACGGGAGAGGACCTATTTTTAATTTTAAAAAAATGTCATCAGAGAAGGAATAACAGGATTTAATTACTTGCTTATTGAAATATACTAATAGAGAAGGTTTGAAGAATTATGACTGCTTGTTATAAAGTACCATGGTCCTGATGAATTACCAGACTAAAGTGGTGAGGTCGCCTTTGGAAGAGGAATCAGCTCCTGGTAATTACAATGCTGAGTGTTCATGGCAGTTCTCAGCCCACAGTCAGATGCACAAGGTGGAGCCAGGAGGAGCCTTGCAGTGTTGTGGCCACTTCATGTGACCATGAGTAGCAAGCGCGAGTAGCCGAATACAGTGTTGCTCTTTGGTGTGAGGCCGAGTTTAATAAATGTTTTATTGGTGTGCTCAGCGTGCCCGCTGCCGTCTTTCAGCCCACGGGCTTAACAGCTGGCGTTTATGGGCCTCCTTTGGCTGCTGAAGTCCTGCATACCCCTGGAGTTTTAACTGATGTTCTGCATACGTGGCTCCTCGATACTTATAAAAATGCTACTAATTGCTCAGAAAAAAATAACTTCACTTTGAACCGAGACTAGGATTTGCTTGTAAAAAGTCTGTATTTCTGATTTGCTCTACTGTCACAAATATGCATTCTTTGCACTGCTTAAAATTATGATGGAGACAAACTTAACTGAAAAAGAAGGTAAAAACAGGTTCATATTAATAAGTAAAAGCCTTCACTCTGTTTTATTTCTTAAAAGTACTCTTTGCCTGCTAGGAGAATACCTATAAGTAATGCTTTTGGAGACAGTACATACATGGGAGTTAGGGCCTTAAAATGGAGCTTTGCCCCTCCTGTTTTTTCCCCCTTCTGTTTTTATGGGATCTGCAGCCTTTTTGTGAAATTACTACCTGGGAAGAGCTATCTAGAGTAGTCAGTTGATGCACCACTTGTGTCTTTATTTCCACATAGGTTTTATGAACAATGCAAGTCTGCCTTGCTCCTCATCAGTTTGGCTTTCCAATAGAAAGAAAATGTGACCAGTTTTCCTGCTCCATTTAGAAAACAAGGAAAGGTGACAAAATAATTCTTAGTATGAGTGTGGAAGGGAAAAGCCTTGGGTAAATTTACCTTTTAGAAATGTTATGAAAACAGATTTGTGGGCTGTGATGTAGTGCCTAGGTCCAGAAACTGTACGATACCAAAAAAGGAAAAAAAAAAAAACACACAACGTAAAACAAGCTCATAATATTTAAGGTGCAGAGTAACACTGGTGCTGGGGTGAAAGCTATGAGAATTGAGTGTGACACACACTTGGAAGAGCCCCCTTTCCTCCTGTCTTTCTACCTGCAGGTCAGGAGAGCGTGATCCCCTCGCTGTGAGCACAGTGGTGCAGCCGTCCGTACCCAGGCTTCTCTGCGCTGGTAGTTAGACTTTCTCTCAGAAGGGTTTTTGTTGTTTTGCTGGCTCGCGGGTCATCACTGCCAGTCGTTCTCCTACTTGAAAGTGAACGCTGCTGTGTTGAGAACATTCCTGTTAGTTTTGCATCTGACCACTGGGTCGGTCAGGTCCATGTACCTGGGGCTTCATGGCTGATCCTTTTCAGAAGGTGTAATCTGAGCTCACACTGCCATCTAATGGGGAGCGTGCGCTGTAGGGCCATGAAGCTTGTCAGCTACTGAAACTGTTGGTTCCTTAATGAAAACACTTCCCATGTTTACATGGTAGACTCCGTGTTGCTTTCATCCTCCAGTTAGTGGGTTTAGTTTGAATCACTCAGAATATACCTTGCTGTTACTGACTTGCTAAGCCATCACTTCACTTGGAGGGTCAGAGCCTAAGATCCAGTTATTGTGGACAGAGGTTTAAGTTTTAACTCTCCAGACTTCGTGCTCCATTGACACAGTGCTTCTGCCCTTCCTCATGCTGTTACCAAGACCATTAGCAATTTTCTGCATTCTGAATCACTGTCTCCCTCAGTTTCTATCTTTCTGGATTTGTAGTTGTGGGTTTTTTTCATGCCTGAGATTCTCTGGTTCTTTAATTGACAATAGAAGTATGGGGTCCTGCTCTTGACTGTTTACATGCAACCTCTTTGGGGCTGTTTCCTGACTGTAAAATGGGAATACATAACTCATGTTGTTACGAGAATCAAATAAAATGGTTCTTACGAAGAGTCTGTTAAATATAGAGAACCAAGTGGAAAGAATAAAAATAACAGCAAGTAACATTTTTGAGCATTTATCACGTGTCAGAAACTGCTAAGCCTTCCACACTGCATTACCTACTTTAATCCTCAGAATATTCCTAAGAGGAAGATATTATGATCCAATTATCCTCGTGAATAAATGGAACCTTAGAGAGGTTAAATGTCTTCCTCAAGGTTATTCCAACAACGCTAGCCAACTTGTGACTACTGCCGTGGGCCGTCTCTGCCTTTGTGGGTACACACCCCGCACAGGGCATCATTGCTTCCCGTGTTGTCGCTCGTTGTCTCTTTTCTCTGGATCTTCTGTTTCACATTCATTTTGAGGTGTTTGCATAAAAGATCTTATTTTGAGATAGACTCTTGACTCAGGATGCCTTCAGCTGTGGGTAGTAGAAACAAAAATTCATTCTGGTTTAAGCAAAAAAGATATTTATTTTCTCATAATATACAAAGTCCAGAGATGGTGGACTCCACGATTGGCTGAGTCCGTGGCTCAGAAGTGTCACTGAGATGTAAGGAGCCTGGGTTTGCTGTTCTGCTGCCCTTGGAGTTGCACTGATCTCCTTCATAACTGCAGAGTGGCGTTAGAGGTTCCTAGTGTTGCGACGACAGTAATACACAGGAAATAATAGTGTTAAAATAAAGATACAGTACTGTTGAAACTGTAATCATACACAGGAAATAACGAAGCTCGGTAAAGTCTGAGGGCAGAGAGACGCTGTCTCTTCTCAGTTCTCCTTAAAAGTGTGGAGGCCTTTCCCAGAAATGCTCCAGCAGCTCTTTCCTCAGACATTGTGGTCAAAACCCAATCACTCGATCAATAGCAAGGGGAGCACGATAAGAACAACTGCTTAGGATTATTGGTGTTCGTACTCAGTGAAGGCGTGGGCACCCCACTCTGCAGGTGGTTCTGTCCGCGAAAGGGAAGGGGATGTCGGGTCTTGGGCTGATGGCGGACCACTTGTGTGGTTTGGATCGAACTGTCTGACCTCTCTGTGACAGAGTGTTGTCATCTTTAGTGTAACTTGTCTTATTCTTGTACGGCTGATTCCTAATCACTCCTTTTCCAATTTAAATGTATAGTAAGATTGGTAAGAGTTGAATGTCTTCAGGAAGAAATCACTCTAAAATAAACTCATTCTTAGGGGTGATTATGAGGGTTTGAGAACTAGGACTTAGTGTTCTGACCAAGAGATCCAGTACCTTTCAAACTCTTGACCCGCTAAGGTGCTTGAAGGAGTTGTGTGTACAAGAAGTGCAGTGGGTGGGGTGGATTAATGCTTCAGATCTCAGTGGACGACTCTCACGTGGCCCGTTCCAAATGTCGCCACTCACAGTAATGCCAGCACTCAGGGTCAGCCCCGCCCCCCGGCCACGCTTGAAGGGACGCATAGGGGTGCAGAGCCCATGGAGTCCTGCGGGGGACGGTGTGGGCAGGGGCTCTCGGGGCAGCAGAGTCCTCTCGCAGAGCCCCCACTAGACTTCAGGCCTTCATCCTGTGATGAAGCAGACCCTGTACATGTGTAAAAACAACAGCCTAGGGCATTATAGGTGAGGTGTTACTAAGGTTTAGGGATCCAATCAGTTTTAAGTGTGGGAAGTTCTAGATGGTTGGGATTTGTTATGTTTCAATACTGCCAGTTTAAGCATCCTAACAGTATAGGATATAACCTTTTGTTTTTTAACTTTTTTTATAGCTTTATTGAGAAATAATTGACAAATTTGTAAGATGTTCAAAGTGTACGTCTTAGTGATTTGATTTACGTATCCATTGTAAAAGGAGTCCACCATCTAGGTAACTAATAACACATGCATCACCTAACATATTTACTTTTTTTTTTTTGGTGGGAACATATAAGTTCTATTCTCTCCATGGTGTTATCACCTATAGTGACATATTACACATTAGATCCTCAGACCTTATTCATCTCGTGAGTGAAAGTTTCTACCTCTCCCTATTCCCCCACCTCCAGGCAACCACTTTCCTACTCTATTTCTATAGTTCGACTTTTTTTTTAATATTTCACATTTTTTGCACATCTGATAAGGGGCTTATATTTGCACATCTGACAAGTGGTTAATATCCAAAATATATAAAGAAGCCTACAACTCAATAGCAAAAACCCCAATCTGGTGCTTCCCTGGTGGTGCAGTGGTTGAGAGTCCGCCTGCCGATGCAGGGGACACGGGTTCGTGCCCCGGTCCAGGAAGATCCCACATGCCGCGGAGCGGCTGCGCCCGTGAGCCATGGCCGCTGAGCCTGCGCGTCCGGAGCCTGTGCTCCACAGCGGGAGAGGCCACAGCACTGAGAGGCCCGCGTACCGCAAAACAAACAAACAAACAAAAAAACCAATCTGATTAAAAAATAGGCAGAGGATCCGGACATTTTTCCAAAGAAGATATACGAATGCCAGCACGCACATGAAAAGGTGCTGAACATCACTAATCATCAGGGAAGTGCAAAGCAAAACCACAGTGAAATCCCCTCACACCTGTCAGAATGGCTCTCTTGTTATTTGAATGGCTCACAACAAATAACAAGTGTTGGAAAAGGTGTGGAGGAAAGGGAACCCTCCTGCGCTGTTGGTGGGAACGTAAATTGGTGCAGCCACTGTGCAGAACAGCAGGGAGGTCCTCAAAAAATTAAAAATAGAGCTACCATATGACCCAGCATCCCACTTCTGGGTCTTTATCCAAAGAAAATGAAAACAGGATCTCAAAGTTACCTGCGCCCCATGTTCACTGCAGCATTATTTATAGTTGCCAAGATATGGGAACAACCTTTATTCACAATAGCCAAGATATGGAAACAACCTAAGTATGCATCCACGGACAAGGGGTTAAAGGAGTTGTACATTTGGGTGCCCAGGCTCGCCTTGTTACTCAGGAACACGGGAACGTTACTCAGCCGTGAGAAGGAGGGCAGTCCTGTCATCTTCAACAACGTGGGTGGACCTTGGTCTCAGTATGCCAGACAGGAAGACAAAGTTTTTTTCTTTTTTTAAAACTAAACCCGTTGAGTAGTACTTAGCCGTCAGACCTGTGGGGACTGCGTGGCCTTAGCCATCTCAACGTGGCGTACAACTTCTGTACGGTTTAGTTTCGGGTCTGCATTTGGTGCCTCTTTGCTTTATTTGCTGTCGTTGTCTCCGAGCCTTTTTTGTGCTGTCATACTTAACTCCAGCTACTCTTCTCACCTTGTGCTTTGATGATGGGTAGGAACCACCCAACGCGAGTAAAGCTGCAGGGCCCAAGCGAGGGAGAGAAGCTCAGTTTGGCTCCCTAGAGGACCTTCTTGCTGCTTTTTTGTCAGTTGAGTCTTCAGTGTCTTGAGTGTGGACCTGACCCTTGTTAGGTGAGAATTTCATGGGAGTTGAATAATTTATAAAGACTGTTAATAGCAGGGATTTAGTTGGTATTAGGTGATTCTGTGGCATTTTTGATTCTGTTAAGACTATTTAACTTCAGGACTACGTAGAGCGCCACGTTGACAAAAAAGCAGTAGGTGGGCCGCCATGCACTTCTTCACACTGATGAGGCCCCACGGGTGCACCAGGCTGTCCTTTCCAGCTGAGACAGCTCCCTGGGCAGACACCTCCCGCCGGTGAAGGTAGAACTGTGGCTCGTGACCCTTGCCTATCAGAGCGAGCGGAAGGCTCCTGGGTACCTCCCTGGGGCTCAGCTAAGTCTCCACTCAGCCATATATTCCCCCAGAGTTCCAACGTGGAGGCATGAAGTATAAATAAATAAAATGATAAAAAACTTCCAAAGGTGACGGGATTTTATTACTAAGTAAAGTATCAAACCAGCATGAAGAATCTAAACCAGGGCCTCCCTGGTGGCGCAGTGGTTAAGAGTCCACCTGCCGATGCAGGGGATACGGGTTCATGCCCCGGTCTGGGAGGATCCCATATGCCGCGTAGCGGCTGGGCCCGTGAGCCATGGCCGCTGGGCCTGCGCATCCGGAGCCTGTGCTCCGCAACGGGAGAGGCCACAACAGTGAGAGGCCCGTGTACCGCAAAAAGAAAAAAAAAAAAAAAAAAAAGAATCTAAACCAAAATAAACTTCAAAAAATGCAGTTCTCCAACTCCCTCTCAAAGACTCTGGTGACAGTGACCAACGTGCTTATGGAGCACACACTCGGAGGCACACCTGCTCACACGCATCCCCCAACAAGATTGAGGCTACAGTTATTCTTCACTCTTGAAGCCAGTGAGGAAAGATTAGGTTGACTTGGTCTCTGAGCTGCTAAGACTCAGGTGATGCCAGCTTGGTACCCACGGCTCCCTTAGTGTCATCTCACCTTGTCTGTTACTCCCATGTTAAACCTTTTCCTCCCCTCATTAAGGAAAACTCCGTGGTGAGAGAGGTTAAGTGTAACAGGAGGGCACCTGGGATCTCCTGGCCGAGGTGCCAGCCTCCGTGTCCAGATGCAGGGTTTCCAGGGGAGATCGTGGAGAGCTGTGTTTCGGACTTATGTCCCTTGCCCTCTGGGGGAGAATGGGGACAAAGGAGCCAGTAGAGAAGGGGAGGGTGGGCGAGAGCTGCTGGAGAGTGTGACGGGCTTCCTGGCCACCCGGTCAGGGCCCCCGAGCCCAGGTGAGCACCTCCCTCTCCCCGGAGAGAGTGGGCTCCAGGCCTTTGCCAGTTGTGCCCAAGGGTACTGGTCACCTGCAAGGTGAGGGGCTCCAGCGGGCAGTGCTCGTGGGTGGAGGTGGGATGTTTCCCTTGGACAAGGCTGCCTAACTTCTGAAATGAGGCTGTGTCTGTGATAATGTGGCATCGGGACTCTCAGAGAAGTCATCAGACCTGCACACCTTTTCTTCCAGGCTGGGATAATTTCTCCCACTGAATAAATTTTAGAGACAAAATAATGGTGTGTCCCATATGGGGGTGGGGAACAATTTCAGTCAGAGGGGAACGAGGTAAAAACGACCAGGATGTTTGCAGGAAACGGTGATCCCTTTGAAGTTGCTGGAGCTTCAGCCTCGAGGATTAGGGTAGCAGAAATGAGTCCTGAGAGAGAAGCAGGTTTGGGAAGTGGAGGGACTTGACCGCAGAGCTTGGACTTCATTCTGCAGGCAGAGGGTGGGCGGAGCTTGGACTTCATTCTGCAGGCAGAGGGTGGGCGGAGCTTGGACTTCATTCTGCAGGCAGAGGGTGGGCGCTGTAAGGGCTGCTCGCTCACAAGCCCTCAGCGGGCCGGGTCCTGCCCAGTTCCGTTTGCTCTCAGACACCACTTGCTCACCTTCAGCGTGGAGCCTGACACCTGGTAGATGCTTAATTCGTGTTTGAATGAATGGATAAGGGAACTGATCGAGAAGTTGGCCTTAAAGATGTGGGCAAGAAAGTGAGCTACAGATAAGGGAGTGTCAGTTCGGGTAAGCTTTTCTTGAAACTGATCTAGACATGGGCATAGAAACATGGGTACTATATAGATCTGATTTTATCAGTAGGCGTCATCAGGCATCATTGTGTCTTAAAACAACTTTCATATAGATCTTTAACAAAAAGCGTTGTAACAAGTTGATTTGCTGTTTTTAATTTCAGTGTACCCAAATTTTGATTTTTATCTACCGAGTAGGAAATGATTTCATGTTTGGATAGATTTCATGAAGTATCAGCTCAGCCTCTTTAAATCTTATATTCTTTTTTTGATGTAATTTCTGTATTTTAACTAATTTCCTATCTTACATATACGGTCAAAGTTTATAGGTTAAGTTAGCTGAGGTGTAGGAAGTTTTTTTTTTTTTTTACACACGCAAACATAGGCTCCATAATGTATCATGTATCATTGTAATGGTTTGTATTCATGTTTATTACTGTTGGTTACATCTTTGTAGTAATAGCACTCAAAATATGTCTTAAACCTTTTCCTCCCTCAGAGGTAAATTTCCCCAGAAGGACTTAGAAATGCTGTTCCCTGGAATGAGTGCTGATTTTACAAGTGAGAACTTTTCGGCTGCCTGGTACCTCATAGAGAACCACTCCAACACCAGGTTAGTGGGTGCTGGGCTGTGTTGTGTGGTTTCACGGGGTGCAGCTCATCAGACTTGAGGTAACGCGGGTTTCCCTCTGGCTTTGCTGCTTGGCAGCCCTTTGACCTCGGGTGAGCTTGTGAACATCTCAGAGTATCTGTTTCCGTATTTATAAAATGGGATCATTAATCAAGAGGACCCCTGTTTCCTACCATCATGTTCTTTCTATATGTTTCGTTATTTATGCCGCCCATTAAAACTTCGGAGTCTCAGCTGTGTCCTGTGTCAGAATGTGATCCCCCTCCCTACTCAAGTAACAGAATTCTCGAGTGCTGGTTTAAAACGAGGAACGTACCTCCTTCCCTGACCAGAGAGCAAAGGAAGATGAGTTATTTATCATTTTGCAAAGACTTGGCTTAAACTTAGCCAAAAAATAAACAAGGGTCATATATCCAATTAAAGTGCTCCTTTGTATCTGCTACTTACAGTTTACCCACCCTCTGTACAAGAGCAGGTCTGTAACTTTTTCACGAGACTGGCTTAAAACAGTTATATTTAGTAAAAATGTTTTAATAAATCAATGGCTTATTGTTTAAAATTTGTATTCTTGAAAAGCCAACTTGTTAAAATATACCTTAGGCGAAATTCTTCCCTCACCTATTGGGATGAAAACCTTTATAGAAAACAGGAAAAGTTGGTATATACCTAGAGTAAATTTGGCCTGATAAATTTTTAGAGCATATGCCTGTCACCTTCTTTGTGGAAGATAGTTCTGAGTTCACATTATAGACGTGCCTTTCTGTCACCACGTCAGGATTGATCTCTGTTCTCTGTGTAGGGCCATCTTGGCATTCAAGAATATAGTTAACGTTTTATATAGCCATATTTTCTTGGCTCAGGTGGAAATAAAACTTCTAAAATACAGAGATCTGACTATTTTTTCTCTTCTTGGGATAAGATGAAATAGTGTGATCTGTTTAGTTATTTAAATTTTGAGTTGACCCCCAGGTTTTCTGTAATTTCACTGTTAATGGCGGATCCTGGTCGTGATGGGCTGAAGAGGACAGCGTGCCCAGCTTGTGTCCAGAGCATAGCAGTGGACGTCCAGGGGGTCCTCCTTAGTCCTGTCACCCAGCACTGCATGGTCCAGGTCTCCCCACCTGGGAGACACTCTTCAAAACTCCTTACCTGGCAAATCCTATGTGTGATTTGGGTCGATTATAAGAATGTCTCCATGTGTATTTACTTCCCAGGGGTCTGACATATGAGGGCTACAGATCTCCTTGTATAGCTGCTGTAACTTTGGCGTTCATAACATGTAAAGGTTTAGATCTAGGTAAGCATTTGAAAGCTTGGTTTCATCTGATTACATGTTGTATCAGTCTGTATCTTTCCAGGGTAGGCTTCAGTATTTCACACTTGATGCATTATCTTCTTGTGGTTTCTTCATTTCACTTCAGTTTTGAACAGCTCAAAATGGCCGTCACCCACCTGAAGAGACAGGCTAACAAGAAGAGTGAGGGCAGCCTGGCGTGCGTGAAAGGGGGACTCAGTACTTTCTTTGAGGCACAGGACGCCCTCTCAGGTAAGGTGACCCTCAGCCACCTGCTGGGGCTTCCCCGCGGACACCAGGCCTTGCACTTACGGAGTGTTTGCAGGCTGTGATGCTGAGGCTGTGTCCCTGGGAGCGGAGCTCTGCAGTGGCCACCAGTTAGTCTTTGCGGCCGGGCTGGAATCTCTTTGAAGGCTTGGTACCTTAAGTATTTGTCCCTGAGGCTTTGCTCACCCATCAGACACGTGTGAAGTAGGAGACCACTTTGCCTCCCAGCAGTGCCTGGTGTCCAGGGACGATAAGGAGTTAAATCCCAAGGGTAGAATTCTAGAATTTTAAAAATCCTTGTACAGCCATCAGTATCTTGCACATGGGACTAATTCTGTAGATGTGACCCATTGTGTGTTTGGTCTGGGAAGAACTGGTGATGACGTGTCCTTTCTTTGTAGCCATCGCCCCACCAGCCCCGCATGGTAGCTAACTCCCCCACCCACGTACTCATCCTTACATAGGAGGGAAATGGTATTCAATAGAAATGGTGTGGCTTTAGACATTTCAAGGGAAGATGTTGGGTAGGTTATTTATTTTTTAACTACCTTTAATTAATAGAAATCAAATTATTGTTTATCTAGTAAAAAGTAAGATATATTAAAAAAAACAGTTAGCCCAATTCTTTTTAAAAACAAAGACACCTGTAACTAAGTACCTGTATAGCTAAATACCTATAACCCAAACTGTAGACTAAGAGGCCACACCTTCTTCAATTCAGAAAGACTTAGTTTTTAAAATTAATTTGTATCGTTAAAGTTCGGACGTCCTATTATCTTTTTTAAAACCCTTCTCCTCCTGGGCCAGACATGCTTGGTTGCCTTTTGACAAGTTAAATGTGCATCTGGTACAGCTCTCTGCACGTAGAAGTTAGGTCTTTGAAGGAGTGAGTTGTGAATGCCTGGGAGGGAGCTGAGAAGTCAGGTAAACTTTGATAAAATCTCTGTGCCCTGCGTTTTTTGATGGTGTGCTTTTCTTCTTTCTTTGTGCTTATTGGTATTCTAAGTTGTCAGTGGTGCGATGTCAGCAGCAGAACC
This sequence comes from Mesoplodon densirostris, assembly GCF_025265405.1. Taxonomy (NCBI): domain Eukaryota; kingdom Metazoa; phylum Chordata; class Mammalia; order Artiodactyla; family Ziphiidae; genus Mesoplodon; species Mesoplodon densirostris. Next base: position 1,188,159 of record NC_082670.1, on the reverse strand, counting down.
TGGAGCATAAATGAACTGAGTTTAGTGTTCTCGAATTGAACGAAGTTACCGGTATGCCTGGTAGCTGTGCACATGATAATTTGCCATATGTGATTAGCCGTTCTCATAACTATTGTAATTACATTATTTCCTTGGCAAAAACATGCCTGACGTTTCTCTCCACCCTTTTTTTTTAACATATGTATTTGTAAACACATGTATACTTGTATTCACTTATTTATGGTTTTGCTTATGTAAATGGCTTCACTCCTGGCAGATTTCAAGAGGTTTTATTTGGTGCATTAAATTTAGTCTCATTTATTAGACATTAGTCCTAGAAGTATACTGGTAATTTAAAGTTTAGCTAAGATGATAATGCTGACCAACTACTAATAAGCGAGTGACTCTGTGGCATATAGAAAATGATTTTAATGGTAAATTAGAAAATTTTAGACATACATAGATCTAGCTTTTCTATTTTTTGATGTAAATGTACATTACAAAAATATTAAACAGGCAAATAATCAAGAACAACTTGCAACCCTACTGTAGGGATAATCACAGTAACATTTTGATGTATTTCCTTTTGGTCTTTTTTCCCCTCAGCTTATATGAGTGCGTATTACAGAATTGGAATTATATTGTGTATGTAGTTGTGTGTGCTAGAAATCTTTTATACTTTAGGTGGCTCCTCTGAGTAATTATTTTACTATACTTTAGCATTTGATTTGTTTTATTAGTAGCTCTTGAAAAATTGTTTCAACTGTAGTCTTAATTGAAATTGAATTGTAGTTTTAAAAAATGCTTTTTCAGTCAGGTTTTGGTGTTACTGCTATACAGAATAATGTGGATCTGTACGAGTATATGTTCGTACTGTGAAGTGGTTTATGAAGATTAGGAATTATTTGAAATTTGAGAGCGTTGATACACTGAAAGAGCTAATAAACTGTCTGCTCAGGTAATTAGCTTTACTCTCCTATTATGAAAAATTTCAAGCATGCTAAGAGTAGAGACAATAGTACCATCACTTCCGTACACACCTGTCACCTAGATTCAACAGGTCATATTTTTCCATACTTGCCTCATCGCAGGTTTTGAGGCTGGTTGGTTTGTGTTTTGCTGATCTCAGGCAGCACGACCTTTCTCTCCTGTGCACGTCAGTGTGAGTCCCCTGATAAGGGCGTTACGTACTCGACCACAGCCCCGTGATCACAGCTCAGAAAGTTCCAGTAATCCTTCAGCATCACTCAAGGCCCCAAATTCAAATTTCCCCAGTTACACTCACTTGGTTTGTCCAAACCAAGATCCACGTAAGACCCAGGCAGTTCATTTGTTTTTGTTTTTTTTCTTCCAGTCTCTTAAGCCTCTTTTAAACGAGAACAATCCTTTCACCTTCGCTACCTGTCTTCGTTTTTCTCATGCTGTTGATTTGTTGAAGACACGAGGCTGTTTGTCCTGTAGGATATCCCATATTCTGGATTTGACTCATTACTTCCTCATGGTGCCATTAGCTTATTTTACTCTCCGTCGTATTGCTGGGACTTATCTGATTGGATACCAGTCAGGATTCAGTTTTGACCCTTGTGGCTACATGTGGTAGCGTGTGCTTCCGATCTTATCCCATCAGGAGGCGTTAGTGTCTGTTCCTCCTGGAAGAGACCCTGGGGTGTATATATAGACACTGGCATTGTGTATATAGATACACTTTTGAAATCTCTGCTTTTTGTGTTTTGTGGATTTCGGTTAGGCTTTCTCCTGAAGTTCTCTATTTCATTAAGATTTTCATGCCTTTTAGAATTGCATTATAATTGAAAAGTCATTAAAAATTCATTGTAATAGGCCCTTGTCACCAATTTCATTCACTCGTGTGTCCTACTTCTTTGTTTACGTTGATTCTTTAGTTATGCCTTTTTTGTGTTTTTAAAATTTGAAATTTTAATTTTCCTCTTTGATCTAGTACTTTGTAGTGGATTTTTGTTTTTTAAAGTTAGTTTCTAGTCTAACTATATTATGAAAAGAAAATGTGTTTCTTGATAGATACCAGTTTTCTGCAACTGCCTGTTCTCTTCAGGGCACACTGGTTGGTATATTCTTATCAGTGCCTGATTAATTATGTTATTTAAGTCTAGGTTATTTATAATAAACATGCCAGACAAATCTCCCTCTTTAATTTTGATTCTGTCAGTTTTTCTTTGTATGTAAAACATGTTTCCTTTGTAACTTTTGATGCTTGGATTCTCTTGATACTAATATTACACTGTAAGGTAATAATAATAGCTGCAAAATTGGGGCACTTCCCAGGACTACCGCAGGTTTGGTGATCAGCGGGAAGGACTCATAGTTGTGTATTCACAGTTGTGGTTTATTACAGCGAAGGGAGACAACTAGCTCAGCCTGGGGAAGGGCACCTGGGGTGGGACCAGGCAGTCCCACCCACAGGGAGCCCTGGTTGTCCTCTCGGGTGGAGTCATGTGGTACCGACCCTCCTGGTGGCGATGTGAGATGGTGGTGTGGAGTGTTGCACCCAAGCCTGGGGTCCGGAGTTTTTATCGGGGCTCTGTCACATAGACACGAGCTGACTCCAACAGCTGACCTCCATCTCCAGTCCCTCTGGAGATCGAGCCAATGCCAAGTGACCAAAGCCCTTACCATAAACCACGTTGTCAGACTGTGCGGTGCAGCCCTATCACAGAAGATGCTTGAAGAGCTTAGAGGTGACCTTCCAGCAGCCGAGGGCAAAGGCCAACCCTCTCTTTGGGCAAGATTAAATTCTTTACTGTACAGGATTAACACTCCATACCCTTCTTTTTGTATGCATTTGCTTGATGATATTATGTGTGCATTAAGTTCTTTTTAACCTTGAGAAATTTTGATTTTGTTTCTCTCTTATAAGCAAGAAATGGTAGGATTTATATTCTTTTATGCCGGTCTGAGAGGTTCTGCCTTTTCGTAGAGGAATTTAAGCCATGTACATTTATCATAAGTGAAACTTCTGTCCTTTTGTTCTGTAATTTTTTTTTGTATTTTTACCTCTGCTATATGGACCATATTGTTTGCAGATTTGGAAGAAATGGTCTTACATTTTATTACAGGTTGTCTCTGACTCCTGGTGTGCATGACAACAGTTTGGCACATCTGCATTCCTCATGTGCTTTCCTTTTTTCTGGTCTTAATTTAATCTGAAGTCATAGACCCAGCTGCTTTTTTTTTTTTTAACCTTTTCTATTTTATGATTCTGTTTCTAGATTTATTCTTGTCTTTTGCATTTAATTTCATATTTACCACAGTTACTTAAAATTTACCATGTATACACATACATTTCATTGGCTTTACTGTTTGTTGCCAGTTGTGTATATGTGTCATCTTTCCTCTTTGGATTTTTTTTTTTTTTTTTTTTTTTTTTTGCGGTATGCGGGCCTCTCACTGTTGTGGCCTCCCCCGTCGCGGAGCACAGGCTCCGGACGCGCAGGCTCCGGACGCGCAGGCTCAGCGGCCATGGCTCACGGGCCCAGCCGCTCCGCGGCATATGGGATCCTCCCAGACCGGGGCACGAACCCGTATCCCCTGCATCGGCAGGCGGACTCTCAACCACTTGCGCCACCAGGGAGGCCCCCTCTTTGGATTTTTTGTTTTGTAACTCTTGTGCGTTATCTGTTGACTTCCTGCATGCAGAAGTGTCTCTTGCTTTCATACATGAACAAGCCCTTGGCCATAAGAGAATGACTTTTAAAACATTGATCCAGGGTCTTTTAGTGTCACAGAGAGGAAATCCTGAGCCAGAGTAATTCTTTATTACTTGTAGGTGACTTGTTTATTTTTCTCTCTGCCTAAATGCTTAAGATATATTTGTTTAGCCTTAAATTATTTTTTAAAAAACCCAAAAAACAAAAAAACCACCTTTTCAGGATATATTGGAATGTAGGTCTTGTTTTTATTCATTTTACCCAACACATGATGAGCTTTTAGAGCCTGTAGACTCACACCTGCAGGCTCTGACACTTTTCTTTCGCTTGGTCAGCTGTCACTCCCTGGGGTGTCTCTGAGAGGCCTCTTCCCCTGCTGCTTCCCTGCACGGTGCCCAGGGGAGGAGCCCTCTGCTAATTTCCCTCCCTCTCCTGTGTGCTGGGTGCTGGGAAATGGTCGTTCTTAAACAGTCCTTTCCTTAAAGGGGTGTTGGAGGTGAGAACAGTAGGGGAGACTCTGTAGTCTTGAAGACTTGGGAGAAAGTCTGCAGGTGTGTCATGTCTGGGCCACCCTGTGTTACAGAGTTAGCTGGATAAATACCTTTCTCCGCCCTTTTGATATCATCTTTGTTCTTCTCTTGACTGGACTTTTTTCATACACAGTCCAAGGATGTTTTTCAGTCCATCCCAGTCAGGTGTACAGTTGGCAGCAATTACCTTCTTGTGTGGCTTTTATTTATCTTTAAGGTTTTATGCTGTTTTCTTTATTCCTTTGTGCACCATGAGCATTTTCATTAGAATTATGTAAGAAGTGTGTCTGGCATAACTGATCTGCCAGTGTTAACCTTGGTGTGTTTATTATTATCGTTTTTTCTTTACCATATCCTGCAAAACTATTCCCAGCACCGTACTTCACTTTCCCGTGGCTGTCGCCCTGCTGTTCCCTTCTGGGCTTCAAAGCCTTGAAGCCCAGGTTCTCCCCGGTTGCGGTGGTGCCTGTGGGGCCTCCTTACAGGAAAGGCCGGCTGTTCCTCAGTCCCTCTGACCCTCACCTGGGCAATCACTTGTTTTAGTGGCAGGTCCAGCCCCATCAACTGCTCCTTCTGAGAACACCTGTGGGCCTGGCCTCCTTTACCATACGCTAGGTGAGGGGTCGCCGAGGGGAGAGGCCCAGGCAGAGCGGCAGCGCGTGCTGCTCAGGACATGCGTGGCCCTCCCTCCGTCCGTGTGTTGCTGCTGCTCCAGGAGTGGCTGCCACTCTGTTGAGGGACGCAGATAACCTCGGCGCGCACTTATCCAGGACCCCCTTTTCTAAGTGGGCTCCTTTGTACCTGCTAGTCTTCAAAGGAGTAGTGGGAATTATGTTATTATTGTTTTCAGTATAACTGAGGAAGGAAAGAATTCATGGAGTACCCAACCAATTTAGATGTAATTTATGTATGATTTAGCCACTCTGATAAAAATTTGGTAGAGTAAGAAGTAGAGAACTAAATGTTTGAAAAGCTCTATATAAATCTGAGTTATTAATACATCTCACCCTAACCCTGCCTAGTGTCCTCTCTTAGTATTATCCTCAGAGGTCGGTACCTGGACCAAGTTGGGCCATACCTGTCTTTGTACACGTCAGGAGCTAAGCATGCCTGTTTTTCAAGAGTTGTTTAAGAAAACAAGGGAGAAGAATGTGTGCTAGAGGCCCCCTGTGGCCCCCAAAGCCCTCAATATTTCTGTGTGTTTCTTACAAAAGTAGTTTGCCAGTCTCTGGTGTAGCCTGAAATGCCTGCCGCACACAGGCCGGTCGCAGCATTCAGTGGTTAGAGCCTGCAGCTAGCTTGTGGATGGCCGTGTGCCTGACACTCCTGAGGGACTCCACCTGCACTCATGCCTTTCCTTAGTGCTCACCTAATAAAGGCGTTATATAAATGCTTACACAAATATTATGAATTCTTAAATTGAAATTAGAAAATTCGATGTCCACATTCTGTTAGAGAGTTCAATGAAACAACTCATTTCTTTGAATCAGGAGGCCGTCTTTCTGTAACTGACTTTTCTTTGAGTAGAACTTTCACATACAGACTTTTTTGTTTCCCAAATATAGATTTATGGTGTTCAACTGCTTCACATATTTAAGTTTTAATACATGAGAAACTTTAGCAAGCTTGTGACTGTGGACTGAGTTGCTCTTTTTTTTTCTTGAGGTTTTCCTGCTTATCAAGGTCACAAATTTTTTTTAATTAATTAATTTATTTTTGGCAGCGTTGGGTCTTTGTTGCAGAGCGCGGGCTTTCTCCTTGTGGCGAGCGGGAGCTACTCTTCGTTGCGGTGCACGGGCTTCTCATCGCGGTGGCTTCTCTTGTTGCAGAGCACAGGCTCTAGGCACGCGGGCTTCAGTAGTTGTGGCGTGAGAGCTCAGTAGTTGTGGCTCGCGGGCTTTAGAGCGCAGGCTCAGTAGTTGTGGCGCAAGGGCTTAGTTGCTCCGCAGCATGTGGGATCTTCCCAGACCAGGGCTCGAACCCGTGTCCCCTGCATTGGCAGGCAGATTCTTAACCACTGTGCCACCAGGAAAGCCCCCAAGTTGCTTATTGAGTTATACTATTTAAAAATGTTTTCAGAGAAAATAAAAAGTCAAGTGACCCAGACCTTGGGTTATTTGCATTAGTTTTCTGGAAAATAGGATTGTCTTTATCAGATCCCAGTGTCTCTGGGTCCTCATGCTGGCTGACAGCCTGAGGGGTCTGCTGTGTGGAGATGGGCGCAGGAAGCCGCTTTGTGGCAGAACAGGGCTGTGAGCCATGCAGCAGCCTGGACCTGTGGAGCGGCAAGGGGCCTGTTAGTAGCAGAGAATGTGGCTGGGGACTTGTTTAGTGCAGACTCTGACTTAGAAGCAGCATTCGAGCAGAAGCTCTCAGGTGTAACCTCTTAACTGCCACCGATAGACCGGGAGCGGTGACCACCTAATAACATGCCACGTGGCCACTGGCTCCCTTCCAGCCAGGACTGTCGGAAACACAGCAGCCTTTGCTCGGGAGCAGTGCGAACAGATGTGCTTGTTTGGAACATAGGCGTCTTTCTAGTTTCGCTTTTTAATATTTGGGCTTTTTTATCTCCGTTCCTTAAAGATAGGAAAGTTCTTTTCCATTTAACTTAATCAGTTCAAGGTATGTGGAAATGTTTCATGTCATCACATAATCCAAATTTAAAATATTAGATGAATAACTTTCTTTTCATTCCTGAATCAACCAAGACAATTAAAAATACAGTAGCTGGTTTTCCCCCCAAATATATATATTTTTTCTTCCTATGAATGTGTTTTTTTCAACAGAGAAGCAATATATTTTTAGAGTTTCATGCAAAATTTGAGGTTGTTTTACAAAAAAGTATAAAAAAGGACAAGATTAAGACTAGAAACTAATTAGAAGAAGAAGGCGATGTTCAAAGCTCATTTGACCCAGAATTCCCTAACCAGTGAGTCAAGGGAAACCAACTAAATTGTAATTGATTAAAGAAACGCACATCAATTTTGCATAGACAGACTTTTTTTCCCTGTAAATCTGCCACTCCTGACTGGTGGGTTGAGGCAGAACCTGTCAGTTCCTTCTAAGGAGGAGTTTGAATGTTAGAGGAGAGCTCATGTCCTGGAGTGCTGCTGCCCTGGAGTCCTGCCGGGACGCTGGGGAGTGAGCTGTCCTGCTGCGGAGTGTGTGCTGGAGCATGTCCGGTGAAGGCATAGAATCCTGGCTGTCTCAGCAGCTGTTATTTTGGAAAGAAGTCTTGTATTTGCAACTGAATGCAGTTCCCCACTGACATAGTAGTTCTGTTGTTCCCAGTTTACAGATGTGGAAACAAAGGCTGAGGGGATTTGGGTCACCTGTCCATGCAGTGTGGGCAGGACGTGGTGAAGCTTCTTGTCCTGGGATCACACCACTTGAGCTCAAATTTGGGGTTTGGCTTTGTGACCTTGGTCAACTTATTTAATTTTACTGAGCTGTGGTTTCCCCATCTGTGAAATAGAAATAACATTAGAAGCTCATCATTGGCTTCTTACCAGATATGCATCGTACATTAGAAACTTATCATGGTGCTCTGCTTATGGTCATGTCTCAGTCATGTTTGCCTTGCTATTTTTATTACTTTTACTGTGTCACAGTTGCATTTGAAATTGTATTTGGAGATTTGTTTTGAAAATTTTCTTAATGAGTCACCTGAGCAAGCCTGATCTGCTGTTTAAAACCTCCTCTCTTCAGTAGGTAAAAGTCTTTAAATATAAATTAACGCTTTCCTAATACTCTTTATCAGAATCACTCAGATGTGCGTCAGTATTAGCAAACAACTCCAGTGTAATTCGTACATCCACAAATTGACGTATTGGTAGATGTTACTAGATATTTCTTGAGAACCTCCAGGGAAATAATTACAGACTGAATAGAATATGAATAATATGTATTTTGTCATGTTAAATCCCAAGGCTGAAATTAAATATTTTGAGGTTGATAGATATCAAATAGTAGTATTTCTATTTTGTAGTTGGTGAAGCTGAGAAATAAGAATGACTTTCTTATGGCCAGATATCAAAGATATTAGTTATTTAAGCCTCACTTTTCTTTTTTAATTCAACCGTCTTTACCACTCAGCCTTGGTGATCAGATGACTAAGTTCGTGTATTTTGTACTATTTTAATAGCATTAAACTACCATGACTTAATACTGGTGTCTGCTGGTTACTTTGCAGAGTTTGTGCAGAGTTTTTGTGTGTTTGTGCTTCTTTCTAGCAGTGAAAATATGACCATTTTTTATGCTGTTTAAAAATGTCATTTTGACGTAATGTTTTCCCATCCATTAAAATAGCCTGTATTTTAACTAGATCCTTTTTTCTAGCCATCCATCAAAAACTAGAAGCGGATGGAACGGAAAAAGTAGAAGGATCCATGACGCAGAAACTGGAGAATGTTCTGAACAGTAAGTTTTGTCCTACTACCCAAAACTATTTATGGACTTCATAACAAGCTTTGATACAGTTCTTGGACCTGGCTTCACAGACAAGGCAGTAAGTTGTATTTTAGTATTTATTTCTAAATAGTAGTGATTTAGTGAACATAAAGGGGAATAAAAACATTGAAAATGAATGTTCTCTTTCTGTTTGCATTTTATTTATGAGAACTCATCATTTGAAAGCAAGCCAGTGTACTTCTTAAAAAGTAAAATTTGCTACCATAAAGGAGGCCAGGATATAAATAGCATCATCAAAGATAGAAAAATGCCGCAGCAGTAACCAAGATTGTCATTGACCAAAACCTGAAAAAGCATCTTCAAGTATGTGCCAGCGTCAATGCAAATAACATCAGCTACTAGAGTGACAGATACCGAGCTGCTGTCTATTTATTTGTGCCTTACCTTTTTCCAAAACAACTTTAAGGCAGCTGCATACTTGAGTGTTTCCAGCTCTGAGACATTTTATAAGAATTGTAGGTCAAGAGAAACTGATACATGCAGTTTGAGGCCCTGTCCACCTCCCCTTCTTTTTTCTGACATCTGTACTTCCAGCTACTTATCCTACTGATTTAGAAGAAACTCATCAGATAAATCAATCCCTATTATAATATTAGTGGCCTAAAAGTAAATTATTCTCTTCCACGTATGTAGTAAAAACATTTGACAAGGAGCAGTAACGCCCAGGGGACTCTCCTAGTCTTCAAGTATAAGCATATGTAGCATATGATTTCTCCAGGAAGGAGAGTGGTTGAGAATAACTGGAACATTTAAGAACCCCGGCATTGGCTCTTTAGTGATTCTATGAATGCAGGACTGTGATGACAAGTCAGTTTTGCACGTCTAGCTTAATTTAGTCCCATCAGCAAAAGTTTCTGAGCTTTTTTATAAATATCTATTTGTCATTGACCAAAACCTTTTTCAGGTCTTGGTCAATGACAAATCTCTAAACCTGGGGATAGCTCTGATAATAAAAGTGTTTCCTAGAAAGAAGCTTTAATTTGATACAGGCTTTCCTTGGTAGTAGAATTTGAGTACTTGGATTTCATCCCCAAATTTATGAGTTTAACAGCACTTTACATTTTTTTGTCTCTGGTTGTTGGTATTATTATCATCATCATCACCATTTTGCCTTGAGATTTTACCTCGTTCCTTGTTCTCATCTGAGAACCAAGTCACCAGCTTTGTTCAAATGGATATATTCTGAATTCAGCCCAAATAAGCATTACTAAAGCTATTTCTATATTAACATAGGCATTTTAAGGTCTTGGATGGGTATTTTCTGTTTAGGGATGTTATCTTCCCTGGAGAAGTTGCCATCAAACCATGATATCTGTTTAAAAAAAAGATTATTTCAGTAACTTTTAAAAAGTGGCTTGTGAGAACAGTCTGACTTAGTAAGTACCTCATTGTATCAGTAGAAGAAAATGGATATTTGCTCAGGTTTGGAAAAAATGACGATCTGTTTCATGGGTGAGGCCTGACATAGTATGTTAACGTAATTTTTTTGTTTTCAGTAGTTTAGGTAATTCTCCTTTGTGACTTGTGGTATAAAATTTGTAAGGGAAATGGTTTTACTTCTGTTCCTTTATAAGCACAAACTTTTTCTAGAAATGTGTCCTTTTAACTTTCTACTGAAATTTGCTCTTTTTTGGGTAAAGTCGGCTTAACGTGAATGTCACTTCTTTGAGACTCAGGACTTTCTGGGATAAACATTTCCTGTAGATTATATTCTTTTGTAACAATCCATTTTTCCTAGAAACATTTTTATGTCAGCTGGATGTTGATGTTTGCTATCTTAGGGTAAGTCGTGTTAGTTTAGGTCAGCTTGGCCAACATTTGTAAGACTGGTTGTGTCAAGTGCCCTGCTGGGTCCAGCGTCGAGTATGGAGCTGGGAGGGATGTGGCTGCCGCCCAACAAGCAGGTCCCCTGCCCCGACGGCGTGCCCAGGTCACCGATTCACCGATCTTCGGGAGCTGTACCACTGGGGAACTGAAACAGAAATTATGCAGGAGTGCAAAAGTAGTCCGGTTTGCTTAAATTACATATTTTTTCTTTTTTTGGAATTTCTATTTCTCCATTTATTTATTTATTTATTTATTTATTAACATCTTTATTGGAGTATAATTGCTTTACAGTGGTGTGTTAGTTTCTGCTGTATAACAAAGTGAATCAGCTATATGTACACATATATCCCCATATCTCCTCCCTCTTGCATCTCCCTCCCACCCTCCCTATCCCACCCCTCTAGGTGGTCACAAAGCACCGAGCTGATCTCCCTGTGCTATGCAGCTGCTTCCCACTAGCTATCTATTTTACATTTGGTACTGTATATAAGTCCATGCCACTCTCTCACTTCATCCCAGCTTCCCCTTCCCCTTCCCCGTGTCCTCAAGTCCATTCTCTGCGTCTGCTTAGATTATATTAATGCTTTAATCTTGTGTATAATTACATACTAACTTATGTGCGTTTTCCCTGAGTTATTTTAAATGAAAGTTTTTTAAATTTGGGCAACCTTTTTCACTTTTAAGTTTCTAAAGGGTGATGTTGACTAAGAAATTCAGTCCCTTTTGTTCAGAATTTATCAACGTTGAAGCCTTTCATTGAAATTCTTTTTTGTTTTCACTGATACATGTTTCTCATATTTGCCTTGGTATTTAATAATTCCTTCTTGATTTCAAGCCAGTGATGAAGTGATGATTGTTAATTTCTACCAAATTCACATATCTCACTCTGTGTTGTTACCTATTCCGAGAGCATAGAACAGTGCCGTCCAACAGAACTTCTGCCATGATGGAAATGTAGCTCTTGAGCACTTAAAATGGAACTAGTACTGCTGAGGAATTTAATTTTTATTCAATCTTAATAATTTGGCTTTAAGTCGAAGTAGGCCCGTGTGGCTGGTGCGGCTGGGCTAGGCAGGCAGGTGTGGGGAGGGACCGTGCGGTTTAGGTGTGTGTCGCCAGAGCTGGGACAGCTAAACCTCTGTGCCCCTCACTGGCATCAGGGCTTGCTCCCAGAGTCCACAGATGCTCAGCCCCCGCGGTAACCCTGGGAGGCTTGTGCTGTAACCTTCATTTTATTGACGAAAAACTGAGGCTCAGAAGGATTGAACACGTTACCTAAAGTCACATCAGCAGTAAGTGGCAGAGCTGGGATTTGTGTCTATGCATCTGGCTCTGAGCCTGCGCTTTAAACTACAGACTGCCTTGCTGGTTTGGGATGCGTGGGTTTCAGTGACCAGTATTCTTGCCACGTTGCATCAAGTACACACCTGGTTGCTAGCTCTGCGGTCCACTGAACGTTCACCAGTAACATGCCCAGCTGCTCTTCCTGCAGAGTTGGGGGGACCCACTGCAGACGCTTGCCAGGTCCTGCTCAGACAGCAGAGTGTGCCCGTGTGCAGCCTCCTCGTCTCCCAGAGAGAAGCTTGCAGACATTTCACAGACATGGAGACTCAGAAGGGGAAGTTGGCCCACAGAGATGAAAGTGCATCAGAAAAGGGAAAGTAGTGACAGTGTGAGGAGAATTCAAATCCAGCATGACTTGGATTGTAGAAGTGGCTGTGGTGGGGTGTGGACACTGCCACTGGGAGCCCCGAGGAGCCCAGTAAGGGTGGACTCCCCCACCGAAGCCAGGAAGGTGTGACGAGGGGGTAAGGCTGTCCCAGAGGGAGTGAGGCCGACGGAGCGCTCAGAGCTGACCCGTGAAGCTGGAAGTACAGCAGACAGACGTGGAAACGAGCGTGATTGTTTGTCAGAGCACAGAAGAGATGCTTGATACGTGCTGTAAACTTTATGACAAGAAGAGGCGGGCTATCTTGATTATATTTTTTACAATGAAATTAAACACTTGAATTTTCAGTGTTTCTAATGTTTTTTGTTATAGTGTGCTAAATAAAAATTAGTTTTACTGTTTTTTCATTTTCTTACTGATCTATAACCAACAGTAAGCAAGTTTTTAATGTTTCAGCAAAAATTTTTTTTTTTTTTTTTTTTTTTTTGCGGTACACGTGCCTCTCACTGTTGTGGCCTCTCCCGTTGCGGAGCACAGGCTCCAGATGCGCAGGCTCAGCGGCCATGGCTCACGGGCCCAGCCGCTCCGCGGCATGTGGGATCCTCCCGGACCGGGGCACGAACCCGTGTGCCCTGCATCGGCAGGCAGACTCTCAACCACTGCGCCACCAGGGAAGCCCAGCAAAAAAATTTTAAGTCACAGAACAAGCGTCGTTTTCGCATTGATTATTAGGATTGCTTGCTCTGCTCGGTTCAGCTGCCCGATCACTGACGTGGTCCTACACGTGGGCCCTGTGCTGTCCTCCCTCAGGGGACAGAGTCCTGGGCACTGGTTCTGAGGCTGGTTGCTGGTACTTGCCCTGTAAGCGTTTATTGAACACTCTTATTCCTCTTCAGGGACAGGAGGGTGAAACTTGCGCTTTACTTCTGAGAGTTTATAATCCAGTGCAAAGTAGGGCCAGATAGGCAGGGGATTAAATTGTGGTGTGACAGTGCTCTGCTGGTAGGGGTCCCGGAGCCCCACAAGGGGCACCTGATGGAAAAGTGGCTGGAGAGAGGACGGGGGAGGGCTGCGAGCCTCAGGAGAGGAGGGGGACAGGCCAGGCAGGCTGACACTGGCCGGTGGGCACTAAGTGGGGCAAGGTGCATCCCGGGCGGGGCAGGCCGCATGAGGAGGAAGGTGCTGACCTCACGGGAGATGGCTGTGGGCCATTAAGCAGGACCGAGTACCCTGGGGTACAGACGTGAGGGCTGAGGCTGCCAGGTCGAGGGGTCTGCTTGTGACAAGCTCTCTGTGCGGCGTTGTGAAATTTGTCTTTATCCTGAGACTACTGGTGAGCCGTGGGAGGATTTTACATAAGGAAGTCACATGGTGAACTTTTAAAAAAGCATTCTGCCATCTGTCCAGAGAATGCAGTGGAGGGAGCTGGATAGAGACCAGGAGGGAAACCAGAGTGCGCACTGGTGACCTGAGGGCGGCTGCGGGACCCCGGCGTCAGGCCTGGCTGGGGACAAGTACTAGGTGGCTCAGGTAGTGACCTTGTTCATGTAATGTCGCCCTGTAATGTCAGATAGCTGCCTGTCTGGCCGTTTTCTGGAGTCTGTTAAGAGAAATGAGACACACAGCAGGTTGTTCAGTCTCTGTGTGTCCTGGTTTTGCTATGAATTTAAGTATACATTGAAAAGTTACCTTAAATTTCATTCAGCTTTATTGTTCCTGGGGTAAATTGTGTCGTGGGTGTGTAGGGGGAACCCTCCTCCCATCCCCCCCCCCCCAGCTCCCATCAAGCAGAGACACAGGTTATACATCACCCATACCGTCCTCTGTGCTGGGTGCCAGTGCCGTGGAAAGGGGCCAGAGAGAGCTTCGTGTTTACTTTAATAAACATGCTTGAAATGACCAGGCGCCATCAGAAGTACATGACTAGCTTTTGTGGATGACGGGTTCCTGGCACAGTTGCAGTGTTTTTCCATCTGTGAGGGCAGGTATGAGTTTGATTGGTCAGTGGGCAGTACTGCAGTGACTTGTCTTCCCATCTTATTCTCCAGCTCTGTTGAGATATAGTTGACATGGGACATTGTGCAAGTTTAAGGTGTTCAGTGTGATGGTTGGATACCTGTCCGTGATGCCGCGTGTTCACCCCACCCCCCACCCCCCGCCAGCACTGTCGCCACACGTAATTCCATTTGTTTGTGATGAGAATGTTTGAGGTTTCTTCTTGAAGCCACTTTCAGGCTACAGTACAGCACTGTGAGCTCTGTTTCCGATGCTGTGCATCACATCCTCCGAGCACATCCATCTCCCTGTGGCCCCGGCCTGGCCTGCTTACAAGAGCTCGGCTTTTCAGGCTCCATGTGTAAGTGGAGCCACTCAGGGTCTGTCTTCCTGTGACTGCGTGTGGCGTGGAGCCCTCTGGGTCCGTCCGCATCTCCTTGTCTCATGCTGAGGAAAATACCACTGCCCTGCCGGCCCAGCTGAGGCCAGTGCCATTGCCGTCAGTGCAGGGGGGCGTCCACCCCCGGGACCATGAGGCAGTGCCCCTGCGGGGGGAAGGGGACAGCCTTCAGCCTGCACGTGCCCAGGGCTGCTCGTGGGCTGGCGCAGGTGGCCTTCAGGGCAGCCCTGCCTCCGCTCGTGGGGCCAGCGTGTCCTTCTCCTCTCAGCCGCCCTCAGGTGAGGCTGGTGAGCTGCTGCTGCCTTTTTATCTGCTTGCACAAATCTCGGTTTCCCTGCTTTCGTTTCTTTTCTTACTGTCTATAATCATCCAGTTATCAGAGCTATGAACTCCCAACATTTTATTGTGAATGCAGTAAAGTTTGCAACACAATAATTTATGGACAGAAATTATCTATAAATTAAAATCATAATTTCATGACTTAAAATTTGTACATAAACTAGAATTCTCTATATGTATACATTTCTGTGTAGCTAAATTAAATTTTATAGTTTATAATTTCTGCCTATAAGTTTTTCTGTATTAAATATTTATATTTTATTTAATGTTAAGCAGATTTTCTACCTGTGCTTGTTATAATTTCTAGGGGAGTTTGAAATTATTAGTTTGTATTTTTTTATTGCCTTTAAAATAAGATTAAAAAAAATCTAGTTTTGATATTTTGTACTCCTTCATTGTAGGGAAAGTGCTTGGGGATTGAACATCCGCAGCGCACACTTAAGTAATCAACCTTTAAAAATATTCAGTCCCCATTCACGTATCTAATTCATTCATGAAGCCTCAATTCGTGAAGTTTATTTCTAAATGATAAACAAATGCTTAATATTAATTTTCTTCCAAGAAAAATACTTTTAACCTTAATCACATTTCCAATATTCATTTAGTCATCATTATATTATATGGTTTGGTGGCAAGAAGGGAATATTTTTTTTTCTCAGAGTAGAAATTTAGCATTCTACATTAAATAGCGGGTGGTGAAAATAGCTGTCCTGACAAAACAAAGTTTTTATACCAGGCCTTTAAAATTTCAACAGAATTTAAACATTATTTAGATAAAACAATTATGTTACAAAGATGACTTTTAACACACTCAGGCCACCCACAGTGTGGACCAGAGAATGCGGCAGGCCAGCCACCCAGCGAGACTGAGGTTGTTTTTTTCATCTTTGCTTAAAGTATAGTCACTAGACCAGATAATGTAGAAACTTTTTATGAGCAGTGGTCAAACAGCCAAAAAAAGTTTATCCTTTTTCTTCCCTTTCCTTGTGACTAATTAAAAATAATTCACAAGTTGAAAAAGCTTAACTATTTTTGTACACAGTAAATTTTGTTTTAGATAAAGAAACTCTTTCATTACAGTGATTCATAGAGTTTGAGGTCTTTAAGGTAAAAAAAAAATACATATATATAGAATGTCCAGTTTGTGTATCATTTTAAGAAATATTAAGCTGATTTAAGAAATATTCATTAATAGTGGTGTGTTAAAGTTTGACATTTTAAATTGCTTATATCATTTTTTGTGCCTGCTACATAAATAGATAATTTTATGTAGAAGTAGGATTAGGTCTAAAAATATTTCTTTTGAACAACTTTTCTGAAAATTTTTTTCCATTTTTTTAATTACTATGGATATGTAAATATTGAATCCAGAGAATTTAACTAGTGTACTTGTGTGTGCACGCATGTATATGTGTGGGTTTTAACCTGTTGTCTGAATTAATGAAACAACCTAAGGGTCCATAATGCTATAAAGCTTAAAAGAAGCTAAAATAAACGTAGATTGACATTAGACAATTTATTTGGGCCCGGTAAGTATGGTTATTCTTAATTGGATACCATTAGTTGGTAAACACACATGAAAAGACTTCACAGGCAAAAAGGAAATTGTATTTTAGCAAACCGTAAAAAAAACTCCAATATAGCTGACTTTTAGAAAAGTCTACTGAGTTTTAATATTAAGTGCAATAGTAGTCTAACATTTTATTTCTTTTGTCCAGTGACACGTTTTCTGATTACAATTAGTTTTTATCTAAGTTTCTTTTTTGTCCTTTTAAAATAGGAGCAAGTAACACTGCGGACACATTATTTCAAGAAGTCTTGGGTCGTAAGGACAAGGCAGATTCCACTAGAAATGCACTCAATGTGCTCCAGCGATTTAAGTTTCTTTTCAACCTTCCTCTAAATATTGAAAGGAATATCCAAAAGGTAGAGTGCATATTTATGTACCTATGGTCATAGATGTCATAAATTTTAAAGAGTTGTTAAGATGTTTTTTATCTTAACCAAATGTCTTCATTAAACTTTACTGACAGTCTCCAAAATGTTTCTTTATTTTAAAGGGTGATTATGATGTGGTTATTAATGATTATGAAAAGGCCAAGTCACTTTTTGGGAAAACGGAGGTGCAAGTTTTCAAGAAATGTAAGATTTGTTTATTACTTTTAGATTTTCTACTTTGCTTTTACAGGAAGAATGTGGAATGTAGTCTGCAAAGAATGTTACATTCGTTTTAGTTTTTGTTTATATGGTGCCCTTTCTCAAGTGTAAGACAGTTACTTCAGAAGTAACACGATGGCTTTTCTTACTAAGATGGAGTGAAAACTGTAGGATAGGTTAGTCTTGGACATTCTTTACTGCTTGTTAATCATGTTGCTAGTTAAAGTCTTTTCTTCTGGAAAGAATCAATTATAGATATTTTACAGAAATGGAAATCTACATTTTAATCTTCCCTCTTCAGAAAGACCAATATATTTATGAATTTTAACCCTACTTTAAACTAAACAACTTTTGAAATTATCTCTAAGGCTAGAGTTACAGAAAATAAGAAAAGCCTAAAATGCCTTATGGTCATGCCTTATTAACTGGGAGAAATATCACAGGGCTTGATTAAATTTGTAAATAATTTTATTTTTATTGTGGTAAATTTACATGCAGTGATATACGCAGGCTTACATGTTGCAGCTCAGTGAGTTTGACAGATACACACGCCCATGGAACCCACACCCTGGAGAGAGCGTTTTCATCACTCCGGAAATTTCCCTCTTGCCTCTTCTCAGTCGCCCCTCTACCCCAAGGCAGCCACTGTTCTGCTTTCCGTAATTGGATTTTAAATTTTCATTCTGTTAAGTCGTGTAATTCTTTCCTTTTTAAACAGATTATGCTGAAGTAGAAACACGGATTGAAGCTTTAAGAGAATTACTTCTG
Organism: Mesoplodon densirostris; assembly: GCF_025265405.1. Taxonomy (NCBI): domain Eukaryota; kingdom Metazoa; phylum Chordata; class Mammalia; order Artiodactyla; family Ziphiidae; genus Mesoplodon; species Mesoplodon densirostris. The sequence continues at coordinate 1,170,339 of NC_082670.1, read as the reverse complement.
GATAAGTTGCTTGAGACACCATCGACCTTACATGACCAAAAACGTTATATAAGGTAAACCTTCTGCAAGAATTTTGACAAATCACACGTGTCTGGATAGTGCTGCATACATCATGTAACTCTTAAAGCTGATTTGGGGGAAATTGGGAGATTGATGAAATGGTAAAAGGGAAGACAAGTAGCAGAAATTTAGGGATACCTAGTGTAGAACACCAAAATTCTTTTGTGTACTCAAAAATTTGGTAGCACTCACTCTTTAAAGGCAAGAAAATCCTGCCGGTTTGGAGAAAGGAAAAGTAGCCTCATTGCACCTCTCCTCCCGTCCACAGCATCTTCCCCAGCCCGGGGTTGTGGGGGGCTCCCTGTGGGCCCCTGCAGGTGGGGACTCCCTGACTGGCTTAGAGGGTGGCACCGTCCCACAGGCGGGAGAGTCTCTGGTGCCCCGAGAGTGGCCAGGGCTCAGCAGCAGAGAAAATTCTGAAAACTTTCAGTCTTGAAAAGGAAGTGGGAGGGCTTATGTGAAAAAGACAGCAGTAACAGCAAAGGCCGTGGACACCACAGCATAGAGGAACCATGTTGCCCGAGAGGGAGGGGCTTCAGCACGCGCAGGGGCGTGGGAACTGCTGACTGCCCCCCCCAACCCCCCGAAACAAGCCTGCGCAGCTGTGTCTGAGCCTCACTGAGCCTCACAGCCGCCATGCGGCGTCTGCATCACACCTGGCGCGCAGGTGAGGACCTGGGACTCAGAGCGGTCACTGCTCAGCGCGCACCGCCACAGGCCTCCCTGTCTGTCTGGCTTCACAGCCTGTCTTTGCTTTTCTCTAAGTGCCCCCAGAGGAAAGAACGCATTTGGGAGATTTTTCTGGCCCGTAGAATCATAGACATCTAATGCTGCAAATAAACTGCACGTTAGTTATCCAACCGTTTTTTGGTTTTTTTTTTTAACATGTAAAGTAACAGAGTTCCAGGAAGGTTAATCTCTCATGTAGGAAACATAGCTGGTTAGCATCTGGCCTGTGTTCTGCTGTGTTGCTTCACTAATCAGACTTTGTGTCTATTTACCTGTTTACACTTCTTATTCTTTTTCATTTGCTGATAGTCATACGTTAAACCTTATTGAGTGCAGGATTTCTTTGTGTAGCAAATTACCATTTATGTAGATTACTCATGTGCAGTTCCTGTGACTGGTTAACCTACTGGATACCCTTTAAAAGATGTTGGGTGTTAAAAAAGATCCTTTTAAATGGCCTATTTAATGTTTTATTACCTGTCATTTTAAAGGGAAAAGAACAAGAATGTCACTGAGAATGTCAAGTCATTTACTTATTTTTTAATCATTATTTTATTTTTGATACTTTGAGAAGATACTGAGCAATTTTATCATCCTTCTTCAATTACGGGTTTCATTATTAATGAATAGGAAAAACAATATCACAACCAGCCCAGATATCTGTTGGACTTTGTAATCTATGGCGTGCAGTCCTTTGAGCACCGAGTGGGGGTGAGACTCTCGACTTTATCATCAGCAAAACCCCATCTCTTAGCTCCCACATAACCGAGTTGCACAGGGAATGAGCGAGTCAGGTTGCCCCTGTGTCGTCGTGCTGTTTTTCACTGCTGTGTCCACCTAGAGACATCCTGACGCTGTCACTCTCCTCACTCTGGTGAGGCTAGTAGCTCAAGTAAGAAGCAAAGTAGCACCTGCTTCTTCCACGCCAGTGTGGTTCTGTCCTGGGTAATTGTTAAAAATCATGTTCGAGTGTGGCTAAAGACTTGAATTCTTAAATTTTAAAATTTTGAGCCTATGCTCATCATAATGAACATTCCTTACCTTCTGCCCTCTAAAAACGTTTTTTAGAAAGTGTGCTCGGATAACCCGTATTTCAAATAAATAGCAATAACCTGTATCATGTGCTAAGCCAAGATCTTTGAAATGAAACTACATACTAAAAGAAAAGAAGAAGCTCATTGGATTAAGTCATTTAACCAAGGAAAAGCCTAGCACAAGTTGTGCTTTTGAACTGAGACACTGCTGAGTTTCTGCGACAACAAATTTATCTTTCTTTATAAAACTTTTTTATGTAATACCCATTAGCAAGATGATAGAAAGAGGATTATTATTAAATTTTGGGAGGACCTAGTCAGCATACTGAAAAGACATAATCTGAGAAGATGCTGAGCAGAAAGGCATGTTGATCTTGCTGTGCTGCTCGAGAGCGAGCCCTGTGATGGCCCCTCTGTGTGCTGCTGGCGGTGTGCACAGAGGGAGGGAAGCCGCCCTCCGACGGGGACGGTGCTGTATTTACTGCTGCTGCCGATCTGGGGTTGCTGTTGAGTGCCAGCGTCAGGAGGAGGTGCAGCAGGAGTCTCGGGGCAAAACAGACCTGTCTGAGGACACCTCCAGCAGACAGTCCCTCCCCGGCAGGAAGGGTGGAAGCGCACGTTTTGGGGAAAGAAATGGCACAATGTACTATTGGTCATATTTACATTCCAGAGGATAGAAGAGGAAAGCCTGTGTGAGGGGAAGACTCAGCTTGGGTTTTGAAGGCTTTGTTGGACGTCACCTGTTAGATCCTCCCGGGGACGCTGTTCATTGATTTGCCAGACTCTCAGCACAGGCAGCCTCCTGGCCCCTATAAATAGAGGGTCATGGCTCGGGTAGGAGAGGAGCCCGCACAGGACACCCCGCTGTCCTCGGAAACCATTCTTCCCCGTTAGCCCGCGGAGGTCAGGGGAGGTGGGTCGTTCCTGAATGTGATGTCAGGTTTCTTCTCAGTATTTTATTTGTCACTAACTTGTTTCTCCTCTAATCAGCTGCTAATTGAGAAGACTGAGTAAGGAAATACTCAGTGTTGCAGAAGCTGGGGAGGGAAGCCCAGGTGTGTCCCTGCGTGTTTAGAGGTCACAGCTTGTCACCATTAATTAAAATTTATTCTTGAACAAAACTTTTAACCCCAAGACAACAGACAGCTTAGGGTTTAAGAGTTATTTTAAGACAATAAGTCCAGCTTTTGAGGTTGATTTAATTGGATTTAACTTGTTATATTTATATATTTCATGAGGACCGAGTTTTGAATAATATTTGGCAGAAAGTTTTCAACTGAACTCTACTTCAGTTGTCTATCTGGGTTTGGAATTTTTACAGAGAAAGAAGACTTTAAATATTTTAAGAACTATTTTAAAACTAAGAAAAATGCCCATCTATACTGTATTTTCTAGAGAAATACCTTCTCATGAATTAGAGTTCAGACTTAGAAGTCAGTGCTTGCTATCACCAAATCTCTTTGTGTAATAAAGTGGTCTTAAGTTGCAGTTGCCCTGTTTGGATCCTACAGAAAAAAGGGTCACACTGCCACCTGGTGGCCGTATTTCAGACCAGAAAGGAATGAAGAAATACTCATGCTGAGGCCTCTGCTGGCTCCCACCTGTTTCCTGTGTGACAGAGAACTAAGTAGAAACACTGTGAACAAAACGTAACCGTAAAGATACGCTCTCACTGGGCATTATAGGGACATGGCAAGTTGTCTTTGTCTCCTTGGTTGTATTTTTATAAAGTCCTAACTTCTTAAAATGTAGGTTTATTGTTTGTTAATTGCATGAAAAAGAAATCTGAATATATTTCATTTAGAACTGAATATTAAAGACTAGTATTGACGAATGCTTTACTAATTGACAAAATTTTAGGTTTTCTTAAAAGTGATGACTTTAAGGTATGCTGGCTTTCCTCTTGTCCTCATTATGGCTGTGCAGCAGAAGCTGACTGGGTCAACCTTGGCCTTGTTGTTTCAGGTACCTGTCTGACCTCCACGCGCCAGGCGACCCTGCGTGGCAGTGCATCGGAGCCCAGCACCGATGGATCCTCCAGCTCATGCACAGCTGCCAGGAGGGCTGCGTGCGGGACCTCAAAGGCAAGGCCCTTTCTCCCTGCGTGCGTCCTCCCCCTCGTCACTCGACACACTCTGGGAACGCTCTTGATTGAGGGATGAGTCGTTCTCTTTGTAACTATACCTGCCCCCCACCCCGGTTAGCATCCTCCCTGGGCGAGTAAGAGAGCAGGGGAGGGAGAAAGGCCTCTCAGCATGCCTGTCTCATGGTTGACTGGCAATGTTGACAAAGGTTTGGCTTACGGAACAGTTACCTCTTGTGGAAGTGACACGATGTTGTAGAAATGATAGTAGTCTTGATCAACAGGAACAGTACACTCACTATTCCATCAAGTGCATGTTGAGCCCTGCTGCGCACCAGGCACCAGGCACGTCCAGGTGCACGGACGCAGTCCCAGCCCTCATGGAGCTCAACTAACCAAGTACCCGGTTGTGACTGGTAGATGGCGGGTTTGGGGACGTGTCTCAGACAGGGCTCTGTGTTAGCAGAGAACCTAGAGGATGAGGAGTGCCTGCCGGGCCGCCTCCAGCACAGGCCCTGAGGAGAGCGGAGGAAGAGTCACAGCTGGTTCACAGCCATCACAGTGGCGGGACTTGAGGCTGGGTGAGGAGGCCCCGGGCCTGGATGGACTTTGTCCAGGGGTTTGAAGCCTGGGAAAGACCCGATGAGGCGGGGACAGTGGAGCCGGTTAGGAGGCTGCTGTGGTGGTTCAGGCATCTCGCCGGCATGGGGGCCGTGGGTGTGGAGGAGGAGGGGGTTCCAGAGCTGTCCGGAGCCTGGGATCGGCAGGACCTGGTGGTGGAAGGAGGAGGGGTAGGAGGGGCTCGGTGATGCCCAGAGGTCTGACCTTGGCAGCTGGTTGGGATGGGGCGCCGTGGGGTTGGGGCGAGGAGGAGGAGACGGTCTTCCCTTTTCTTTGGACCAGTTGGTGTGCGGCTGTCTGACGAACAAGTGGAGGCGTCCAGTACGTAAGTGAATTTAAAGAGCGAGAGGTTTGAATGTGGTCTGCACGTAGGTGGTCCCTGGGAGTTGACATTCACCCAAGAAGGAGAGAAAGGAAGAAAATGTAGGAATGTAGGACAGAGTCCTAGGGAGTGCTCTTTACAGCTCTGGTGGAGGAGAAACCTGCAGGGTGGCCAGGGAGCCGGGAGGGAAAGGAGGGTCAGCAAGGGTTTTAAGGTGAAGAGTCCGATCAAGGGGTGTCCTTTAGATTTTGTGCTGCGGCTGTTGATGACCTTGGCCAATGCAGTTTCAGTGGCCTGAGACACCAAATAGATTATATAAATAAGGCGCCGCGATGCTTACAAGGTTTCCGGACGAGAAAGTGAAGCAACATGAGGGCAGTCCCGGCACAGAAGGAGGTGCCACAGAGAGGCCGTGATGATTTATTTGTAGTTTGGTTTCGTCGTGCATTGGGTGGCTTGGAGTTGAGTATTTTCCAGCTGTGAGTCTGTTCTTTTCTATTCTTGATGTTTAGGAAAACCCAAATATCTCTTTACGGATGCCATATCTAAATTTCTAATATGTCATTAAGTATTTTATAGTTTTAGCAGGTGAAAATGACATCAAACAGCATACACAGTCTGAGGTTGTTGGTGGGTATTGAGAGGTCCTCAGGTTCTCGTGTACTGAGTCTGCTCTGTTGGGCAGGACTCTCGACGTGGCTGCCCGTCACAAGCCCCTGGGTTTTTATAAAGACTGTCACTTCCCAGCCTCCTCCCCATTCCTGACCATTATATGAGACTCTCTAGCAGTGGAGTCCACGCAGCAGTATTTTTTAAAGCTCCCAGGAGACTGTGGTGCAGCCGGGGTTGGTAATCAGTGTGGTGGATGTGCTCTCGGGACTGAAGAGCCGTGATGAGCAGGACCCACGTGGTCTCTGGCCTCTTGGAGCTTGTAGTCTAGTGAGAGAGACCTATGTCTTTCAACAAATCCCATGTTGTTTATTACATAAGTGCACTTGTGGAAGGTATTGCGAGGTGGGGAGTGCAGAACTCTGCCTCAGCCTCGTTCGCGGGAGGCCCGAGGACGTTTCCTAGAGGAGGTGGTGGTGGTGGTGTTTCCTAGAGGACGTGGTGTTGACACTGAACCTAAATGAGGGATGTGAGTTTTCCAGGGCAAGAGCCACGGAGAAGTCGTCCAGAGACCCAGTAGGTGCTCAGTAAGTGCCACCCTTCCCCTCTCCAGTGAGGAGGCTGGTGAACACAGTGATACAACCAGGATCACGGTCTGACAAACATTTTCCCTACTCCGGCTTATAAGAAACAATCCAACTGTATGATTTAGTTATGAAAATATTTGAATTTCTGGAAAGCATGTCTCATTTATGAAGACAGTATATAGACTGTTTGAAATTGGAGAAGTGCCAGGAAAATTCATATACCTTATTGTCGCACCCATACCTGAAAGATCTGATAACCGATATTCCATCACTAAAGGTCTGAATCTTTCTTGAAGATAAATAGAGACACACCCTTACCTAATGGATTCCTGCCCTGTCATCTTGGTGTTATGTATTGCTATATGTATTTATCCAAAACTGCTGAAAATGAGCATTTCGGGGAGGGGGGGGAAAGACACTAGCTTCTGTGTAACTGGAGACCTGCCTTTTTATTCACTCTGACCAAGCCTGTTGTAGAAGTTGCCGCTCGCTTATGAAGTACTTGGAGGAATGTGCATTACATGGATCCTTTTGTTAGTGATGAGGTTTACCTGAAATTATTTTCATAAGTTGGTCCTTAAAATTAGGAAGTGAAACATAACAGTTTCCGACTCTTTGAACTTACTCCACAGATTTCGTGACAATACAATGTAAATTTCCTAAATTCATTAGTCAGATGTTTATAGGTTAGGATTTAATCATCCTTGACATTCAGAGGAACATCCTGAGCCGTGCCCACCTGTTGTCAGCAAACACGACTAATATGAACAGTATAGACAGTCCTAACAGGCAAGTGCCTTTTAATTGGAAAGTTGGTGTGTTCTTTTGAGCTCACCATCAGAAGGCGTTCTTATTATTTTATTTTGGAGAATTCCAGACATACTTAAGAGCACCGAGGGGGATACCACAACCTCTTGTGTGCCTGCCCAGTTTTGACAGTCATCCCCTCACAGCCAGTCTCGTTTTATCTACACCGCCTCCCTCACCCTGAATTATTTTTGAAGCAGGTCACATCATTTCATCCATAATTATTTCAGTATGTAACTTTCAAAGGTAAAGATGCTTTGTGAAAACTGTAACTAAAATACTATTATCATTACCTGAAATGTGGTTTCTTAATATCAAGTATTCAGTTAATTGTCAAATTCAAAAGCAGTTTAATACCTCCAGTATCTTTTTAAGTACACGAATACTATGTACTTAATGGGGCTTTTGACTCGATAGCCAGTGCAAAGGCATATGATATGAGAAGTGACACAGATGGAGACAGAGCTTGTGTTTCCCAGAAGAATTAGCCGTTAGTGACCCAGCGTCCACTTTGGCCACTTGGCACCTAGATGCCTTCCTGGTTGTTGTCATCAGAGTGTGTATGTGTCAGTGGACACGTTAGCTCTTCACTGTGCACCTGCCTACCTGTATACAGGTAATGTAATTATATAGCATAGGTATGTGCATGTGTGGGTATGTTTATGTAAGATATTGGCCTTAATTATAAGTTTACTGGGAATAAGTACAATTTTTCTTTCATGTAATCTACGCCTGATTGTTCCCGGTAGACTCCTAATTGATATTTATGAGCGTCCTAGTTAGGTGTAATAGAAATGAAGTCAGTATGAGGGCAAGTCTCCTAAATATCATGTGGACTTTCTGTTGGCCATCCTCTCGTAATCACAACATTTGGGTCTGGAAGAAACCTGGGAAGTTGTCTGGTTTGGTACATGACTTGGATCTGTTTTGCACGTGAGGAAGCTGCCTCAGAGAAGCCAGGTGACAGGCAGCCCAGCTTCTCCGTGTCCTGCACGGTGGTTCCACAGACCTCTCTGTGTTCTGAGGTTAAAGCTAATATTTCATCAAGTGTGTTTCTGAACATGGTGAACCGATGGCACGATGATGGCAGTGCCTTTTTGTGAAGCTGCATTGCTTTCATTCAGGTCTTCTCCAGAACCTATTTTCAAAATGAAAGCTTGTTGCATTCTAAATCTAAAGAATGAATTGTAAGTTCTTCTATTTGTAACACCTGTACTTAGACTTTTAACACCAGAGAAATGCTTGTAACTGATGGATTAACCCCGTCTTGTGAGGTGAAATACAATTACAAAAAAGATAGACTGTAAATATTTCAGACAGGAAAAGACTTCTTTATGTCTTTGTAAGTAAAGCTGGTTTCTATGCATGAGTTTAAGAAACCTAATTAACATACAAGTTGTTTTTTTTTTTCAGTCTTTACATGGTGCTTTGGGTTACAATGTTCACTGTATTTCGTCTCGTGGTCTTCAAGACACGTTCATGTGCCAGGATGGTGATAGATTTTCAGAGACAGCAGTCCTGCATGAAGAAGCCACATTGGTCCAGGTTACCGTCTTCCGTACACAAAGCATTCATTGGTCCGCAGAGGCAGGTCATAGGGTTGGTAGTTTTACAAACACTGCATGAGAGCCTTCTCTGGATTCCAATTGTTATAATAATAACGCATACAAACCTGGTAGATGGTGCCCCTAGATGGTGCACACCGGGACACAGACAGGAGATGACCATTACGCCTCAACACAACCTGCCAGGTATCCGGGAAGTCCTCACTCCTCTTCCATGGCCTGCCTCAGTAGCCCGAATGTGATCTTCCGGTTTTGCTAAGGGGAGACAGATACGAGGAAAAAAAACAAGAATAAAGATCAACATTAAAAAAAAATTCATCTTGAAAGCATAAACACCTATGGAAGGGTCTGTTTTCTTCCAGCCTGAGCTAGTCAACTGTAGAGCTTCTCTTCCAAAACTTTTACCTCCTTATAAGAAGCGTCATTTGTCACTTAAAATTTCAGTGAAATAGGGCCAAAATTAGACTAAATCTTCAGGTGTCCTGTCAGGAAAAACCTTTGGTTTAACCCCCTACGGACATTCTCAAACAGGATTTTTAAAGGTAGCCTTCAAAGGTGTGTTTTTTCCTTTGTTCTGAAAACGAGTTTAACTCTAAACTCTTTTAAAATATATGCTGACTGCATGTGGTGACTCCAGGGAGAAGCCATCTAGAGCAGTTATCTCCGCTTTCTGCTGTCTGCACCGATAGGGCTTCCCAGAGAACGTATTAGAGCAGATGCAAGTGGCGCCGTTTAGAATGGAAGCCATAGATTCTTTCAGACAGTCACACAGCAGAAGGGAATACATTTCCATGTGGCTCAGGTTCTCTTTGAAAACTTAGAGATACGTCACACCTGAAAGGTTTATTCTGAACCATCACAGTACGGATCTGTGATAGAGGAAAAATGTTAAGAAAAGAGGCTAATTATCTACTCTTAATTATTTCAAACAGAGCAGATTATTAATGACTTGCTGAAATAAAAATGTTTGTTTATCCAGTGGTCTTCCAATATATATTAAAAAGGCTATATTTTCAATTCAAGCTCATCAAATACATGCATAAAGTACATTTTAAATTTTTGTACAGTTTCATGAATTTAGTATAACTAAACTATATTTTTTCTTGATAGTTAAAAAATACAGATGTGACCTTTATGTAGATAATCAGTGGGGTTAATAAGTATAATTCTAGTATTTCCACAGTTTGACATCAGGTAGCTCCTGGGCACCAGATTAGGTTGCAAGCCTCCATTAGGAAATTGGCAGCAGATTCTTCAGATCTTCTATGTAAGTACAAAAATGTTTCTGTGTTTAAAAAGACAGTAAACGTTTATACATATATTTTAATATCTAATAAAATTACAATTTTTTATTTTAAAGTTGTTATTATGAGGTTGTACATTAGGAAGTTTCTTTTGTGAAGTTTATTTTTTGGAGATTTAAAAAGTAGTTTCTCTCCTGAATGTTTATTATACCAATGTGAACCCAGAATGACAGACGTTGATTTAAAAAGAAGAAAAGGCACAGCTCCTGCAAGTACAGGTAGGCGACACTGGTTTGGTCTCCACCTTCCCGTCCCCGTGACTGAGTCCTCCCGATGTGAATTGTGCTTTACCTGCTCACTGTTGCTTCAGTTGGCTTTAGAAGAGGCAGTGCTTCTAAATACTTGTAGTGGGATTTTATTCACTTACTTTGAGTTTCGTAAGCTGTAAAGGATATACAGAAGAAGGTAGATTCAGGAGAGAGGAATAGAAGAAAAGTACCAGTTTATGACTGTAATAGCAAAAATCTCTCCAGCAAAGTGGTGGTCTGGCTTTCCTTTCCCTTTTGTCCTTTTTCTCAGAAAGAGAAGAAACCTAGGTGATACTCAGTGTGCCATGAATTAGATTCACAGTGCACCCTGTTAGAAATTGTCGCTGTTGTTTGTAAACAGTATAAGTTTACATAAGCAGTTTTAATTACCTGACAGCTTAGCAGGATTTTACGTGATTGTAAATTTGTTTTTTAATCGAATTTGAAAAGACAAATTTAGCTTCCAAATTAAAATGAGGACTAGCAATTAATACTAGTAATTTAAACAGTTTTTTTTAAAGTCAGTAAACTAGCACTTGAGCATTTGATTTACGGTTCGAATAGCACAGCGTTCATTCGCAGGTCCTGTCAGTGCTTCCCCAGCTGTTGGATGTGGTCGGAGGAGTGAGACTTGCCTCGTTTTGTGCTCGGTTCTGGTCACCTGGTGGCAGTGTCTGTCTGTGTCAGGTCAGACAGGGCAGCAAGGCTTCTGTCAGGAGGACCTCTGCACGTGACACCCCAGCGCTGGGTCTTTTCTGCTTGGCTCACTGTCTGTCTGGGGGGAGACACACCTCCAGCCTTAACAGAAAACGGCTTTGACAGTAAATGCCCCGCACACCTTGAATTGCTAGCATTGCCTGGTAATTTTAGAATATTCAGGGGTACAGATATTTTATGTCTCCTGTCGTCATTTTTTTTAATAATTCTGTTGCTTATACAGTCTAAGTAGGTGTTCTCTACTTAAATCTGTGTATAACTGCAGAAAAGGGTCGTACTTAAATAAAAGCATAAATAATTTGGTTTTGGTTATTCACCTAACCAGCTTGTTACGATGTATGGTTCTTGCTTATATAGCCGATGTTAGTTGAGAAGTGCTTCTTCGAGGTTCACACCTGTAGTCTTGCTTTTAAAATACGTCTCTTCCTTTCAGCTTTTGTTCCGAACGATGTTGGAATACAGTTCAGAACTTGGCCCACAGCCCTAAGAAGTGGAGTGAGGTTATGCGGCCTGTTAAATACACCTTCCTTGGTTTAATTTGGATTAAACGATCCCCTTGAAATTGAGGAAGTGCCCTGTAGGAACTTTAAATGTATGTATAGAAGCATCAGATCAAAAAGAACATTCTTATCTGTGGACACAGTCTCATTCCTGGAGGTTGGTAGCTGCCTTGCTGCACCCACCCCATCCCAGGCACTGACCTTTGTGTGTGCTGTGCTTGACAGGAGTCCAGCCGGCCTGTGTCTGCGGAGGCTCCTGGCCCGAGCACGGTCAACAAGCAGCAGGGGGTGGTCGGGCTGCTGCTCAGGACAGGGGCCTGCTGTGCACAGGAAAGTGTGTTTGGAGGTGTTTCGGGCTGAGGAAATGGGCCGCCTGGAGAGCTGGCTGGAGACCAGGGCTCCTCGCACCCCGTGGGCTGGGAGAAAGCTGGGCGGGAGGCCGGGGGCCGAGTACACATGGCTGATGTATCACCTGGCCCACATCTGCAGGCCTTCCCCTCCGCAGAAAAGCCTCTCCTGCCCTTTGTGTCTCAGGGAGTCTGGTAAACACATACTGACCACTGCATTTAAAAGAAGAGAGGGCTTCCCTGGTGGCGCAGTGGTTGAGAGTCCGCCTGCTGATGCAGGGGACACGGGTTCATGCTCCGGTCCGGGAGGATCCCACATGCCGTGGAGCGGCTGGGCCCGTGAGCCGTGGCCGCTGAGCCTGCGCGTCCGGAGCCTGTGCTCCGCAACGGGAGAGGCCACAACAGTGAGAGGCCCGCGTACCGCAAATAGATAGATAGATAGATAGATAGATAGATAGATAGATAGATAGAAGGGAGAGTGCACCCAGCTAGCTGGAGTTGAAAGGATCTGGCGGATGTGTGATATGGAATCCTTGGTATAATAAGCATTTCTTACAAATCTTCCTAAAGCCATTATCAGTTTTTTGTCGGACTCAGAGTTTTAAGGTAAACCCTTAAGTTTTTGAGCTTTGCAGAAAATCTTGCCATATCTCTTAAGTTCGCATAAAGCTGAAGACTTTTTTTCTGGTAAAAATCTCATAGTTGGAAAAAAATAGCAAATCTTTCAACTCGTTGATAGCAAATTGTGAAAGATAAATAGTTCTTCTTTTAGAAAAGTAATACACTTTCAACTTGATTTCTGTACTGCCACTTTTACTCTTTTGGTGAAGCAGCTAGGATTGTTAGTGTTCTGAAGAAAATTACTTCTGCATCTTCTGAAAACACATTTTCTGTTTTTCTCTTATTAAAGGTAAATTTCTGTTTTGTTTATATAGTATTCCAAAGGTGATTTTTCTAATTTTATATTTATTTGTAATCTGTTAAATTTCTCCTGCATACTCACAATTAGAAAAATAGTTCCCTTTGAGAATGCTGGTAGCATGTTTTAGAAGCTTTATTTAAACCAGAGAAACAGAATGTTGACTCGAGTGTGTCAACGAAAATAAACGATCTGTAATGGGAAAAGAATTTTATTTGATAGAAAAGAGTTTTATTTGAGCCAAACTGAGGACTGTAGCCCAGAAGACAGCCTCTCAGATAACTCTGAGGGACTGTTCCAGAGAAGCATGGTTTTCAGCACAGTTTTATATCTTGTCAGAACAAAGAACATCAGACATGTCAGGAATATAGACCAGCATGTCTACAGCGAGTCAGTGTGGCCTTGGCACCTGGGAAGGGAATCTCACCATTCAAGAAGGACCAGCATTGGTGGCCCAGGGAGACAGGCATTTCATCTTTATTTTTAGCGTGGACATTCTTTACTTCTGGTCACTGTTCCCTTTTCTGTAATAATTAAAGCAGATGTACAATGTATGTTTGATTGAACAGCCACAAACAGGCTGTTTTAGTTAGTATAAAATTCAAGTTAACTTGTGTATAATAAGCCAGAATGTCTTCCCCACACCTCAACATGTGAACGTTTCTTCTATCAAGTATCAGTAATTAAGAAGCTTAGTCATTTTTTTTTTTAATTTTAAGTGTTTAAAAGAGTTGTTCTTCCAAGATGCTTCTTCCAAGCATCTGTAGATGAGATGTATATGTTTTCTTTGATGTATTGGTAAAAGCTCAAATACTAGTTCATGGAATTTAGAAGATACACAGCTATACCCTAGGATTATTTAGTTCTAGAATTTTTGTAGTATCCTTTTTTTTTTTTTTTTTTTCCCCTACAAACACCATGTAGAAGTTTAGGACTGGAAATACTGTACTGATGGAAGTGTTGCTGTGTGAAGTTTTGTCAGGAGAGCAATCTTTCCCCATAGTTATTCCTCAGATAACTTGGCCAGATTGCAGCCAAGTAATCTTGATCTTATCAGCACACTGTCATTTGAGGGTATTTATTGGTTACTCTGCTTGGTGCCTCTAAAATAGCCAAGCTGCAAGGTCCACAATAACAAGTATGAAATCCTAGTGATGTTTTCCCTGTTACTGTTTTTGTCACCTTTAATATTTTCTTGATGAAATTTCCTTTTACGACATAATGCTCACATTTGTTCTTTGTGTAGAGGCAGACTGTTTATACATTTAAATAACACTGCTAATCATTGTCCTCAATCGTCCTAAACTATTCCAGGGAGCAGAATAAGCGTATTTTCCATTTTGTTCTCAGTAGTGGTTCAAAGTTTCAAATTCAGATTTTGTATCATAGAATCAGAATTTTAGAGCTAAAAAAGACACTAAGGCCTGTGTAGTTCAAGCCCTGATTTTCACAGGTGAAGAAGCATATGCCGCCTGTGACTGCTTCTGCCACAGAGCGGGGAATCCCTGGGATGGGGAGCAGTTGTCAGCGTGAGCACAAATGAAGGAAAGCTGGGCTGTGGTCATTTTTGATAAAAACTTTCGTCTGGGATAAAATCGTAGGAACAGTTCATTTCTAGAGAAAATCTACTCTCAAGAAAACAAATGACCTCCCATAACTCGTTAATGCAGTTTTAAGTTTGAAAAAGACAAAGTCAAACACAATTTTACAAAAACTTTAGGCTCTGTCACCTGCAGAACATCTTAGTGCAAACTGAGCTTCTAATGAAAAACCCAAGTCCTGTGTATATATGTATTGAACACCCTCCTTAGGTGGATATCGGGGCAGATAATTTAGTGTTTTCAGGGAAAGTATACTAAGTAGCATAATTTTCAGTTGTGTATGGTCTGCACATAAATCAGAGCATGATATTATGAAACTTCCTAGTTACTCTCATTTATAACCGTATATTTTATATAACATATTTCTCTTAAACGTATCAAGAGATACTGCTATCGTATTGTGAGGTAAAACAGTCAAGAGAAAATAAACAGATTTCTTATATTTTAAAACCTTTTGCTGATTTTATGTTACAGAAACTTTTTTTCATCTTTTTCTTTCTTTTATAATAATGTTTATTTATCATCAGAAGCAGTTCATATTTGTAATAATTTTGTAGGGTATAAATATCGTCATGTAATTTAAGTTTAAAAGGAGTGTCAGAATCCTCAAGCTTTTTTATTTTGTTGTTTTTTGACACTTGATGGTAAATAATTTCTGACAACTGAGATTTTAAATGTTTTCATTAATTTTCTCCTCAAAGGACAATCCTCCTAATTCTCCATAAGATTACTCATTGCAAGTCTTGTTCTGACCAGAGAAAGGAGCAGGCTGTTAGAGGAGAGCGAGCTCTGGGCTCAGGCCCGGGGTTCCCACTGCAGGGCTGTTCCCCGGGCTGTGCAGGGCACCACCTGCTGGACCCGCGGCCCAGCACGTCCACGGACGCGTCTGTCCCCAGCGTCTGGGGGCCCTCCTCTCCCTGCTACTGTGCTGTCCTTGCTGCTGTTCGACAGACACTTCCAAATAAGAAATTAGTTCTTGGTAAGCTTTCTTTTCCTGACATCGTAGAAAATGATGGTACGGTTTCTAATAGAAGGAACGCATGTTCTTAATAGTTTCTGCCATTAAAGGGAAAAATAGATCAGTCTTTTTTAACAGTTTCAAAACTCAAGGTTTTTTTAAATTAAACTATACAGGACTTAATATCAGCATTTAAATTAATGCTGTAAACACACTAGTTATGGGGAAAACTTTTTCTGAGGATCTACTTAATGATCATTGTATTTTTTTGTAGGGATGGTATACAGTGTGTATTTAGGAAACTACGAGGTGTTTTCCTTCTTAATCAAAAATTTATAGTCCTGAAACCTTCAAGGGTAGTAACTTACAACGTTTTGAATTAAAGCATTCTCTTCTTGCACCTTTCAATATACATGTTTACATAAGTTACACATTTTATACAAATATTTAATGTGGTGCCAAGTTTGGGCTTTTTTACATTTCCTTTTTTTATATAAATTTATTTATTTGTTTTTGGCTGCATTGGGTCTTTGTTGCTGTGCGCGGGCTTTCTCTAGTTGTGGCGAGTGGGGGCTACTCTTCATTGAGGTGCGCGGGCTTCTCTTTGTTGTGGAGCGCTGGCTCTAGGTGCGTGGGCTTCAGTAGTTGTGGAACGCGGGCTCAGTAGCTGTGGCACGTGGTCTCAGTAGCTGTGGCCACAGGCTTAGTTGCTCCATGGCATGTGGGATCCTCCCAGACCAGGGCTGGAACTCGTGTCCCCTGCATTGGCAGGCAGATTCCCAACCACTGCACCACCAGGGAAGTCCCTATATTTCCTTTTAAAGTATGTCAGAAAATTGATATTTTGATATTAATTTCTTGAATTCTACAATTAATAGCAGTGGTGACTATATAAACTTCAGAGGATAATGTCATAAACCTTCAAAGCTTCCACACAAATCCCTCTTTGAGATGGGAAGAAAATCAATTATAAAAAATATTATTTCTTCATGTTTGTGTTTTCTTACTCTGTCATTTTTATTGCTATTTTAAAATGTTGAATTCCACAAGTCTTCTTATCCTAGATTTAATGTGTTCCAAAGTGGAAGTGCATGTAAATAAAGCATTTAGCATAGTAGCTGAAACATCGTAGGTATTTAATAAAATGCCATTCCACTGAAAATATCCGTTCAAATGACTTGGTTTCTATTTCTGTAAAACCTGCCTGGTAGAATCTGTGAGGAGGCAGGGAGATAGCTCATACCGTATCACGTTGAGTGGCTCATGATGGGAGGAGCCGTGAAAGCAGACTCTTTGCTTATATTGTATTCACTTATGTCTTGATTTTCTGCCTCCACTGCCAAGATGTAAACACCTTGAGGACAGGCCTTTACCTGTTACCCACCACCGTATCCCAGGGGCCTGTGATTCCTGGCACATGGGAGGGCTCAGTAAGGACTTGTTTGATGCTACTGAATAACTGACACTATCATTGGCATAAAATCATTATTTTATAAATGGGTTTCATCTTTTGCCCTTGGAAACAAATCTATAAGCTTTTCATATTCTTTTAAGTTATAAAACAAGGAAGAGCATTCTTTTTTTTTTAAATTTTTTTAAAATTTTTTTTATTTTCGGTACGCGGGCCTCTCACTGCTGTGGCCCCTCCCGTTGCAGAGCACAGGCTCCGGACGCGCAGGCTCAGCGGCCATGGCTCACGGGCCCAGCCGCTCCACGGCATGTGGGATCTTCCCGGACCGGGGCACGAACCTGTGTCTCCTGCATCGGCAGGCGGACTCCCAACCACTGCGCCACCAGGGAAGCCCAGGAAGAGCATTCTTATTGAATAATTTAGTATCAGTCACTCAGTGTATATTGAAGGAATTATATGCCGAAGATCCAGCTGTGGACAGAGACGTAATATTGATCCTTATCCCCAAGAAGTTCTGATTGGAACTGTTAATGAACAGCAGAAGGCAGAATGTTGAGTCAGTGAAACGGTGTTCATTCTCACTGCAGTCGGAGGGCAGGGAGAATAGACAGCACTTTGAGCTGGAACAGCGGGAGGCGACTTGTGTTTAACAGGATGGGGAGGATGATGAAGGGGGTAGGAAGTGAGGCAGGAAAATGAAAGATGCATTTTCACAGTGTCCTCTGCACCGTAAACACCCTGTAAATGTTTATTGAATTCAGCTTGTTTTGGAGGTCTTTGAATGCTCAGCCGCAGAGCTCAGAGTGCTGGTTATAGCACCTCTGCAGGCTGACAAGGCGAATTCTACCCATAACGCCAGCCTCTCACTAACGGGATTAGCAACACGGGATTCTATTCCTGGTGACTCTGGAGAACCATCTTTGAAAAAGTGTTTCCTGGTTCTTAGATAATTTGGGTTGGAATTCTGAGGGTTTTCTGGAAGACTTCTGAGAAGAGAATCAAGATAGCAGTATTTTGGTGGTATTAATCCAGGACAATAAAGAGAACGTCCTGACATTCTCTAGTGAAGTGTTAGGCTTCTAGAATATTAACAGTGTGGGGTGAAAAGGGTCCCAACTAGGCGGCTAGCAGTGGGAGTAGAAATAAGGAATCACATCCCACATTGCAAAGAAAGAAGTTGTGGTATTTGGAGATTTAAATTTTAAGGGGGAAGTCAAAGATTTATGCTGTTAAGTCTGCTCCACTAAACCCTGTACCTTCCTTTCCAAGTGCCAAGTTGCTTTTCAAAAAATAATTTTTCATCCTGATTTTTATGTTTATGGAACCCCCTCTCCTCCGTTTTGCTGAACATTCATTCTGAAATGGTACGTAAGTTACATGTCTATATTAAGCCAGAGTAATAGATTTAATCCTCCAAATCTGTATGGTGGGAGTGACTTTTAAAAGCTATTTAGAGAAAATATTTCTGGTTTTACTTCAGTAGATGTCTTCTTTAAAAAAAAGAATGGAACGGTTGAGAAAGAAATCTCTCAGAGAAAGGGTCCATTAAATCACTTAGTAAGCTCCATGAGTCCATGGAAACTCTGCCTCTCTCTTCCAGGGCCACCAGGCCTTCACAGCGCCACACTGGACCTGGACGGCGACGTGCGTGCCTCCGTGCCGGGTCATCTAGGCCAGACAGCGTCTCTGAAGAGGGGTAGCAGCTTTCAGCCTGGTCGAGATGATGGTGAGCATCTCCCTCCCACTTTTATCTTTTAAATTTGTACTCGTGTAATAGCCAACGTTTTTCTCTTGGAAAATTTCATAATTACCTGTGTTACTGCTGCTGAGTATTTCCAGCCATCATCCCTTCTACTTAAGCAACTACCCAGTAATTAAATTTAGATAATTAAAATGAATTTTACATTGTACATTAAAGAAATGCCATTTGATTTTTTAATAAATCATTGGGCACAGGTCAGTGTTATTCAACACATTTCTGTGGTTGGATTTTTAAAAATACGCCACAGAAAAAATTCTCTGAGAACGTCTTTAGTATGAAGGTTGCAACAAAAGTGAATCTCTGTAGTCAGTACAGAAAAATAGTAGACACCTTTTTAATGAATTTTAAAATTTGGTTTGAAAAGAGTTGTTTGTTTATTAATCATAAATTAGTTACTAATCATTTTTTCTAAGATAAGGCATCTCAAATTGTAACTGTGTTACATTTCTTCCTGAGGTTGACATTTATCTTTTGTTTGTTTACCTATATGAGATACAAAACATGTTGGTTATAATGCATTTGTGTACCAATTAGATGCTATTAGTCACTGGTTACTTATAACCTCAATAATAGATATAAGAAATGCAAATAAGTTAATAGAAATACCTTACTTCTTATTAAGTTCAAATACCTCTAAAGATTATTTCAAAGTATTTCATATTATTCTTCTAAGTACTGGAGTAGAGATTTTTTTTCTAAAGTTTTATTAATAATATGAATGAATGTCCATCATAAGCACTAAAATCAAATGATACATTTGCACTAAATGAAGGGATTCCATAACTGTCAGTGTGGCTTCTTCTTGTCCTGTTCCCATTCTCCACGCAGCCCACCAAACACTAGAATAAACACTGGAAAGAGCAGAACTGTTGGATTCTGTACATTGTGGTACCATGTAGCCCTCTAAGCAGATATAGCCAGGGCCTGACCCTGAAGTGCAGCCCGCCTGAGTTTCAAAAACATACTTCCTTTCTTTTATGAGTAGGATGACACATGATCTGTGAAAACCCTTTCCACACTCCTTCCCTGCCCTTAACGTGATTCACTACCACCAGTTGACATGCTAACAGGCTTAAAACAGTTAGAAGTTATACTTGAGGCTGACTGTAATGAATTACATCAGCTTGAACAGTTCAAATTTATCCTGCCTGGGGTTTGTCAAGCTTCTTGCATCTATTTTATCAAATTCTGGAAATTTCCATCAAATTTGCAAAATTTTTGGCTATCATTTTGTCAGATATCTTTCTGCTCTGCTTCCTTTTCTGGAATCCCAACTGCATGTATGTTAAGCCAATGGATTATCCCATAGATCACTGAGGATCTGTTCCCCACCCCAGTTTCTCCACTCTGTGCTCCACTGTAGAGTTAATTGTTATGCCTTCAACTTCTCTGATCTTTTATCTTCAGCGTCTAAGCCAAAAGTTTCATGTACTTTTTCATCTCTAGAAGTTCCATTTGGTTCTTTTAAATATCTTCCCTTTCTTTCCTCATTATTTCATGTTTTCCTTTACTTGAACATTGTCCTTATAGGTTAATCTCTCTCTGTCATTTGTGGCTCTGTTACTCTTGACTAGCTTTCTCCCTGGTTTCTGGTTCTGATTCTCCTTCCCTGCCTTTTAGCCTGGTTAATCGTGTTTCATTGTTTCTCAGACACTGGGAATGTTCAGTGTTGAGTGTCTGGGTTTTGTTCTCTTCCTTTAAAGAGTGTGAGACTTTGTTTTACCGGTTACTTGCAAATAAGTTTGATTCATCCAAGGCCTGTGGTTAGTTGCTGGAGCAGTAACCCGCCTTCTAGGGAGACTTGAGGCCACTCCTGAATGGCCTGGGGTCACTCAGGAGGACTGCTCCCTCTCCCATGTGATTCCTGGGAACCCTTGGCCTTACTACTCCCTGGCTGCTCTTTGCCTGGCTGTGAAGTTCACTGGACATGAGCATGACTTAGGAAGACTCTTATGTGGATTCTTGGAGCTTTTTTCCCACGTTGTTCCTGCAGGAGCATGGATCTTTTGAAACTAATTTTCAAAAACTTAGTCTTTCACAATTAATTTTGGGGACTCTCCCGTGTAAGAGTCTGCTAACACCCTTATGAGGTGGGTCTTCTAAAGCTTCAGGTTTTAGATCTTGTCCTGTCTCCTGCCTTGTCCTGGGCCCGTGTCACCGGAGCTGTGGCCACGCCGGGTCTGCTACTGCCACCGTCGGAAGGCAGCTCGTGTCGGTCCGTGTTGAGTTGGTCTGTAGGTGATGGCGGGGGGGGGGATTGGGAAATGGTTGGTGCTCGCAGACCTAATACATTCACCTTTATCCCCTCAAACTTATTCTTCCCACAAGAAATCTGTCAGACCTTGTTTCCCACTTTCTACAGTAACTGCATTAAACGATGTGTAATCCAAGAGGCTTCGGTGTTTTTACTTTCTGTTAAATTTGTTTGTTATGGGAGGAGTTTTTAATTACATGATTGTGCTTGAATATGTTCCTTTATGATAATTTGATTCCTTACTGAGTTTCCACCACTGAGTTACAACCTGAAGACAACAGGGTTGGAAAGCCGAAGCCCCTCCTCTGTGAAGCTCTCCGGTCCTGCCTCTGCTCCCCACTTGCCCCCCCCACTTGCCCCCCCCGCAGGCTCGCTGAGCAAGCAGGCCCCCTCAGCTCACTGTGCTGCCACAGGCATTGGTAGTTGGTGGGAAAAGGAAATACTGGTCTATCAGCAGATTAAAGCTCTGCAGCCCAAGTGGGACAGCATGGGGCACGTTTTTAGGCGGGGGAGCAGCAGTATGTTCAAACGCATTTTTAGTCTTGATTCAAAAGGATATTAATAGTATTTTATTCTTTTCCTCTTTAGCATGGAGATACCAAACTCCCCACCGGGTGGCATTTGTTGAAAAATTGACCAAGCTTGTTTTAAGTCAGCTGCCCAACTTCTGGAAACTCTGGATTTCATATGTTAACGGAAGCCTTTTCAGTGAGGTATGTGTACAGATTGACTATAGTTGTAGCTAAGTCGTGGATTTCTACTCTTAAAAATTTTAGATTTTTTTTTTTTTTTTTTTGCGGTATGCGGGCCTCTCATTGTTGTGGCCTCCCCCGTTGCGGAGCGCAGGCTCCGGACGCGCAGGCTCCGGACGCGCAGGCTCAGCGGCCATGGCTCACGGGCCCAGCCGCTCCGCGGCATATGGGATCCTCCCAGACCGGGGCACGAACCCGTATCCCCTGCATCGGCAGGCGGACTCTCAACCACTTGCGCCACCAGGGAGGCCCAAAAATTTTAGATTTTGAAGTGACTTTTTTAAAGCCTCAGAAGCCCAAAGCCTCTAAGTATTGTCAGATGTTTTAAGATTAGTAGAAAATGCTGTAAAGCCCTAACACTTAATAGCTGTATGGCCTTGAGCAAGTTACTCACCTCTTCTGGGAGTCACTGTCCTTGACTGTAAAGGAGAATAGTGAGGGTCTCTCAGAGGCAGGGGTGAGTGCTCGGGGAAACAGTGGCTTAAAGAATAAGAGAACCTGAATTGAGTATAATGCCAGTCAGGCCGTGTGGTGGATGAAACTGTCGTGCAATTGATGATGAACAGGTGATACAACAAGGATCAAATGTTTGCATCTTGCACATGGGTCTCAAGTGAGAGGGAACTTCCTAGTTGGAAAGAACTTAAAGATCCTGTTTTCTGGCCCCTGTGTGATCAGCCTGGAGAAGCTGTTTAAGGCTTTACATTCTCACAAGGTGCACGTGTACTTAGTGTCCTAATCATGTATAATTGGAGCACAGAAATTACGAGCGTAAAGTAATGACTCTTGACTTTTGTATGTAGCACACAGATTCGGACTCGTCACTCAGTTGTCTCACATCAAGTGCCCACGATAGGCCTCCAGGTCCCAGAATATAGACTCTGAGGCCCTTTGCCTGGAGCTCTGGTGGCTCAGGAGAAGACAGCTCTGGTTTTGTATCTCCGAGGAGACTCTTCACAGCCCTGAGGAAGCTGGGAGAGGTGGGGTCTTCCTGGGACTAGTGCACTTGCCAGCACAAAGCTGCTTTTGCTCTTTTACACCAAGGACACCTCTGCAGTTTGACAGAAGATGGTGGGGGTCTTGGTCCTCCAGGATCCATCCAGTCTCCTTTGACCATGGATACATGCTATGCCGCTATTAAAGAAGTTTGCCACTATCTCTTTTCCTTTTAACGTGGTAGATCCTTAGATGTTTGTTTAAATGAAAGGTTAGTTATCTAAACCATAAAATTTGCTTAGTACATGAAAAAGAGAAAAACAGTAGTGCATGCAAATCACAGACTCCTTCATGCAGAAAAACCTATCTCTTAAGCATGAGTTATCCCTGTATTTTTTTCTTCCGTTAATTGCAGCAGTGTATCAGTTACTGACACATTCAAATATTATAGCAATAAATAACATACCTCACAGCTCTTTCATGTCCATTTTGTATTACCTGGTTATTATACAAAAGCTGTGTTGAAAAGTTAACTGTACAGAGAAAGTCAGTCTTCCATAAAATATGTGTAGAGTTTGGCTGGCCTTCATTGCTGCCTGAAGAAGAGAGTGCCTTTAGGTGTTCTGAAAAAAGTTTTCTCAGCGTTGTGCTTTCAGACGTGCCCGATGAGCCCGCATTTTTGTTCATGGCAGCTGGATGAGAGTGGCGGCCTCTGTGTTGGGGAAGGTTTGGGTTTCTTGCCTTTTGCTGCAGTGGGGGACAGCCACCCCCTCCTGCCGTGTTGTACCCTCCTCCTCTTACCTGCTCCCTCTAAAGCAGAGCTCTTGTGAGACTGGAAAGGGGAGGTGCTTCCACGCCAGTGCCTGGACAGCCGTGTTCACAGCATCTCTTGCAGAGCGCCAGGGTTAGAGTAGAACACCCAGTGTGTGTCGCTTACGGGCTGTGATCTTGGGCAGATGCCGTGACTTCTCAGCCTACTTCCAGGGGGATGGTTTGGTAATTAGATGAGTTAGTATTAAGCGAAGTGCTCAGAACAGTGTTAGGGAGATAAACAAGAATTTGCTCTTATTATTTGGAGTAAATATTTATTCCAGTATTTGAAGTGTCATTGGCCTGGCACACAGTAGGTGTTTCGTGAACAGAGCTTAGTAGTGGTGAGAAGTGTGGCACTGATGTAGAACAGAGACGTGCTGAATGTTGCCGAGGCGGGTTCTCACATCTGAGGGAGCAAAACCCAGGAAACAGCTGGAAACCTAGTTTTGTTTCCAGCCGAGTGTTTTCCTTCCAACTGGAGCGGTGTCTGGAGGTGGCCCCCACGCATGGACAGTAGTTGCCTCATCTTGCATCTTTTTAGGGTTTTTTGATCTGAGATGATTTAGTGAAAAGAGAAGGTATTCTCCTTCTCACAGGTTATACCTAGTTGTGTAAACGTCTAAATGAAGTGTTTGGTTGCAGATGAGGAATAAATGAGCTCAGGAGTCACAGCACTGGAAAATCACTGTGATCAGTTGTGCTGAGTTGGGTGTGCCTGTGGAATTTCTAAACTTTTCTTAAAAGTTTATGGTAATAATTAGTAAGTGTAATTCACTCTACAGATTTGGGCATGTTTTTAAACTAAGTGACCCTCTATTGAAAAGCCAGAAAGACACCAGAGGACAGTGGAAGGAATGGAGGAGTTAGGAAAGGGTGCCATCATGTCATGAGTGAGATCCAGAGACTTAATTAAATTAATATTGGGAAGAGTTCCAGGGTTTCAGTCTCATACAAGAAAGCTCTCTAATATTTAAACACAATTTACTTGGAATTTCCTATTTTTTCTTGTTGTAAAACTGTTTTGTTTTATTTCGAGTTCATCTGTTAAAAGATTTAGATGGAGTTTCCAACAGTTTAACAACTAGTTCTTCAGACCAGTCAAGGCCATGTGAAGTAACATGTGAATCAAAACAGTGCGATCTAGCCGTTGGTCTTACCACAAAGTAGTTTTGGTCTGTGTGTGCAGGAAAGAGTTAAGGTTTTTAGCTAGCAAAATGGTTAATAGTAGGTTAAGATTTTACCTTTAGATATATTTTAAATATAGTGTATTTTGAGGTGAAAACTTTTAAAGTATCCAAATAATTTTTAAACTTTAGGAATCAGCATTTTAAAAAATTGCATAACTCATAGTATGTAAATTAAAATGTACTTTCTGTTCCAAAATTAAATTTTCTTTTAAAAGTAGGGCAAAGTGTACATAATTCAGCATGTGGAGATGTTCAACTCTTCATCAGATTAAAACAATAAGTAACGATTTTTTCAACAATTGCAAGAGGTATGCCTTACAGGTAGTTCCCCTACCCTCTCCACTTCTTTTGTGTTTGGAGACAGGCCCTTGATGTTTAAACAGTTATTCTGTCCAGTAGGTGTCGTCACGCGTGCATTAGCACCTGTTTGGTGGGCAGAATTGTTCTGGCAAAGTTTAACCTAAATTTTGGTATGATGTTTTTTAAACAATTGATTTTCACTCTTTTGATTCAAAAATATTTCACAGAACAAAAGACTGTGAAATAATCTTCCCGTTGAACAAGCCCATTGTATAAAAAATTCAGCATTAGATACTATGGCAGATAAAACCAGAAAAGACCCCATCTGACGGGACACTTGCAGGTTTGTATGGGCTTGACCCTTCCCGGCGACAGATGACACCTTCTTCCAGAGGCCCTTCCCATCCGTCCTCCATAGCACAGTGAGCCAGGGCTCAGAAAAACAACCAATAGGGTGTTGGCTCTGTTCCCAACCGTGTATATAAAGAGAATGAGCTTTACTCTAAGGAGTTGGCTCGTGTGATTGTGGAGGGTAGCAGGCCCCAAAGTCTGCAGTCAGCACGCTGGAGACCCTGCAGTTCCCAGCGGGAGGCCAGCAAACTGCAGACCCAGAAGCACCACTCTTTTCACCTTGTTCTGCCCAGGCCTTCTGCGGACACCAAGTAGGCAACCTGAAATTCAAATTTGGACCTCAGAGGAAAGATTTGGGCTGGAGATGTAAATTTGGAATGGTGATCTTGTGATTTATAATAAGAAATATATATTTGATCTTGCTCACTCTTGATATTGTGACTTCCTGAGTGAGGAGTGGTAAAAGATGCCTTTTGTTGTGATAATGAGTGTCTCCCACCTGAGGATGGGGGCTAGTTGTCTGGAGGACCAACCCTGTGTTTAGAGGGTAGGAGCTTTCAGTCCCACCCCCAGACCTCTGGGAGAAGGACTGGAGGCTGAGTTCAGTGACGAGTGGCCAGTGATCTATTCAATCGTGTCTACTTAATGAAGCCTCCATAAAACCCCCAAAGGACACGTGGAGGTTGGGGAGAGTGTCCCACCTGCAGAGGGCAGGGGACTCCACCCCTTTCTCCACACCTCGCCCTGTGTCTCTCGTCTTTGTAGCTGGTCAGACTCCGACATGAGCCCCTCTGGTCACGCCTCACTGCAGCTCGAAAATGCTTCAGTTACTTCTCATTTGTCCTAAAAAGCACCAATTTCTGTAAATCCTGGTATACAAAGAATTTTGATGGTTGTTGGCCAATGAGCTTAGAAATTTGCTTATTGAATTATTATTGTGAATTTGGGGTTTTGTTTTTTTAAAAACTAAACTTAAATTCTTTTAAAAGCGCATCTCTACAAAGAAAAAAATGATAAAAGCTGCACGATAGGTGTAAATTAGCTCCGGAAGAGGTGTGTGTGTCTGTGTGTGCTGGCCTCTTCTGTCAGGGTGTCTGATCCTTTGTTGAAGACGTCAGCGATCCTTTTCCTTGTCTTACTTCTTCCCGTCAATGGTGTTGATCCTGTAGACCGACTCTCTACATTGTTTCTCTAGCTTATACCTTAAATAAAAATAGCATACCTTGAAGTATTTTTAAATTACCTTGGCATCAATATCATAATTTATAATGCAGTTGTTCCTAACTAGAAAGTTCTCTAACCAAATACACCAGTATTTTACCTTTAAAGGGTAACTTTTACAGAATGTTGGTGAAGTATCTGAATTTTCTTTTACGTTGTATCATTTTGTGATTACTTCTTCCTTTGGAAAGTTCCCTAAGTTTGCCCTGCCTAGGACATTCTGTATAATAATATTTAGTTGTTAGAAAGTTTGGTAATAAAAAGTTAACTGAAATCCTCAGTGGAACAGATTTCTCATTTAATCAGTGTAAAGTGGTCTTCTACACATTAAGGAGAAAGAGAAATCAGAGGAAAACATGGCTATCAGTAAACAGATAACAATCAATTCTAGAATACATTCCCTCCTAAATTAGACTGTAAAGCCCCTGGAAGAAGAGCAGCGATGTGTAATTTTTAAAAAATAAAATGCCAGCGTTAATGCTCAAATTCACGAAAACTATCGGGAGGCGTGGAGCGGGGTGTCCAAAGGCGTCCGGACACTTGTCCAGAGCTTCTGCTCCTCTCGTTTCTGCACCCACCGCCCGGGAAGTGGTGCTGGAGCGGCATCGCGGACTGAATGCCTGTGGGCTTAACTGTAGAAAACTGTGGATGAAAACAGCATGTGAAATTCACCTACAGAAAGTTTCAGTTTAATACTTAGCTTTATTTATGAGAATTGTACTTAAAGGTTTTAGGAAGATGAATAGCTTCTTGTTGGAATAAGAAGGGTTTTCTAATTAGTCATCCTTTAATCAGAAACTTAGATTACTTCTTATACATTCCTTTTAATCAAGTTATAACTATATTTCATGCTTTCTTTATATACAACTGCTAAAGCATTTCTTTTTATAAATTATTTCTAAAGACAACTAATTTATTTTTTTTAATTTTTAAGACTGCTGAGAAGTCAGGCCACATTGAAAGATCAAAGAATGTAAGGCAAAGACAAAATGATTTTAAGGTGAGTTAAGGACAGGTATGTAGACTTTTTCTTGGGGTAGGGTTTTCTCAACCAAAGTGACTAGAGACCTTGATGTACATTGAAGACATTTGTCTTGTGCAGGCCGACTCTTCCAGTTGATTTAATCAAGTTGATGCCTTTTAATGCAGTTTTGCTTGTTCATTATTGTCTAGAAAATGATCCAGGAAGTAATGCACTGTCTGGTGAAGCTGCTCCGCGGGGCCCTGCTCCCGCTCAGCGTCACGGAGGGCGGAGGGCGGCAGTGCAGAGGCTGGGAAGTGAAGGCCGAGCTCTCTGGGCAGGGGCTCGCTCACGCCATCCAGACTCTGAGGTAAATGTGGGCGCGTTCTCCGGAAAAGGGGGAAAAGCCACACACTCAGTGTGGGATATGATTTTTAATACACTCAACACAGAATTTTACTCTCTCCTTTTGTGTCCACTGTTTCCCGTGTGTCATCTGATAACTAAGCTCTTAAACCTTGCTGGTGCTTTTGTCTGATGAGAATGTCACCTTTTTCATTGTTTACTTCAGTGTCACTGTGATGTTATCCCTGTGAATGGGCTTACTTTCCCCATGTTTTCAACATAACGCTGTAGCTTTTAAGCACAGCGTTGTGAATCGTTGTGGGATGGCCAAAACGATGTCAGGAATTGCTTCCAGATCCTGCTCTGCTGACATTTGTTTTGCTGTGTTTGTTCTACAGGCTTACTTATGAATCCTTGACTGCCCTTGAGATTCCTAATGACCTGTTACAGACGATCCAGGACCTCATCTTGGATCTTCGAGTGCGTTGTGTGGTGGTCACACTGCAGCACACGGCGGAAGGTATGTTGAGCAAAACTGATGACATTGGCTAGACAACAGTTACTTGCACATGCCACCTCTTTCCAGCTTCCAAATCCTTAAAAATATGAAAGATGCTCTTATAGAAATCTGAGTATTTCAGACTGTCTTTAGCTGCTCAATACAATTTTTTTCCTTTTTTGAAACTTTTCAAATCTATTTACTTTGAGATGCCAGACCATATGTAAATGAAGATGGGTATACTTGAAAAATATTTAAGGATATAAGAACATCCTTATGGAAAATGTTAAGTGGAAAAAGTAGAATATAAAATGTGTATAAAAGTATGATCCCAATTTTGAAAATATATACGTATATTTAAAATTTTTAATTTAGAAATATCAGCCTAAAATCAGAAGAAAGACTGTTAACAGTTTCTCTTTGCTGCAGAAGTTATAGGTGTTCATTTTCTTTATACTTTTATAGAGTTTTCAGGATTTCTGCATATAGTCATAAACAATAAAGGTTATCTTTACAAAGCAGCCTTTTGGGTTATTAAACATTTTCAAAAACAATCAAGAACATTGTTGGGAAAGGTGCAGGCCGTTAGTATCTGTCCCAAGGACTTTGTTGTAGGAAGGCCGTGTCTGCACAGAACCGGCCCCTGGCCCAGGTCGGGGCTGAGCCCTCAGGTGTGCACCGGTCGTGTTCTTCCCTCCGTGGGAATCACGTTGTCATGGTCGGGAGCATACAGGACTGAGGGAGAGTCCACTTCGGTCATCAGAAATCTTAGGGGAAAATGCCGTGTGTCTTACATTGTACCTGTTTAATATGATCAGGAGTGCTGAATAACTACTAAGTTGTTGTCTGAAGCTGTCACTGAACCTAGCCCAGCATTCTCCAGATTGGGCTACACAGTAGACAATTTTATTTACATTAATGTTGTATTAGAAAAATCCAGTGATACACATTTAAATCCTTGAGTCTACCAGAATTATCTTCTCTCCCTACTTTCACTGATTTTTTACAAACTTATATAAAACAATTAAAAACCATAACCTTTATGCATTTTTATCTCTCTGAAGTTCAGTGATATAATTATAATAAGACGTGCTCGTGCACTTGTGTTCCCTGTAGAAGTAAAGAGATTGGCTGAAAAGGAAGACTGGGTTGTCGACAGTGAAGGCCTGACGTCCCTAGTAAGTTTAAATTCTTTTTGGTGATGAATCATTAGTGTCTGTTATATTCAAAATAATTGATTTATTTTGATAATGAGCGTATGCTCTCTATTGCAACTCTAAAACGTTTCTGGAAATGGAAAAGCAAACTTCTCAAAGTTTTCCTTCTCAGAGTCATTTTTGCTTAACACTAACCACAGGTATTTAAAAATGAGTAAAGATAGTGGATCCCCCTTTAGAGTGATCTTTCTTCATCCTGTGACTCTTAACTATTTTTTGTTGTGTTACATTTTTTAAGGTGATTCTAAGTTACCCAGCAATTTGAATTTTTAAGAAAAGCAGGATAGGAAACCAGTGCTGTTGCTGGGCCCTAAGGCAAAACAGGCAACAGCGAACTTCTCCAGACGCATGCAGGGGTCAGGTGGGCAGTTAAAACCATGGTCTTTTCTCTCTGGAATAATCATCTCTTCAGACGGGGCTTTGAGATTTTCGAAATCCCCTTGAAAATAGTGTTAGTGTTAGAGTTCGTGAGTTCTCGTGTTTTCGAGTCTGTCCCATGGATCCCACAGCAACCTGTATGTGGGTGTCAGACAAGGTTAAAACATTCAGTGGCTTAAACAAGGGGGCATTTCCTTTTTCTCCCCAACTAAAGCGGCTGGGACTGGTGTGGCAGCTTTGTCATGTAGTACGGGCAGTGTCCAGGGCTCCTCCGACTCCTGCTTTGTGACCCTTAGTGTGCCTCCTCTCTCAGGATGGCCTCATGACACGGGATGGCCACTGCAGTTACAGCCACCACAGCCTTATTCCTGTCAGCAGGGAAGTCCAGCATTTTCCCAGGAGCCACAACTGACAACTCTGCTTACATCTAATTGGCCATAATTTATCCACGCGCCTACCCCTGTCTTCAGCGGAGGCCGGAAAAAATGTGGTTTTTTTAGCAGAGCGCAATCCTGGCCCCAGCAGTTTCTGCCTTACCTTAGTAGACAGGTACAGTAGAATAAAACGGTTTGACTTGCCCACATTTACAAAGTAGTGGGGCTCAGGTTGTTGAGGAGCAACCATCCCCTGTAACATTTCTTCATGTCCTTGAATTTGTGTGCTTGTCCACAGCCTTCCTCTGACAGTTGGGGAATTTTTTTTAATTTAAAAAAAAAATTTTTATTTTTTTATACAGCAGGTTCTTATTAGTTATCCATTTTATACATATTAGTGTATATATGTCAATCCCAATCTCAGTTGGGGAATTTTTGACAAGTTGAAATTCTTCTTTTCCTCCAAAGTTCAAGGTTCTTTCTTAAGTTAATACAAAGCTATACAAGTGTGTGTTTGGAACAGCAGTGCTTACTTCCAAATTTTTGTAAATTAAAGCATGCATGAAATTAGGGAAATTTATTTTTAATAAGTCTTATAATTATATATATATATTTTTAAATCTTATTATTATTTTTGGCTGGGTTGGGTCTTCAGTGCTGCGCATGGGCTTTCTCTAGTTGTGGCAAGCAGGGGCTGCTCTTCGTTGCGGTGTGAATGCTTCTCATTGCGATGGCTTCTCTTGCTGCAGAGCATGGGCTCTAGGGGCGCGGGCTTCAGTAGTTGCGGCACACGGGCTCGGTAGTCGTGGCTCGCAGGCTCTAGAGCGTGGGCTTAGTAGTTGTGGCAGACGGGCCTAGTTGCTCTGCGGCATGTGGGATCTTCCTGGACCAGGGCTCGAACCCATGTCCTCTGCATTGGCAGGCGGATTCTTAACCACTGCACCACCAGGGAGGTCCCTGTAATTATATTTTAAAGGATTTAATTTTAATAAAAATTTGTTTTGATTTATTTGGTTTATTTTTCAGAAATATTTATGTTTAAGTACAAACTATCCTATAACTAAATACTGGGTTGGCCAGAAGGTTCGTTCAGTTTTTTCCGTAAGATGTCTCTAGTAGCACTTAGCTGTGTTTAACTTCATTTGAAACAATTTTGTTAGATGGTACGTGACACCTGTCCTATCAGCGTGCATTTTAAAAAAAGACTTATCAAAATTGGTGAATTTTTGTGTAGCCATTTTAATATTGAAGATGGAAGAAGAAAAGCAACATTTTCGGCATATTATGCTTTATTATTTCAAGAAAGATAAAAACACAACCAAAATGCAAAAAAAGATTTGTGCAGTGTATGGAGAAGGTGCTGTGACTGATCGAACATGCCTAAAGTGGTTTGCGAAGTTTCGTGCTGGAGATTTCTCGCTGGACAATGCTCCACAGTTGGGTAGACCAGTTGAAGTTGATAGTGATCAAATCGAGACATTAATTGAGAACAATCAATGTTATACCACTCAGGAGATAGCCGACATACTCAAAATATCCAAATCAGGTGTTGGAAAATCATTTGCACCAGCTTGGTTATGTGGATTGCTTTGATGTTTGGGTTCCACATAAGTTAAGCGAAAAAAACCTTCTCGACCGTATTTCCGCATGCATGTCTCTACTTAAACGTAATGAAAACGTTCAGTTTTTAAAACAAATTGTGACGGGGGATGAAAAGTGGATACTGTACAATAATGTGGAACGGAAGAAGTTATGGGGCAAGTGAAATGAAGCACCACCTACCACACCAAAGGCCGGTCTTCATCCAAAGAAGGTAATGTGTGTGTGCTGGGATTGGAAGGGAGTCCTCTATTATGAGCTCCTTCCGGAAAACAAAGTGATTAATTCCAACAAGCACTGCTCCCGGTTAGACCAACTGGAAGCAGCACTCCATGAAAAGCATCCAGAATTAGTCAACAGAAAACGCATAATCTTCTATCAGGATAACACAAGACCGCATGTTTCTTTGATGACCAGGAAAAAACCGTTAACAGCTCGGCTGGGAAGTTCTGATTCATCTGCCGTATTCACCAGACATTGCACCTTCAGATTTTCATGTATCGGTCTTTACATAATTCTCTTAATGGAAAAAATTTCAATTCCCTGGAAGACTGTGAAAGGCACCTGGAACAGTTCTTTGCTCAAAAAGATAAAAAGTTTTGGGAAGATGGAATTATGAAGTTGCCTGAAAATGGCAGAAGGTAGTGGAACAAAAAGGTGAATACATTGTTCAGTAAAGTTCTTGGTGAAAATGAAACATGTGTCTTTTATTTTTACTTAAAAATCAAAGGCACTTTTTGGCCCACCCAATATTTCAAGGAAGGAGGTGTGGAGCCGACGGTACCATCCAGCACAGCAGCCACAGCTTCAGGCTGCAAAGAAAGAAGCAAGTACAGAAAGAGAGAGTACCTCAACTTTCTGTATTGACCACATGTTGAAATAATGTTTGATATATTACACGTTACAAACTAAAATTTAGGTTTTTCTTTTACTTTTCTTATTGTGGTTCCTGGAAAATCTAAGATTACGTACATGACGTGTGTTTGTGGCTCACACTGCACTTGTGTTGGGCGGCACTGGTGTGGAGGGAAGGCCCTGTGCTGCTTCAGTGTCTGGTCTGGTTACGTCCTCAGTTCTGTCTCAGTAGCCGTGCCATCTTCAGAAGCCACTTAACCTCTCTGCCTCTAGTTAAAGAAGCAGAATGCTTGTTCACAGTGGTGTTGGTTACGATTCAATGAGATGCTGTAGAAAAAAGCCATAACCTACAAAGCTTTATACACATACGGAGGATTTTAATTTATTAAACTAATACTTGTAATACTGGGACCACTATGATAAAAATACCTTAAATGTACATAAAGCCTTACTATTATTAAAGCTCTACCTTATGCCCCTGTCATCCCTAATTATCACAGCAGGCCTGGATGGCAGGCCAGAGACATCGCTGGACCAGCACCACTGAATTACTGCCTCAAATGAAACAAGCCAGGCACAGCAGACAGCACAGTCCTGACCCTGGGTTCTTAGTACCAGCTTCAGATCATCTTGTGCAAAGAAAAAGATGTGTGTTCAATTTGAGAAAACAGAGCATCTGTTTTCAAGGATTTATGTTCATTTAAAAAAAAAACTGACAAAATATGAACAACTTAGTCATAAAATAGGTATTGGCTTCAGGTTAGTGTTTTTTATACACTCAGTCTAGTGTGCGCGTGTGATGGCCGCACATCGGGGTCCCCAGTGTGCGCGCGTGAGATAACAGCCACGTCTAAGGTTGGTTGGTTGTTTGTAGTAGATAAGCCCCCATGAAAGTCCTTTGAAGTGGTTACTGTAGAGACTTGTTTCTAATAAATTTAAAGTTGATAACATGGTAAGAAACTGTAACCATAGAATAGCTAGTGTAGTGTTTGGTGACACACAAGCCAGAGATCTAAAGCCACTTACGGGTGATTTGGTGCCAACCAGTGTGTCTTATTGGACGTTGTTGAAGAAATGTGCTAATAATCCCATAGGCCTCTGGGAGGTGAGCCTGCTGTCAGCTGTGGGCACAGACTTCCCGTGAGAGGGAAGGTACATCCAGGCTTAGAGCAATGTCCAGGGTCCAGCTTTGAGTGTTTACCTAACATCTGAAATTCTCAGGTTTTGAACAGAGAGTCAGTTGTCTCAAAGGCTATTACATACACTACTTTACATGCTTTGCCCCCATGACTGTGCTTTCAGCTGAGTGTCTGAAACAGCTCATTGGAGAGCATCCTGTTTTCTACTCGTGTTGAAAATGTTTTCTGCCTTTTTTCAGTTTGGATAATTCTGAGAATTTTCTCCTTTCAGAATAACTGGAATGATACGTGATAACTTATAATCAGCCAGCTTGGGTGATTCACTGACAAAATGCAGAGATAGTGCCTCTTCTTTCTTTTCAGAAAAAAGAAATCACAGCTGTGTAGACTCATGTGCTCCCATGCCCACTGGCAGTGAGTGCCCTCCGGGCTCTCTGTTCACATTCTAAGGCAAGACAGTTAGGAAACGGCACAGGAACAGGAACACTGAACTGCCTGCCATTGGATTTGGGGTTGAATTCCCAGTGTTATTATTGTAACATCTTAGATTTGCCTACCTTCTAGGGCAGGTAGGTGGGTTCGTAAGGCCAGTGTCTACCAGGACTTTACTTTCTGTAGGCGGTATTTTCTGTCACATCCATCCCGGCCCCCGCCCCCAACCTTCTTTCTCTGCGCTTAGGCTTTTGCATGTTCTTTATGGTGCCCTCTGGTGGCTCCAAAGTGCAGTATTAAAATGACATTAAGTTGAGGTGCTGTTAGTTTTCCTTAAGCCTGGATTCTTTTTGTGGGATAGTAAACTTGTCTTTCTTTGGTTTGTATACAGGTGTGTCTTTTTTTCTGTTCGATTTTTCCCTGAGTTCTTTTAGTAATTGAAGCAGATTTTGCCCAGAGCTGGTTCAGCTGAACTGAGCCTTGCCCTGTCCCGCGCAGGCTCTACCAGGCTC
Organism: Mesoplodon densirostris; assembly: GCF_025265405.1. Classification (NCBI taxonomy): domain Eukaryota; kingdom Metazoa; phylum Chordata; class Mammalia; order Artiodactyla; family Ziphiidae; genus Mesoplodon; species Mesoplodon densirostris. Next base: position 1,136,030 of record NC_082670.1, on the reverse strand, counting down.
TGGCCCGTCGTGGTGACTCGGCGCCTCCAGGCCCCTCCTGTCTCTGTCCGGGGGCGGCCCCTCTTGCCCTTGGTCTCAGCTTGGATGTTGTCACTGGCTCAGGGGCTTCTCCTGCTTAGGGCAGAACCCCTCCATCAGTTTTCCTCTGAGTGCCTGCTCGTTCTCTTCATGGCACTTACCCTACTTTGCAGTCCACTTATTTTATTTCTGTACTTTTTTTTGGTAAAAGTGACAGTTTTGTCCACTCCATCCCAGAATGTACACGTAACGAGAACACGTGTCACCGTCCCCTGGAGTGGGCCTGGCACGAGGAGGTGTAGTTAGGGCTCATTCAGTCTCATCCTGAAGCCCATTTGTTGGACGTATTTTCAGGTTTCATTTCTGACTTGATGGGCCTAGAAGGTAACTGTAGCGACGGTTTGGAATGAAAGGTGTCGGCCTTCCTCTGGGTCATCGTACTAACGTCCCCTGGGAGATGAGGAAGGCCCGGGAGATGGAGCTCGTCCCAGAGTATGTTACGCCTGCACTTCATCCCGGCATCTGCCTCTCAGGAGAGTAGAATTTTGAAGAAAAATTCTCATTCTACCCAACTTCTATTCTAGTTGAATTAGATGTGCTTCCAACTGTCAGGATTCATGGTCTTTAAATATCAAGTGCAGAACATGCCAGGTCTAGGTCCGGGTGGTGGGGAGGCTGTGTGTGTCTGCATCCCTTTCCGCACGTCTGGAAATCTGGGCATCAGGGCCGAGTTTGCTTCTGCTCGGGGTCTGCATGCCAAGGTCCTGTTGCTTTTGTCTTCTGCAGCCATGCCACTTTGAGCGCTGCGTGGTGCACTCCCTGCAGTCGCTGCGAGAAGTCCTGGAGTGCAAGCCCGGAGAAGCCAGCGTGAGTGTCTGAGAGCAGCCGTCTGCGGTGGGGGCCGGGCAGCCGGGGGCTCCCCTTGCAGGTTCGGGTCATTGCGATGCCAGAGCTGCTGCCCTGTCACTCAGGCCACAGTCACTCAGCCCGAGGCCAGCTCTCCATTCCTGTCCCCTTTCAGAGTCAGGTGACCCACACTGGACACACTTTCCCACGTGTTAACTTCTTATATCGAACTTCATAAACAAAAAGTTTTCTTAGCCAAGTACAACGATTCTAATTCTTCCTTACAGGTCTTTCAACAACCGAAAACCCAGGAAGAGGTTTGCCAACTAAGCATCAATATCATGCAGGTACTTTGTAAAAGCACCGATGCCCTGAGGCCTGAAATAATGTGAATTATTTCCTACTCACAGTCAGTGTATAGCAAATATTAAATATGTATTCTTTTTTTCTTCTTGTCTGAGAACATAATAGTTTATGGTAAATAAGTTCAAGGTAAGATTAGTTCCAACTTGCTTAGCAGTACCCCAATAACTCATTTTTATTATGCTCCCCTTTTTTGTGTTCTCACAGTACTTTGTGTATATATATCTGCTAGAGCACAGATTAAATGACATGACAGTTGTTTACATTGTACCTAGAGCACCAAGTTCTTTGGGACCAGTGCCTTGTGGGCACATAAACCCAGTTGAACGCATGAGTGAATGAGTGAGAGGAAGGAAATAAAATACATTCAAGAACTTAACAATGGGATCAGACATAGGTGCTTTAAATTTTTTTATCACTTAGCATTATACATTGGGATGTGTGTTCCCAGTGCTTACATACTTTTATGTGTATGTGAATATATACTCTATATATGGGACATACAGTCTGTCACTTACAGAAGGTATATATGCATACATACCACTTAATGGAGATACGCTATATTTCTGGTTATTTATGTAAAATTATCTTTAATGTCCAAATAGATTAGTATCTAAGCGTTCATACCACTGAAATGTCTTATTTTTGACTTAGGTTTTTATATACTGTCTGGAACAGTTGAGCACCAAGCCTGATGCCGATGTAGATACTGCACAGTAAGTAGAGCTGAGAGTAGCCTCACCGATGCGTTTACCAGGATTGAAAATACAGGCTCTTGTTCTGTGTTTGGTCTTATACCCTGGGACTTCCCATAAGAGAGAGCAAGTAGTCATATGAATTATATTTTTATATATTTGGCCTGTATTCTTTCCACAGTGTCTTCATCTTCTGAACTTGTCTCACCTTTACTAGAGGCACTTTGAACAAACTGAGCACACGATTGGCTTACTGATTATCCAGAGGAACGGGGTTTACTAATAGTAAAATAGGGAGTTAAAATGAGTGACTCCTCGTTGATAGCTGTTGTGGTGCTGGTGCAGGGGGTCGCCCCGGCACTCCTGTTGAAGGGACACTGTCTGGGCCGTTCTTGGTTAGTTGAGCTCCGGAGGACACATCTCGATTCCTGGTATTTCCAAATCCACGTGATAATTCTCTTATAATGCTGCTCTCTGGGATTTTTTTTTAAACCTAGTTTTTCTGACTGTTTGACACGTGTAATTTCTGTGTCCCTAAGGTTTATGCTCTCTGACACAGATGATACTGAAATAAATGCCTCTTAAATCTATAACTGACAACTGGAATTTTTTCCATGTTTGTCTGTTTCCATGTTTCCATGGTTTTTGCCTCTCAGTATATAAGACACTTATCTCTCTGAGACCTAGTAAATGTTTAGTTGTTGTAGTTTTTCTTTGATTTTATATGTTTATTAGCGCATTAATTTACCAGGGATTTGTATTGTTAATCAGTTTCCTGATGTTTTGGATTAAATAAGTCTTGTCTTCTTGTTTTGTTACAATTTCTGTTCCTTACATCGTTGAATTCTAATATGTAGTGAAGGTATTTCTGAACTTTATTTTCTGTTCTATTCATTCACAAATGTTTCCTATCAGTGTTTGTTGTTTTAATTATCAGTAGTTTTTTTTTAATGTTTTTCAGATTGTTATCCTTTTATTGCTTCTTTATTTTAAACTTACTTTATATTTTTATCTATTTAGTCTTCCATATGAATTCTAAAATAAGTTGGTTAGATTTAAAGGAAAGGAATCCTGCTAAGGTGTTACTTGCGATTCTGCTGTATCTGTAAATTAATCAGTGGGTCTTTGGTGTTTCCTCCCCTGCAGCTTTCTGTGTCTGGTCACTTGTTAGGAAATTAACTAATTTCCTAACTCAGCTCACCTCAAGTCATTTACTTGAGCTTGAAAAAGTCCCCTCTAGATTCTGATGGGCAAAAACATTTCAGTTATGAGAGTCTATACCTAGAAATTAAATTATTGGGAAGACCCCAAAAGCACATTTTATGTGGCCCATGTTAATAGATAGTCCAGTGTCTACTTTGAGCTGTTAGGTGTTAAATATTAAAAAACAGAAAGTTCTATGATTTTGACCAAGAGGTTTTAAAGTCAGATTTACATAGGTTTCACTGCATTTTTTATTGAGGTATATAATTGACATATAACATTATGTTACCATTTTTAATTTTAATGCTTTAACTTGTTCTCTTACTTGCTTCTCTATTCAGTCTCTCCGTTGACGTTTCTTCTCCTGATTTGTTTGGAAGTATCCATGAAGACTTTAGTTTGACTTCTGTAAGTAAGATCATAAATAATTAAGATGATAAATAGAAAGTAAAACGTCATTTTTTATAAAACATGTCATTATGACTGTTTCATAACTCAGTCTAAATTATTAATACTTTGTTACCACATTACTGCTGTAGCATGCTACTCTTACTTTGGAGCTGTGTTTTATTTTGTGAAAGTTTTAGTAAAAATATAATTTTGTAAATAATCCACACTTAAAAATCTTTTAGCTGAAGTTTCAGCTTAAGTAGCTCCGTCTCCTCTCTGCATTGTGTGGAGATCCTGAGTGTGGTACCCTGGTGCTTGAAAGCTGGAGAGGAGGCAAAGGACAGGCACCGTTTCTCCCCCATTTTCCCTCTTTAAACAGAGAAGCTCTGCTTTTCTCTCTTTTTTTTTTTTTTTTTTGTTGTTAAGTTCCCTAATAGCATTTTATTTGAACACAAAATTCCATAGCAAAACTAAAACCAAATCCCCTTTTCTTTAAACACACATATATTTTATTTTATTTTATTTTATTTTTTTATTATTTTTTTTTTTTTGCGGTACGCGGGCCTCTCACTGTTGTGGCCTCTCCCGTTGCGGAGCACAGGCTCCAGACGCACAGGCCCAACGGCCATGGCTCACGGGCCCAGCCGCTCCACGGCATGTGGGATTTTCCCAGACCGGGGCACGAACCCGTGTCCCCTGCATCGGCAGGTGGACTCTCAACCACTGCGCCACCAGGGAAGCCCCACACATATATTTTAAACATATGCATGTGTTTAGTGATGATTCACACATACACTTTATCCTGTATGTAAATTCAGCTGTTGAAATTCAAACTCCAGCTATCCTAAAAAACAAACAAACAAACAAAAAAAACAGCCCTCTCCGGTTTGTCATTAGCTTGAATGATGTGTGTGTATGTGTATGTACCTCTCAAGAAAGAAAACATGTGAACTAAATTTCCTGCCATATATAATTTCTACAGTTATTATAAGTATGAATTCCTAAATAAGGATTTGTTATATTAGGAAAAATAGAGTTTAATCAAAGTAATTTTTTTAAAAAAGCTATTGTAGGTTTAATTGTTTGGGTGACTAGGTAGATAACAGTACTGTTCATGAAGAGAATTCAGGAAAGATTAAAAGAAAGATTAAAAATTCAGTTTGGGACCAGATGTGCTGAATGAGAGACGTTCAGGTGGGATGGATGTCTAGTGGGTGATTGGACCCCAGGAGAGAGATCTAGGTACACATTTGTGAGTGAGCAGTGTAAGGCCTGGGAGTGGATGAGAATACTAGGGAAAACAGTGGGAGGAGAGGAGGGCCAAATATATAAAAATAATATTGAGGGTGCCAGTATTTAAGGGAAGGCCTGAGACAGAGAGCCTGGAAGTTCCCTGAGAAGGAAGAATCAGAGAAGGAAATCCAGGGACAGGTGGGAGAGCGCGTTTAAGCAAAGGAATATTTAACGGTATCGCAGACTGACAGAGCCTCAGGCCGGGTCAGACAGAAGCCAGGCTTCGTGGGAGGGCGTGTGGATGGCCGAGGGGCAGCTGCCTGCGTTGGGTCAGGGATGAGGGGCAGCTGAGGAGGGCGACGTGGTGAGTTCAAACCGTTCTTCCACTGTGAATGGGAGAGAAGGACATGCGAGGAAGGATCCTTCTCAGTGGAGAAAGGCCTTGCTGCCTGTCTGGCCAAGCACGCTTCTTCTGGATCTTTCGGGACAAGCCTCGTTTCTACATGACTATCTTCCCAGTGTTTGGAGCAACTGCTGTGTGCCCACACGTCCCCTTGAGCTAACACGGCTTGCTGGGCAGTGGTTCTCCTCTGAACCCAGGACTCCCCCAGAACCACGCCTTCGCCTCCTCTCCTCTGTCACCCAGAGCCCTGCATGCTTCGCACTTGCTTCTGCTGGTCACTGGACATTCTCTGTCCCATTTCACTCTCCTGAAATTGTTCCAAAGTTGGTACCAAATTGAGTTCCTGTGTTTTTCCCCATTGGATGATACCGTGTTAGATTTGGATGATACCATGTTAGATTTGGTCCAGGTAATTGAGATCTTTTTAGGGTCTTGTTCTGTTATCCAGCAGAAAGGCACCTGTGGGAGGAAAGAGGGCTAGGTTTCTGGTTCGCTTGCTGGTCTGCTGCTTACTGACAGAAGAACCTCGGGCGTGCCACGGAGGGTGGCCTGATGGCCGCATCACAGAGATGCTGTGGAGTAGCCAGAACAGTACATGAGGCCGTGGAGTCCTCAGTCTGCAGGTGCTGCCGTGGATAGGTTGGGTTGTTATTTTCAAATATATGTATTCATCTGAGTTGTTTGTCAGCTTTTGATGAGTCATTCAATTTTAAGAATTCGATTATTTGTCAGGTTTTCTTCCCACTTTTGTTTCCTGTGATTGGTTATATTTGAGGGAAAAATACACTTACTAAGAGTAAGACTTCAAATCACTCAAATAGTTTTTCCATTCTGGGGGAAGAACCATTCAGATTATAAGGGTAAAAATCAACCAGAGTTAATTAATGAAGAGGGCAGAGAAGGTGTGGCAGGCTGGGGTGGGCTGCTGGGAGGCGGTGCCTGGAGGGTAATTAAGGATTGATCGTGGGTCTGAGAGACCAGTTGAGATATTTGGGATGCCACTGCTCAGAGTGGCTGATGAAGTGTCACAGTGACTTTATGTCACATGCTTTACAAGGGCCACATAACAGTGATAGTTAGGTGTGGGCAGGGGTCTGGCCTCCCCCAGCCTCACGTGTCACCTCCTGGTGCCCACCTCACGCGGTTTGAACACAGAACGTGGACGAGGAGTAGACGCCCAGCGCATTTGTTTTAGGCTTGTTTTAGCCGCCACTTCCTGTCCATAGAGTCATTCAGGCCACTGACAACCTTTCATTGCTTTGAAAGCACTGTAATAATTCCTGGGCCTTTTAATTATATTTGTTGATGACCACAAAAGGCAGCAAATCGGCCACGCTCTGCCAGAACTAAACAGTAAATTTTAAATAAAGACACGGAAAGTTTTACACATTTTGAGGGAGCTGAATGGAATTCTTAGGTGATCCAGGCTCAGTGAGCCTAGCCCTGTGGTCTGTGCACCTGCCAGGGCCTGGTTATTCCCATCTGCCTTCCTGACATTAACCTAAGTTACCCTGATGAGTACACAGCAGCGATCAAAGTATGGGTGAGAGCTTCTCCTAGAAAGGAGTTCTGCCTTAGTTTTTAGTCAGGGATCTAAACCAAGGCCCTAAATTAGTCACAGTTGTTCCAGAGAAGCCCTCACACCTGAGGGAGCAGGGACAGTGCTCAAACAGCCCCAAGAACAGTGACAGTGCCATTCCTAGAACTGTATTTAGAAAGCCAGTTCTTCTGAACTCTGAGAGGATGATTGATTCATCAGCCTGGGGGGTCTGGTAATTTTGATAAGAAGTCACCTTAAATAGCGGGAAGCCTGGGGAGTGTAGAATGGCGCCCTGCATGGCTGACCAGGGGAGAGTCCCCATAAGAGGGAGACTCTTCTACATAAGAAATTCTGTGAAGGCCTGGTTTTTGAAGGAGTCCATCTGTGGATGACATTACAATTCTCTTCCAAGTTGTAAGAAATATAGAAATTATTTTCTGAGAGTTTCTACATCTTTTGGTAGTTATTTTTAAATATCCATTTTTATAGCTTTTTTTGGGTGCAAAACATATGAAGTGGAATAACCAATAAAGTGGAATCCCTTTCCTAAGAACAGCAGCTGATCCTGTTTTACTAGTTTTCTGTGTTGCATCAATCTGTTTTTCCATACAGCTGTTAAATTTCAAAAGGAATTTGAGTCAAACATTATTTGGCTCTTTAGTATGTTATGTCATAGCGAGCAGTTAGTAGAATTATAGAATTGTATTGTGTTTCTCCCTGTTACTGGAAAGAAGGAACCAAGAAAAACAAAGCATTGAATATTGATATTAAACACCAAGAGATTATAATTAAATTTAACAAGTGATAAATGTTATCTGTTAGACTTTCAATTTGTTACTGTAAATATTTTTCTAAAAATGTGTTTTGGTTTTAGGAACAGAGACTTTTGATAGTCCTGAGTAATTGCTGCTACCTAGAACGTCACACCTTCCGAAATATCGCAGAACATTTTGAAAAGCACAACTTCCAGGGAATAGAAAAAATAACACAGGTAAATGGATCGTGTTAAATGGACAAGCGGTGGTGTCATCCGCTTCGTTCCCAGCTGTTTCCTCAGCCCCCCACCCCCGCTCCTCCCCGTGCCCGGTCCCTCCTTCTCACAGCTCACCTGAGTCACTGAGGTAATGCTCTCCTCTTTCTCTAGAGCAAAGCCCTCTCAAGGTTAGAGCTTTTCAAAACGGAGGGAGGAAAAGGAAAGAAAAGCTTCAAACCCAGATCTTTAGGAGTCATCTCTGATTTGGCTCCTTTTAGGTTAAAGCTTTTACTTCAAGCCAACAGCAAACCCTGAGCTTGCAGAGCCACCTCTTCTTCCTCCCTCCCGCTCCAGGGGGCCACAGCAGTGCTTCTGCTTGCCTGCTAGAGCACATGCACACACGCGTGCGTGCACACACACTCGTGCACGCGGGCACAGCTCTAGGTTGCCTTGTCTTACCTGAAAAATACATACCCCCCACTCTCCAGTCCTGCCTGTAGAAAGGTGGACAAAAATGAGTCCTGTATAAATCAATGGAGTAGTTTTTTTTAGTGTTACACTTGGTTGATTATATTTTTCAGGTAAGCAGAAAAGGAAAAAATGAAGTAATCATGTTATTATTAAGGGTTGCCTGGTTCCTGGACAAAAGTTTATCAGATTTCTAAGTAAAACTAAGCTAGAACCACTTTTCTAATGTCAGTACAGTTTTCTCAGTGCAAAGAATAAGAAAGATAGTGATCTTGTTAATCTTATAATCAAAAAGTGCTCTTGATGGATTGCATACTTTTTACAAATGATGGTTGCAGTTCATGAACTAGATTGGGATTTTTTTTTCAAAGATTGAAAATGTCAGAGTGGGTGGCTGTGTCTTGTTTTCTTGCCTTTTCGTAAAGATTAATCATCCTGATGAGAAATGTTGTGACTTAAGACTTTAGGGCCAAATGTCGAGTTTATTTCCAGAAATTTTTGTGTTGAGAACTGCAAGGTGCTGTCTTGCAGTAGAAAGTTAGTATTTGTAGAAAGTGGGCATTTTATTTTTATGCAGTAACAATAATGACACATTATTGAAGAAATCTTTTATCATTTTAAAAATATATGAAGTGATTAGGAACTGCATATAACAAGCAGGGAGATTTTTAGGTTTTTACAAAGTTATGAGTGGGAATTATCTGTTAGGTTCAGTTTGTATCATTAAGAAGAAGAATGAAATTGACATGCAGATAGGCTTTGATGTCCTTCCCAGTCTTTGTCCAGATGGTTCTGAGACAAGGTGATATGAAGGATCTGGGGGTGGGCTATTTTTGGCACTCAGAATTTGGAATTGAATATTTTGAAATCATTCAGTTGAGTATTAAAGGAATAGACAGTAAACTAGATTTATAGTGTTTGTGCCGATTCTGTTTTTTATGAGTGAATTCATTAATTTCGTATGGCAATCAAGTAAAATATATTTCTTGAATTTAGGTATAAAAGTTGCCAACTGCCACTGGTTTTCACAGTTCCTTTCTCAAATGACAGGTAGCTCGGGAGGCCCAGATCCTAGAACAATCCCAGGGCACGTGGGTCCCATGAACATTGGTTATCCGTTCTCTGGCTCTGCTCTGCTCTCGGAGGGAAGTGCTCACCGAGGGCTTCTGCCTGGTGTGCTTCTACCAGACGGGCCCCACCTCTCTCAGGTCTCCTTCAGGCTGCAGGTGGGGACTTTGCCAAGGGTCCTCCAGGCATAGTTCCTTCTGCTTTCTTACTCCGCCAGGAGCGGCACAGAAATGGCCAGCCTTTTCAGTCCCCTTTGTCTCGGTCTCCATCTTCAAGAGTAGAATTAATTTTTACGTAGGAACAGTACGTGCATAATCACACTTGTTAGGCGTTTATTAAAATTTAATCATCACTCATCCTTTAAAGCTAGAATGATTTTATATACACAGTTTTATTTGATGAAAATAGCTCTGTGAAGTAATCAAGGAAAGTATTATTAAGTCCATTTTTTTCATGTAGAAAAATGCTCAGAGAGGTTAATGCCTTGACCTATAAGCAGCAGAGCAAAGCAGGACTCAAAATTAAGTTGTCTCATGCTAAATCCAGAATGCTTTCTGGCCCAGCACCATACATATATTAAGATAAAGAACAAAATTGTTTCCATGAAAGCACACCAAAGGAATAGGGCATGAAGCCGGTTGATGTATATCATTTCGGACTTGATGAAACAACATTAAATAATAAACATTAAATTTATCAGATCAGAGTATCAAACTCCTCTTTCCCTACAAGTTACATCCTTTAAAATAGGCCCCATTGTAGGCCTTCAGTGGATGTGCTGTTTGGAACCTGTACAGCAAGTGCCAACTCTGAGTGCTGTGTGCGTTTCCACGTGCAGTGCCAGCGCCTTTGAGTTCTCCTCAAGTCCTGGAAATGTTTTTCCACTCATGCATTTTTTTTCCTTATTATAAAAGTAAGACCTAATTATCATTTTTTAAAAAGAGAAATACTGAAAATCTAAAAAAAATTTTAAAATCATCTATAATGCACCAAAGATGAACACTGTGTTATTTTAGTATATATAATAAATAATTAGTGTCTTATATATACCATATACCTGTGTGTATATATGTTATAAAAAAATATGAAACATTTTCCCGATTTCTGTTTACCTTGAATGTATCTTTTACTATTGGCTCTTCTGTTGTGAGCACTTTTCCGTTTTTATTAACTATTTTTGTAAAGATGAGTTTTATGGCCTTATAATATTTGTTAATGCAGATGTACCATTTTCTAATTTTTATTATTTTAACTTTTTTCCTGCTGGTTATTTTCGTTGTTGTTACTGAGAGGGGAAGATAGTCTTTGGTCACATTTCTTACTTCCTCACAGTGGATTTTTAGAAGTGGAATTACAACTCCAAAGACTCCTGGTGGAGTTTGCCAGATTGCTTTCCAGAAGCCGGTCTCACCACATTTGGCCATCATCACTGATTATAGTTTCTAATTTGATAGGTAAACATACGCTTTCATGGTAGTTTCATCTGCATGCCTTTCTCCGCTTGGTAGGTTAACACTTTTTCATATGCTCATTGACTGTTTACAGAATTTTGCGTTCTAAGTGTGCACACCAGGTTAACCACAAATCCTTATTTCTTTGAGACCTTTGAGAAAGGAAAACCAGAGCTATATGGTTAATAAACCTTAGCTTGTAATTTTATTGCGGTAGCTGTAATTGCATAATTCCAAGAAATTTTTTTTTTACATATATTTTAACCTGTGCCAGTCTTTTAAAAGGAATGATCTAATTTAGAGTTTGGATAATTTCAGATTTTTGACCGACTCAGGAATGTAGTCATAATGGCCATTAAAGTCTGGCATGAAATGCTTGATGGAGCTTTTATTTGAAGCCCCTAAATCTCTTTCAGGTATTCCAACATGGAGGTGGAGAAAGGACAGGGTTTTTTCTTTTTTTTTTTTTTAAATATGTCCAGGGAAGGTCCTTTACAGCAATCAGTTTTAAAGGTTTTTGAGTCACTTGAACCATGGGTACCATATTTTACATATTTGATTATTTTTAGCTTAATTGTATATAGTTCTTTTTTTTTGCTGCTGTTTTTATTTATTTATTCTAGTTAAAACTTTGTTTTTTAATACAGCTTTTAAAAGTCAAACTCCATTTACAGTTATTACAAAATATTGGCTCTATTCCCCGTGTTGTACAGTATATACTTGAGACTATCTTACACCCAGTAGTTTGTACCTCCCCCCCCACCACTGGTAACCACTAGTTTGTTCTCTATATCTGTGAGTCTGTTTCTTTTTTGTTTCAGTCACTAGTTTGTTGTCTTTTTTTAGATTCCACATATAAGTGATATCATCTGGTATTTGTCTGACTTATTTCACTAAGCATAATGCCCTCCAGGTCCACCTGTGTTGCTGCAAATGGCAGAATTTCATTCTTTTTATGGCTGAGTAGTATTCCATTGTATACAGAGACCACATCTTCTTTCTCTATTCATCTGTCAGTGGGCACTTGGGTGCTTTCAAGTCTTGGCCGTTATACGTAGTGCTGCTGTTTTTTCACATAGATGTTGTTTCAGAGATGAGAGAGAAGCTCAAAGTCTGTTTGGAAAGTTGGGGACATGCAGGGCATAAGTGAGTAAAACCATTGGTTCACCACTTGGGCAGGATGTGGGGTCCGAAGTCAAAACCTTGAACCCTGGCAGATAAAATTCAACCACTGGAGTTGTCTTTCACCCCACCCCTCTTTCCATTTCTGTCCTCTTGCTGGTGCCCCGGGGCCCTCCTCAGTCTCATCTCATCTGCTCCCTCCGTCCCTTTGTCAGTGGTGCCGGTGATCTTTAACCTGCAGGCCATTCCTAGGCTTCAGATCTGTTTCCTACGAGACCTCTTTGCTGGAAGTTCCCCTGGGATATCAGGTCATTGTGTCCAAACCAAAATGGCCCTCCTCCTTCATGCCACCCCCTTTCTGTGCGTCCTGTCTCAGGCGGCCAGCTGGGCCCTGGGGGTGTTCTGGCCTCCATCTCCCGTGACGGCTGATGAGCCGTCCTCTGAACCCATCTCCACCCCTCTGGTTGGCTCTTCCTGCTCAGGCCCGGCCCTTCATCAGCCAACCACTGTGCTTTCTCAGGAGCCTCGCTCCCTGACGCTCTGTGCCCTAAGTCCCTTCGCTCTGCATCATCCTTCAACTCCCGTCTCAGATACAGGTGTCTCGTCCCACAGAGAGCCTCCTGTGGCATGGCCCTGCCCTGTTCTCCCAAAGCACGCACTGGTGAGGGCCTCTGCTCTTCTTGGGATGCTTCCTTCAGATGCTGGAATCGCATTTGACACCTCGCATTGTGACTAGTTTAATGTTGGTTTGCTTCTTTTCTCAACCAAATTCTTTTCAAATATTTCTATATGAAATGTTTTATCCCTACAGAGGAATAGCTCTTGTGTAGATGTGAATTAGAAGAAATTGCAGCTGAAGAAATGCAGTGTCGTGATCAGGACCCTCGGTGCACATTTGCATCACCTCCCTCCCCTGTAGAGAGTCACTTCTGCATTTTGTGGTTCCTGATGAACACGTTGTTTACTATTACCTGTTTCTGAGTTTTAAATAGCATCAGTGGGATCATAGGCATGCATTTTTCTATGACTCCTCTTTCTACTCAGTACTGTTTTTGAGGTTTATCCATGTTGCTGCATGTAGGTTATGCTAATTTGTAAAATAAATTAGAGTGTCTCCTTTTTTCTTCTTCTGAGAGTTTATATAGAGTTGGAATTACAGTATTTGTTATCTGAATACTTAGAAGAATTCTGGTAAAACTTTCTGGGGCTGTATTTTCTTTGTGAGACAGTTTTCAATGACTGGTTCATTTTCTTTAATGGTTAAAGAACCATTCAGGCTTTCTGTTTCCTCTTGTTAATTTGGGTCATCTGTGTTCTTCTTGGACTTTGTCCATTTTGCCTAAATTTTCAAATGTATTGGCATAAAATTGTTTTATAATAGTTCCATATTCTTGCAATCTCAACTGCATCTACAGTTATGACCCCCCTTTATACTTAATGTTGCATGCTTAATATTTTAGTCTTTTTTCCGATCAGCTTTGCCAGAATCTTTTCAAGAACCAGCCTCTGTCTTCACTGATCTCTCTTCACATCCTTGTTTTCTGAGGCAGTAACTTGGGTGCTGAGCTTAATTGTTTTGTTTACACAGCTCACTGATTCCAAACCTTCCTCCTTTTTCATATGAACATTTAAGACTATGAATTTCCCTCTCTCTAGTGGTGTGCCGCATGCTAACACATGGTGTTCTGATTGTTCAGTTTGTATTTTCCAATTTTAATTGTGTGTTTTCCTTTGACACACCAGTGTGTAGAGGTGTGATTTTAAATTTCCAAATTGAGGGAGCCGTTAGTTTCCATATTGGGAGTTAGTTTTTTCTTTGTTAGAGATTTATGACTTAAGTGTTCTGATGTCAGAATATCATGTTTTTAACTTCGTTGAAACTTGCTTTGCAGATGATACATGGTGAGTTTTCTTAAATATTCTACCTTGCTTGAAAAGATTGTCCTTCAGTTTTGAATACCAGGTTCCATTTGTGTCTGTTAGACCCAGAGTGTGTGAATTGTTCATATTTGTTCCTTTTGTTTGTTTGTGTGGTCTTTAATCTGTCCATTACTGAGAAAGATGTAGTACAGTCTCTTTGGCTACTTTTTAGATATTTTTTTCACCTCTAGCATTCTGTAGTTCAACTATGATGTGTCTCATGGTATGACTTTTTTTTTTTTTTTTTTTTTTGCCTTTTTCCCTTGACTCTGATTGACACTTTTAAGCAGTCCTGGAAAATTCTCAGCCATTACCTTGTCAAAAATTCTCCCCTGTTCACTCTTTTCTCCCTTCAAGAATTCCTGTTGGATCATATCAGACCTTATATTCTCCATGTCTCTTACCTTCTTCTTTCATGTTTTTTCCCTCATCTTTAAATACTCTGTAATGATTAGGAATATTTCTTCAGCTCTCTCTTCTCATCCACTGCTGCTTCTGTTACGTCTAATCTTGCTGAAATTTGCTGTCTATTGACATTTTATTAAAGTTGTTTTTCATTTCCAGAAACTCTTTTTGGTTTTTGTTACTAAGTCAGGGAAAACAATTAACTTACTCTGGAATAGTACAATTTGAAACATTATACCAGTGTAGGAGATGGTGGTGGTAAAGTGCTTTCCAGTGGCCCTCAGATGGTTCTGTGTAGGTGGCCAAGTCAGCTGCAGGCTATAGTCAAGTAAACGGAGAGGGACTTTTGCAGTCGGGTGAAGCCTGATTAATGGGATGTGAGCTGGTTAACTTGATTATAAAAAATTCACAGAAAACGAACAGTTGGAGAATATATAGATCATAATCAGTCACAGGTTAGAACCACGGCAGAGGGAAGATGAGGAGAAATGGCTCCCGACAGCACGTCCAGGTGGTCCTTCTGTGTCAAAGTGACAGGATGTCCTGCTTTATCACAGCTTGCTTTTTTGTTTTAATAGTGCCACCTCTACTAGGGATTAAAGGTTTATTTTTTTAAATTAACTATTTACTTGGCATTTATTTTGTCCACATTTGACAAGTTATGGTTCAGTAACGTGAAGGAATGTCAGTTCACTGTCCCGCCATCTGTTTGTAAAGAATTTAAAATATATTAATTTGACTGAAACTAGTAATCCAGATTCACTTGCCTAGAGATTCTGATTATAGTTTGACGAGTTTATTTCTGTAGAGCTGGCTCAGTTAAATGCACTCTTTCTGTCATCTTTGAAATGAAAATAACAGGGCTTTTTTCCTGCTATTTTTTTCTTTCTCAGAAACTTATTTTTTTTAGAAGTATTCCTTCCAAAAAGTTTTTTAAATAGTAAACCAGAAAATTTAAGTTGGAAACATTAAATCACAACAATGAGATGATTTTACGTTTTGTTAACTATTTTGAGTGAGCTACAGACCCTTGTGTAGACACCGGGGAAGCAGGGCATCCGCCATCCGCGTTCTGTTCCTGGACGTGCCCCCCGTGACCACATGTGACATCAGAGCACCTTGACCTGCACATTGCTGCCGAAGAGAGAGCTGGTAGATCATCACAAGCCTCTAAAATGCTGCCTCCTAACACACTCCATATTTCTCCACGTTATTACTGGTTGTTGAACTACAGTTGACCTTGAACTACGTATGCACTGGGGTTACGGTGCTGACCCTCCACCCAGTCGTGTAACTTAGAGTCAGCCCTCCGTATCCACCCTCCCTGTCTGCAGGTTTGTACAGTACGGTAGTATTTACTACCGAAAAAATCCACATATCTGTGGACCTGCACAGCTCAAACCTGTATGAGAACACCTATTTCTAATTACGTAACTGTTGAATTAGCACCCTTTTTTCCATTAGAGACGGCTGGCCTGGAAGCCGTCTGGCCCCACCTTCCCTGAGAAGCTTTTCAGCCCCTTAGCAGTGCCCTGGTCGCTCTTGCTCCCTCTGCTTCCTTATCAGCCACATTCCGTGAACATTGTCTTTCGTATGTTTTCTTGTCTGTCTGCCCTACTGGACTGTGGTTTCCTTCCTAACAGAGTTTTTTTTCACGTAACTTTCATCCATCACTCTCAGGTGGTGGGTTCATGATAGACAGACCCCATCCTTGCATTTCAAATAGGGTCAGGTGAACTCAGCTGACATCTGTGCTTCTCAGATGGTATGAACAGGGCATTTGAAAAATAATAATCATAGCTGCTAGCATTTATTATGTATTTTAAATGTGCTACACAAGGCTCATAAATTATCATTTCTAATCCTCACAAAAAAATTTATGAGGTGAGTATCGTTGATTCTCATTGTTCCATTTGCCTGGTACCTATCTGTGCATACATTTATTTTCAACCTTTTTTCTTAAATTGAGATATACCTTATATACAGTAAAACATATAAATCTTAAGTGTATATAGATTGGTGACTTTTTGCACAGTACCCACCACCCAGATCAAAATATAAAATGTTCTCCTTGGGCCACGTCCCATGCAGTGGGACACTTGCATGGGCACCCCTCTCACCACTGTCTGACTTCTGTCTGCACAGGTTAGTTTCACCTTTTCTTGAACTTCATGTAAAGTGGAACCATAAAATTTGTAGTCTTCTGTGTCTGGCTGCTTTTGCTCAGACCTAATCATTTCTGAGCTTCAGCCAAATTGTGTGTCTGTTACTAATTTATTTCTTTTATTGCAGAGTTTAGGTAACATTTTGCTTACTCATTCTTGGTAATGGGCTTTGGGTTGTTTCCAGTTTTAGGTCTTTGTGAATAAAGTTGCTGTGGGCACTGCTGTAAAAGTCTCTCTGTGGACATTTGTACTCTCTTATCTTACATATATACCTAGAAGTGGAATTGCTGGTCATGAAATAAGTTGATAGAACCTCTGAGTATTCCCAAGTGGGGATATCCTTTACACTCAGCCAGCAACGTGTGAGTGTCCGGGTGCCCCACTTGCTCACTACCACTTCACATTCTGTTTTATTTTAGCCCATCTCCTGGCTTTTGTTGACGTTCCCTGATAAACAGTGATGTTAAGCATCTTTCTTATGCATTTAGCTGTTCATATTCAGGTACCTTCTTTAGAAGTGCCTGTTCAGTTCACTTGTTCATTTGTTAATTGGGTTGTTTACCTTTCTATTAGTGATGTTAGAAATCTGTGTACATCTTTATCAGATATATATTCTTTGAGTAGAAATTTTAAATTTTGATGAGGTTTATCTACTTGTAAAAATGTTTAGTGTCTTTCATATCCTGTCAAAATCTTTACCTGCTCCAATGACCTGAATTTCTTTTTCCCAGAGGCTTTGTAGTTTTAACTGTTATCTTCAGGGAGATGATCTGTCTCTTACTGAGTATGTTACATTGTGTTCATTATTACTATAATTATACATATACTATGATAGCTTTATAGTATGCATTGAAAGGACAGTTGTGCTCTTTTTTCCTGGTATCTTTTCATGCTGTATTGTATGGTCTACAACCTCTAGTAGAGTCTACTGCCGGTCCCGACCCTGCATTCCCCAGATTCTCACTCCTCCCATGTTGAGGGCTCGGCCCGCCCCCTCTGCAAGTCCGTGGCCCCTGGGTGCTGGTGAGACCAGGCATGGACGCGCAAGGCTGACACTGACCCGCTCTTCCAGCAAGAGCTAGTTCATGTGGGCTGACCTTCTTGTGAAGACGGCCCCTGGTCTATACAGGGGACTAATTCTTATCTTGTTACACAACTGCACTAGAGTGGTCTTTATTACTGAAAGTAAAATAAAAATCTTTCCTTTTTGTAGGAAGTTGGTAAAAACTGTTAAAATCTACTGAAGTATTTATTTA
The DNA here is from genome assembly GCF_025265405.1 of Mesoplodon densirostris. Classification (NCBI taxonomy): domain Eukaryota; kingdom Metazoa; phylum Chordata; class Mammalia; order Artiodactyla; family Ziphiidae; genus Mesoplodon; species Mesoplodon densirostris. The sequence goes on along the minus strand of NC_082670.1, from coordinate 1,118,511 downwards.
CATTGTTTTACTTTTTTCTTCACCCTCAAGCAGACAGCTCATAATTACTCTTATTTGTGTTTATAGGTTAGCATGGCCTCACTGAAAGAGTTGGACCAAAGACTCTTTGAAAACTACATTGAATTGAAGGCAGACCCCATCGTTGGCTCCTTAGAACCTGGAATTTACGCAGGCTACTTCGACTGGAAGGACTGCCTGCCCCCGACAGGTGGGTGGTTTGAGGTTACTGAAGTCTCTAGGTGCATCCAGAGGGGTAAATATGGATTTCCTTTTCTCAGTACAGGCTGAAGATGCTTTTCTCTGAGAGGTTGCTTTAAATTTTTATTAGCTTACCCATTTTTTGATAGCTTAGGGTTATTAGTACTTAAAATGGTTAAAGATATTCTTAAATTCCAGAGAATAATTAATTACACCTCATAATGTGTGATCATCTCAGTAACGCACACTTGCTTCCTATGATATTTCTTTACTGCATAGAAATAATAGACTGTGAGTGACAGTTTTATGCAATGACCTTGCAACCTTCATCAAAAAACTTACTTAAGACGTTTGGTCACTTCTATGGAAGACCCAATTACTGATGCCAAAAAGGTGAAATATACAAGGAAAACGTATGGGAGTAAGATGATTATAATAATTTAGCAAAGAAAATTCAACTGGAGAAGGATAACTGACAGTTCCAGTATTATCGTTTTGACATCAAATGAAAGTCACTTAAATCACTTCATAATATGTATTTTAGAACTAACTATTGCTTGTTGAATGAAATAAACTTTTTGATTGATCAAATAGTTGTTTCTTTGTATGAAGTACTGTAGAATACATAAAGCCAGGCAACCTACTAACATCGTTATGTCGATGTAGCATGACATGGAAATGGTTCTGTTCATATTAGACGTCGGTTCTTCGAGGCGAGTGTGGCTGTACCAGTGACCTGCTGGCAGGTTGTTACCTTCATTCTTTCAACTAATCGTTGTGATCACCTGTCATTTTTCTTATGTGATGCTTTTATTAGATGGTGATAACATTGTTTACTCTTTAATACCTTTGGTTTTTATTGTTATTTTTCATATTAGGGGTAACGATACAGTGATGCCAAAATTCTAAGCTAAGAGCCAGAATCATTAAATCAGTAATATTTTATGTGACTGCAGGTATTTAATTCCTGAAATCACCGTCTATAGACATACGAGCCTTTGCGTACAGCTGACCATAATTGATCTTTTTCCTGTAATGCCATTACTCTTGTGTACCCATGTTTTTCTGTGTCCAAACTGGATTACAGTTCACATCCCAAATATATCCTTTTACAGTTTAAGTCAGAGCCTACCAGTAACTTGCTTAAAATTTTTATGGCATTTTCCTGCTCACTCGTGATAAAATCCACAGAGCGGGCAGCGCTGAGTCCAGCACCCGCCCCCTGCGGCCCCTCCATCCGCCTCCAGCACACTGGACCTCTTGTGGCCCAGACTTCCCACATCCTCCTCCAGGTCCTTCCCTTTGCTTAGACAGTAATCCTCCCTCATGCATCCTTTTGTCCTCAGGCCTCTACTTAAATATCAGGACACCAGCCATCCACCTTGCAGAGGTGACACGGCCAGTGGAGAGTAGGCATGGCATTTTAGATTTAACCTGTGGGAATTACGTGTATTTTATGTGTAAGATCATTATCTACAAGGGAGAAGGCTGTACATGTGGTTCCAGCACCTTCCTTTGTGTTGGTTGAGCTTCTTAAAGCCAAATCCGTGAGGTCGTGGGTAGTGGTCAGTTATCCAAGGTGGGTGATGAAATGCACCTTCTGTGTAAGCCGGGTTCCTGACTCCACGTGAACAGACCTCTGGAACTTTTGAACTCAACAGCCTCTGGAACTTTTGATCTACCATCCTTTTCAAAACTCTTGGGCTAGATGACTTTGGGAGTTTCAATATCTTTGGACTTTAGGAAGGTAACATAGTGCACATACCACATATTATGTTATATCCCCAGTAGAGATCCCTGCAGAGAAATAGGTGAATATTAGATTAGGAGTGATAACAAGATCCTTATCAGTTCAGGTGAGACATGCCACCACAAAAGTTTATCACGAATTTGCAAATTCACAAACAGAGGATCTTGCCTCCCGGGTTCTGTGTCTCCCTTGTCTAGACCCCGGCATGGTGCGTGGTGCCTGCTCGTGAAGATTTGTTCAGTAACTGGGGACCCCTTGCAGCTCCCACGGAGCCATGCCCGTGTCCTCGCTGCCCCCCCGCCTCACTCCCGGTGGGCCCACGCCTGCTCCGCTCGGGGCCCCCTCCCACGCAAGTGCTTTCCCAGGAAGTTCCCCTGTGTGAGCAAGGTTGCTTTAGGGTCCTTTTAATCTCTCTTGTAACTCTTCAGTACACGAACGTAATAGATGTATTTCTGTATCTGTTCTTTATTTCCCTGTTTTGGGGAAATTTTTAAACAAAGATGTGAGGAGATTCCTTTCACATTCCCAGACTTCTCATCATTTAAGTTTTTTATAGAGCAGTGACTGAAAGGTTCAGAATTCCAAGGGTCAGGTTGCTGAATGTTCTTCAATAAAATCTCTCCATTTTCTCCTCAAGGGAACAATACCCAGTAGTCAGCTGTGGTCTGTGCTTGGCCCCTAGCCTCTGCAGACCAGCCTGGCTGTTGCTTCCCCTTGGGGGCCTCTCTCCTTCCCCTGTGACATGTATGAATTACCTCACATGGGCCCTGCTGCACCAAGCTCTTGTGCAGTTAACCAATCCCCAGTTCACAAATGAAGGAGTCGTTATACAGCAGGCCCTGCACACGTGCACACATGTGTGCACACACTCGCACATACGTATGTACACATGCACACACATGCACGTCCTAAATGTTTTAACTCCTTGCAAACGGTTTCAGTCATTTGTGTGCCTAACCTGTGCCTCACCTATGATTATCACTTAATACTTACTACCATCTTCTAAATTTCAACTATCCTAAGACAGACAAAGTACTTATTATTTCCTGAGGATCGGGGGAGGGGGTGGCTAGGACAACAGGCACTGAACCCTAAGCTCTGGTCCCCCTAACTGTACTCACAGCCCCGTCACACTCCTCTTTATAGCCCAGCTTCAGAAAGTCGGCTGGGTGGTTCCTCAGAGATTCCATGTGAGGCCCCATGTCCTCTCGTGTCCTCCCGGCATCTCCGGCACCCCTGCGACTCCACCTCTGTGCCGTGGCTGGGTCCGTGGACATGCACGCTTTTGTGCTCCGTGATCGGAGTGCTCCCAGGCTGCTTCCTCTCCCTGGGAGAGATGACCCTCCTGCGGCCCCTGTGGTCCCACAGCTGGTGGGTGGCCCTCAGTCTCCTTCCCGTGCCTAGCCTTGCACCCTGGCGTCCCCAGGACGCTGGCTTCCTCTGGGCTTGCTAGTCTTTCCTCGGACTCTGTGTGGTGTCACCCACTGGCAGGAGTGGCTGGTGCCTCCAGTGTCCACGTCTGCAGCCTGATCTCTGGTCTGAGCTTCAGGTCTCCCTCCCGCATAGACACATGCACTCCCCTGGGACATTCCACACCCTCCTCACCAGCCAGGTCAACTGGGGCTCCCGCTCCTCTCTGTGCCCTGGTTCTGTGGCCACCGCCCTCAGCTCCTACCAGGATGCCCCGTGTCGCCTGAGCCCCCACCTGTCTTCCTGTTCCCGGCCGCTCACCTGTTTGCCAGGCCCACCCGCCGCTCCCCTGCTCAACCCTCAGGCCACCCCTCGCCTCAGGCTCAGACCTACCCTCTGGGCCGGGCGCTGCCCGCTGTTGTCCTGCTCCCGGCCCTTCCCATGCCTCCTCCGGGGGCTTCCCTGCCCCCCGCCCCCCGGCCTGCTCTTGAGTCCTGCACGTGGGCGGTCACTGTGCCCGCGGCTCCTGTGCTGCGAGCTGAGGTTGGGAGTTCACAGGTTACAGCCTCAGTAACGTGCGGGTCATGTCTCAGTTTATCTTCTGAGTACTTGCTCTGTGGTTCACAGTGATTGTTCTCAGTTGTTTTTCCGATAGGAAAGTAAATCGCGATGTTCTCGTTTCCATTAATCTTCTTGTTCACTTTTTAATAAATAGTACACAGTGGGTGTTCATATTTGTTTAACCGAAGTGAGCATGTTAGCACTTGCTTCCTGTGGAAGCTTTGTGCGATCCCTAAATCTTGAGCCATTGCATTTGAATTAAAACACGCACGTCAGGGATACCTGACACGTGAGCAGTTCTGCGCAGCGTCGCTGTGCTCTTCAGGGACAGTTGAGGTGTGTTTGGCTCAATCCTTGTGAGGACAAGGGTGTGGGAAGGGCGGGCAGTGCCAGGCTCTTAGGGTCTTCGGTCCCACTGCCTCCAGGTGGGTGACTGACTCAGACTATCCAGATCCTGCCTTGAAGGGACCTGGGGTCCTTTCTCTGCCACTTCCCATCTTCCCAGCCCTCGGCGTGAGTGATGATGGATACAAAATGATGTCATCATTATCGGGGCCACTTTTTATACAAAATTAAGCTTCTGCTGGCCTTGTGGCATTGAGTCCTGTGGCTCTGTCTTTCAGATAAACTTCCGGAACAGACGCACACACCACTGCTTTGTCAGCCATTCATTTACCATTTCTCTGGTTCCAAAGCCTCTTAGAAATTGTTGGTTTTGGTTTCACTTTTATAAACCGTATTTAGTTCTGTTCTTGGTGTAGCTTTGACTTCGTGATCCCCAACTGAACCTCAGTCTCGCATAGTCATATAGCGATTTTTAGTTTCTTTAAAGATGACTGAAGTTTTGAGACCTCGTGTAAGGTGAACAGCCAAAATAGTTTGACTTCAGTCTTCCAAAATAATTTCAATTAACAACTTTAGTATTATCCTTAGAATTTTCATCTCCAAAATTTCATCCAAAACTGAATTTTACAAATCATGTAGGTAACCAATTGTTTATTGCTGTAGTTATCAATAAGTTTAGTTTCTGATACTGTTTGTGGTGATTTTTTTAAAAAATCCAGTTGATTAATTTCATGATTCAAGAAGAGATATCGTTAAAGCCATATCTATGCTTTTTTTTTTTTTTTTTTTTTTTGCGGTACGCGGGCCTCTCACTGTTGTGGCCTCTCCCGTTGCGGAGCACAGGCTCCGGATGCGCAGGCTCAGCGGCCATGGCTCACGGGCCCAGCCTCTCCGCGGCATGTGGGATCTTCCTGGACTGGGGCACGAACCCGTGTCCCCTGCATCGGCAGGCGGACTCTCAACCACTGCGCCACCAGGGAAGCCCCGTAGCTATGCTTTTTTAATCTGACAGTTGGATATTTAAATTATCACCTCTTTATTTGTATATATGGCAGGAAAGATTATTCTGGTTAGTTCTGAGTCACTTAACTGACTGTGTCGTTATTATTATCTGCAGTTATTAAGAGCTCTGAGTATTTGCATTTGATAGGTTTTAGCTAAATTGAGAATAGTCTTAGTCTTCATTTATGAATACACGTGGAAGTTCATATCTTTAAAACATATTAAATAAGAAAAATAATCTTTCTTAAAACTTTCTCAAATATTGGTGTTCTATCTAAAAGGCATTCAAGTTTACATATATTCCTAAAGATACTTAATAAATGAATTTAAAATTAACCATTTTTATAAAGGTAAAGTACTTAACTGATTTTTAACTCAAAAGGCCTTTTTATTAATTGTAGTCATTGACATTATCAGGAGGAGGGAAGACATTTATGTCATCGGTGATGTGCGTGAGTGGAGTGCCGGGTGTTCATGTGGTCGGTCAGCCGACTGCTTGTATGGGATGCATGGAACCCGGAGCAGAACGATTTCCACATCAATCGTATGTCAGGTCCAGTATTTGGAATACTGAGACTACTCGAAGTCTGTAATAAAATATTCCTCTCGTGGACAGATAGAGAATTTGCTTTTCATTCACAAATTCAGCCAGTATTATCAAGTCTGTTACATCCGAGGCACTCTACATGTTTCCCGAGTTGTTCCTGCTTCCAAGGTTAAAATGTGGTAGAGAAGCTGAGGGTGGTGCTGCGTGTGAGGTGAGATGGTGGCTCTGACCCGGGGGAGTTGGGCTGCACCCGTGTCCCTCCTCAAGTCATGTGGCCTGCTCCCAGTGGCACCAAGGAGAGCAGGGCGGGACTCAGGAGGGACCAGCACTGCCCCCCGCCCTGTGGGGGAGCCCTGGCACCAGCACTGCCAGGGCAGATCCCGAGACCACGTCGTAGCCTTGGCGTCTGTACCTGTGGTGTGTGCTGCTCTGTTTGTCATGGGGTGGTTGGCGGTATGTGTGAGGGCAGGTGTTTTGGTGAAAAAGATCACAGCATGAGGTGGCAAAAAAACTAAAATAGATCCGTCGTTCTCTTGTGATTTTTATATCCATTTATTTTTTTAAATTATATCATCTTGGAGCCCTTGAGGTATTTTTTTAATCCTTTAAAGTTAAAATCCAGTGCGTTATTGGGGGAGGAGGGAATGTGAAAAGTAACTTCTGTGCCGTGCTTTGACCGTCTGATCATCTCTTATTTAAGTTATCATCGTTCTTTGCAGTTACCTAAAGAAGATATATTTCCACTGCCACGCGAAGAGTATCTTGATTGGTTGTTCTGTGTTTTCTTCCCCCAACACTGTTCTCCTAACACTCTTGTGATGTTAACTGGATCCTTGTAGGTGAGCGAGTGAACTGCACTTACCTCTAACTCACGGCACTTAGTCAGCGTGAAGGGCTCGGAGGAAGTGGCCAGGCTGCCCGCCACTCACCTCATCAGATCAGCACCTCCATTTAAACGTTCATCTCATTAGTTGTTAAACTGTAACCACGCCCGGGGAGAATCTTTTTCTGAAAGTTCTTGGGGAGTTTGCTAAATGCTGGAACACGGCTGTTGCGACCCTGCTTTCTGGATCCTCCTGACAGATGAGTCGTCGTGTCCGGGATCAGGGAGGAGGGGAAAGAAGGGACTCCGGCCCCATCGCTGCCTCCGTCTGCACAGAGGGAAAGAAGGAGAAACACCGTCTGGATCTTGGGGCCTGGGGAGTCCCAATGAATAACCGTCTTCTTCTCTGTCCAAATTTCGAACCGACTGAAGAATAAGACGCAAGAGTCAGCAAGTGAGAAGGCCGGTGCCGGAGGGTCAGAGTGAGAGCCCAGCCCCTCCGAGAAGCAGCCCCTCTGCCTGCTCGCCACCTCCCAGGGGCAGGGGTAGCGAAGAAGCAGGGGACAAACCCCCATGCACTGCTGACCCCGCCAAAGGTGGACGAAGGCTATCCCTCCCTCTGGGAAGCCCCACTCAAACCAGAAGGGCGGGGAGACACCCTTCTCCTTTAAAGCACCAGACGTGAACTTCCAGCAAGAGGTGGCTGGCTCTGGGTGTGCAGACAAGAGATAGGGGCTGATTTCAGCAAACAAAATTGTTTTGTTCCACTTATAAACAAGGAAGCAGAATTACTTCAGAATCTAAATATTAATTCCTATTGCAAATAAAATACTGCGGCCAGCAGTTCAAGGGTCAGTTACAGAGACGGTCTGTAGAAAAGGAGGGGACTCAAAGACGTCTTTCCCTCCGCAGCCCACAGCCTGCCTCTGGTTTCTGGGCGGGGGGGAGGCCAGCCCTCAGGGCCTCGCCCCCTCCCACGCTCCCCTTCAGCCCCACCCCACTGTCTCCAGGCCCCCAGGCCACCCCCGCTCCATGCCCGCAGCCCTCGGTGGTGCCCAGCACTGGGAGATCCTTCCCTGACAGACTTGGTCCATCAGTTGGTTGGTGAATGAGAAACACCTTGGCGGAAATTACTCAAGCAAGTAAAATACTAATTTACAGTTCAGTTTTTACCCTGGTAGGTATTTTCAACAGAATGTCAGATTGAATTGTCTCTTAATTCAGCTAATGTTAAAGAAGAGAACTTTGGTTGATTACATAAGAAAATGGTTACTAAAAATAACATGTGGACTACCCATTTAGAAATAATTAGAATATTATAAAATTTTGTATCTATGTATAAAATGAGAAAATCCTAACACCAAAGGCCTCTGAATGTCATTTCACCTTTCCAGAACTATTCTGAAGACTGAGGCGTGCAGAATTCTGAGGGCGCCTTTATGAGCATCACATTCTTGGTGCCGTTTGTTGGACACTCTAGAAATCTCTTCTCGAATGTGGAACACAGGTGGTAACACCCAGTGACATGGCTGTCCTCGTGCCTGTCTTCGACAGGTTTCCTGCGCCCTTGTCATGGGGTACTTTGGCACACTATCACATCTGCTTCTGATCGAAACAGATGCCAGTCACGTGAACTCCACCTTTGAAGAGAGACATCCAAGTCAGTAGTCTTTCCTGGTACGAACTTCTCAGAAGGAGTAGTTTTATCAATTCCTTGGACTGTTTTTCTTAATTTCATTTAAAACATACTGTCAGGTAGATATTAATAAACTTGTATTTCATCTATTTATGAGAGAAAAGCAATTTTACATTTTTCAAAGGAGGATGGTCCTAGTCAGTCATCTTTTTTTAAATCACACTTTCATCATTTAACTTCACTTTTTTCCCAGCCATTTTCTCCTTTTTTATAAGCAGTTTCATGCATCATTGTCAGTGCTGTGAAACCGTTTATACAATGCTTCGGACATTTGGTTACAGTTTGTCTGCCAAGCATTTTTCAGTAAAGCTAAATGTTGGCTCTGATGGTATTCAGTGTGCAAATGTATTAACCTTGAGAGGACCTGTGGCCCTACATACTTTCTTCATTGCATGTTTTATCTGTTGAAGTATTTATTTTATTGTGTCTTAAACTGATAGCTGTTTGGCACCAGGGTAAACTAACGTGCTGTTTTGCAAAGGCCATTGTTTAAACTTATTTTGGACATTCCTAGGCATTTATCACAATAGAGCAGGGAAGTGCAGCTCCTGACCTCGTGGCAGCTTCTGCAGGGCCAGTCTTCAGCCCCGTCCTCCAGTTGAAGGATCATTTCATCTACACACAGATCAGATAAGGACTGATTTCTTTAAAAACATAACCTCAGTACCATTATCAGATCTGAAAAAAATAATAATTCATTAATTTTAGCAAATATCCAGTCAGTGTCCAGAATTCTTCATAAGAGCTTTATTTTAGATAGTTTGCTCAGATCAGGATTCTGTCAAGGTCTATGTGTTGCTTTTACTTGCTGTGTCTCTTAAGTTTTTTTCTTTTTTCCTTCTCTAGCGCCCCCTCTTCAGCTTATTTGTTGGCTAAATCAGGTGGTTCTATAGATATTCTCACTTTCTGGATTTTTCTTATTGTTTCCTCATGGTGTCATTTCACATGTTCCTCTGTCCCTTGTGTTTCCTATGAACTTGCGGTTAATAAAGAAGCTTCATCAGTTTCAGGTTCAATTTTGTTTTCTGCCACCAGCAGTTCATTTGATTGTCTCCCTGTTTCTGATATTAAGATTGAAAACTGGATTCAAGTGTTATCAGCTTGTTCCACCCTTTAAAATTTTGTCATAAACTTGTCATCTAATGGTTTTAGCACCATGGGTAATTGTTGCCATGATCTGTTGTTCCCTTAGAGATTGCAAACTAATGATTGGTAGCTGGAGCACAAAATTAAAAAAAAATTTTCATCAACTCTTTAGTTACTCTGAAGTACAGTTCATACAGGAAAGGCAGGATAAATGTTTGATTTTTCTCTTTATTTAGAGTTTTCAGAATAAGTTGGTTCCCTTGTGGGTTTTTTTTATTAAAAGTGATGAACAAGGTGTTTTTTTAATTATCTTCACTAATTCATACCTTGAGCATATTTCATGAGTTTCAATTCATTGTCATAGTCACTGTTGTTTTAATAATCAAGCTGTTCCCTCTCTGGCTGGGAGTGCCCCCCACCATGGGCCCCGGGTCTTCCCTGCTTTCTGTGGTCCAGTTGTCCCACCCAGTGTGTGCCTTCTCCTCCCAGACGTGGAACCAGCCGTTGGATGGCAATGAAATGATATGAAATACAGAAAAACTTCCTCTCTCTTAACTTTCTTCTGCTCTTTCCACATTGTGTCTCTGTCCTTCCTAGGGGCCCCCTGGCTTTTTTGTAATCCCTCTCACTCTTAAACCGCACCCAAAAGTCCGTTGCTTGTCCATGATTGGACAGGCACCACATTACCTGGTGGCTCTGTGTCCCAGTGGTACCGTCGCTTCCCTTCAGGTCGCACCAGCTGGCCTGTTGCTTAACGTCACATTCCTGCCCGTTGGCTCATGACGGGCTGTGTCCCCTCTGGCCAGTGAGGCCTTAGGAAAGCTGCATGGATATTCTATAATGACGAGTATATGTCCTATGGACAGTGTTAGGGATTTTTTTCCCTCACTTCACCTGATTTTGTCTGATTATGACCTAAGAGTGTTCTTCTAAAACTCGTTTACACACTTCACAGCTGTGTGTGCTGTGGGAAACAGCAAGGTAACGGATACTCATATGTATCCTACCATTTTGGCGTTGCTTTCTTCATCCCAGCTATTTTATTCCCTGTGACCTTGGCTGCCTTGGAGGTTAATGCTCACCCTGAACTTACAAGTATTTGTCTTCAGACAGTCCTGTGTGAGGAGTTTTAAAGGGCGCTGGAGGGTCTGCCTTTGTTCTGGTCTCCGACTCGGGGCATGACATGAGAGCCAGTGAAGGCCCAGTGCCCGGGCACAGGGAGCTGACAGCTGGGCCGGCCCCTCTGTTTGGCCACAGCCCAGCCAGCGAGCACACCGGCACCACGCTGGGGGCACTGAGAGCTCGACCGACAGGGCATTGGGCCGTCATTTTCGTGAGTTTAGCCTAGATGTTGTAGCTACGTTAATCTCCACAGAACCAAAGCCATGGCTCATACTCCCCTAGTTCTGATAAGGAAGGTGGCTGCAGGACGCTGATGAACTTCAACGCCTCCGCTCTCGGCGTTGGCTGCGGGTTTTAGTGGAGTGCTGTAGTGTCTCCGTGTTCGGATGGATGGGGTGCATTGGTAGCATAGCGAGCAGACAACTCCAAATCGTTGCTTTAACCTGAAAATGGTGGCAAGTGTTCACTTTCCCAGTTACTTAAAACATCATTTATCACAATGGAAAGCGGAGGTTCATATGATTCCAAATGTTGTATTTCGACTTCTTAACACAAAAGTGCTTTGATGTATTAGTCAGTGGTTAACAGAATCTAAGGGACTCCTCCACCAGACTGACCCTCACGGCCTGGCCCAGGTCCTGTGCGCCCGGGGAGCATCACGGCCTGACCGTACCGCGCACCCAGAACCTGGCAAGCTTGCTCTCGTCCAAGAGAGGAGGATGCACACCTTTTGGGCTCGGTGAGAAAACTAAACCATAGAGCAGCCTCGGGACGCCTCACTTCCTCTAGCCTGTCCAACCAGGGCTAGAAATGCCGTCTCTGTCTGTGTCTCTCCCAACACCAGGCAAAAACGTCCGTAACCATCTTCCCTTAGTAACAAGCAGCAGAGGCCGACCGCCCGTAACCACTTGGAGTGCAGCTTAACAATCAGCCATTTTGATGGCTGTTTATTCTGCACATTCCGGTGGGAAACTTGTGTGTGTTTTTAAAACAATAACATCTCAAAAGTTTCCTGGGAGTCCACAGTAGAAAGGAGACCCACAGGCCTGGAGGGGCTCAGAGACCTGCTTCCCTCCCCTAAAGCCGAGGACTCTTGGTTGACAAAACTGGGACTTGTCTCTCTGTCTCGTTTATCAGTGAGGGGATTAATCGGGCAAACCCCCCATCTCTCCACCAGGTAAACAGGCCAACAGTGGGACGGTTTGAGGCTAGGTGTTAGGTGACGGGAGGAAGACATCAGCAAAGCAGTTCCTGTCCCTAGGAGCAAATGAAAGGTGACGCAAATAAAATCTTCACATTGTTCAGGAAGTTCACTTGGGATGTGAGTTTTCTTTGGGATCAGTTTACTTCAATTTTCTGTTAATATCTCCTACTGATAAACTGTTTGAGTGACAACCAAGGGAAATTCGTGAACAGGATGTATTTGAAAACTCATTTTTCATTTTTGCAGTTGCTGTCATTTCTGATTGCAAATGGTGTGACAGCCTCTGATTACGGTAATAAGAACTTCAGGATTACACGTGGAATGCGTGTCAGTCTGAGCAGGTTTGCATACTGAAGGAGTGTGATGATAGACCTTATGAAATCACAAAGACACCTTCAGAGACTTTAGATGTGATGGAAGTCAAAGGAATGAACATGCCTGCGCTGCACGGTCGGGTTGTATTAATGAAAAGAAAAAATGGTGTATATTCTTGGACTTTTCTCTCTTTTTTTCCTTTGTGCTGTGGCTTTTTCATCTTATGCTAAGGAAAATAGGCGTGGAAGCCCTTTCTTTAAACTAGAGCACGTGCTGCTTTAGGATACGAGGGCCACCGCCCAGCAAGGTGGCACTTAAACTGCTGTGGACAGCGGGGTGTGTGGTGACGCTCAGGGCCCTGCTCTCCTCTCCACGCGAGAAGACTGGCGGAGCCACAGGGGCAACCAAGCACCTTGGCAGGGACCCAGCCCCACCCCAGGGCGCCGGGGTGGGTGTTTCTGCAGACAGCAGCCTAGCAGCCTCTAGTGCAGCTCTGCCTGAGGTAGCCGAAGGCTGGAAGCGGCTCCAGAGCCCGCCCGCCCGCCAGCAGTGGGGTGGGTGCGTGAGCGTGATGTGCTTGTCCAGTCAAGGTCTGTGTGGCAGGGAGACCCTCCCACACGAAACCAGGCCGTAACCTTGAGGGGAGCCGCAAACTGTGCTCCTCCTGTGGAAGTTCATCCCTCTGCCTGTGTGAAAGCCAGCACCTTGCCCAGGGGAGGTGGAGGTCAGGTAGTGGCGAGCTGCCGGGGATGGGTGCGACGGGCGGGGCGCAGGAGGGCCTGCTGCATCTCCCTCGGGATGCTGGTTACCTGTGTGTGCGGAGCATGCGCAGCATCACGTTGTACACAGGAGTTACATGCTTCCCTACGTGTGAGTTCTACTTACTTTGAAAAGAGGAGAAAACTCCCGTTTGCAGACTTAAAAACCTCGACAGCAGAACGTCACGATTAGCAAGTATGGCCACTTGATACCTCTTCCAAACTCACATCTTTGTGCGGCGCTTTGTACTTTCTCAGCTCTGAAAGCCAGCTCAGACTCAGACCTTTAAATCGTTGATTTCAATTCAGAAATGCTTTTTGTGTGGTTAAATGTAAAGCTTAAAAAAATTGACTGTGATGGACTGTTCGTCAGAGTCCCCTTTTCCTCAGCGGGAGGGGTGGTCCTGCACTGCCCGCGGGGGACAGGCGTGCCGCGTGGTTCCTGCTCTCCCTGCCCTGTGCTGAGGGGGGCCTCCGAGAGCGGAGATGCCTGAGTGAACCCCCTCCCCACAACCCCATTGGCGTAAGACACTATGTTCCCTATTGGGCAGACTTTTTAAACTTGGAGAGTAAGAAAAGTCTGTGGCTTGTTCAGAGCAGTACAGCTGTGTCTTCAGCCCAGTTCTGTCTCCAGAGTCTAACTTTGTCTTCTGACTGGAGAGGTGCGGGCGGTGAGGAAATGGGTCAGACCAGAGGGGCGACAGTACCGTGTAACTTTGTATGTCCTACCTTTTGTAAATAGTTGGATTAGAAAGTGCTTTCCGCCTTCCTTTGTCTGAGGTGCATCTTCCTCTCTCCCGAGCGCGGCCCACCGACCCCAGCCTCCCGGGCTCCCCAGCTGCAGAGACGGGCAGAGGCTGGCAGGAGGCCAGGGCATGTCCGGCCTGCCTTTCCCTGGACCGGCAGTGGCTGATTCGGGGTCATCTCAAAGCATGGCAGACTCGTGAGGTTTAAAGTCCTGAATGATGAAGGTACTGGGAAGGGTAAAGGGTTGCATTCGTTTTGGGATGAGGAATCTGCACAAACCTGCTACCGGGCCCTAAGCAGCAAATTCAGTAGAGTGGTAACAGCAGCTTTGGCAGTGAAGATGGAAGAGCAGCTGAGTAATTGTCAGTAAAGTTTTCAAGAGAAAAAATGATGTGGATCTGAGATGTTGGAGTGAAGGTTTTGCTCTAGAGTCAGAGAAACAACATCCTGTCCATGAAGGGAGCCCCCTGTGGCTTTGCAGGCATCCCTGCGGGAGTCTGGGAGCCGGGCTCGCCCAGGGGTGCAAACTGACGTCTCTGGCCTCCACCTGCTGCCCCCCCTGCTGGGTCTCCATCGTTCCGTAGGTGCGGGCCAGGCCTGTGCGTCCCTCCCTCACAATTAGGCTTCTCCAAATGCTGACTTAAAAGACCCATTATTGTGTCAATGAAGACTAAAATCCAAGTGAAGTCTTGGCTTTCCTGTTTTTTCTGCCTTCCCCTTTATTCCAGCTCCACTGTCTTTGACTCCAAGGTCTTTTCTTTGGTTCAGTGGCAGAGACTTGCCCTACTTGGATTTCACTTCTCACACGGTGGGTGGAGCCCGGTGCTGAGACCGGGACTCTGCTCTGCTCCGCCTTGATGGCTCCAGCGCCAGCGGCGGGGCTGCTGGGGGCCAAGCCACCTGCAGCGGCCACGCGTGTCCATCCACGGCCACGGGCTAAGTAGTGGGGCCGCAGTCCTGAACCAAGCTGTCAGGCTCCAGAGCCACGTTCTTTGGCCTGGCTTCTCTCATAAGCATTTATTAAGTTTGATTCCATTGAAGTCATTCTTGGGGAAAAAAAAATACTCCTAGAGATTTTGAAATTTGAAGCTGTCAGTACTACAGACCTTTATGAAGTATTATATACAACTGTAACACCTCACAGTGGGAAACACATTTGCATACGTAGAATGAGTTCTACTTTCTTGTCACTTTCACTTTTCTAACTGAAGTTGCCTTCTAATGAAAACAATTTTTCTCTGCCAAAAGAAATTGAAACAAAGGAATTTGATTTGTTAACGTTAAATCAAATTTTTATATCTTTAAGTCTAAAATTCAGTGTATCAATGTTGAAACTGGTATTTCATGCTAAATGTGTAAAGTGTTCTGTAATATTTTAGGTTAGTATAATTCATAGACTACATAATTCATGTAGTTTTACACATCAGACTTTAACTTTGAAGTGGGAGAGGTTGTGATTCCCTTACCCATACTGGACTCTTCAAAGCTCCTTGTCTCTGAAGTTTATGAAGGCTAAACTCTTACGAATATAAATCCTTTCTTACAAATGGAAAAAATAAGCCATGAAATAATTTTACTGTTATTTTCACTGCTGGTGATATTTTGTTTTGTCTTCATAGGGAAAAGTTTTCTTATTCATATTTAAAAGCTAGGAGATATATTAATTAAAGCAAAAAAAAAAAAGGATTCTGAGAAAGAAAACAGAAAACTGTAGAGGTCATGTCATTCGTTCATATACTACACGTGAAGGGTGTCCTTTCCACCCCAGGTATTCATTTAAAAATCCTCTATATTTCAGAAGACATTTATCAATTTAGAAAAGGTCATTAATTTAAGAAAGCGCAAACTAAAACATAAAGACTTGGACCTAAAAGCCCATTCTCTGTTCCAACAAAAGCTGATTTTGTTGCAGAATGTTCAGGCCTTTTTAATCTGTCCAACAGTATTGATACCGTTCTGCTTGCCTTTTTTTTTAATAGGTAGTAATTTCAATAATGTATCTTCACACTGTAATTGAATAGATAATTTGCTTGAAAAAAAAATACCCCAAAGTTCTTTCACGTAGTGTTTCAGTTTGACCAAAAAAAAAGTACACTGTGGGATATTTATAGTATTTTTCAATCTATTTTTATCTGTAGACTAGGACTGGTAACTGATTTAGGGCATAAGGGTTAAAAACAGGAAATGTGGTTTATAAAGTAGGTAGTATCTCCAGAGTTTCCAGAGTTAGATTGCTTTTATTACTGACTGAGTATCGTGTTTCAAAACAACAGGAGGCGGGGCACCTTGAGACCAGTCTGTGTTTGGCGGATGTGACAGGAAATGCTTCAGAGGAAAGCTTGTGTTCCTGGTACAGGTCAGGGGGGTACCCGTGTTTTCTGTACACGCACTGTCTTTCTGTCCAGCTCTTTCTCAGATACTCTTTATACAGTCAGATTGAGTATAAGTCTTGTGCAACACAGTAAATTTCCTTTGACCTTTGCATTTCGCTTGTATTTTTCTTCTAGTGTTTTAATGGAAAGTTTTGTCATCATCATAGTTGAGGAGCATGTGTTATGGTTATTATTAATTACAGTAATTAGAGAATCCAAGTTAAGAAAGTAAAAAGGCATGAAGAAGCAGGGGTTTAATCTTGAATAGCCTTTTCAATGACAGGTTGGCGGAACCAGTCAAAACCCAAAGCCTTTGACTCAGCAGTTCCACTTCTAACAAGGTGTCTTAAGTCAGTTATTCTACGAGAATACAAGGTCTGATGTGGTTGTGTCGTTATTTATGACGGTCGATACTGAAAGGCAGCAGGACTGTCGAGTAGTAGGAGAGTAAGTTATGAATAAATAAAGTGAAGAATAAAACAAATAAATCAGAATAAATAAGAAGATAAATACCTTATGGCAGATCTGTGCTGTAGAATAAATACCAGGCAGCCATTGAAAACTATAAGGTCAGTGTGTGCACACTGGCATGGAAGAGTGTGTGTGGTGCATCATGGAAGGAAGCAAGCAAGTTTCAAGAAAAGAATGTGTACTGTAATCTCATTTTTTATGGAAAAAATTTATATTCGTTGGAAAACATCTGGAAGAATACACACCAAACTAGGGAGAAGGATAAAGGGAAAGCTTATTGGACTTGTATGTTATTAGGAAACTTACATTTCTGTATCTTAATTCCTTACAATGAGCAATTAATTTTTTCAAATTAAATTAAGAATGTAGGCTTGATCAATTCAAAATTGTTCACTGTTCTGTTCTTTTTTTTTTTTTTTTTTTTTTTTTTTGCGGTATGCGGGCCTCTCACTGTTGTGGCCTCCCCCGTTGCGGAGCACAGGCTCCGGACGCGCAGGCTCCGGACGCGCAGGCCCAGCGGCCACGGCTCACGGGCCCAGCCGCTCCGCGGCACATGGGATCCTCCCAGACCGGGGCACGAACCCGTATCCCCTGCATCGGCAGGCGGACTCTCAACCACTTGCGCCACCAGGGAGGCCCCACTGTTCTGTTCTTTAATGTGGACGTTCTCTAGAGGGGTCTGCCTAGCAGTTTGCCACACTTATAAGAAGACTCAAATCTGCCTGTGTAACACTTTTTAATTGAATGAGCATTTTCCCATACTTCAAGGAAAACCTGAAGTTTCAGTGAATTAACTGGTTTTCCAGCCAGGGTTTAAATCCACGTCATTGCATGCCCCTGTGTGCATCACCTGTTGCAGGCTGCAGCTGGGATTGGCACATAGGAGCGCTGCTTCCTTTCCACCTGTCTGGGAGCATTTCTCCACACGCAGTGCGGAGGGTTCTCATCAAACAGAAGCGCTCTGTCTTATTGCTGCCAAACAGTTTTGTTTCAGGCACTTGCTTTCTTGGGGGCTGTTTCAGAGATGAAGTGAGGCTCTCTCCTGTGGAAGGTGGCCATGTTTTCCAATCTGGCTGTGTCCCCAGTGGTGTGTAAGCCCTGTGAGGAGGGGCCCTTTGTTTTTTGTGGGTTTGTTCTTGAGGTCACTCCGTGTCCCCAGCACATGGAATAGAGTCTGGCATGTAATAGTAATAGGCACTCAATAAAAATTTTACTAGTTATTCCAAAATTAAGTGTCCTCCCTATTTGATTAAAACAAGTAACTGACAAATAGAGCAAGAAAAGAGACTTCTTTTCCACTTTGTTTTATGAAAAACAAGACCATAGTTGGCAAAGATGTTCTGAGGTCCAGGCCCCCTTACGAGAAGCCCACCCTGCGAGGGGCCCAGAGGCTCTTGCCCAGAAGGGCTGGGCTCTGCCTTCTCCGTGGAGAGTTCCCACCTGGGCCACTGGGTGAACTGCTCAGTGACGGCCTGGACTGATGCTGCGTGGTTGGGGGCACTTTTTTGGTCAAATATCATGACACATTCTAATTTCACGTTCAGAGCATCGAGGAGATAATATTGTAAATACTTAGAAGCTGCTCTCATTCTGTGTCTATAACATGGAAGCTGTGGGGGAGGAACCTTTCTACAAACACTTAACTACTGCATCACAGTAAAGTAGCTCTCGTCCGTTTGCTTTATTCTTCCTGTGCACATGCTCACGTTGCCAGCTAGTCCCGTCAGGTCAGCACTTACGACCCGCTGCTGTTGAAGCCGAAGCTGAAGCCAGCACATCTGCCGAGTGTTCATACGTTCTGATAAGCCGAGCGTCTTCCTAGGTATCTGGCACAGTGAGCGTTGAGTGAGTGTTGAATGCTCTGTCATTTGGAGCAAGCTTTTTTTTTTTTTTTTTTTTTTTTGCGGTACGCGGGCCTCTCCCTGTTGTGGCCTCTCCAGCTGCAGAGCACAGGCTCCGGACGTGCAGGCCCAGCGGCCATGGCTCACGGGCCCAGCCGCTCCGCGGCATGTGGGATCCTCCTGGACCAGGGCACGAACCCGTGTCCCCTCCATCGGCAGGCGGACTCTCAACCACTGCGCCACCAGGGAAGCCCCCTGGAGCAAGCTTTTTGCTTTAGGATGTAGCTAGGAAAACGTATTTAGCCTCAGCAATATTCTGTCCTGCTATACCTTCTTTATTCAAGTTGTATTTTTCAAATGGATCCTGAAAAATTGTTTCAGAAAGACTGTCTTTGTTTTCTTCAAGGCGAGACCGGATGCATTGTCCAGATTCTGCACTGTGTGTTTCAGAAAGAGAAATCAGTGTATATTTTCTAGTGGTTATGGCTTCTAGCTGACTTTTTATTTATGTCTTAAGAAACGGCACCTGAAATAGGTGGGCTTCTCTGGAGTCCTGACCCCAGGGTGTGTGCGTGCTCTTCGGTGGGGAGGGACGGTCTCGCCTGTTTGGCTCACGGGGGCGCACCCCACTGGCCGTGCCCAGCACATGTTTGAAGAATAAGGGAATAAACACATATCACATTTTCATAACAGCTTTGTTAGCAAAGCAGATGTTGTCATCTCTACCTTGTGCAAAGTAGGCAGTTGTCTAGAGGGTGAACTGATTTTTGTCTTATGGCCGCATCATTTGTATGTAGGTGAGCCAGAACTTAGACCCTGAGTCTTCTGACTTTACACTGAGTGTCCCTTCTGTCACCTTGATGAACTTGAAAGTCATCATTAACCATTAATGTTCATAATATTAAAAGCATACAGATAAATGCAGTGGAGAGAGAGCATGTATCACTGAAGTTCACTAAGCATGGTCCCTTTGTCAGTGTCGTGGACCCTTTGAAAATTGTAACCAAAATCCACTCCTGATCCCACTCCGGGCGTCTGACCACAGTCCCTGCGGACGCACCCCCAGCTTCCCCGCCTGCCCTCTGAGGCCTCAGCCACGCGGATGACAAAACGTGCCTGCAGCTCTTCTCGGAGCTTCCCCCGGGCCGGGGGGTACCCTCTGGTGCCTCCACTGTGCCAGGCCTCTTGTGCTTCAGGTTTGAAAGAGCCTACATCCTCCTACAGTTGGATTTGGAGCAACATTTTAAAGCAGGAAACTCAACAGGCAGTTAGACCCAAGGGGCAAATCTGCATTCAGGCTTTAGAAACACACCCGAAAGTGTCAGTGTGGGCCCTGTGAGGTTCAGGGCAGGGGCTGGGGAGCAGGGCCACAAGCAGGGTGACACTGGCCTTGTGTCTCTCCTTAGAGGGAGGAATTGAGATTCCGACCTCAGAAGACCTCAGTGGTCTCATCTGTTGCACGCTTGTGGCCTTCAGACCTCAGTCCCTGGACACGAGGCATCTAGGCCCCAGCCCAGTGCCCCTGGTTGCCTCCACCTCCCCACCCCCGCACACCACCCCTCACCTTTCAGGAAGATCACAGAACAGGGACAGCAAGGAAATGGTTCACAGGTTAGCGTCCGTCGGAGAACAGCGATCGTTTTTACAACACACAACTCTTCCACATGGGCACCTGGCACTACTTCTCCCTGCCCCTTGGACACAAATATGAGCACCCAGCACCTTGGGGTGAAACTCGGGAACTAGCACTTTGGGGATTTACGCACATTCTGCCTGGAGGACCCAGTGCCCAAGCACCTCCGACGTGTGTCCGGAATGTAGTCGAACCAGCAGATTCACGCTGGGTGAATGAATCCATTCCCTTAGCGCTAACCAGTTTCAGCACAGTGGTTAGCTGTTTGGAGGGAGGCTGTCAATGATTGATTTTCGTATTTTTACGTTTTTATTGTTACCACACCAGCACGTGTGTTGCTCCGGAGTTTGTGATCATGTCTCGCGAGCTCCCTGGGGCCGCCTGCTCTTTCAGACCTGCCGCTGCCCCCTGCCCCCTCCTCATGGGACTGTGGGCCCCCTGCTCCCCTCTTGACGGGACTGTGGGCCCCCTGCCCCCACTCCTGATGTGACGTGTGATGGTCCAGGAGCAGCTGTATGTCCTCTCATGCCAGGACCACAGCTTTTCCCTTCTTCCCTTCTCTGTTTCCAACGTTACCCCCTTTTATTTTTTCTAATATTTATTTAGTTGTACCGGGTCTTAGTTGTGGCAGGTGGGCTCCTTCGTTGCGGCTTGCAGGTTCCTTATTTGTGGCATGCATGTGGGATCTAGTTCCCTGACCAGGGATCGAACGTGGGACCCCTGCATTGGGAGCACAGAGTCTTACCCACTGCGCCACCAGGGAAGGCCCTTCAGTGTTACCCCTTGAAACAGTTGTTTGGGAGGAGGGTAATTATTTCATTCTTTCTATTCATCAAAGGAAGTCTCCAGGAAAGATCAAGTGTTCTTACTTGTGCAAGGCTGAGGTGCTATGCTCCTCCCAGCGTGTTACCCTGTAGCCACATAAAACGGGAAGCTCGATTGCTTTTTCAAATTTTCTATCAACGCACACATAGTCCTGATGCTTAGAAGCACCTGTGCTCTTATTCTTACCTCCACAGCTGTGTGTTTGGAGTTGGATTAGTGAGTTAGATTTACCTCTTCCTGGGGGGGCTTAATGGCCGCGCCTAGACCCGTGCTCTTGCCAGGAGCCGCCTTCTCTGGGGCAGCGTGGGCATCGGGCTCAGGGCGAGCGGTCACCCACACGTAACCTCAGCTTGCTTCGTCCTAAGTCCAATTTTCTGCTTCTCAGGCAGCTCTCTGGCCCCACTCGTCTCTGTTCCCTTGAAGAACCTGAGGAGCTCACAGCTGCCCTCATGTTCCAGGCACGTGGCTGGGCCCAACTCCTGGTGCTAGTCCCAGCAGCACTGACAGGACCCCGGTTTCATGGAGACAGAGGCCGTGGGAGCCCCTCCTCTGGCTTACACCCTCACTGGCCCAGTGTCGGGCCGAACTTCCAGTAACTGCATTTTCTCTCTGTACGTGCGTAAGCCAGCCCTCCACACGGTTGCAGTTTAAAGACTCGAGACCTGAGTCCAGTGGTCACGGAGTTGACCCGAGCACAGCGGCTGAGGCCTGTGGGCCCCGTGCTTGTGGCCTGCCTCACGCCCAGCCTGGGGCCCTGGGGGACAGCCCTCCTCTTGTGGGCAGAAAGCTTTCCTGGTCGTCAGCACAAGTCACATGTTCTGCCTTCGCTGATATGAAGACTTGTTACTCTGCAGCTGTCCTTTCTCTCAGGAAGAATCGACCTATTTCTGGATTGTATTTAATTATTCTTCAACCAGTTTTCTCAGTTACTCCGTCAGCAAAATAGAGTTAAAAACATCTGCACCTCCATATCCCCAAGAAATATTTATGAGGTTGGCTCCTCAGAAGAAAAGCCGTGTGCCTCCTTACACACCAGGGTACATGGCAGAACCAGAAGCTGGCTGTGTATTGAGAATCTGCAAATGCCAGGTCAACAAGGTGATTGCAGTTCAACTTCCCTAAATAATCAGTAGCTTGGATGACATTGGAAAAGATCCTCCTCAACATCATCATGATTTTGCAATACAGTAGAATTTTCTGTTTTGTAGAGAAGGAATTGTCAGTTTGTGCAATTCTAGAAGGAATCCTGAGAGATTAATTCCACTCCAAGTGAAAGCCATTGTTTTGGAGTTACAATAAAGCAGCATTTTGTTTTTATTTTTTTTTTTCTTGCAAAATAGCAAAGAAGCTCTTAAGGAGACCTGTGAACACCAGGACCCCCTCACGGCAGCCCCACACGGGTGCGTTCTCACACTCTTGTCAATAGAAGGCGAAGCTGGGTCCCTGTCTTCCTGCCTCAGGTCATTGCTTGTAGAGAGGAAGCTGGACTGGCCCCACGCCCACTGCCTGCAGACGGCGCTCTGCCCTCCCGTGTGCGCCTGCCCTGGAGGGCAGCCGTGCCATCCTGAAGTCGTGGGTTTGTCCAGTCTCTAACTTGCTTTACAGAATCAGGTTGGAGTGTGTCTTTTTCAGAAGTTTCACTCAGAACTAATTTTTTTAAGATCAAAATAGTCATTCTGCATAATAATTCGACTTTTATTTGGAAGTAAGGTGCTGTAGTAGATGTTTAGCATATGTTTCATAAGCCTTGGTAAATATGCTCCTCTGTCCTCTGGTTTTTGTCTGGGGTGTGTGTGTGTGTGTGTGTGTGCGTGTGTACATATGAAGAATACGTGTACGAAGAAACTGAAGGGCAGTTTTAAATTTCACTTTTGAAGCAGACTGATCAGTAATTACAGAGAACAGAACAATGACAGAAATGGAAAAACAATGAAAGAAAACTCCTAATTAACTTAACCTTCTTAAAAAATAACTTGACTGAGCATAGCCCTCGGGCCAGTTGGCTCGCAGGCGCCCTGGCCCCGTACTGAAGGTGTGGGGCAGGTGCAGCCACAGCAGCGCCCACACTCGGGTCTCCACTAAATGCCTTTCCCTCCCCCATCTGATTTCAGGTGTCAGAAACTACTTAAAAGAAGCATTGGTGAATATAATTGCTGTGCATGCAGAGGTGAGCCGTCCTTAGCTGTTCCTAAGGGACGTGGGTAACTGGAGAAGAGAAGAGGAGGCCAGTTCGATGGGTTTTATGTTGGTCTTTTTCCCTTCAAAATGTATTTTTGGTGTAAATAAAATACACCCCTCGTTTCAGCGCACGCACGTGTGTGTTTTAACTGTGAGAGAGTCTTTTTCTGAAATTGGGTATGTTTTTTTCTCATAATTAAAACTAAACTCATGAATATTTGAAAGGTAAAGAGAAGAGAGATTGAAAGGATGTTTTTCCCTAACTTGGAAAATTCCTTGCCCTGTTTTTAACTAGTGTACAAATAAGTGCTGACATCTTACTCTCACAGCTGTGGGGCATGTTGGAAAGAAGTTAGGTGGTGGCCTCCCCTCAGCGTCTCACAAAGGTGCCCCTGGACGTTGGTGCTGCTGGTCACACCCAGCCTGCCCTCCCATGGCACTTTCTGCTTAGTGTCCCACCGTTGTCCCTGCTGTGACTGCCTTTGTAATTCCGCAGTCGTGGACTTTCAGGTTGGCTGCGGCCAGTGAACTGTTGTCCACCAGATGAAATGGGCCCAGCAAAGAAGTTCTCAGTAAAAGATTTCAGGCGCAGCTGACCGCTGCTCGAGAACCTTCTGAGTGTCTGCGTCTGGTGCAGGTGCATCGGAGGGTGTCAGGTTTACGTCACCCTCCACATGCACACGTGCTGCCTGGGTTACCAAGGTGAACTGGAGAAATAGGGATCATTAAGGCTGAAACAGAAGAGCGAGCAAAGGACACAGATTGCAGCCTCCACCTGGCTCTGAGTCTGAAGCAGCCAGAGCAGACAGCGGAGCGGGGTGCCTTGTAATTTTCATTTCCTAGTGAGGCAGAGCATACACGTTTCTCCATAAAGTAAAGTTTTTATGTGAGTTGATTCAGGCAGGAATTTACCATGTACATCTTTTTATGATGAGTGATATACTTTCAACCCTGCTTTTATCAAAGACATATAAAAGTGCTGTTTTGTTAGGTTAGCTTCCGATAAAGTTAGAGTGCAACATTAAATCATCAGGCAGTGGAGACATTTCCGTCGTAGGTGGGCAGGTGGTAATCAGAGGAGCTGCAGAACATGTGGGCATTTTAGTGATGATGGTGATTCCCGCTGAGGCAGCTTTGATTAACATCCACTGTCGGTCGATGACCATGACGTTGTTTGTATTAGGCTTTTCAAGGCCCTTTTTAATATATCCCAGTGGCTGAAAGCAGAATTTTGTACTTAACATTTACTACTTACTATTCCCACGTGATCTTGCCCCAAATTTTCTTCAGTACTCAGGTTATGTTTAGGTTGACCCAAAGGTTTAATACTAGTGATTGAATCTGAAAAAAGGAAAAGCTAAAAAGAGAATACGATTTAGTCTAACTTACAAATCAGGATAGTAATATGTTTCACCAAATGTCCAAATGTCCAAACTGTTAGTTTGAAAATATCAAAATTCAAAGCTTGAAAACAATGTTTTTGTCAAATGAAAGGAAATATATATTTAATTCAGCAAAGAGTAAAATCGGGAACTCTGTTGGCCAATACAGAATAATGTATCCAGTATGAAGTAGCATTTGTTTTCACCCAAGGAGAGTCTGACCCAGTATGTTTTTATTTCTATAATTTCCTCTTTAGAAATCGTATTTCTTCTTGTGAAAAGGGTAGAGGAGGAAGAAATCTTTAAAACTATTTCAGTTTGTCACCATCAACAATACCTTTCAAAACTACATTTGCCAATATTTTTTAAGAGGCATGTTTTTTTGTCACGAATCAGTGAATACAGCTTGTGTGCAAGCCCATGTCTGCCTTTCCTTCGTTAATTCTGATCCTGCAGAAATACAGCTTAGGAGACCTGGGGATTGTTTTGCTACGTGCATCCCTTTGTTTTTAACAAGTTCTGGTCAAGGAAAGTCCTCATAATGCATCATTTCTTCTTATTTTCAACCTTCTGTCAGGTGTTCACTATTTCCAAAGACCTGGTGCCTCGGGTGCTGTCCAGGGTGGTGGAAGCAGTTTCTGAAGAGCTGAGTAGGCTGATGCAGTGTGTCTCATCCTTCAGCAAAAACGGAGCATTGCAGGTACCACAGCCACTCAGTTCTGTGTTTAACTTAGTTGTTTGAAAACATAGAGATGTGTTTTCAGTCATCAGTCTCAGGAGGTCCAGACAGGCTTCGTGTTTTTCTGTGGATCTGCTGGTTGGAGAGCTACATGGTCTCCTGTGTGAGCCATATCCATGATGTCGACAGTTCCAGAGTTCCTGTCCCTTTAGAGTACAGTGACTCTTGTGAAACTGTCTGAATGCAGATCCCTTCTGAAGTTCTGTGATTTTTTTCTGTTTTACTGTTGTCTTCACCATGTTCAATTTAACAGGAAATTTTTAGAAACTTCCTTGTAAATAGTCTTTCCAAAGCATTCGATGCAGTTTGCATAGAAACAACAAATAACTGTTTTTTTCTACTCATATTCCATTGGTTTATGTTGTATTTACTTAAATTACGTAATTACAATAGCAAAGGTAACTTCTGTAAGTCAGGTGAGCCTTGGTTTGCCTATAGCCAGATCGGTAGGAACCAGGGTGTGCAGGCCTATGGGGGCGTGAGCCCCTTTGTAGGCCCTCATGCCCAAGGGCATTGTGAGGGTGTCTTCTTAAAGTACCAGAAGTTTTGCTTCTAGTAATGGCTGAGGACCTCCTATCAGGCCAACACCCTACAGATAACAACTCTAATCCTGAATAATACATAAAAATAAAAAATGTAAAAACAAAAACCTGAAGACTCTAGAGAGTGAACATGAGTGGCTGATTCTGGAAGAAATGGCACTTGGGTGAATTCCTCACTTTTTATGGATTTTGGGCTGAATGCAGGCCCAGGGGAAACTAAAACTACACAAAACCTGTTGTCTTTCAGTTTAGAAGAATAGGCTTCGGGGCAGCCACAACTACAGGAAAGCAAGGGAGGTATCCCAGGGAGCAGAAAGCAGGAGTCGTAAGTTCTGTGTATACACTGCCTGTGTCTCTAGTTGGCCCCTAAACCACATGCCTGGTCAAACTCCACTCCAGTCCACGTAAGGCAAGAACCAAAGTGAGCACCGAAAAGCTGCCCCAGAGCCGAGAGTTTTCACTTTGAGTCCAGATACATTTATTGCTTGTTAAAATAAACAAAAATCAGCTCTTCAGAAGCATATTATAGAACCCAGGGTCTTCTCAAGATAACATTCACAATGTCCAGGATACAATCCAAATTTAGTTGAAATGCACAAGCAAAACAAAACAGGAAAACATGACCCTTTCTCAGTAGAAAAGACAATCAACTGTGACCAGCCCTGAGGTGACCCAGTTGTTAGAAATCAGACAAGGATTTAAAGCAGCTGTGTTTAGTGATGTAAAGGAGACTATGCTCCTAATGAATGAACAGACAGGGAATCTCAGCAGAAAAATAGGAGCCCGAAAATAGGAACTAAGTAGAAATTCTGGAGTAGAAAAGTATAATACATTAATATTTTAAAATATACTTGATGTTAATAACAGCAGGATAGAGAGGACAAAAGAAAAAAATCATTGAATGTGTAGACCAAACATCAGTTATCCAGTATGAAGAACAGAGAGAAGAATAATTGAGAAAAAATAAACAGAGCTCTAGGGACCCTGGGGCATGTGATTCCATGTCCAATCAGCAGGTGAAGGATGATCCACATCATTAGTTATTTGAGACATGAAAACTGACACAACAGTGAGTTCCCATCCAGCAGGAAGAAGAAAATTAAAGACTGAAAACACCCAGTTTTGGCAAGACTGTAGAGAAGCGAGTTCTCACGCATTGGCAGGAGTGTGAAATAGTACCGCTGCTTCGGGAAAAGTTCTTGCAGTTTCTTTCGAAACTAAGTATACACTTACCCAGCCAAACACTGGAAACAGCCCAGGTGTCCATCAATAGGGTAAACAAACAAATGGTGGATCCATAAAACAATTACCGTTCAGCATCAGGGAAGCCACGTGAAGGGGGCCTTGTACTGGATGGATATCATTTTCGTGGAGAAAACCCCAGAACGACGCTCTCCCCTGGGTGGTTGACACCAGTCGGGGAGCTGAGGGGGCTCTGCAGGCGGTGGTCCTACACCTCGGGATGGTTCCCGCACACAGCATGTGCAGCAGCCCGAACTCACCAGATGTGCACTTGAAGATTTGTCCATTGTTCAGTGTGTACGTTTTAACTCAAAGAATCGAAAAAGTTGCAACAGCCTACTCCAGGCAGTGGCGCCTGTGGCAGATGCGTGTGCTGTGGAGAACGTCGGCAGCGGAGTCTGTGCTGCACAGGTGCTTGCTGTAAAGTTCTCCCAGAGTCTCTGCACTTGAAAGAGTTCACACAGAAACACAGGGTGAAAGGGATTGAGCATGTGTATTGACCTGGCAAGCTGGCGAGGGGAAAATCCATCACAGAAACTTCATAATATTTCCATGATCATGGCTGTTCTAATAGTTGTGCAGGAGGAGATCAGTAACAGGAATTGTGTATGTGAAGATGAATTGAAAGGAAGTTGCAGTAGCTGCTTTGGGCCTAAGCGGTCCTAGAATTACAACAAAAAGCTCCCCTCCCTGCAGATTTTTTCTGCAGCCCATTTAGCTGATGACTGAGTTCCTCTCACAGGAGGGTCAGCAGGAAGGGGCAGAAAGAGACATCGGAACCGGCTGGAGGCCCGGCCTCCTGTGCTCTGTGCCTCCTGGAGACTGGCGTCAGTTGTGTTGTGAAACGTTGGCCACTGCCGTT
Source organism: Mesoplodon densirostris (assembly GCF_025265405.1). NCBI lineage: Eukaryota > Metazoa > Chordata > Mammalia > Artiodactyla > Ziphiidae > Mesoplodon > Mesoplodon densirostris. Next base: position 1,090,860 of record NC_082670.1, on the reverse strand, counting down.
GGGGATATCTGTGTGTGACCTCCTCCTGATCAGATGGCTCTGCGAGGCCCGCGTGAAGGGTTGGCCTGGCCATCAGCCTCAGACCTTCCCGAGAGCCGCCGGCAGGAACGTTTTCTGGCGAACGGTCCATGTGTTTTATATAAATAATCACAGCTTTTACAATTGGCATAATTCATAATAGGGTAATTCCTTATCACTTTGTTTGAATAAAATTTCTAGCAGATACTAGTTTTACAGTGATTTAATCCTTCTCCTAAAATATTCAGCTGAAAGTTCTACCTTGTTTTTTCTCTTTGATGTTTTCCTTGTAGGTTCGTTTTTATATACACTAGAATGTAAACAAGAGAGACAGATTGTCATATCTACGCTTTCTCATTACAAACTGTGTCAGGCTTCTAAACCCCTGAAAAATGAAGTCAGCTTTTATCTTGATTGGTTAATTTAAAAACTAGCCATGTCTTTTCATTGTTGTTTGTGTTTTGTGCACACGTAGAAGTGAGGGCCGTGTCTTTAAAACAGTCTCCTAGGCAGCATGCACACTGCGGTACCTGAGGTGAAGGAGGGTGTCCCCACTGGAGGCCCTAGGGCTCTGAGGGCAGCAAGCTGAATGCAGAGCACACCCTCTCCACCCTTGCCAAGAGGTAGAAGCGTTAGGTTAGCTTGTTTTTTCTTAAAAGTCTTATGCGGATGAAATGCACATGCCGTACAGTGCGTCTGCAAGATAAAAAGAATACAATTCAGTGGATTTTCCTCTGCTGTGTTCACATAGTTGTGCAGTCCATCACCACAATCCACTGTGGAACGCTGCATCACCCCAGAGAGAAACCCCAGCCCCATTAGCGGTCACCATCCACGTCCCTCCCAGCCCCCACCCCAGCCCCTGACAAGCACCTGTCTGCTTTTTGTCTCTGGTTTGCCTCTTCTGAAAATTTCATATAAGTGGAATCATAGAATATGGCTTTTTGTGACTGGCTTCTTTCACTGAGCATAATGCTTGCAAGGTTCGTCCCTGTTGCAGCCTGTGTCATGCTTTGTTGTGCCTGAATAACGTTCCATTGTATAGATATGCCACATTTTATTCGTTCACTCATCATTAGATGGACATTTGGGTTTGCGCTTTTTGGCTGATACAAAGAAAGGCTCTGTGAACACTTGTGTACAAGTTTTCTGTGGACACATGTTCTTATTTCTCTTGGGGATACACCCGGGACTGGAATCGCTAGGTTATATGGCTACTCTGTGTTTAGTCTTTTGATGAACTGCCAGACTGTTTTCCAAGTAGCTATTATACCATTTGCTTTCCTACCAGCAGTGTATGAGATTTCCAAATTCTCCACATCCTCTCCGGCACCTGTGACTGTCTGGTTGGTCGTAGCCGTCCCTGTGTGTGTGTAACAGTATCTCATTCTGTGGGGTCGTCACTTCTGTGATGGTGTCCTTTGTAGCACAGAATGTTTTGATTTTGATGAAGCCCAAATTATCTAATTTTTCTTTTGTCACTTGTACTTCTATTGTCATTCCTAAGAAGGCAGGCCTAGCCTAATGTCACAGAGGTTTACTCCTGTTTTCTTCTAAGGGTTTTATAGTTTTTTCACTTACATTTAGGTCTGTGATCCATTCTGAGTTAGTTTTTAAGGAAGGGACCCACCTTCTGTCCTTTTGAGTGTGGACGTCCAGTTGTCCAGCTGTCCCTAGCACCATGTGTTGGAGAGACCATCTCTCCCACCGAATGGTCTCAGCACCTTGTTGAAAGTCAGCTGATCGTAAATGTAAGGGTTTGTCTCTGGACACACAGCTGTGTTCCTGTTGATCTACATGTGTGTCCATGTGCCAGTGCCACACTGTTTGGATTATGGTCGCTTTGCAGTAAGTTTTGAAATCAGAAGGTCTGAGTTTCTCCAACTGTGCTATTCCATTTCCATATTGTTTTGTCTAGGATCAACTTGTCAAGTTTTGTCTTTAGAAAGAAAAAAGAAAAGAAAGAGAAAAGCCAGCTGTGACTCTCATAGCGCTGCACTGAGTCTGCAGAGCTTAGCTCTGAGGTTAACATCCTGGAGCCTGGAAGGGCAGGGCAGGAGGCAGTGTGGCAGCCCGCGTCCTTCCACCTCCTGTCAGTCTCGGGACAGTGAGACTCCACTTCCTCCCCAAGGAGACCAGGGGAGGCACTGGTTGGATGGTGACGTCTGGTGGCTGGATGGCCCTGGCACAGTCCCTACCTTTCAGAGCAGGACACCTGCCTCCACACAGTCAGACTTGACTCTCAGACAGTTTTCAGTGAAAGGGAACTTTGTTGTGGCCGGTTTCTCTGGGCTGATTTAGAAGGTCTGCTCACTCGTAGCGAGCTGCCACTGTGGCCATGGGGGTCTGCCCTGCATGGAGCAGGCTGGGGGCTGACCCTCGCCTTGTTTCTGTTTGACAGGCAATGTGGTTCTCATGGTCACCTGTCCCTTTCTCACCTCCAGGCAAGGCTTGATATCTGCACCCTGAGGGACACCGTGGCTGCTCACCTGACGCCAGAGAGCAGGTGAGATGCTCCGTGGCCGTGCTGTGAGTGCTCCGAAAACCCCTGTAATAAAGCTCGTCGTGCAGGTGTGAGGTCCCAGGTGAAGGTGACTGATCACAGCGAGCGCTTCTGGCTGTGGTCTCATCGTTCATGTGTGATCAGTTGTTTTGTTAAAAGCACAAACCTACAGTAAGCCAAGGACTCCAGAGACTGCTTCTTTGTAGCACAGAAGGAAAAAAGGTTTAATGTAATTTCATGTTTCTCATTCACTGGGGTAAGTCTTAGTCTCATAAGCGGTATAGCAGAGCATTGCATACTTCTTTTGAAAAGGAGAAAATAAGAATTGAGTCAGTCTATTCATCACAGACTCTGAAGGACAGTTCAAGCATCGTGAGTATCGGCATAAGAGGAAGACCTTGTGGTTTCTCTGCAAAATTTTGTAGTGGAAATTTGATGATAATTTTTAGCTGTTTTGAATGAAAGTCAGGATTTCCTATCATTGAAACATCACTTGGTGAACTGAAACAGCACTACCTACAGAAGATTGTTTACCCCATTGGCAGTATTGCCTGGGCAGTGTTGGGTCCACAGGGAAACTGCTTAAACACGATGTGCGATGTACTCACCATTCGTTTCCAGCTTTGGACGGTGTGCTCATGCCGTCATCCTGACTGTCATTGCTACAGCTGAAAAGACTTCTCCATTTTTTCCTAACACATGAGGTTATTAGCCTCTTACTTCTGGTGGCTGACCAGGAGCCTTTCTGGTTTGTTCCCACCACTGCTACTCTGCACCAAGTGCTGAGTGATAGACACCAGAAAGCACCCGCCCAGGACCCATGGGTGAGGTGCTCTGCATGAGGATGGACCTGCGTGTTCTTCCCCACTGACTTGACCTTTCATAGCCCAGCTTCCTCATCTGTGACAGGAAGATAATAATACTTTCTAGGCAAAGTTTTGGGGGAATTAAATGAGAAACTATGTCAAGCCACCCACTAAACTCTTGGTGGGGTCATCTTCATCCTCTTCTTCATGGTCGTGATGTAAAAATAAAGAGCAATGGCCTCACATTGCTCTTCATCGAATGAGAAGAGGTTGACGGGAAACCAGGTGACAGTGGAGGCAGTGGTAGAGACTTCCTCCACGTCAGGGAAGAGGACTAAGTGCCCACAAGCTGTGACCTGTCCCCACCGCCCCCCCATACCTGCCCCACCAGGAACAACTGGGCACCCTGCCAATTTCTGGGGCCCTGTTGGTACTTTGCTGTCTCTCTGTGTGTTGCTCTGATACCTGCCCCTAGTTTGAGAAACATTGCTCAGAAGTTTATTGCCTGGTCCACTGATGCAGACGTTTTCACAAAAAGAAAAAAATCAAAGGCCACTTTGAAGTCAAAATAATTACATTTATTTCTTTACTTTAGTCAGTAGTCATAAAACAAAGAGGTGAGGAGAACTCTTCCTTAGTGAACAATACAAGTTATTACCAAATAATCTCCCCTAAAATGCTTTAAACTTGATTTAGTAACTTTTCTGGTACTTTCTACTTTAAAAAGTTAAACATACCAAGTAGGTGGTTTTTAAGATTTTTTTTTTCTTTTTTCTTTTTTTTTTTTTTTTTTTTTTTTTGAGGTACGCGGGCCTCTCACTGTTGTGGCCTCTCCCGTTGCGGAGCACAGGCTCCAGACGCGCAGGCTCAGTGGCCATGGCTCACGGGCCCAGCCACTCCGCGGCATGTGGGGTCTTCCCGGACCGGGGCACAAACCCGTGTCCCCTGCATCGGCAGGCGGACTCTCAACCACTGCGCCACCAGGGAAGCCCCAAATAGGTGGTTTTTAAATCCACTCCGTTTTCCGTATTTCATGAAATGAAATGATGTTGAATTACACACACACACACACCCCTCTCCATTATCGTACAAATTTTAAATATGATAACAGCTAAATCCTCTTATGACATGTTCAGTTATTATAAGAGGTTGGCTGGAAATCAGGCCCTGCACAGGTCAATTCTAGAAATACCCCCTTTGTATACTGTTGCACAAGATCATCCCTGTTTCTACTTAGCCCTCTTCCTCCCTTACCAGCTGTTTCATCTATGTACTTCAGCTTTGTTTTGAAAGTAAAGACCTCCTTAAATTTAATGACTCCACACCAAGCTCTCACCTACCACAGCGAGTAGCACCCTTGTGTAAAAATCAGCTTCTTTGCTTTTCAAGTCGTGTTTTATTTGCTGGTTGAATTCTTCGGGCCCTGCTCCTACAAACCCTCACTTTCACTTTCACTTTTCCCCCTGCTTCTACTGGCTGCCCGGCCTGTATGTTTCTCTGTATGTAAGATGCGCTTTTTCTGACGTTTCTCTTCCCGGTGGGGCCGGTGTGTCCCTGCCTGGGATGCTGTCTGTGTTCCAGATCCAGTTTCAAGCAGGCCCTGGAAGCCCTGCCGCAGCTCTCGAGCGGAGCGGACAGAAAGTAAGTCTGGGTGCTGGTCTCAGGGACCTAAACTCCTCCTCTTCAGGTGGAGACTTGGCCTTGAGGAAGGCAGTACTCGGTGGCCCTCAGGTATGCGTTGTGTTAGCTTGTCTCCCACGCGACGGAAGGAGGTAAAACCTGGGTTTTATGACGATTCAGAAATTGGTTCTTTTATTGTTTTAAGTGACCGTACCAGTCCCTTAAACTTCCATAAGAAAGTTTATTTTGACTCATTCAGTAAACTATATTATTACCTGAAATTTTTAAGAAAATACTTCGAGAAACGTAAAAGAGAGGACAGCATAGTAAAATGCAGGACTCAATGATATTTTCCTTCCAGTAGGTCAGCAGTGTACATTTTGTGCTCTGTATAATATGAAGTATTAAGACTAAATTTGTAGGCATGACATAATAAAGTTATATACGTTTTGCTAATATTGTATTAACGGTCTCAGCCTGACCTCAAACTTTGCTACTCACGTAACAGGAAATTCTGACCCGAGACAAAGTCTAGGCCAGGCAAAGGTCATGAGTGCCCGGGCTCCCCTCACCTGAGACAGCGGAAACACCGCCGGCCTGGGCCCCTTCCCCTGCCCAGCCGAGGTCCGCCCACCCTTGCAGTTGGCTGACAAGGCAGACAGTTACGGAGCCCTGACTGCGTGACACCCTCGGCGTGGCCTGGGACAGCACAGAGGATGTTGTGGACACTCAGAGGGCAGAGGGAGCCCGTGGGGTGTGGACGGGGCCGGGAGGACGGGCGGCAGAGACCCTCCTAGGCTCCTGCTCCTCTCGCTGACCGCATGGTTCAAATGCTGTCCATTCCTCTAGCGTGAACATCATGAAAGATTAAAGCAGCCAGGTATCATTAACATGTGCAGCTAGTGCTCGCTGGGCTCAAAAGACCAGTGCTTTTTTTTTTTTTTTTTTTTTTTTTTTTTCTGTACGCGGGCCTCTCACTGCTGTGGCCTCTCCCGTTGCGGAGCACAGGCTCCGGACACACAGGCTCCGCGGCCATGGCTCGCGGGCCCAGCCGCTCCGCGGCATGTGGGATCCTCCGGGATCGGGGCACGAACCCGTGTCCCCTGCATCGGCAGGCGGACTCTCAACCACTGCGCCACCAGGGAGGCCCAAGACCAGTGCTTTTGAGGGAGTCAGGAGCAACAGACACCACAGTGAAGGCCAGGACGGGGGCTGTTTCAGATCTGCGGGGAGCGCCGTTAAACCAGGAAGTAGTTTCTTGACCCCAGTAAGCTCATTTCTTGGCTGCTTCCTCTGAGCCAGATGAGCTGTAAGGTCCCTTGTGGCCCCAGAATGATGTGGCTCTGTCAGGCCAGCACAGGGACCAGGCAGGTTATTGCTGGGGTTGGGACTGACCCTGGGTGTTCTGTGCTTAATTCACCCCTTCAGTCCCCTTCTCCAGTGTTTGTTAAAGGCAGAAATGCAAAATAAGAGCAACAGAAAACAGACCAATAGTTGCCAAGGGGTGGGGTGAGGGCAAAGGTGATGACGGACGGGCAGCATGGGAGGATTTGGAGGTGACGGGACCACTCTGTCCCGACGGCGGGGGTCTGGAGGCTGCTGCGGTGCGTTTAGCAACGGGCACAGAACTGATGCCCAAAGGAGTACATTTCAGTGTATGTGAAGTGTTTAAAGTTAGAGGCTCAGATACCCAGACACCAGTCTGTTTGGGGGAAGCGTCTAACTAATCTAGGGGAAGGGGACGGAAGGGCAATTTTACATATAAAGGTGAGCACGTCTGTATGTATGTGTCCTTTCAGCGAGCTGCTTGGGTCAGCTTATTTCTGTCATTGAGTCCAGAATCCACAGATAAATGACTTTCCTGGCCCAGGGAGGCACCGTGGGGCGGGGCGTGTGGGGGACCAGACCGGGCGAGCGGGTCTGGGTCCCGCCCGCCTCCCGCCCGTGGCTGTCAGTGCCTCTCCCCACAGGCTGCTGGAGTTGCTGCTGAGCCGGGTCAGGAGCGGCGTGCACCTGCAGCTCGCCTGCTTCCAGGCCGCCCCTCCGCCTGCCGTGAAGACGCAGGTGCCTTCCAGATGACGTGCTCCCCTGAGCGCCCACAGGTATACCTGGGCGGAAAGCACCGGTTAGGCTTGCGATCTCTCTCTCTTTCCTTTCCCTTGAATTGGTAGCTTAGGAAGATGTTGGTATGTGTTATATTTCAACCAAAATGACCTGATGTAAAATGTCCAAGCAGCATTTGCTTTGTCGCTTTTATTACATTAGGCCCTGTATGACTTTAAAATACCTTTTTAAAACACAGAGCTTTCTCTCGTAGCTGCATGCTGCATGGTGAAGGCTGTGGAAGACGGGGCGGCTCACGCCTACACCGAAGCACCTTCCGGGGCCTCCTGCAGCTTCCAGGGCACCTGGGGCGGCAACGAGAGATTCATCAGGATGTTACATGCGAGCATCTGGAGCTTCAGCTGTCCTAAACTGTGCAGCTGTGCTTAAAACCTTTATTTCGTACAGATGGCTCCCGATTCAAGTAGACTTTTAGAAAAATGTGTGGTCTGAATAAAAAGGTATGATATTTGGGCTGTGCTTTCTGTGGTCCTCCATCCGTGAGTTAACTGCTGCTGGTTTCTATGTTCACAGCGCTCGTGACATCGGGCCTCTTTTGTGTGACTCGCCCTGAACCTGACGTGGGCCTCGCGGCATCGTGCCTCCTGCCCCAGGACCCCCTTGCACGTGTGGGGAACGGCAGGCCCAGGCGCCTCGCCCACGCTGCCCCTCTGGCACCTTCTGTGCCACTTCTAGCCCCTCGAGTGGCCTGCTCGGTGGCCGCGGGGGCTCTGCTCTGGTGGCATCTGTGTCACCAGGCGTGGGAGCTGCCGCTGACACCGTTACCAGAGCAGGTCAGGCTGCCGCGACCTCCTTCAGGGTCAGCTTCCCCAACCTGACTTTGTCACACCGTTTGCTTCAGAAAACTGAGTCAGGGTTTTAGATTTTTCCAGGGATGTCACACAATCCCCATTTCAACGCTGGCATTAAGGTCTGTATTAATACGGGGAACTCTGCGGTCCGGCATGGCCATGCGCAGGGTCCATCGTTGGAAGTAAGTCCCTGTTGTGTTTGTGCATTTGGTGTTGGGGGATGGGACGTGGCAACTAGAAGGGAAAGTTTCATCTTGTACAGATGTGCTGGATTAAGAAATATATATTAAGAAATATATGGACTGTCGTCTATCCTAAGCATTTTAACCATTGTATCTGCCACGGCTGAGAACTAAATTACAAAACTCCAATCCTGAGTGTTCATGTTATTGTAAATATCTGATGCAGAGCCTTCAGCCAATACAGAGTGTGTCCTTAATACAGGATGTAAGTTAGTTGACGTTTTTTCCCTAAGCATCTTTATTTCAGCATTTTCATTAGCTATGTAACTTTTTATATGTCTGGTTATAACCCTCACAATAAATAATGGGTTGGCCAAAAAGTTTGTTCAGAACTTTTGGGCCAACCCAGTGCTTAAATCCCGGTTTACCTTGTGTTTGTCTGATCACTGTTGGAAAGCATTACCAGGGGTCCCCCTGATTCGCCTCTTGTTGGGGGCCCCGCCCTGTCAGGCCCATAGGAGCCAAGACGAGGACTTCATGGCTCAGGGAAGCACAATAACACTTAAGCAAAAGAGGACTAGGGAAGCACTTCTGGGGCTCGGAATGGAGCGTAGGAGCATAAGAACCTCAAACCCAAAGGTGGGGGTTCACGGAGGACTTGCTGGAAGAACAGCTGCTCGGGCTACAGAAGACGATTTAGTGGTTAAGAGGAGATTGCTGGCTGTAGTGAAGTTAGAAGAAAGCTGAGAGGTGAAGCAGGACACAGAGCCAACATGCAAGAGGTGAAAACAGGCGCCGAGAAGGTGCGAGGCAGCGAGAGGCCCTTGGGTCCAGCACAGCCACGTTGGCCTGGCCTTCAGCACCAGGAAAGTACTGGAAGTGGTCTGGGCTTGCCGAGACTCCCTGTATCTGTGTCCCATGAAAGTGCACGTTCCAGAAATTATCCCCTCGTCACAGACAAGCATCACTGCAGTGGATGCGGCACCCAAGTCACTGTCCCGTCCCCGTCCTTCACCCAGTTTTCTTGAAGAAGGAGAACTGAAGAGCTTGCACTTGCAACTCTGATTTGGTTCCAGACGGTGCCGGGTCTCTGTCCTGATCACGTGCTGTCAGGCGTGCAGCTGGTGGTTGTCTGAGAGCCACCGGGTGTTTGAACCAGCTTTTACATCAAGATGAGGGTTCTAAAATGAGCGTCAACTAGGTTTTATTTAATACATGGTTAAAGTAATTGTCATAAAACATTTACCTAGCAGTACTGTCGTGAAGGTAAATACGCTCTGAAATCTAAAACATGGATTGGATGTTTGATATGCATAACACAGAACGTCGGTGTCAATGACTTTAGCTTGGCTTTAAATGCAGGCTGCGTATTGGTTACGTATGAGACTCATCATGCTCTTTGTGCACTGATGCTACCTCAGTTTCTGTTCACCCACAGTTTTCATTCAGTTTCACTGTATGTATCACTGGAAAGCCTTTTTGTGCCTGGCCAGCTGATAAATACATAACAAAAATGTTTTCCAGACAGGAGCTGGGTCTGCGGGTGTGCCTGTTGGTGAAAGCCAGGAGGGCCCCTCGACCCTCTGGCCCTGGAGCTGGCCGCACTGTCCTCCTCATCTTGGAACCATGACTGTCCTGGCTTGTGACTGTGGCCACTGTTGACCATTGTGCTGGTTTTCGTTGTTTCTGTCACATTTTTCTCGAATTTCCCTTCCTGCCCTCCCTGCCTACAAACCTCCAGCTGGGCACAAGCAACCCCTGAGAACAGAGACCACTGCTGACTCTGATTGCCCGGGGAGGCCCGGGGACTTGAGTGGGGCTGAGCCACAGCAGTCACGGAGCGACGGGATCATGGTGAGAGCAGAGGCCGTCGGCAGGCGTGGCGGGGGTCCAGGGGATGAGTGCGGAGAGGTGGTGGCTGGGCTTGGCAGTTTCCTGATCTCCTGAGTGACCAGAGAGCGACAGGGAAGGAGTCAGAGGAACTGGAGACTTGGCACCGACTGCCCACCGGCCGCTGGGTCAGCCCGCAGGCCCCTCCCGGGCTCTGGGTGTCCGGTCAGTTCCGTCGGGTCGCCGCTCCTGGGCCCTCAGCCAGGGATGTGCTGAGAGCCTTTCCTGCTGCCCTTGCTGCGTTTTCTACGTAGTCTTCCCTCACCCCAGAGCCCCTCCACCCCAGCTCTGCGGAGGGCCTTGCAGACGTGCTCAGGTTTGCCTGGAGCAGGCTCAGCAGGCCGCCCAGCCTGTCCCCTCAGGTTCCCGCCTCCGCCCACTGCTGGAGCAGCCACGGCTCCATCCCTCCTTGGTCTGGCAGCTCCCTGAGAAGGGTGGGTGGAGGTGAGTGTCTGAGACCTTGAGCAGCCGCGTGAGGACTCTGGCGTGGGGGCACCTTCCCAGCTCTCGAGCCTCTGCACCGTCGGCCTCAGTGCCTGGCTCTGCCGCTCTCCGCTTGGAGGATTGTCTCCTTTTCCCAGCTCTCAGTTCCTGACGTTGCTCTGGGTTGTGATGCCTTTTGGTTCCTAGTGCTGAATCGAATGTCTTTAGATTCTGGGAAGTTGTCTTGAATCATTTCTTTGAATCTCCTCTGCCCCTGGTGTGTGTTGTTTTGTTTTGTTTTTTCCTCTTTGTTTTTAGTATTAGGATCTCCTATCCTGGACCTTTTTAAAATTTTAAAAATCTTTTCCCTCTTGTTTTCTCTTTGCCTTTATCCTACTTTCTGGGAAACTTTCGCATTTACTGTCCAGCCTTCCTGTTGGGTTTTTCATTTCTGCTATGTTTTTTTTAATGTATGAGTTTTTTGTCCCCTGAATATTCTTTTTTATAGAGTCCTGTTTATTTCTTATTTCTCTGGGAATAATAATATGCTTCTAGAAGATTCTTTTCTTTTTTCGTAGTCTCCAATTTGCTGTATTCTTCTGTCTTATGCATTAGAATAAATGTCATAAGCGTTCTTCTGATTTCTAGCAAGCTTGGATATCTACTTACATTTAGCAGTAGGGCACTATAAAGCTGAATTGGATTGTAAGCTCCCTGTGGTGGAAGGGGCTTATCAACTATGGGCTTCAATTAGGGTGGTCTGGATGGGCCTTTTCATTGGGGAATCCCCAAAATTGATATATTTAGGTCACTTCTCTGGGACTGATCAGATTTCCCAGAGGGGGTTCTTCTGACCTCATGCCAAGTGGGTATGAGGTGCCTTCAGCGTCTAGAAGCAAGAGCAGGAGGAAGGCTGGGAGGTCACGTTTTCAGGGCAGTACCCCTGCTCTCACCTGGACCTGGTATCACACAAGCTCCTGCGTTTACCATCGCAGAGAAGGAAGCTCTGGCTCTGCTGAGGGGGGCACGTGAGGAGCCCTGGGAACATCTGCCTCCTCTTATCAGCCTTTGAGCCGACCATTCAGTTTTAGCCCAACTTTATCCCCACTTTTGGAAGTTCCCACACCACAAGTTCTTGAGCCTTTGGGGCTCAATTTTGCAGTGTAAACTAGGTTGCATCCTTGTTTTTCATACTGCCAGTTTAGGATCTGACTTTTTTAGGTCAGCTACATCAGTTTCCACTCACCCATATCCTTGGCAGCTTTTAAACTCCTGTGGCTATTTCGTCTCCTGTTCTCTTTTTTCTTTGCAGATATACCTATATATTTATTTCATTGTATTATTAACTATATAACTACATCTATACTGTTGTGTGCAGTAGATGGACTGTGTGCATATACTGGGTATGGATGCTGTATGTACACACATACACACACACAAATGCACTGTCATTTTCATAGGGTTTTGGTTAGAGCTAAGGTTAATGTGTGGTTTCAGTCTGCCATCTGTAACTGAAAGTTCAGGTTAACTTTTTGTTTTTTTGTTTTGTTTGATCATAACACCAAACTCCTTACATGTGCATGGTCTTCAGGTTTGTTGCTCACAAGATATGATCATTTACTACAACTTTCAAAAGTTGAAAGGCGTGTTAGGGGAGAGGAGCCATGGCCTCCTGTTCTGATGACACCGCTCCCCACCCCCGGGGCTGACAGTACCAAGTCAGACTTAGTGTGCAGAAGACATCTTTTATCCCATAGTTAGAAATAAGTCGCACAATACAACAACGACGAAGTCTTCCCAAAAAGTCAAACTTGAACACCTAGATCTATCTACTTAATCCATAGGAAGCACAGGGGATAGAAGAACATATCAATGGACAATTAGCAGAATCACTGCAGGCAGACCTCGGGGATATTATGGGCTCAGTTTCAGACACTGCAATAAAAGGAAGAGTCATACAGATTGTTTGGTTTCCCAATGCATATAGGAGTTGTGTTTACACGATACTGTAAGTGTGCAATAGCATTATACCTAAAAAAAAATACATACCTTAATTTACAAATAGTTTATTGCTAAAAATCGCTAGCCATCACCTGAGCCTTCAGCGAGTCATAATCTTTTTGCTGGTGGAGGGTCTTGCCTTACTTGGTGGTGGCTGCTGGCTGATCAGGGTGGTGGTCTCTGAAGGCTGGGGTGGCTGCGGCCGTTTCTTAAAATAAGACAATGAAGTTTGCCACATGGACTGACTCTTCCTTTCACGGACGATTTCTCTGTAGCCTGCAATGTTTGATAGCATTTTACCCACAGTAGAACTTCTTTTGAAACTGGAGTCCTCTCAAAATCTGCCACTGTTTTAGCAGCTAACTTTAGGCAGTATTCTAAATCCTTTGTTAGAATGTCAACAATCTTCACGGCATCTTTACCAGGAGTAAATTCTGTCTGAGGAAACCACTTTCTTGGCTCATCCATAAGACACAACTCCTCCTCTGTTCAGAGTTTATCCTGAGATGAGAGCAGTTCAGTCACACCTTAGACCCCACGTCTCGTTCTAGGTCTCTTGCTGTTTCCACCACATCTGCAGTTCCTTCCTCCACTGAAGTCTTGAGCCCCTCAAGGTCATCCATGAGGGTTGGAATCCACTTCTTCCAAACTCCTGTTAATGTTGACATTTTGACCGCTTCCCATGAATCACAGATGGCCTTAATGGCCTCTAGATTGCTGAATCCTTTCCAGAAGGTTTTCAGTTTCCTTTGCCCTGATCTGTAAGAGGAATCACTATCTACTGCAGCTGTAGCCTTACAAAATGTATTTCTTAAATGGTAAGACTTGGAAGTCAAGATGGCTCCTTGATCCATGGGCTGCAGGATGGATGTGTTAGCAGACATGAAAACAACATGAACCTCATGGTCCATCAGAGCTCTTGGGTGATCAGGTACCTGGTCAATGAGCAGTAATATTTGGAAAGGAATCTTACTTTCTCAGCAGTAGGTCTCAACGGTGGGCTTAAAATAATCAGTAAACCATGCGGTCAACAGATGTGCTGTCATCCAGGCTTTGTTGTTCCATTTATAGAGCACAGGCAGAGTAGATTTAACGTAGTTCTTAAGGGCTTTAGGATTTTCAGATGGTAAATGAGCATTGGTTTCACTTAAAGTCACCAGCTGCAAGAGCGCCTAACGAGAGTCAGCCTATCCTTTGAAGCTTTGAAGTCGGGCATTGACTTCTCCTCTTAAGGTATGAAAGTCCTGGATGGCATCTTCTTCCAGCAGAAGGCTGTTTCTTCTGGCGTTGAAGATCTGTTGTTCAGTGGAGCCACCTTCATGAATTATCTCAGCTCCAGCTTCTGGATAACTTGCTGCAGCTACTCCCTCAGCACTTGGTGCTTCACCTGGCACTTTTCTGTTATGGAGACAGCTTCTCTCCTTCAGCCTCGGAACCAGCCTCTGCTGGCTTCACGCTTTTCTTCTGCAGCTTCCTTACCTTTCTCGGCCTTCATAGAATTGAGGAGAGTTGGGGCCTTGCTCTGGATTAGACTTGGGCTTAAGGGAATGTTGTGGCCGGTTTGATCTTCTATCCAGACACTAAAACTTCCTCCGTATCAGCAGTAAGGCTGTCTCACTTGCTTACCATTCGTGTGTTCACTGGAGGAGCACTTTTCATTTCCTTTAAGAACTTTTCCTTTGCCTTCACAACTTGGCTAACTGTCACAGGGGCCTTATCTCACCTTTCGACATGCCTTCCTCACTAAGCTTAATAATTTAAAGTGAGAGGCATACATCATTCTCTTCACTTTGGATATATTTGAAATTTTCCGTAGTAAAATTTTTTAAAGAGGACGGACATAGAAAGATAGCCACTGAATAGCCCAGCTCATTTATACTAAAGTGTCATCAACTGAACAAGTACAGGTAATTGATATCGAACCCTTTCATGATTGGAAAGAGATGACTGGAGAGTGAGTGGGCATCAGACACCTGCAGGGGCTGAGAGGCCCTGTGAGGACCACTGTGTGCCTGCGCGTCCTGCTGAACAGGAAGGTGTAGGCTGAGCTCTGTGTTAAGGCAGGTTTTCATGGGTCACGTCATGAGGAATCAGAGCTGCAGTCTTGTCTTAGCATGAGTAGGGTGGTGCTGGCTGCTGCTATGGCAACAGGCATAGGTTCCAGCATATCATTGTGGGTATATTTTGAAAGTAAGTCTCAGAAAAAAGATGATCTCTATAAAAGGAGGTAATTTTATGTAGAAAAATGAAAGTATTTCCCTTTCCTTATGCACACTAGGAGTATTAGTATTTTAGGGGATAATGATTATAGTCAGAGTAAAGCTTAATGTTTCAAAAGGTACTGAGTTCTAATTCTTCTCCTTGCTGGATAAAATCCTATCAGATGACACTCTTGCAGATAACAACCATAAACTACAGCCATAATTCATAAAGCAACAACCTGAAGGCACTAAGGAGTGAACAGAGCAGGCAGAATCCACACTCACATTATCAGAGGTACATGGAGTGATTTTCCATTTTTGTGGCTTTTAGCTGGGAACCAGGTGTAGTTGGCACACCCGGTGTGAAGAGGGTGACAAGGGGCGCCGGTGGGAAAACTAATGTGTTTCTGCTCTTAGAAGATTGTATCCAGAAAATTGCAGCTACTGGAGAGAGAGGGAGAATTTTAGAAAAGAAGGAACCAGAGAAGAGACCCCCAAATTCTGTTTGTCTAACTCTCTGGCTGACACCCCTGAACAACACCTGAATGAAGCAGAACAGTTCAGCTAAAGATGAAGACGCAGCCTGAGATGAAAGCTACCAGTCAAGAAACATGCAAAGACTGAGTTTGCCATTCAAGTCAAATCAACTGCATTTGGTTGCTGATCCAGATTATTAGCAGCTTATCTCCTAATACCTAGAATTAACACCCAAAATTACCTGACACATGAAGAACAAGGAAAATGGAGGACATTTTCAAGAGAACAGGAAAATCAACTGAGACCAACCTCAGTAGATCAGTGGGTGTCATCTAAAATGCAGAATAGAGAGGAGAATGTTTGGGATAAAGTGTTAGATGTAACCAGATAGTGTGACATACGTGTAATCGGAGTTCTAGAAGGAGAACAAATAAGAGGGGCAAAAAAGATAAAGAGCAACTCTGGTAGCAGCAGTAGACCTCACATCAGAAATTACAGACCCAGGAGAGAGTGAAATAGCCACGTCTGAAGTGACAGAAGAAAGAAACCGTCAACCAGACTTCTATGTCAAGTGAAAATGTTCTTCCAGAATGAAAGCAAAATAAAGACATTTTCAGATAAAACTAAGAGAACGTGTTGCCAGCAGACCTGCACCATAAGAAATGATAAAGGAAGTTCTTCAAACTGAGAGGAGGTGACATCTGATGGAGCCTCACGTCCTCAAAAATCCACAGAGAGCATCTGAGATGGTTAAATACACCTCAGTATTTGTACAGACACCTATGTGCATGATATAAATACATCTCAGAGCTGAGGAAATACAAAACTTTCTTTGCTTTTTTCTTCTCTAAAGATTTTTATGATATATGTGACATACTCATAATATGTCTGATGTGGGTTTATAGCACCTACAGGTGTAACGTGAGAGAAGGGGGTATGGACATGTGGTTGTAAGATTTCTACATGTTACATGAAATAATAATTGACTGCAAATGGACTGTGCAGAGGGGATAAATTATTATCCCACAACAATCAATAAGACAGTTACATAGAGAAGTATAGCTTAAAAAGCAATAGGAAAATTGTAACAGAAAAATTCAGTTACAATTTGAAATATTTCATATTCAAATAATATTTAAAAGGCATGAAAGGAAGGACAGAACAGTAGAAAACAAACAACAGGATGGTTTACCCAAACAAAACCATAGCAACAGTTTCATCAAACATTAATTCACTAAACATTTCAATTAAAAGGCAAAGGATGTCAGAATGGATTGTAAACAGCATAAACCAACTATGCTATATATAAGAGATGCACTTTATATTTAAAGGCACAGTTAGGTTGAAAGTAACTGGATGGAAAAAATACACCATGCACACAGTTAAGCATAAAGAAGGCTGGCGTGGCTATATTAATATGAGATAAAGTAGGTGTTTCAAGACGAAAAGTGTCATAAGAGATGAAGAATTTTTCATAATTATAAAATGGTCAGAAAGACATAATTCTACATGTGTCTGGTCTAATTAATAGAGCATTAAAATACATGAAGCAAAAATTGACAAAGGGAGAAATATGGGATTCCGTTATTCTCCTATTTGAAGAGTTTTAAACTAGGCAATTGATACAACTAGACAAAAAAATCAGGAAAGACATAGGTTCTGAGTAATACTACTAGCTACCTTGATCTGAGCGACATTTATGAAACACTACACGGCAGCTGTAGTGTACACGCTCTTTCTTAAGTTCCATGGAACATTTGCCAGGATAGACTGACCATACACGAGGCTGTAGGACAAATCTAAAAATAATAGCATATAGTCATACAGAGAATTAAATTAGAAGTCAACAAAATATTTAGAAAAGCTAAATATTTGGAAGTTAACACATTTCTAAATAACCCGAGTCAAGGAGGAAATCACCAGAGAATTTAGAAAATATTTTGAACTGAATGGAAAGTAAATGAACGGAATGAAACATAAAACATGAAAATTTGGGGGATGCAGCTAAAGGAACGCTTAGGGGAGAGTTACGGACTTTACATGCTTGTGTTAGATAAGAAAACAGATGTGAATTGATGACCTAAGATCCCGTGGTAAGAAGGGAAAAGGAAGCCCCACGTGGTGGGATGAAGGACAGTAAGGGTGGAAGGTGGTCGGGAAGGTTCTGAGCTGGCCGCTCCATCCAGCCTCCAGCTTCAGCTCTGCAGATGCTGGGAAAGCTCTTCACCTTTCGATGCATCTGTTTACTCATCTGTGTAGCAAGTGGTCGGGCTCAGATGACACACACAGTGCTCTAGATTTCTAGGTGCTTCCAAGGCTGAAAAGGAACAGAAGTGGGATTTTAACCATAGGTATGTACTGGCAGTTGCTCAGTAAAGATGCTGAATAAATGAAGCCTCAAAATGCGATCACATCTCCAAGCTATGAGATTGACTGGTTTGTGTTCTCTCAGTGCTCAGGAATGTATTCCAGGGACATAGGTGGGACACAAACAGTTGGTTCTGCCTCATGCACAAGACCGTTGACTTATCTGCTGGTGACTTTGTTCTCGCAGTCACTGCAAACCAGAGGTAGGAGGTCCAAGTTGATTTCTGTTTGACTTGCTCCTGAGGCCCTTGGAAAATCATTGTCTTTGTTCTTTGGGTCTATTTCCCCTTATGAGTTGTCTGCATTATTTTTAAGATTTAATCAGACACTCAGCAAAGTGAAATGTTTTCTGCCTCAAAATAAATTCTGGTAAGACAGGCACAAGGAGCATCTCTAATATGCCCTCAGCTCTCTTTAAATAAGGTTCTTTTCTTAAAGTTACTGGATTCCTAAAATAACAATTTAGAATATGGCTCTGATGTCCAGGAGGAAGCACATCACTGAAATCTCAGACTTTAATAGATCGCCATCCTTCTGAGTAGTACTGGACCATCTCAAGTTAAGTTCTCCAGACTGGCTCCCAAGAGGCCACTCCGTCAGACACCCCAGGCAGCTACGCGGGGCAGTTCTGGACCTGTGGGGTTCAGCAGGCTGCCTGGGCCTGCGCTCCTCCGGTTGCCAGTTAGGGGGTGTGGCCGGAACAGGACGTGATGAGCCGAGTATCTGGGGGAGAACGCACACTGGAACGAAACACCTCCAGTTTGCCAACTGGCAGCATTAACATATTTTTTGGCAAAAATGCCAGAGAAGCAATGCTCATAACTTGAATTTAATCACAAGGAAACACGAAACAAGCACAACTAAGGGACACTCCATCACAAGGAAACACAAAACAAGCACAACTAAGGGACATTCCACAAAATCCCAAACTAATCGTCTCCAGAAGGTCGAGTCACAGAAGACGACCAGGCACTGTCCCAGGTTAGAGACCCGACAGTTACCTGTGATGCATGGTCCTGGATGGGATCCTGAACCGGGAAAAGGACAACAGCGGACACTTGGTGACGTTTGAATAAGATCTTCAGATGCATTAATAATTAATCCTATCAGTGTGAATTTCCTGGTTTGGGTCATTGTGCAGTGATTAATATTTGGAGAAGTTGGGTGAAGATAAGGAATATGCAAATTCTTTATACTATTTTTGAAACTTTTTTGTAAGTCTTAAATTATTTTAAAATGAAAAGTTGTGTTTTAATTTTTTAAAAAGAAAAATACAGAAAACTTTCAAATCAGTGTATATTGGTGAGGAATTAAAAAAAAAAAGAAACAATTAATTTGGGGGGAGGCGAAGCACAAAAAAGAAAATGGAAAATGTGAACACGAAGGTAAGTATATTTTTTTAATGAATTGACGCAATGTCACAAACCAATGTTTTCGGATAAAAGAGAACCTCAGATTAGAACAACAACAATTCCATCTGGTATTTCTGGGTCCTAAAGGATAAAGATTCATAAAGGTTGAAAGCAAAAGAATGCCAGGCCAAAAAAAAAATGCCATGAAAATATTGATGAAAAAGAAAGCTAGTAGTGCTAATTTGTTATCAAATGACACTTTAAGGCAAAAATGTGCTCAGGAATGAAAATAGCTACTACATAGTGATAAAAGTAATTTGCCAGGAAGATAAAAGTTCTGAATTTAGATCCACTTAATAATATAACCTCAAGGTATATAATTTTAAAATTGCTGAAATCCACAATCAGATTGTTAGATTTTTAACACATTTTTTTCAGTATTAATGGATTAAGTAGGCAAAATAATTATAAATTTTAATAATAATTTATAAATTTTAAAGAAAATTTGAAAAGCACAATTAGAAGACAATCTGGCAGAAATTTATAGAAGCTTACATTCATTAATTAGAGAATTGACCACATAGTAGCCACAAAGTGTCTCAAGAAATAACAAAAAATCAGTATCAAGTTCCCTAACCACAAAAAAATTTATTATTATAGAAATCGGTAATGAGAAGATAACTTTTAAAACCCCATACATGTGTGAGAATTCTAGAACAAATTTCTGAAGAACACATTGGTCAAAGAAGAAGCCAGCACAAAAATTAGAAAAAAATCGAGAGCTGAATACACCAAAGTGTGAGATGCAGCTGAAGAAAAACTTCAAGAGGAAGACACCGAACATGAGCTAAGCGTCAAACTCAGAAGGTAAAAGGAAAAAGTTAATGATCCCAAAGAAAATAGAAGCAGAGGTACAACAGGGACGGCCAGGTCCAAAGGCAGGACAGAGACAGGCCAGGTGGACGACGTGAGAAGCAGAGACAGAGCCCAGAAAGAAGGGGGAAACAGGAAACATAAACCGCTTTTTAAAACGAGATGATTCTGTGATCAAACTGAACCCCCGGCCCTGGATTGGATGGTCAATGGGGAGGTCGGACATCCAAGCCAGCAAGATCCTCACGGCCCCTCCGCCCGGTCCTGTCACTTCACACACAACCTCCATCCTCATCAGAAGAGAGACCGTTGTGAGGAGAAGGTGGCTGGGGGGTCTTTGAGGCCCATCACCTCAGCGTCACAGCACCAGGGCACAGCAGGAAACCCTCCACGGGGGGAGGGAGTGCGTGGTGTGTTACCTGCACTGACCGTGTGAATGACACTTGCAGGCTCCTCATCAGAACCTCTGAAAACTGCCTGTGTGTCTATGGACATATGGAGACGCAGGTGAGGTGTGCTTCCCACACTGTCCCCATCACCGGCTTCTCCAGCTCCCGCTGATTTAAAGGATGTGGGCACCAACGCGCAGCCACTTGCCTACATTCTGACGTCAGTATGCGCGGCGTCCACGGGCCGGGGGCCCAGGCACTGGGTGACCCTGGTCACACGGTCTGAGCATCTACCCCTCCAGACTCGGCGCCTTGACCTCGCGCACCGTGATCGCCTGGAGCACTTCCCCTTTGTCAGTCTTGTTCTGAGCTTACACGTATTAGCATTTATTCTCTTCTTCCCCAACTCCCTGACATTTCTGTCTGGGTTTGAAGAAATCATATGTACTACTCAGGACCCCCAGGGCTGTGAGCAAGAAAAGCCACGGAGGGATGGGATCACGTCAGACAGGAAGACGGGCAGGTCCAGGACAGGACTCCTGGGTCACGGGTTGGGGCAAGTGCAGGACACGGGACCCAGCAGGCGCAGGGGCTCCGGGGCCAAGGCGACAGGAAGGGGTTGCACCGGAGTCTACTTTTTAGAAAACGTGTTCAAACTTAGTCATTTAGCTGCTCCGTGTCCTAGAATTTCTGGGGTCCCTGACCCGACCCGAGCGTTGCTCTGAGCACCTGTGCTGTTTCCACACACTTATCCCCAGAGCGGACTCCCCTCTACTTTGCCTCCCTCCCTGCGGGGATGTTGTTTCATTAAATCCACGTCCATGACCCAAACAGCTCCAGCCAGGCTTCCGGTGTAAATTCCCGGATTCTGAGCCTCTCCTCCAACCTCAACCTGGTCGGGTGGGGCCCGGCCGGCCTTTGAGACCGCTTCTCACCTGGACACAAGATTCTGCCTGCGAGGCTGGGGCGTCCCCAGGAGCAGGGGGCCAAAGCCCTGGAATCAGCCTCACCAGCCGGGCCCCTCCCCCCGTGTCCACTTCCCCGTTTTACAACAGGGGCTGGGGGAGGGCCTTGGCCAAGAGAAGACCCTGGTTTTCCCTTCCCCGCTTTCAAGGATACCCTGGAGGAGAGCGGCGTCTGCGTAAGAGGGGGTGGGGGCGTGCAGCCGGCTGAGCGGGGGTGAAGATCGCCCTTCAGCCCAGACCGTCTAACGGCCTCTGGTGTGCGGTTCCCTCCAGCTGAGCCCGAGGCGAGGGCTGAGGCCCCACTCGTCCACCCTGGCCAGGCGGACCTCATTCCTTCATTTCGGGGAGAGTCGGTGTCACTTCACTTGTGAGAAGATCCCAACGCACCTTCCTTCAGAAAATAAAAAGTTTCTTTACAAAAATAGATGATACGTTTGCTCCTTCACATACAAGAGGGACTCAAGTGCTTCGGGATATTTTTAAAACATCAAGATGCAGCACGGTCCTTAGGCGGGAAGGTTCCCCTGGAAGTTGGGGGCTTCAGGAACCAGGAGTCAGGGGTCCGCGTCTGGGCCCAGAGCCCGGAGCATCCTTGCCCTGGGCCTGGGCGGCAGCGGGTCCCACACCCACTCAGTCCTGCATCTCAGATGCCAAGACACCCGGAAGTCCCGGTCACATCAGCTCTGTTCTCTTCGATGTGAGTTTTCCTACCTGAGTCGGGAAATATTGAGAAGAACAGAAATGGGCTTGGAAGTTTGGAGCGGCTGCCCTCCCCAGGCTGTGACCCCGCAGGAGCCCCGGCCTCCAGCTGCCCTCCCTGCCCCCAGCGGTGCGCCTGCCCCTGCAGTCATTTTTGCACCTTTGGGCAGCCCGTCTCTCCCCAGCCCCGGGCGGGGAGGCACCGTCCAGGGTGGAGGCCACCGGCTCCTTCCCCGAGGGCCACATCACGGGGCTTGTTCTTGCTCCATCCCCGCGGCTTGTTCACTTGGGATGGGTGTGCGCGAGCTCCTCCGGCTGCCAGACCTGCATAGAAAGCCGCGTTTCTACAGGCCTGGGGCCTCGTTCTGGTCACTGATGACACGTGTGTAAGATCCTGACATCAGGGGAACCGGGCGCCGGCTGTGGGCTCCCCGTACTGTCTTCGCCATCTTCCTGAAGCCTAAAATTATTTCAAAAGAAATAGTTCGGGGGCAATTTGAGGACCATGTTCTCAACCTGCCAGAAGTTCAAGTCCCCCACCCCCTGCCCACCACCACCTAAAGGGGCTCAGAGGGTGCCCGGAGAGCAAAGGACGGGGTTGGGGGAGGTGGTGGAGCGCTGAGAGCTTCAGGAACAGGACGGCACGTGCCCGGTTCACCACCCCACTACCCAGCCCCACTGTGGCTCTGGAGGTGGAGGGCACCGGGAGGCCTGGCGGGAGCTGGGGTGAGGGTGACCTTGCCCTTGACCTGAGCCACGTTCCTCCAGCCTCGCTGCGGAGTCTGCTCCGGACCCTCCTCCTTCCAGGCTCCCACGGGGTGGGCTTGCTGTGGCCCGCACCCCCAGGAGCCCGCAGCCCTGTCTCCCCACGGCCTCCGTGGTAGCAGTCACCCTGGTGTGCGCAGCGTGTGGGCCCCGCCGGACGCCCAGCTGGTGCTCAGGCTGACCACCAGTCCCATCCTGCCCCCTCCTGTCCACGCCCCGGATGCTTCCTCAGCCGTCACCTCTGCCCCAGGCCACGCGCTCAGCCTTCTCTGTGCCAGGCATCCCTGCCTTCTCCGTATTGGTCCTCAGGCACGGCTTGCCCTCACCCTCTATGCTTTAACTAAAAATGAACGTCATCCTCCATCCCAGCCTCAGGTCTACCCGTACCTGTGCCCCGACCCCGGCCTCGCCTGCTCCCGGGGGCTTCCCAAGGTGGCTGCCCGCACCTGGGTCTCTGTCCGATGGTGCTTGTGTCTGCATCCCAGGCTGTTCTGCCTGTGAAACCCTGTTCGGACTCACACGTGCAGAGATTCTCTTTCTAAGGAGCGGACTTGGCCCTGAGAGCACAGCCGGGAACAGCGCCCTTCTGCTTCTGCACTCGGAAACACCGTCACAGGTGTGTCTGTCCCCGTGTCTAGGCCGCCCCGCTGCCCAGACGTGTGAGGGGCTCTCGCGCACGAGGGAGATGGCAGCGCCCCACGATGTGGTCCAGGCCCGCTCCCCCGCCCTCACCCCACACGTGAGCCGTGTCGCAGCGTCCACACCCAGGGGCCCCCACCCCCTGCCCCAGGCCCAGCGAGCTCCTGCTTCCCTCCCAGGCACCTGTTCCTCACACTCCTGGTCCCTCCAGCTGGGTATCCTTTCTCTGCGCTCCCCAATTCTCTGTGGAAGTTCACCTACCATGTTGCACTAGTTTTCTGTCTTTACTAGACCTCGAGGTTCCAGAAAGCAAGAATTCTACTGTTTTCGTCTCTGACTCTAGTTTCTGTTACTCTCGTATCTGGCACATTGGCACTAAGTCTTTAAATTAATATACTGATGAATAATGTTTGTCTTCAAGTATGTGAAGGGCTATCACGTAGGAGATGTATTGAACTTATTTTTAGCCTAAACAGGTAGGTTTAATGAGCGGCAACTGGAGGAGGACTAATCCTGCCAGACAGTGGATAAACATCTTCAGTACTGAAGCAAATTGCCTGTCCAGAATTTCTTACCAAATCAAAGTCTCCCTCCAGAATGAGGGGGTAAAATTAAAATATAGGTGTTTTCAGATAAACTGCAGCTGAGGCAATACATTTCCAGCAAACAGAAGCTGAGAGAACTCACAGCAGACCTACATTACAAGAAATGCTAAAGGAAATTTTTCAATCAAAAGGAAGATGCTAGGTGGAAATTATCTACACACACACACACACACACACACACACACACTCAAGAACCCTGCACATTTTCAAAATGAGAATATACATCAAAGACATTTTTCTTATTTTTGATTGCTTTAAAAGACTGTCTAAACCAAAAGTAGGAAAAGGTAATACGGGGTTTTGTAACATGTAGAAGAAGATTTATGTCAGGAGCACCAGATGGGAAGGAGGAAACTGTAATGTACGTTCTCACACTGAGGGATGGCCGTGAGTCGCGACCCAGAATCCACGTCTGGGTGGGAGGGACGCAGCGGGCGCTCCTCCCCTGAATCTCGGCCTCCGCTGTGTCCTGGCTGTGGCCCGGCCCTGTGGCTCCCCTCCGCTTCGCCCAAGCCCCTGGCCCATCTGGGACCTTGGTGACCCCCAAGCTGAGGGACCTCAGGTCTCTGCGCTCCAGCCAGACTCTTGGCATCATTCTTGGCTGTTCTTTTCTCTCTTGCACCCACATCTGCTCTATTGATAAATACCATTAAGTCTACCTTTAAAATATGTCCAGAACTTGCCCCCGCTGGCACCCTCACTTCTCGCCTGGACCGTGCGGGGGCCTCCGTACAGTAGGGAGTCTGTCGGTTTGCTCAGTGGTTGTGGGTTCAGTCAGCGAGATTTGGGGCCTCCCTCATTTTCCTCGTCTGTAACGTGCGGGGGTTCGCTGACTTCCAAGCTTCCTTTTTTAAAAACACAGTCTCTAGGGAGATGGCATGGGTCTGCTAGGGCCACCTCAGATAACTAAGTTCCACAGTCAGGGAGGCTTAAACACACAGGAAGGTTGTTTCCACTCAGTCCTGGAGGCTGGACGGCTGGGGGTCTCTCCCGAGGCCCCTCTCCTGGGCCTGTGGATACCACCTCCTCCCCATGCCTGCGGGTGGTGTCGCCCTGTGTGTGTCCTGCTGTCCATGTCCTCATCGCCTCTCTGTCTGAGGGCACCAGTCCTGTGGGATTAGGGCCTCACCCTAGTGACCCCATCTTACCTAATCACCTCCGTATTACAGGCCCCGTCTCTAAACACAGCACCTCCTGAGGTACTGCAGAGTACGAATTTTGGGGGGACAAGTTCAGCCCCTGACGGGTGATATCGGTATAGCCTGGGGTGCAGCCATGTGACCGCCAGACCATCAGAGGTGGCCAAGGAGAGGGGCGATTTTGAAAACAACATTTCAACGATGAGAAGGTGGTTTCGAGATTGCTGTGCCGTGCTTCTGACTCTATTTATTAGAAGATTTTCCAGTAAATCTCCTTGTGAAAATGTGGGGATATTTTCCTCCCATTGTTTTGCTGCCAGATCACAACCCGAACGGGTGAGTGGAACGTGGGCGTCGCCCAGACGACGTGGCTGGCAGGCGTCGCTGCTCCTCGAGGTGGCTGTTTTTAGTGAACTCTTTCATCTGGTTTATTTTCTTTCACTCCAGTTTAAATATAGACACGAACCTGAGATGTCACTTCAAAGGCAGCTTAGTCTTTGGGGCTGCTTGGACTGGGAGATTCCAGTGGAGTCTGCCTTCCAGGGAGAGGAGGCCAGCCTCCAGCCCCCGGTCCCCAGCACCACCACCCCCAGCCCCCCGGCTCCCAGACACCCCTCCCTCAGCCCCCGGCCCCCCAGCCCGGGCCTGTGTCTGGGCCTCCGCTGGCACTGCATTCTGGGAATGTGGCCCGGCTTCCCTAGGGATGCAGAAACCGTCCACCCATCTCTGGGACAGTCACTCTCCTTGCTTCAACCCTTATCAATGCAGTCCTGTCCCTGCAGAGTGGGAACTGTGACTTCTGGACCATGGATCTGGTTTCTGGTGAAACGGCCGACCTCAGCAAGAGTCCCCAGGACACAGGGGTCACTGCGCCCCACACGCCTGCTGTGTGCTGACCCATCTTCCAAGGCACCCCTGGCCGCACGCCATCCCCGGGAGCCTGCTGTTTGCACAGCCCAGCCAGAGAAGGCGGCCCAGGTTTCCACCCTGAAATGGGGCCCCTCCCTGTGGGCGCCCTCGGGTTTCCCCAGCATCTCCCGGGCCGCACAGCCCCCCGCCAGTGTTCCACTAGGGGCTACTTATTTCTTGTAAAAGACGAGATTAGAGTAACCACGAGGCCTATTCCCACCTCAGCTCATAAACACAACAGGGAAATGCCAGTGACACACAAGCCGTCCTGAAACCACTTGTTTTGAGCTGAGTGGAAACACTACTTCCTTCCCCTGAGTCAGGCCGGGTGCTCGCACCCGCTGCTGAGCGCGGCCAAACGCAGCTCCATCACTGTTTCCACTGAGACGCTCGCCTTCCCAGGGCCATCAGGAGGCGGGGTTGTTTTGTGTGTGTCTGTCCTGTGCGTTTGTGAAGGCCGCATCAGTCACAAAGTAGAGCTCCACCTCTTCACCCACCGTCCACACTCCCAACGCGCTAAAGCCCCACCCCCGGCGCCGCGGCTCAGGACAGGCTGGAGGTGATGCCTGTGTCCACGGCAGCACAAGCCACAGAAGGCCAGGGACCCGGGCAAGCAGCCGCCAGGGGACAAAAGTGGAACCTTCCTCTTGTCACTCAAATCTGCGTGCCCTCGCGCCACATTGCTAACTTGTATCTGCTCTACAACTTTCTAGGTGCCGCAGCTAAAACAATCCCTCCCCTGCCTGTGCCCCTCCCACAGCCCCATGGAGAGCATCCAGCTCTCCGTCCTGCTGAGTGGCATGGGGGCTGGGCTGGGGGATGGGCTGCAGCTCTGGCGGGCAGGCGGGCGCCAGGTCCTGGGAATCAGATGGAGAGGGATTGGAAGCCCAGGCCCAGAGCCGGAGCGGGCAGGCCCACACAAGATCGGAACCTGGGGAAGGAGTTAAGGGACAGGTTCCAAATATTTCCATTAAAAATGTGACTTGGCGCTGAGCCCGTGGAGACCTCTGGACGCCCACGTGACCCCAGTGTCCATGGCCCCTGCCCGCTGTCCCCTCCTTGAGGGCTAGACCTGCTGTAGACCACCGCCCCAGCTTCCTGATGTGCAGGACCCCCGTGGTGGCCCGTCCGCTCCCAGAGGATCAGGGCGTCTCCATTCCCGGCTCCCTGGGGGGTCCATGGCCCCTGTGGCTTCCCAGCTGGAATCTCTAATTTTAATACAAGATGCACTTTATTGAGGAAAGAGGCGTCTGTCTTTGCCAATCCACGTTTTGCCATTTTCTTTGATCAGTTCCCATGACGGCTTCTGGAAAGGCCCAGACCTGGGCTCCTGAGTGCAGCTCTCCACCCTCACCCGTGTTTGTTCCAGACTCTGTGTTGTAACAATGGGGCTGAGACCACGGAAACCAGTGGCCACCAGCAGGTCGTGAAGATGCGCCCAGGCTGTTTATTTACTGTGATTCTTATGAAACCCCTAATGGATCACTTCAAAGTCTGAAAAAGAAGAAAACAATCACCGCCGTCATCTGAAAAGGAAAAACCAAAGCCTCACACAGTCTGGGCTTCTGAGGCCCCGCCCCCCGCCCTGCCCTACCCCCACCCTCCGGCCTGGCTTTTCCATCCTTTCTGAGCTGCGTTCGCAGCCTCACTCTCTCTAGAACCATCCTCATTTCCTCTCACGGGCTGTGGTTTCGTCTTTGATTTCAAGTTCATTCAACACTCATTCAGCACATTGTCACATGGATTCCCCACGTACCTGCTTCTGTGTCTCAGCAGGCTGCCGCCTTCCCACGCTGTCCCCCAGGCCGCCCCTCCAGGCTGCCCCCTCCCCACGCCGTTCCACCCCCAGGCTGTCCCTCCCCAGGCTCCCCCCTGCCAACTGTCCCCCTCAGGATCCTCCCACCAGGCAGGGCCAAGAGGGCAGGCTGGCGGTGGGCCCAGCTGTGTCCCAGCGAGTGTCTAGTGATGGCAGAGGCTGGGGTCACGCTGTCAGGCCGATTAGTGGACAGCAGAGCCCCAGCAGGGTCGCCCCAGCGGGTCAGCAGCAGAGCTCGGACGACACAAAGGCACACAGGCCTGACCGCGAAGCCGGGGCCACCTCGAAAAGCCAAGTGAGTCCCCTGGTGGGATTCCGGTGCGGGAGCAGAACTGGGCCTTGGTTTCTAAGGGAGCATCAGATCAGATCAGATTAGGTTAGATTAGGGGCTGAGTAACTAGGGAGCCTTTCACGGCGGAGGGAGGATCAACTCCAGTCCGATGGGTTGACAGTGGAGGCAAAAGGCAGCTTCAGCTGAAGGAAAGGAAACCACCCGAGAGTCAGGACTGCGTGGCGGGGTCCCCAGCAGAGAGCGTTCTGAGTTCCGGGAGAGGGTCCAGGTCCACCCGCTTGTTTCCCCGCAGCTCCTGCCCCACAAGGGTCCCTGAGCCCGGGTCCTCCCACCCACCGGCGCCCGCCGCCCCTCGGCTCGTGCATCCACGCTACTGCTTGCGGGCTGGGTTCCTCGTCTGACCCCATCCTGTCTGTGTGGTTGTTCTTCAACATTTTATTTTGAAACCATTTAGACTTGCATGTGAGTTGCTACCATAGTATAAAGAATCCCCATGTTCCCTCCACCCAGCTTCTGAGTTGGTGTTTTATACTTGCTTCCCATTACCTCTCCCCACCCACCTCTTTCTCTGCAGGTTTTTTTCCTGAACCATTTGGGAGCTCAGACATCATACTCCTTCACCACTAAATTCTTGTGTGTTCCCTAAAATTAAAGACAAAGGCATCCTGCACAGCCCGGCACCGTTCGTTACCCATGTCGAGAATCATCACCTCGGTCCCGCAGTCTGCTCTCCGGGCAATATTCTGACTTCACCAATCATCTCGCTAACGTTCTCGATAGAAAAGAAGACCATGGTTGTTTCTGGTCCAGGGTGGGGTCAAGGGCCTCACAGGGCGTTGAGGGGTCACCTCGTCAGCCTCCAGGAAGCCCTGTCATTTCACGTGCAAGCATCTCTCTCAGTGAATCGTCCTTTTTCCCGTGACCCCCATCTGTGTGCCTTTCCTGACCATAGATGTGTCCTCCGGGCTCGCTCGCCTCCAGGGCTGGAGACCCCAGGGGTGCCCTCCTGCCCTCTGCTGAGCCTGGGGATGAAACGAAGACCAGCGTTTCCTGGTCCCGTTTCCCACCGTGTTCCAGCGTTTCCTGGTCCCGTTTCCCACCTTGGGCCCAAGTAGTCCATCAGGGACCCTGCGAGAGCCCATGGCCCAGGGGAGCAGGGCTGCTGTGTCAGCCCCCCAGGGACAGGTCTGGCCGAGCATTACATCCGCGTCCTCAGGGCCAGTTCGCTGATGGAGGGAATGTGTGGGCTCTGGGGCCACCATGCAGCTCACAGAGGAGGCCAGGGTCTCCGGGCTCCGCCAGATATGGGCATGGTTCTGCGTCTCAGAGACAGGCAGCCAAAGCTCCAGCAGCTGTGGCCCCGGGGCAGGAGTGCAGGAACTTGCTTAAAATCCATGCCCTGGGGAAGGGCGGTGGGAAACGTCGGGGTTCAGGGGCGTCCGCCAGGAGCTGGTCAGAGAACACGGGGCCGGCGGGGACAAGGCGCAGTCCGTGCGGCTTCCACCTCAGCCGCACTGCATCCTTCGGTCTTTACCACGTGTGCCCGTCACCTTGATGATGATTTTTTTTTTTTTTTTTTGGCGGTACACGGGCCTCTCACTGCTGTGGCTTCTCCTGTTGCGGAGCACAGGCTCCAGACACGCAGGCTCAGCGGCCATGGCTCACGGGCTTAGTTGCTGCGTGGCATGTGGGATCTTCCTGGACCAGGGCATGAACCCGTGTCCCCTGCATCGGCAGGAGGACTCTCAACCACTGCACCACCAGGGAAGCCCATTGATGATTATTTTTAAAGACTGACCGGCGAACTAAGAATCAGAGGAACCAGACTCTCAGTTCGCCAGTTAGCAGTAGGTGGTATCACCCGGGCGATGGCTTCCTGGGTGACCAGTCCTGCCTCCCCTCCCTCCCGGGGTCCTCTAGAGGGTCAGAGAGCAGCGCGTGCTTTGGTGTTTTATGAGCTGCGTGTTTCCAGCACCAAGAGGAGGAGGAGGACAAACGTGAACAACAGTCCAAAACTAAAAATACACAAAGGAAGACACCTGAGAGGCATTGAAACGGCGGGAGGAGGCTGATGAGGTGAGGAGACGCCTGCCCTGCAGAGCCCCGGGCCTCCTGGGAATCGTTCGCGCCACGGCGCCACGTGACCGTCTGGGAATAATCGCGGACACACAGGAATGCGGGTGATGGAGGAACCTGCATGTTAACAGCAGAGAACTAACGCCACACAGTACGAGTTCTCTGAAGCAACACGGAAAATACTGATTGTATTACGAGTCACTTGTACCGCGATTTATTCTACAGTGACCGCCACGTGGACAGACGTGACTACGGGCAGACACTGGAGAGGAATGAGGAAAAGCAAAAGGGTGTGCTGTGCCCAAAGGGTATGTGTGCCCCCTTCAACAGTGCCTGGGCCCGACGTTCCAGGTGGGACCAAAGCACCAGCCCCGCTGCGGCCGTCGGGAGGTGTGACTGGAAGAAGGAGGAAGCGCACGATGACAGAGGGACGCTTGTAAGAGGGACACCTCTGCCATGGGACGAATGTGTCCCCCCAGAATCGTATGCTGAAGCCTGACCCCAAGGTGTGCAGCTAGGAGGGGCCTTTGGGGGTGATCAGGCCACGTGGTGGGGCTCCCGTGATGGGATTAGTGTCTTTATGAGAAGCCATTCCGAGGGAACCTGTGAGGGCAAAGCAAGAGGATGGCGACTACAAGCAGGACGAGCGACGGACACCAGCCCGGGAGGCACCCTGACCTGGGCTCAGCCTCCAGAAACGTGGGAAAGACATGTCCGCCGTTCAAGCTGCCCCGTCCGTGGTGCTTTGCTGCAGTGGCCGGATGGACCGAGCCGGTCTGTGGCCAGGAAACATGAAGACGGAGAAGGGCCGTCCCCTCAAGGAGGGAGCCCGGGGCAGGGGCGGAGGGGGGGGATGAAAGGTCGGGGGACGGGCTGAGGAAGGAGTGCTTCACAGGCCGAGCAGGGCCGCCTGGAGCCTTGTGGGCCTGGGAGTTCGGCAACACGAGCACACAGACGGGTTCCCAGGGCTCTAAGTGCTCTGACCAGTGACGGGTTCCCATGATGACTGAGGGAGGGTCTGTGGGGTCCAGAGTGGTGAGCGGGCGCTGCAGGGCACAAGGGATGGCACCGGGCCAGGAGCGGGGGAGGGCACAGAGCCTGGGATCCCTGCAGGTGGGCGCAGCTGGGAGCGGGGGCGGAAGAGCTGCCTCCCTGTGCGTCTCTGAGCGGGGACAGGGTCCGGGACACAGCACAGGTGGTGCTTCTCAGCCCCGGGAGCAGCCCGACCTTGGCCAGGAGGCATCGAGTGGGAGGTGTGCGCCGCAGGCGGGACCCCTGCTCACAGGTGGTGTCCAGCTGCGGGCCAGGCAGAGAACAGAGCTTCCCAGGAGGCTCTGCTACCCGCTTCCGTGCCTCGAGCTCCTCGTGAGATGGGCACCCACCGCCCATGCGGTGCCAGGTGAGGTCCTGCCGCCCCGCTCCTCCGTGTGTCCTGAGCCCACCTGCACCCCAAACGTCCACAGACAGGATTGACGACGGGCCGGTCTTGCCACAGGGCCAGCGATGCAGGCCGTGAAGAGCCGGTGTCCCTGCGCCTGGATGCGCAGAAAGCCTCCGTGCAGGGCCAGCCTGTGTCCCGGGAGCCCCGCGGGCTCGGGCCGGGGGACAGTTGGTCACCCTGCACGTTCGTGGTGTGTCCAGCGCGGACACGGTACAGACCAGACGGCGAGAGGGCCCACCCGGCCCCAGCACAAAGGTGGAACTGGGAGTTTTGAGAAACGCTCCCCCCACCAAAGGCAACACTCCGCCGACCGTTCACCGGTGAGAAAACTCTAGAACAGAGTCACCCGGCCCGGAGCTTCCCTGGTCGCATGCTGCAGGAGGGCACTTGGACGCCTTCTTCCCGTTTTCTGGGAGCACAGTCTGGGAGCAGACGGAGCCGGGGGAGACTTGCAGCCTGCACTGCCCCTCTGCTTATCCTCAGGGCTGCTGTGGCCGGTGGACCCCGGGGACCAGGGGCGTCATGCGCATCCTTGGGCTCTGGGACACACGGAGGAGTCTGGATCTTCATGGCCGGGGGGGTCTCAGCCCTGCGCTTCCCAAGGCACAGGCACTGCTGCTCGCCATGCTCCTGGCTCTTCATTCTGA
The DNA here is from genome assembly GCF_025265405.1 of Mesoplodon densirostris. Taxonomy (NCBI): domain Eukaryota; kingdom Metazoa; phylum Chordata; class Mammalia; order Artiodactyla; family Ziphiidae; genus Mesoplodon; species Mesoplodon densirostris. The sequence goes on along the minus strand of NC_082670.1, from coordinate 1,058,850 downwards.
GGAAGGAAACAAAGGAAACGGCATATTGTAGGAGGAGGAAAAGAATATGCCTGGGTTGAAAAGTGTTACCCACCCACTGTGAGAGGGGTAACTATGGCCGGGGTTGGGGAGCAGGCAGTGCAGGGAAGGGTCCCCAGACACGTGGCGGTGACCAACGTGTCCAGACGGGCCCAGGACCGTCCCATTCTTTAGACAGGAATTCCTGGGTCCAGGAACGCCCCTCAGTATGTCCGGGGCAGCGGGATGGCTGTCGCCGCACGTCTACAAGGTGTCCTGGTGGCCGCGTGCCCCAACATGGAGCGTGCAGACCAGTGGTCGCCGTGTGGGCCCCGCAGGGCAGGACGCATCGAGCCCGCAGCCCCACAGCGCCCCACTGCTCAGCCACGCTTTCAAACTCGACCTTTGTCTGCAGGTGGAAAAATGCGTCTGGAGCTGAAGTGGGCGTTCTCCGTGGAGCCCAAGGCCACGGAGCCCAGGGCCGCAGAGCTCGGCCACTGCAGCCTCCGGTGGAAGAGGCCCCGTCCTGACTCGGGTTGCGGGGCAGAGCAAAGGCCAGCTCTTCGGGCGGCCTTCGTGGCATTTCCTCTCACATCTCATCCGTTGCAAGGAAGACGGTGAAGAGCCCTGACGAGTCCGCGACGGTGACCGGGTTTTGCCTGTGACGCTGGGACAGGCTCGCAGGTGAAGGCGCAGCCTCAACCATAGGCAATGGGGTGTCCGAGGCCCTGACTGGCAGGTGTGGAGGGACCGGAAGCTGCCCCCCATCCCCCGGGCGGGCGGGGACACTGCCTCCCAGGGACACTGCCAGCTGGTCCTCTCCAGGACACGTGGCCGCCCTGCCCCAGCCCCGTCCCCCGAGGTCGGAGGCCTCTTTCTGGCCAGGCTGTTGAGGACAAATGTAGTTCAGCAGAAAGATGTGACCAGAAGGGCCCTTCCCAGAGGAGGGAGAGGCTGTGTCCAGACGCGGGCGTTTGCAGGGACAGGCTGTGATCCAAGCTCTCCTGATTCTGAACAAGGTTCCTAGAGGCACAAGTGAAATGACGTGGGAGAGAACGTGCCTTCCTGGCTGAAAAGTGCTGGATGAACGTTAGATACTTCATGGTGACCCAGGGCACAGGTCACAGGTCACAGAGTGCTGATTCTAGGGACGATTTTGGTCCGAGCTGCATGCGTGTCAGCCCATCTTTCTCATAGGAGCAGCTGCAAGCATCATGTCCTTGGGTTTCCTCTGGATTGCACACCAGCTCCGGTAGGAGTGGCTTCTTTATACCCCCACCCGCAGGTCAGCAGGGCTCTCCGAGGAAATTAAACCTTCCTGTGTTTTCTAATATTGTGTGATGTTCTCTTTGGCCTTGGCTTTTTTCTTTTTTTTTTTTTTTGAAAATGAATGTGTCCTGGAATCTGATTTCAGTTCAACTAGATTAGTGAGATGTCTTTGGTGCATTTATATCAGGAAATATTGAGGATTTTTCTGGTAAACTCAGATGAATCTAAAGCAATACAAATTCATGGACATTTACTATAACCCTTAATTGATTTGCCTGATATATTTATGTTAAATAAAAAGTTTTCTAAGGCATATGTGTTTTTTTTTTTTTTTTTTTTCTTTTTGCGGTATGTGGGTCTCTCACTGTTGTGGCCTCTCCCGTTGCGGAGCACAGGCTCCGGATGCGCAGGCCCAGCGGCCATGGCTCACGGGCCCAGCCGCTCCGCGGCATATGGGATCCTCCCAGACCGGGGCACGAACCCGTATCCCCTGCATCGGCAGGCGGACTCTTAACCACTTGCGCCACCAGGGAGGCCCAGGCATATGTGTTTTTGTTTTGTTTTGTTTTGTTTTTGCGGTACGCGGGCCCCTCACTGTTGTGGCCTCTCCCGTGGCGGAGCACAGGCTCTGGACACGCAGGCTCAGCGGCCATGGCTCACGGGCCCAGCCGCTCCGCGGCATGTGGGATCTTCCCGGACCGGGGCACGAACCCGTGTCCCCTGCATCGGCAGGCGGACTCTCAACCACTGCGCCTCCAGGGAAGCCTGGCATATGTGTTTTTAAAACCAATTTATTTCTTGGTGTGATGCCTGGGATTTATTTCGTAATAATCCTGGCGGAGGGGGTAGCAGGAGGGTCACAGATGGAGCAAAAGTCCCCCCAACCTCAGGAACTGTTGGAGCTGCCCTGAGCACATGCCCCAGGCTGTGTGCTTGGCATGTGGTATAGATGGTTTAAAAGTCACTTTATTTACACTTTGGGCAGACAAGGTCATTTAAGGCAACCAGAGCAACTCCTGGTGCTGCTGTAGATAATGGAAATTGCTCAGTGAGGTCAAAGAGGTGGAACCAAGAAGCGGGGCTGGACCCGTGGACTGTGGTTTGCAGACCCTGCTATGGTATCAGGTAGAGACATGTCTAAGACAAAAATGAAGGTACAAGTCCCCTCGCCCCCCGTTCTGGGGGCCCAAGCTCATCATCAGGCATGAAATGTCAGTTTCCATAAACGGACTTGAATTGGAGCCACGGTCACGGGATTCTCGGCTGTGTCATCTGATGCCGTCTCGACCCAGTGGGGCCATCGAGTAGCTGCCATGGAGACAGACTGAACACTCTCGGCTTTTCCTTTTGGCCTGTACAGCCAAAGATATTTACATTTGACAGCCCCCATGCTATGTATCTTGTTTGTTTGTTCGTTCATTTCTGTCTCCCCACCTGCATCGCCCTCACCTTGAGGGCAGGCGTTTGGGTTTTCAAGGCGCTTTTTTTCTGCAGAGAAGACAGCGCAGTGCACAGAGGCCTGGGCTCTGGAGCCAGACAGCCCAGAGTTGAATCCGAGTTCATCCCCGTAAGCCACGTGACCTTGGGTGACTCACTTCACCTCTGTAAAGTGGTGGCTTATAGTTCCTCCTTCGTGGAGCTGTGTTAGGGAATCAGTAAGTTAACACCTGTGAATCATGGCTATTTGCATGTTTACTGTGATCACTACCCTCGAAGCGTCTGAATTCACGTCAGCAGGTCCCTGCAGTGGATTCTCCTAGATCTACCCTCCTTGCCAAAAAAACCCCCAAAAGCCGAAAACCCAATCTGTCCGCCAGGTGCACTGAGCCCCCAGCTCTTGCCAGGTTCAAGCTGCTTCACTTTACCCCCTGGGCTTTCCCCGCAGTCCACATTGAAGACATGGCAATGGCCCTGCTCCGCCGGGGACTCTGAAGGGGCGCTGCGCAGCACGTCTCTGTCCCTCCCTGCCTCCTGACAAAGTGCCTTCCTTCAAAACTCCACCAAGGACACATCTTTTGAAGAGGCCCCTGAAAAATGCCGGATGGCTGGTGGTGGGCTGATCCGGGGTTCCTGCTCCCCAGCCCCCAGTTACCCACCAACTCCATTCGCTTAAAACTGCACCTGTCTGTCTCTAACTTAAAGAAAATTCAGCCCTGGGGTGCTGTGGTCTGAACTCCTGTGTTCCCCTGAGTGCATATGCTGAAATCCTAACCCCAAAGCAATGGGGTTAGGATTAGGGTCTGGGTTAGGGTTAGGGTTAGGGTCAGGGTCAGGTTCAGGGATAGGGCTAGGGTCAGGGTCAGGGCTTGGGCTAGGGTTAGGGTTAGGGTCAGGGTCAGGTTCAGGGCTAGGGCTAGGGTCAGGGTCAGGGCCAGGGCTAGGGTTAGGGCCAGGGTCAGGGCTAGGGTTAAGATTAGGGTCAGTGTCAGGGATAGGGATAGGGCTAGGGTCAGTGTCAGGGTCAGGGTCAGGGTTAGGCTTAGGGAATGAAGATGTGGGGCTTTGGGAGGTGACCGGGTCCTGAGGGTTCACCTCCTGGGATTAGTGGCCTCTTGTAAAAGAGACGCCAGGAAGCTCCCTTGCCCCTTCCATCCATCATGTGAGGACACAGCCAGAAGATGAGTGTCTATGAACCCAGAAGGGTCCTCCCCAGGCACCAAGTCTGCCCGCCTCACCCTTTGGCCTTCAGCCTCCAGAACCGTGAGAAGTAAATCCTTCTTGTTTATAAAAACCCAGTAGTTGGTTGCAGCCGCCCACACTGACCAAGGCAGGATGGGAGTGAGACACGGGGCAGCCACTGTGGAAAACCAGGATGGAGGCTCCTCAAAGAATCAAACACGGAACCACCACGTGGTCCAGCAATTCCACATCTGCGTGTGTACCCAAAAGACATGAAAGCAGGGTCTCAAAGAGATATTCGTACCCCCATATTCACAGCAGCTTTGTTCACAATAGCTAGGAGGTGGAAGCAACCCCAGTGTTCATCCGTAGAAGGATGATGGATAAACACAGTGTGGCCCATCCAAACAATGGAATATCATTCAGCCTTAGAAAGGAAGGAAATCCTGACACCTGGTGCAACATGGATGAAATTTGAGAACGTGATGCCTAGTGGAATAAACCAGTCACAAAAAGACAAGTACTGTGTGATTCTACTCGCATGAGGTCCCTGGAGGAATCAGATGCACAGAGACAGACAGCAGGAGGGTGGGTGCCAGGGGCTGGAGGAGGGGGTGGGGAGTCTGTTTAATGGGGACGGAGGTTCAGTGTCAGAGAAGAAGAGAACTCTGCGGTGATGGTCGCACTACAGTGTGAATGTCCTTAAGGCCACTGAGCTCTCAGTTAAAAGTGGTCAAGATGGTTCAATTTTATGTTGTGTGTGTAAAAACCTCAGAGTCACAGCCAGCGTCCTTCTTCTGGAACTCTTTCCAGAGTAGAACATAATGCATTCTTCTGAGTATTCACAATAGTTGCCGGTGAGATTGATTTGGGGAAACAGCCAAATATTACTCAGGGTCCCGTCAACGGACAGTGTTTAGCTCTAGAGGACCACACGTGGGACCATCACAAAGTGTCTCAAGACCTGGAGCCTGGGCCAGGCCACAGGGCCCAGAGGCTGGGAGGCCAAGGGCTCCTCCCTGCTGGGCTGGCAGGTGCCCGTCCCTTGGGGCAACGGCTCCAAGGTTTCTCCTGCAGCCTGTGGAGCAGGACAGCCTCTGGGCCGGAACTCCTGCCTCTGCAGGTCCCGAGCCCAACCTCTGGCCTGAATACCTCAGACAGACTTGTTTCTTCTCCCTTTCTAACACAAAGTTCATCTTAATCAGAAACAAATGAGGCCGGCTTTGCAGGCAGACCTCCCCTTGCACTTCAGCTCGTGCCAGTGACTAAGGTCAAGGGTTTGGGGAACCACATGGCAATTCTAATAACTGAAGAACTGAGTTTGACCTGGGCGTTTTCCCTGTGAAAGCGCACGTTGATCAGTCCTGCAGCGAGTGAGATGAGTCACTGCTCTGACCGCTCGTCTTGGCCGCTGCTCTTCCTTGCTGTGTCTCTGTGGCCCCGCACGACCAGCGGTCTCATCGGCAAGGCCCCCCGCGTGGAGAACAGACAGCACGTCGCACAGGAGTCCCCGTGTGTTCTAGCTGGGCCAAAGGGAACTGAGCGCACTCTCTTTAGAAATCACTTGGCTGGTTCTGCAGTTAAGGTAATTCTCATTTCAATTATGAAATATTCATTCTGAGTGTGTGTGGTCTGAGGTGCTGTGCAAATAACCCATCGAAGATTGGTTGCTTTTCCCCCAGAAGATCAGCTCCTTTACGTCTCAGGAGTTTCCCCCTTCCTGGCAGAGGCAGAGGCAGGACGAGCCCAGGTGCCCTGCTCTTTCCCTTTTTCTGCACCTCTTCACAAATCAATGATTCCCGGAACGATCTGACGGTCTCTGGGGATGTGGGATGAGTGAGGCACAGCCCGTAGCACTAGCAGCCCCAGGACTATAGTGAAGGGAGATTGCCGACCGCCCAGGGACCCCACCGCATCTTCAAACCGCGGGCTCCCACAGAGTCTCGGGGGAGCCAGCAGGCGGGCAGGCCAAGAAAGGAGTGACCATGGGATTCTGACTTTTCTATGCTCGGGGGACCTGGCTGGGGCTGCTGAAGATTTCGTGGATCCTGGCATTTTGAAACTTTGTACAGCAAAAGAGAAATGCCAAGGGAAGGGAAAGGGCCACGGGAGTTTCGTGACAGACACAGGAGGAGCACCAGGTCCACAGCTCGGGGCACCTGCTCCGCTGTCCACTCTCCCCGCCCCGTCCTCAGCCCACACTGAGCGCACGGGGCCTCAGCTCCACACCGATGGAGAAACAGACTGCGACCTCAGAACTGCCTTCTGACTTAACCTTCTGTGGCTTTCAGGGGCTCGCCATGGCCTTCTGGAGGCTGGCCTCTCTTTTCCGACCGTTTCTTGACCCTCCATGTTGGGACCCACAGAAGGTATCAGTGATGTCAGCTTCTTTCCTTTGTTTTTCTTTCTGAAATTTAAGTTGGCACTTCGAGGAATGTTACCTATTAGAAAAACAGAATTCTATGACATTCAGAAGGGAAAATTTTCCTGAGATCTGAAGCCACTAGGTAAACCTACTTTAGATGTAGATTTTTTTTTCCTTAATGAACATGCAGTAAAATTCACCCTTTTTGATGTGCAGTTCTCAAGTTTTGACAAATGCACAGAGTTGGGTGACCACCGCCGGTCAGCCTTCCCCAAATTCCCACATCTGCACCCCTGGTGTCCACTGATCTTTTCTCTGTCCTGATCGTTTCTTCACTTTTCCAGAATGTCATAAAAGTGGAATCATACAGTAGGCAGCTTCTGAGTCTGGCTCCTTTCACTTAAAAAATGCATTTAAGAAATAACTTATGTGAACATAAGTTTTCATTTTTCTTGGTTAAATACTTGGTAGTGGGATATTTCGGTCCTATGGTAAGTGCATGTTTAACTCTATAAGAAACCACCAAGCTGTTTTTCAAACTGGTTTTCACATTTGCCTTTTTACCAACAACCTATGAGAGTTTTGGTTGCCCTGCATCCTTGTCAACCCTTGCTCTTGTCAGGTTTTTTCTGTCTTATTTTAGCCATTCCAATGGGCACACAGAACTTGTTATAGTTTAAATTTGAACTTCTTTAATGACTAAGGATACTGAACATCTATCCATGTGCTTACTTGCCATCCGTATAGCTTCTTTGGTGGAGGTTTATTTGTTAATGAAATATTTCAAACACGCAGATACTAATATAACATACGTCCATCTGCCTGCCCCCCACTAAGGTCTAAAAGATTTAGTCGCTGTCCTGAAGTTGATGAGTATAATTTCTATGACTGTTTTTGTTCATTCACTACTTACACGCAAATATCCACATGTAAAATAGCTGGAGAGTTAGAGTGAAAATGGAATATTTCCGGAAAAACACAATGGACGTGGAGAGTGCCACCAATTTTAAAGATCTACCTCTTCGAGCCCACGTCTCCCCAGCCTCCGTGGTGAGGACGGCTCGTGTGTTCTGTGCTCCGGCAGCTCTGGCCTTTCTCCTGCAGCCTCTCCCTCGACAGGGCGGCTGGGATGTGAGACGAGCGCGGGTGGATAGGACCCCCCCACCCTGTTTCTGCCCAGGGCTCTGCCCGGCCGTGGCTGCCCCGCTCCCACGTGGGCTGGATCCCATCCCAGCTGGCTGCCCTGCAGGACATCATGCGGGGGCTCCAGGGGTGCCTCTGCCCCCACTGGGCGTGAGCTTTGGTAGCTCATTCGGACACGGACACGGGGAGGCTCTCCGTGGAGCCAGGCTGGTTTAGCGTGTTTGTCTTGTGAACGAGGGCAGGAAGGCTAAAGCCATGACCCGGAAACCAGTGGGCGCCAACCGGGGCTCAGCCATCTCCAAATATGTTTCCGTGGGCATCTGGGCAAAGGCAAGGGCAGGAGCCAAGGCTCCACCACCGGGAGACAGTTCCGCCCACTCCCTGTGCTGCGGTCATGGCCTCAGCCCTGCGGGGCAGAGTGAGTTTCAAGGCTGCTTTGGGGGCTGTGACACCCAGAGTGAAGATGACAGCCCCTTCCCGGTGTAAGTGTCGCCCAGGAGAGTCGTGAGGCCACTCAGTGTCTCGTGTTTGCGTGGCCTCGAGGTTCGCGCGGACCCTCACCCTTAGAGCCAGGCCGGGAGCCCATCAGCAGACCCTCTGCTCGCCCGAACGGTGACCACAGACGGCGAGGGTTCAGAGCATTCACCGGCCCCACTTCTTTTCTTGCCTCTGACATGTGTCTTCCCGGCCGTCCTGTTCTCTTCATCCTCTGCCTTCCCGTGGTTTTGTTTTCCGCTCGTTATTGGACTTGGCTCATCCTGCCTTTCCGTCAAGTAACTAAGCTGTGTGTCTGCTTCCCCCGTGGACTGAGGGAGAAGCAGGGCCTCCGTGCACTGTCATGCAGGTCTTACGCTGCACGGCCCTCAGTCTTGTGTCCATATTTATAAATATAGACATATACAACATTTATATATTTACCAGCACAACTCCCTGGCTGTTGGCAATAAAATGCCTTAAGAAAGAAATGTGTGTCTAATTTGCACAAAGGTCCCAGCAGGCTAAGCATGGCGCTGCCTGTAATCACCTAGACAGCAGTGATACCATCTTCTTGTTAATCCACAGGCTTTATCTTTTAGAACAGGTTTAGGTTTTACAGGAAAAGTAGGCAGGGAGTCCAGCATTCCCACCCCATCCCCCCACAGGAACCGCGTCTTTGCAAACATCAAGCCCCGCATCCAAGCCAGTCTGGAACAAAACAGAAAGACAACCCACAGAATGGGAGAATATATTTGCAAACGAAGCGACCAGCAAGGGATTAATCTCCACAAGATACAAACAGCTCATGCAGCTCTATGTCAAAAAAACAAACAACCCAATCAAAAAATGGGCAGAAGATCTAAAGAGACATTTCTCCCAAGAAGACATACAGATGGCCAAAAAGCACATGAAAAGATGCTCCACATCACTAATTATCAGAGAAATGGAACATGGGAGCTTTCTGATACACGTTTTTAACAACTCGAAGTACCTGACTGGTCCTCTGAGGAAGGGGCGTCCTTCCCAGAACCCTGGAGGGAGGTCACCCTGTGAGGACCCCGCCCCAGGGAGAGTGTGGCTACGGCAGCGGAGGGGACCAGGCCGTCCTCGCTCTGCACCTGGGGAGACCTGAGCCCAAGGACGTCAGAAGACTGTCAAGGTTACCCCTGCAGAAGTGGCGCTGGGGCTCGAGACCCCACATCCAGGGGTCTCTGTCTTCACAGCCTCCCCGCCCTGCACCTCCGTCTCTGGGTCCAGAAGACTGGAAGGACGTCCACCGCGAGTTTGCACATAGAAGCCAAAGGGACATATCGCTTCTCGTCCCCCTAAACACACTCACCTGCCCCGGTGGGTTGGGGTCGAGGACTTTCTTGGGACGTAGAGGATCGTCACAGTCGCTGTTCCTTGAACCACGAAGGGCGCACGGCCATGCGACCTGTTGACTTGGACGACACTTGTGGGCAAAGAGACCTTCAGATGCAAGAAAGCCAATGAGCTTTGGTTCTCAACAACTCATACATGTTATTTCTTTCTCGTGGTTTATTTATTTCATCAACAGAGGACCTTGATGTAACCATTTCCCTATAATTTGGAGATAACATCTCTTTCACTAAAAATAGAACACTGCCTCTGTCAATGCATTTTACAGGGAAGCCCTATCTTGCATGCAAATTAAATAAGAAGTTGGGATTACTAATAATGACACAACGGAGGTGTGGGTATGCAGCTGAATTTAAGGTGTCCAAATTAGGAGAATAACATCATTGGAATAAAGATGTAGAAAACAGACCCCAGATGCACACCCTCTGAAAGGGGCCCCTCTGTCTACACGACAGTTCGAACATTATTTCAGCCACTTGGTAGAAACCTGGCCCGTAGAAACAGCAACGCGATAGTCTCCCCTTGTTCCATGCGGCCCTGTTTGCATCTGGAGAATCAGCCTTGACCTTCGGTGTTTCAGGAACAGGTACGGAAGACAGAACAGAACGCAGGTCACCCGTGCGGTGCACACAACCCACTCAAAGGTGTGAAGCCTGTCTCGGGGTCGAGGGCTGGGGTCTGAGGCAGTCCTTACCCCAGAAAGCCATGCCGCTTCCCTGGGCGCCTCAGCGCCACATGCTTTCCTGGCCTGGGTGACAAGCATGGGACAGAACCAGTGGTGCCATGGAAACAGCTGCGGGATGGGCTGGGCCTGCCATTTGGGCCACTTTCCCTTGTATATTTTTGCCCTCTTGTATATCCCTCTTCCCACCCCTGCTGAGTTAAACCATTAGGTCTGGGAAGAGCAGGGCATCAGGATGGGGGGCAGCTGCTGGGAAGAGCAGGGTGTGACCTGCTCTGTTGGGCCCAAGGGACTCCCCTCTAACCAGGCCATCGTGGTGCATCTCTCCTGCTGGCTGACCCCACCTGGGGCCCCGGACCTTTCCGAGAGTCCACAGGTGGAGGACAGCCTCTCGGGGCTGCTGGGCCTGTGTCCTGGAGGGCCCGTCCTGGTGACTCCTCCCACAAGGGGCTGCGAAGGCGACAGCCCTCTCACCAGGCCTCCCTGCGGGGGCACCTCCTCTTAGGTGGCAGGTTTGCTGCGCTACAGGTAGTGATGAGCCTGGAGGAGTGGGTGGTCCCTGCTGAACCCTCGCCCCCAACACACGCACACAAATGCAAAGGGACAGAGCTCCTCGGCGTGTGTGCCCTCTGAGGCACTGCACAAACGTGGCCATGGCCCTGCCTTTGGAGGTTCCTTTTCTGATGGCAAATACGGCTACGATGAAGGAGCACTCACTGTGCGCGGGCCGCGGGCAGAGGCTTCGTGCTTGCTCTCCAGGACGAGCCCGCGAGCAAGCCTGCGCCGGGCGGGCGCTCTGTAGCTGCCCCACCCCACGGAGGAGGGATGCTCAGGGTCCAATCCAGGCCCATCCTCCCCGGAAGCACACGCATTACACCCCGTCTCTCCCGAGCTCGCCTCTTATTTGTGGGGCGCCGGGCTGGTGAAGCAGCCAGTGACGAGCAGAGGCCCGCTTAGGAAAGAAATCGGGAAGTGATCTGGGGGACACCCTGCCCAGGCCCCTACCGCCTCTCCTGCCTCATGGAGGGTTAGGGTGAGAGACTGCACGGCAGGCAACGCCTGTGTGTCCCCTGCCCCGGAGCGGGGGTGTGGGCTGCCTCTCCTGTGCCCTGGCCCAGGGAGGGGCTCCAGGAAACACACTGCTGGGGGGAGTGGAGAGTCCGCACCAGGGAGAGTCCGTGGCGCATTTCCGTGGCCAAGAGAAGGGGAACGGGGACCGCAGAGAGAGGGCCAGCGAGCCACAGTGCGGGGCGGCCGCCGTCGGGTGTGGAAGAGCAGGCCCTGCAGAAGGAAGTGGCCAGCGGCGTTGAGGGGGGCCAGCCTCAAGTCTGGGAGCAGCACGCATTCTCCTGTTCTCCACTCTCCCCTATAAATCTCCCCTGGGCCCGCTCGGGAGGCCCTGGGTCCTTCCCACCTGCACCTTCCTCTCTGCGGGCCCGGCTGGAAGAGGTGCCACGGCCCCCGAGTGCCGTGGGGCGAACGCTCCCACCGTGGTCACAGGGGCGCAGTCGGGAGACCCGGGCGGCGGCTCAGGGCCGGGTAGTGTTTCCGCAGCACGGACACGGTCACGCACACAGTCCCCAGAGCAGAGACGACAGTAAACAGCAGCCAAATGATTTGGAAATACTGAGTGTTTGGAGGACCTGCTGTCTTTCTTTTCATATGGTGTATTACACGCTGATATAATTTACTTTTCCGCAGTGGCTCTGTGGAGCGGCCACTGGACCCAGCAGAGCCGGCGCCGGGGGCAGGAGGCAGAGGCTGGACCAGCGATGCCGGCGCGTCCTCCCCCGAGGGTGTCGCCGCGGCCTTCCCCCTCCTGTGCCCTCGCGCCCACCGCCCAGAGCAGCGAGCACACCAGCTTCTGACTCACAGGAAACCCCGCGTGGCACTCATTTTCCCCTCCCGGCGAGGAGGCGGCAGTGACCCCAGGAGACATGCAAAGAGGCACCTGAGGAGGCAGCGGCGGAGTTTCCTGCTTTCTGCTCAGCGCACGCGCCGCCCGAGCTCTGCGGGCGGCTCCGGGGGCTCGGCCGCGGCCCCTCTTTCCGGGCTCAGGCTCCGCCCCTCCGCGGCCCCGCGGCCCCGCGGCCCCCGCCGGCCCTCCCGCGCCGACGCAGCCCCGCTGACGCCCCAGCCCCGCAGCGCGAGGGCGGTCGCTCCCAGCCGAGCCCCACGGGGGGCCTTGCAGCTTGAGGAAGCCTGCGGGCGCCCTGGTCCGAGGGGACCGCGGGGCTGGCGGACACCCTGGAGGAGACCCAGGCGGGAGGCCGCAGGGGAAAGGCAGAACCCTCGCACGGGGGAGGGTGGCTCCGCCCCAGGCCCCCAGGGACGCATAGCCCCTAGGGGGCCCACGCTGCTGGCACCGGGGGGGTCCCGAGGCCTGGGCTGTCGGATGAGCAGAGGTCCGTTTTTCCCCCGACCTGAGGTTTTGCTTTCGTTGCTGGTGCTGCTTTCTAATTGCGAAGCAGTCATTCATCGCCCCGGGCTGCAGGGGGCTTTTGCTGGGCTTCCAGGAACAGGCTGGCCGGGGGTTCTCGCTCGCGCCCCGGCCTCGGCAGGGGGTGCTGAGGGAACCTCCAGGAGCCCGGGAAGGATGAACGACCGGCGGGCGCCTTGACGCCGACTGCGCCCCACCCTGTGCTCGCGCGGGTCCCCGGTGGGCGCCCGCGGGGGCGGGGCTGGGGGAGGAGCCTGCTAGGGCCTTAACCCCACCCTCTCCGACTCCCTGTCAGCGGAAGAGGCCGAAAGTTCCTAGGAGCTCACTGGGCAACGTCCTGGGAAGGACCGGGTTTGCTCCCCCAACCTTGCCCCCGACGCCCCCCTCTGAACCCCTCTCTCCTCCTCTTTGGCCCATCCTTCAAGGGGCCACATTCCTCCCCAACGTCCCCAGATGGAAGATTTGACCAGGATGCTTAGGGTCCACCCAATTCCCACGCAAATATTCTGGTCCCACAAATCTCGCTACTGTCCAAATAGCTGTGTTAAATAGCTGGATTTTTTGCCGGCATCTCCAGTGGGACTTCTGAGGGCCCTTCTGCCTTCAGAGTCGTCGGGGCAGAAGAAGGTATCTGGGATGAGTGGAAGCGTGCAGACCCCTGCCTCTCACCCCTCCCCCACGCCGCCTCCTAGACCCTCAAGTGGGAGAGCGCCCTCCGTAGAACCTTCTCTTCTGTAACCCATCCCGGTCACCATGGTGATAGGAGCCCTGGCTCCAGCCGGAAGGCGCACAGAGACCCCCAGGGCCGCCCGTGGGTCACAGATGAGGGAGGAGGAAAGTGGCCTGAGGGGCAGGCACTTCTCACAGACGGAGAGTTAATTGCCCGTCGCCAGCCCTCACACTTGCTTCAAAAGTAGAAGAGGAAGAGATACTTTTATCCAAACTTAAGCGGTTCTCTTTTTTTCCTTCAAAGTTTAATGTCGCACACGGTGACTGGGACCCTAAGTGTCAGAACACCTTGAATTTGCTGCAGCTGTTTGTTGGCATGGAAAGCAGCCGCTGAGCTGCATCCTGGGAGCCGTCCAGGCCCCGGGCAGCAGGGATGTGAGACCAGAATCACAAAGAGTGTCCTCGGGGTGAGAGTGAATGCGCGGGGTGAGGTCGCTCCTGGGCGGGGAGGGGGTCAAAGGGAGCCTGCCCCTCACACAGCCTGTCCCGCCTGAGTGCTAGAGAGCCCCGCGGGCCCTGGAGAGGCCATTGGGCAGACGATGCGTGGTTCCCGGGGGAGGCGTGTCTTTAGGACCTGCCATGTACCATTTCTGCAAACTGAACCCTTGAACCTTCTTTTAAAAAAAGAAACAAGTGTATTACAGCATTTTCATCAATAGGAGATGTCACTGCTCATGAAAGTGACCAGGTTAGGGATGGAATGTATTTCCCATGAAGTGAATAGTCAATCAAGAAATTAATTCTTTCTAATTGATTAAATACTCCATTCATTTGATAAGCACTGTGACACAAAGACCATGCTGGGTGCTGTGGGAAGATGGGGGCCTGAGGAACTTGGTGTCTCCCCGGGAGGGGTGTTTCAGGTGCTTCAGGGGTGGACCTTTTTATTTCAGTCGTTAGTATTTATTTTAAATGGCTATTGGAAAATAGATATATAACAAGCACATCCACTTTGTGTATCTACAAGTTTTCATTGCTTACAATTATGCTAAAGCAGACATTTAAACTCGAAAAGTGAATCAACCTAAAGATTTTTTTTTAAAATAATAGGACTGGCTTCCCTGGTGGCGCAGTGGTTGAGAGTCCGCCTGCCAATACAGGGATGCGGGTTCGTGCCCCGGTCCGGGAAGATTCCACATGCCGCGGAGCGGCTGGGCCCGTGAGCCATGGCCGCTGAGCCTGCGCGTCTGGAGCCTGTGCTCTGCAACAGGGGAGGCCACAACAGTGAGAGGCCCGCATACCGCAAAAAAAAAAGAAAAAAAAGAAAAAAAAAAAAGAGGGATGAAAATGCATCCTTCTTGGAAGCCACGCTGCTGCCCAGCCAGTGGAGACGCCTGCCCACAGCACCTGTTCAGTCCACGCCCCTCCTTCGACAGCCTGGATGTTGCCCTGTGGAGGCTGTGCAGGCCAGCAGAGGGCCAGGAACACAGTGGATCTTCAGGAGGTGTTTGTTAATGAATTGAGTTTTTAGAAAAATGCTCCTCAGAAAATAACAAGTGTTGGCAAGGATGTGGAAGAACGGGAACCCTCGTGCCCTGGTGGTGGGAGTGTGAACCGGTGCAGCTGCTGTGGAAAACGGTGTGGAGGATCCTCAGAAATTAAAAATGAATAACCAGACAATCTGGCAATTCCACATACATCCCAAAGAATTAGAAGAAGGGTCCCAAACAGATATTGTACCCTCATATTGACAGCAGCATTAGTCACAGTAGCTGAAAGGTGAAGGAAACCCAAATGTCCATCCGTAGAAGGGTGAATGGATAATCAACATGTGGTCCATCCACACAATGGAACATTATTCAGCCTTAAAAAGGAGGGAAATCCGGACACAGGCTACAGCACGGATGGGCCTTGAGGACATTATGTTCATGAAATCAACCAGTCACAAAGAACAAGTACTGAATGACTTTACTTACATGAGGCCCCTAGAGTCTGATTCATAGACAGAAAGTAGATGGTGGTTTCTAGGGGCTGAGGGGGAGGGAGGGGGAGTTAGTGTCACTGGGGACAGAGTTTCAGTTGGAGAGATGAAAAGAGTTCTGGGGATGATAGTGGTGAAGGCTGCACAGCATTAAGTGAACGTACATAATGCCACTGAGCCGTGGGCTTAAAGATCATACATTTTACCACAATTAAAAATACACATCAAGGCTTTTTTCTTTCCTGTTTTCAAGCAACCCTACCTTTTGCCATTCACACGAAGTAAATAGTGGGGCCCAAGACAAAGAGTGAGCCTGCAGAAGCAAATAGGGTTGGTGGGGGAGGGAGGGAGGGAGGGAGGTCCCCCAGGGAGTGTGGAGGTGGTGGAGGGTTAGGGAGGACCTCAGACACAGAGGGACCAGAGAGGGCCTCAAGCATAATATGGAGCATCCGTGGTGGAGAACAGATGGTTTTGAGGAGATCGTCTTCCCGGGGGAAATAGCAGGAAGACAAGGACCCAAGGAGGGTGGGAGACTGGCAGCCCCTGGGGCTGGGGGAGGGCTGAGCACCGGGGTCCCTTGCTTCCCGGCAGGAAGGCCGCCCTGGGCTCTGTGTCCCCTGGAAACGGGACCACTGGGGACCCCATATAGCAACTTAAGAAAGAAAACCCACACACACACATTGAAAGGGATATACCAACCTAGAAGGACTAGATTTTGTGCTTTTTTTTTTTCCCTTCTGGTACTAAATATCTGGTCATAGGAGAAACTTTGGAAAATACAGAAAAGTGGACAAGAAAAATAAAAATCCCCATCACCCCAACACTCAGAGTTACAATTTACACTCTTGACTATTTTAAAAAATTTCACACATGGATTTCATAAAAATTTTCAACATTTATCACATTGTTGTAAAACCTGCTTTCTTTGCACCTAACCACGTAACAAACATTTCTCCACTGCACATGTTGAAATGGGACATGGTGTCCCATTCTATATGTGGCCTTCGTTTAGCTCACAAGCCCTGGACACTGCTGGATGTAGTGGACAGATCCTTCTGAGTCATATGTGTGGTGCCCTGCAGGTACCAGGTACAGTAAGTCCCCTATATATGCACGAGTTCCATTCCAAGAGCGCGTTCGTAAGTCTAATTTGTTTGTAAGTCCAACAAAGTCAGCCTAGGTACCCAACTAACACAATTGGCTATGTAGTGCTGTACTGTAATAGGTTTATAATAATTTTCACACAGATAATACATAAAAAACAAACACCAAAATAAAGAAAACATTTTTAATCTTACAGTACAGGACTTTGGAAAGTCTAGTAGTACCAGCTACAGCTTCTACACTTGCTTCTGGACATCCTGGGCTTGAAATAAAGATACTGTACTACTGTACTCTGTATAGTAAAGTGCAAAAAAGTACAACCACTTGTACAGGATGCAGGCACGTGACAATGTACTCCAGACACGTGAACTAACTTACGTGATTGGGCATGTGAACACACGTTCACATCTTTGAAAGTTTGCAACTTGAAGGTTCGTATGTAGGGGATTTACTGTACATGGTGAGGGCCAACGCCCGTCTTCAAGGAGTTTATTTAGGGAAGAACATTAATGAATAGGCGACTACAACAAAGAATGGCCAGTGTCATACTACAGACGCAGCAGGTACAGATCGAAGACTTGGCTAATGTTTTCAAGAAGTACAATTCATGTTTTCTTTAACAGTGTACTCTTCATTTCAGCTCTTACTCCCCCTGGGAAGTCCAATCTCAAGTCACTCCGGGTCACCCCCCTTTCCTTGAGTTGGCACGAAAGTCGGTGCTGGCTCTGTGGTGCCAGGCGGTTGGGCAGGGGAGAAAGTGCGGGGCACTGGTCCTCAGCTTGATCTCCACTCAGACACACCCAAGTGTCCACCGCTCAGCCCGCACAGGGTGCGTGGAGCTCTCCTCCCATCCAGCCCCCCCCCCCCCGAACCTGTGTGAACTGCTCCTCCAACAAGCTATTTTCAGGTCCACCCCCTGGAGTCTCCTTCCAGGAGACAGAGGACAGCTCTCCTTCGCCTGGGAGCCACTGACAACTGCACCCTCACTTCTTCTCATTCTGTCTTCTTTCCTCGGCTCTGAGCATCTTTCTCTAGTCTGGGTGAGAGTCCAGAAGGGCTGAAAGGGTTGATCTTTCTTAAATTCCCAGTCTCCTTGAGTCCACTCCTTTCTCAACAAGAGCCAGTGTCTTTGGAGGTCAAGAGCCACGGTGTCCACTTTCTGCCCTGCGAGTGAGCAAGGTGGGTGTACATGGAAGGAGCATTTCTTCAGTATGTCAACATTATCTTTCACTGAGCCAAACAGAGGGTGCAACCAGGAAAGGCTCCCTGGGGGTGAAGAAATGTCTCCAGAAAGGGACGCCATCAGAGCTGGGACCTGGTGGAGGAAAGGGGCCCTGTGGCAGCACGAAAGGTCTTCCAGGAGACAGGAGGGGCCTGGGGCCCTGCGGCCGCCCAGCAGGACCGAGGAGATGGTGAGACATGAAGACAGAGGCGTTGGGTGACCTGCCGCTTCTCCTCCAGAGGAAGGTTGCTGTGGAAACCTGACCCAGAAGGAGAGGACAAAAGAGGCCAAGATGTTTTGTTTGCTGGGATGATGCTCTACGAAGCCACTGTCATGCCCGCCAGATGGGAAAGGGGGGAAACCGAGAATGGTAATTTTTAAAGAAGCAAAGTAACAGCTTTCAAGGATCATAAAGTGGCCACAGATTCCAAACTTCTGACCATTCGCTCAAGGACTGGGATAAAATGAACTTCATGATATATTGTGCCAGATGCCTGCTGACGGCACCAAAACCTCTGCCCTCCAGGAAGTCTCCAAGGGCAGCCATGGGACACACACTGTCCCCTGGGGGACAGGGGTCACTGAAAGAGTTCCCAGTTCTCCAGGTGCCTGTAACAGCCTTGAATTCGTAACTCTCCTCTAATTCAGAAGATGTTGATCCAGCTGCCAGGGTTAATTTAGGTGTAGCTTCTCCTAGAAGAAAATGACCTGGTATGACCCCTGGAGTTTCTTTCCAGAGAGACGATGTGAAAGGTAATGATTTTTTTCTGGCAGAGGCATGCTTTGCTCATGCACTTCACATAAAAGGGTTTACTTGTCAAGGAAACTGAATCCAATGCAGCCAAACGTGCCCTGTGTGTGAGGAAAAGCTTACAAATGTGGTACTTGACAGAGGTGTGGAATTACTTGAGAACAAGTTCAAGGGCACAGAATCCCTTTAAACCCTCTTTCAGATGTAATGAGTTGATAGATCATGTGAAGAAGCTTGCTATGACACTGACTCACACCCTTCCACACTTTCTGAGCAGACAGAGCCCCCAGAAGCAGTGTCATAGTTTATTTTCCCATTATTTCTGTCTGGTCACCACTTAGCACATCCAAAATTGTTCTTAGCTAACATCCTGGGCTCCTGGATGCAAAGTGCAGTCACTGCTGACAGCTCCACTCCGTCTTCGCTGCAAGGATTTTAACACCAGGACCGCGAACAGGAGCTGGCGGGCTGAAGGGCGGGTCACAGCGGCCAGAGCCGGGGGAGGCGGGCGCACGGCCGCATCCGTGCTCCCCACACGCGGCTTTACGTCATTTTCCACGTTCAAGACGCTGGTGAACCTACAGCCCCTGCCCTTTAGCAACAGCGACAGAATCGAAGGAAATGTTGACACAGGGTCCTCGGCTCCGCGGGAACTTGTGAGACGCAGCCGGGGGCCGAGGGTCGTTCCTGCCCCGCTTAGCGGGCGTCAGAGGGTGGGCGCGGGGGGCAGATGTTTCTGAACAAGCTGCGCGCTCTGAGATCTGATCTTAGGGAGGCTCACGGGAACCAGGAAGGAAACAGGCCACCGACGCAGCAGGAGGAGGAAGTATTAAAAGCTGTCCAGATAAGGGCTTAATAAGACGCACGGCCCGTAACAGATCACTTCTTAAAACGTCTTTATTTATCAAGTATCTAAAACACCACGCTATCACAAATATCAGTCTGCTTTGAAAAGCGATTTACAGCAGAATTCGTGACACGATGATGCACGCTTGTCCAAGGAGCGTTCAGCCCGGCGCCCGGGCGGCTGCGCCGGAGGGCATCGGGGTGAGGGAGCCACGTGGCCCTCCGCCTGCCGAGCGGGACGCAGGGAGCACCCGCGACCTGTCAGGCCCCTCCCGTCTCCAAGGGTCCAAGGCAAGACGCGAGCTGACCCTGGAGGAAGTTGGCCCGTCTCTCCTGCATTTCAGCCATACTCCACACACATGCCCTCCTGAAAGCCGGGAAGAGAAATACCAGGAGAGCCGACCTTCACTGCATTCACGTGACGGCTCTCCCACCGCAGTGAGCAGAGGGGAGCGAGACCCCTGCACACTGACGGGGGTCCAGCTCTGAGACGGGCCGTGGAAAAGGCAAGCTGCACAATGATGCCTGTGGCAGGGCAGCCCGAAAGCGGCACTGGGATCGGCACCAGCCAGCTACAAGCTGTTCAGGGGGACGCGTGTTAAAATACAGGGCTTAGGGAAGCGCGCCACCGTCAGAGAGGCATTCCCCCGTGGAGAAAGGGGAGAAACGTGACCAAAGAGGGATGGAAGGGGCTTTGAACTGTGTCTGGATTTTTACTAAAAAAATGACTCATGCCAAAAAAACCTTCCCTGGTGCAGCCTTCCCTGTGGATGCAGCCCCATCACCAGCCTCGCGGACACCAGCCCACGGCAGGCCTGCACCAAGGCTTGCACGCAGTGACACAGGAAGAAGGTCTTGTTCACACCTGGGCCCCACGGATACTGCTCTGCTCACGGCTACTGTAGGGGATTCCCGCACTGTGGTGGGCGCTCTCCCAGGGGACAGTCTCAAACAGGGCCGTCTTTCTGGGTGCCCTGTACGGTGAACAAGGGGCTTCCAAAGCCTTGGTTTCAACGAGCTCTCCGTAGAGTTCCGGAAGACTCCGGTTACTGCCCATGGTGTTCCTAAATCTCAACAACAAGAAATAAGCCAGGAACGTCCCTGTGGCCTACACTTCCTCCTCCTGCAAACCTAAAAGCTCCTTCGAATAACAAGGGCCTAAACTCTGCAGTATCTTCCACCGAGAACAAACTAAACTCCGGTTTGCTGAGGCCACTGTCAGGGAAGGAGGCCCCTTCTCAAGGTCCCGAGATGGCTGCCAGGATCCTTCATCGGGACCGTTTCATAATCAGTCCATTTACCCCTCACGCTCTGGATCCCTCAGAACTAAAGAACGCCAACGCACCTGAGTGTGCAGGTGGGAAGGGGGCCTGGCCCAGGCCAACGGCATTTTCCAGAAAATGTAACTCCAGAGTCAAAGCAGCTTAATGTTTGAAAAGGGAGAAAAAGGAAAGGGTCCACAACAGCAACTGAAACTGAGCGTTTCCTTGAGGAGCCGGGAGGGTGGCACAGCCGGGACACACCTACTGCTCTGGGCACTAGCGGCTCGTCTGTCTCCCCCTTGGGGTAATATACCCCAAATACTCACATCTATAAGATGCATAGGTCACTGCAGACCACAGAATACAATCTACTGTCCAAATGTGTTTATTCCGAGTGGCTAATGCATCACCTTAAACTGTGCTGACGACCACGAGGTGGATTCTGAAGCTCCACCTCTGAGAAGAATGAGGTGAACCTGTGTCATGGGATGAACAGAATACTGCATACAAGTGAGTGCACGAAAGACCCCCGAGTTTTTTTTTTAAGTTGATGTATATTTATAGAAAAGTAAAACGTGTTGGAAGAATCAAGCTCTTCTTGTGGACAGCTCTAGGGAGGAGGATTTGGGCGGGAAGAAAGGAAGATTCACTGAGTTTTTGCCCTTTTATACAGTTTATATTTTCTGTAGTTGATATGTATTATTTTATCCCTAAAAACTTCTTCAAAAGAAAAAAGAGAAAGAAATGACATTCTCAGGCTTCATTGCTTACTAAGCTGGATAAAAGCTACAATCTGTCTAATGCAAGTTTGTTGAATGAATTTAAAATATAGACTAGACTAAGAGAACTATCAAGTCCTGTGCTGAGCCTAAAGTAACAGCAGTTATTTCCCAGTATGACAAAAATACAGCTACTACATCACAGTCTAAACATCTCTACTTTTCCAGAAGGAACAACAAATAAGTGATCAGGTTTAAGTAAGCAAGTGGAGATCTTAGTAATTCTATGAAGAGCTGTATTTGGAAAAAGCCCAGCATTTTTAAGGCCCTGTCAAACCGTCACTGGCATGAGGAAGCATATAATATACCAAATAAGCAAAAACAGCTCACTGAGCCTCTGCGGTTACTCAATCTGTGAAGCCCTGTCCTCCCTTCCCTACAGGACTCACCACCGGGACAAGTAGGGGCTCCTCCTCTTAGTGTTGCCATGGTAACTGGTCGCCTAACAAACAAGCAGGACAAGAGGGGAAATGTCGACCAAGTTTCAAAAATACACCTTTAAATTCCGTATATATGTGTTAGCATACGGTATTTGTCTTTCTCTTTCTGTCATGAAGAACCTAGGGGTAAAACGGGAATAAAGACACAGACCTACTTGAGAATGGACTTGAGGATATGGGGAGGGGGAAGGGTAAGCTGTGACAAAGCGAAAGAGAGGCATGGACATATATACACTACCAAACGTAAGGTAGATAGATAGTGGGAAGCAGCCGCAGAGCACAGGGAGATCAGCTCGGTGCTTTGTGACCGCCTGGAGGGGTGGGATGGGGAGGGTGGGAGGGAGGGAGATGCATGAGGGAAGGGATGTGGGAACAGATGTATATGTATGACTGATTCACTTTGTTATAAAGCAGAAACTAATAAAAAAAAATACACCTTTAGTACTTGGACTGTTGATCTGTCTTTTTTTGTTGCTGTTTTTAAGAAAAAAAATTTAGCAATAATTTCTATAGAATGAGAGATAAAAAGACAACTATCTTAACCAGTCATTAGTAGACAAAATGCTATTCAGGGCGGCTCTAATGCTTTTGGCTCAAGAAAACATGGCAGAGTCTTGCCTACTGGCTTCTGGGGCCATAGGGAGCGTGGATGGGAGGTGGGCGGGGGCCATCCTGGGGAGGGACCCCCAGGGCTGAGTCTGTGTCCTTCTATCAGCAAGCATTTCCTACAGAGCAGCCATCCACAGGTGTTGGTACATTTCTCCTGTGGGCAGAGCAGACTCAAACTTAGGTTCTACTTCCCTGAGAAACAGAACGGCACTTGGGCGCCTTCATGCCGTCCTTAGTGGTCAGCACTGAAACACAGGTTTCTCAGTCTTCACGCAAGAAAGAGTCCACATCAAACTGGACATGGCATTTCAGTAAATGTAAACACATTTTAGTGAGTTTTCACATTATCGTCAGGGTCTACAGAAGACCCTGAATACCATTCTTCCTTTTGGAAAAAGCTCATCTGCCAATTAAATGTTTTCCTCAGGTGTGGGACTGAAGCCCCAGTTTCCACATTCCTCAAAAGAAAAAGTAGGGCTTCAGTCAGCTGTTCTCTTTCTTTACAGTGAAGCAGCGTCTCTGGTCTTGGCGCTCTCACTCTTGGATGGCGGAGTGGCGGATGGGCCTGTGGAAATCCTCGGGGCTGCTGACGTGCTCGGGTAAGTCGTAGCCTCTCAGGAAATGTCCACTGTTTTGCTGAGCAAAATAATACAGCTGCCTGGCTAGCAGAGGTTCGACCTTTAGTGAAAGATTGAAAAAAGATGTTACTGAGCTCTTTTTTCTAACATCCTGCAATAACCCTCCATATCTAAGTATACAGTCAAGTCTAAAGTCATCAAAACACGTCATACTGGGAGCCTTCTGGAGAACTGATTTTTTGTGAGTCCTTACATACACCAACCTATAAATAAAATATACTTAATTCTGGGTTTCAGTTGAAGGGAAAGGTAAAGATGGTACTTGTAAACCAACTGCCGCTTGAAATTTACGTTAAACTAGGACTGAATGAAGCAAATCGGATAAAACGACCAAGTTAAAGGTAAATTTAAGGTAATCGGGTAATTTAGGCCAATGGATTTATTTTTCCACATCTCCAGTTTGACAGGGATGAGGGGCTCAGTGATTTACAATTCGTGGATGACCTGGTAATCTGTATATTTCTAAACCAAAGATAAAAGAAAGTGCTTTGTGACCGCCTGGAGGGGTGGGATAGGGAGGGTGGGAGGGAGACGCAAGAGGGAGGGGATATGGGGATATATGTGTACGTATAGCTGATTCACTTTGTTATACAGCAGAAACTAAGACACCATTGTAAAGCAATTATACTCCAATAAAGATGTTTAAAAAAATAAAATAAAATCTGACTTGAATTCTGTTATTATTTGATGTAACTTTTTACCTGTTGCTGCTCATTACCTGGGCCCATTAATAACCCTTGCAGGTATGTAGCAATACAGAGTCTTCAAATTTCATATTCAAAAATCTTAAGTATTCAAAATTCTGTTTTCTGTGGCAAATTAATGCTACATGTTATCTATCTAACCCCTTTTCTTTCCTTTTCTGTGAAAGATGTTTACTTTGCACAGGTGAATGCATCTTAAGCTCTGCTGGAGAACATGACTGTGGCCTGAGCTACTTGAAGTCTTTGAGAGATTTCACGCCTCCAAATAGCACATGGCCTTTGGTTTCCAAAAATTAAATAGTTTCTAAAAATCCAGAGATAAAAGAGGATTTGGGGGGGACATTTGGAGGGGGCCTATAAAATACTCAAGTCAGTGGACAGCTTCCCACTTGGGAAAAGCTTCCCCTTCAAGTGAAGATCAGGTGGATGGCATTTTAAAAGCAATATTAAACGTGAAGAATTTTAAAGGGCAACTTTGAGCACCATCCTTTT
This sequence comes from Mesoplodon densirostris, assembly GCF_025265405.1. NCBI lineage: Eukaryota > Metazoa > Chordata > Mammalia > Artiodactyla > Ziphiidae > Mesoplodon > Mesoplodon densirostris. The sequence continues at coordinate 1,034,981 of NC_082670.1, read as the reverse complement.
AAAACCCTATAAAATGGGAATATGACAATTTCCTTGAAAAATAAAAAAGATGGGACGGGTGCCGCCCAGGGCTGGAGGTCACCCCTAGCGGTGATGAGCAGATGTCCAGGGCTGGGAGGCACATGGTCCTTGGGCTGCACCCCTGCACCACTCACTGGACACCTTCCCTCCCTCCATCCCCTCTGCCCAGGTCCCTGGACACTTACTTCTCATCTGAACTTCTCTAAATGGGGCCCTGCCCCTGACGAAGGTCAGGGAAACTCAAACACCCGAAGGTGACCGGACACTCACGTGAGCAGTAATGAGCTTCCGTTGCCTCTGGGGATCTGGAAACTCTTCCCCGAAGCACAGCGTCACCTGGAACCTTGGCAGAGGCCGGCCGTGGTGAGCAAAGGCTTGGAGCTCTGCAGAGACCGCGAGAGAAACCGCTCAGAAAGCCGAGCGCTTGACGCAGGCTGGGGAGGGAGCCCACGCTGACGTGGGGGCAGAGCGGGGGGGAGGGTGGGAGCAGACCCAGGAGTGCGCACGCGTGTTCACGCGGCTCTCTCCCGAGGCCCCGCCTCCACTTCCAGGGGGCCACGCCCTAAGAGGGGCAACCTTGCTCTGCAGCCTTGGACCCAGAGGAGGCGAAGGCAGCAGGAAGGGGTGAAGGAGGAAGAAAAGGAAATGGAGCCAAAAGAATCACTCACACAAGGAGAAATGCGCTGTTAAAATCAGACTTTTTTGACTTGATCCAGGATGACTTAAAAACCTCATCTCAGAGCTGCTGAGCCCTCAAACCCTTGGTCCGCGTGACTTGGGCGCCGCAGAATCTGGGAGACTGAGCCCGTCGGGGGCGGCCGTGGGTTTGAGGTGGGAGGGCGCGCTGGATGAAGCGCTGGGCCCACCTTTGTGGATGCGTGTCCCGAAGGCGCCTGCGTTCACCCTGACGGGACACTGTCCCCGCCCACCCTCAGGCCTCCGGCTGTCCTGCTTGTCCTCTAGGGTCAAACGTCAGGTCCCCAGCAGAAGCGCGCTCACGCAGGCGCTCGCCCGTCTGCAGGGCTGCGCTGCTGCGTCATCAGACGTGAGCCGCTGCACGGCAGGGCTGTCCCCAGCAGGCTGCGGGGCCTGAAGTGGTGGATGTCAAAGATTTCCACTGTTCTCTTCAACCGAAGAGAAGTTTCTAGCTCACTCACTGGACCATTTGACTTCCTGCTTTTTTTTCTTCCAGAATTCAAATCAAACCTAACCGACTTCGGCAGAACGTGTGCAAAGCTTCCACAGTGCGGGTGGGAGGTGACACCCACGCCTGCCGCGTTGGCACAGTTCTCTGAAAAAGTCGGCCGAGATGCCTGGTAGCTCAAGAATGTTCGCGGGAATCCGCGGCCGCGGGGCTGGTCTGCAGCTGCAGCTTCTTAGTTCACAGTTTCCTCCTTGAAGCTCAGTAAACACTTCAAGATAAGAGGCTACGCTGGGCACGGAGCACAGCCCTGGGTCACAGAGGAAGCAGCCAAACCAAAGCAGCTCTTGGTCGCAGGCAAACATGAGTGAGCGCACCGCCCCAGGAGGCCGCCTGCCGGCGTCCCGCGTGCCAGAGAAGCAGGCCCCTTCCCCGGATGGAGCCCCCGGCCCAGCATGTCTTCTGCTTCCAAGACCCACGGCCTTGGAGGAGATCCAAAGCCAGGGCTCTTTCAGACCCCCGAGGTGCGGCCCTCGGCCCCTCCTCGGAGCCCCCCTCGGTCCACACGCTGGGCCCCAGGATGGACAGAACAGTCCGCTCGGAGGCAGCTCACGGCTTGGGTCGGGAGGGGCTGCCTGGAGACCAGAGCCTCAGCTCTCCCTCTTCCTCCCGTTTTGCCTCTGGGGGAGGGAGAGTCATCCAGGGACATGTTTGTTTGGGGCAGCAAAAGAGAATTTGGAGGAGCCTAAGCAAATGTGGGCCACTTGAGCCCCAAAGGCTGAGCGAGTGTCTTTGGTGGTGGAGCACACAGCCGCTTTGTGCTTTACGCAAACTGAATCGCGAAGCAGCTTCAGGGAAAGGAGGGGCCCGTGACAGCCCAAAGACACAGGGTGTTTCTGAGGACGCGCCTGTACGAGAAGAGTTAAGAATGAGGTCGAGGAAGCACGGGCAGTAGCCAGCAGGGAGAACCGCTTCTCCGTCCAGAAGCAGCACTGTGAATGGGGACAGCTAAGTGGAAACTCTGGACCACCTTCCACCAGAAGGCGGCCGAAGGCCTCACAAAAGCCGGCCCAGGGCTGACTGAATTGTCATGCAATCAAAACTAGGAAAACAAAACCTACTGGTTCTGGAAAATGTGATTTGAAACCTAGAAACAATCAAAACCGTCTCATAATTTCCCCTCCGCAAAATCAGTTCAACACAGTCGCCCCGTGGTCCCAGCTGCTGGAAAGCATCTGCTCAGGGCTGATACATCTCAGAACCACGGACACTCACAGTATACGTATAACCTTACGATTTTTCTAGGAACCTTAAAAGAGCTGAAACATCAACAGATATGCTTGCTGAGAACACTGGCTGGTAAAATATGAACCTTATTAGTTGGTGAGTATTGGATGAATCCCAGCATTTCAAGACCTCAGGCTGAACCACAGCGGCCGACAATCTCCTCTCTCCACAACCCTCTGCTGATGGGGTGGCAGGCGGACCAACAGGAGACCTACTCTGGGATCGGGCCCCGCGGGCTCAAGGGCTCACAGGAGGAAGACCTGCTGGGAGTGGCCTGCGCCCGTGGCGGGCGTGCCGTCGCCAGCTCCAGCCTCCCCAAGCCTCATAGGTAGGGCCCGTTCCGGCAGACACGCGCCACCTCACCTGATAGGAACTGCTGCGTGTCAAAGAGCTTGCAGGCCTGGTCTCTCTCCAGCTTGTTGGGCCGGTCGCTGCACAGTGCCAGGGGCCCGTCCCAGTAGACCCTGCTCTGGCACAGCCTCTTGGCGTAAAGCCCGTCGGGGGCCATCCAGAGGACCACGCCCCTTTCCAGGTGGCTCAGCAGCTTCTCGATGTTCTTCCTCTGGCCGTTGTCCTCCGGGTAGGGAAAGAGGACCTGGTCCAGGCTGCTGGCATCATAGGTGTGGGCGTGGGAGAGCCGGCAGCCTTCGGGGCTGGACGTGGTCAGCTCTTTCACCAGGACTTCCCGGTAGTACAGGCAAATGTGGAGCCGGCAGTCTGCAAATACAGACCCATCGGGGTCAGTGCTAAGGAGTCAAGGTGCTGGTGCCCACTGGGATGCCAAATGACCGCCCAGAGCAAGGTGTCCTTGGTGGGATGCTCGTAAGAAGGGGCCTGGGGGACAGACGTTGCGAGGCCTTACGTCCCTCCTGGAGACTCACCCCATGGTGGAGAAGTTCTGTACGAGCCTGTGTAATGTCCTCTAGCTCAGCATTTTCCAAATGTGTGGGACATGGATTTGGGGGGGGGGGGTGCTGGTGCTGACAGCACTTAGGTCTGATACAGTGAGCCATGTGCCACCGAACAGAAGTTCATTGTAAGCACGGCAATCAGTTTTGATTTTGGAAGAAGTAAACCCTAAGTTTAAATAATTTCTACTAGCAAAAAGAGTACAATGGTGTTTCAGAAAAAAAAGCAAATATGTCCACATATCCAAAACTACCCTAAAATATCAATATGATACCAGTTACATTAAAAAAATTATACACATCCAAGTACGCATTGAAGTTTTGGGAAGCATAAGCCTTGACAGTGGTGATCTCTGGGTGGTGGGACTATGACGTTTCTATTTCCCATTTTTTGCTTTTCTGATTTTTAAGTTATTTTTCCACTGTGTACGTACCACTTGTATAATAAAATTACCTCGTGAGGGAAACGTCCCAAGCGTAAAGTCCGCTGAGACCCACTTCGCTTTGTGTTTGAGTCTGAGGCTGGCTCCAGAACTGTGCTTCTCAAACACTAAACAAGATGAACTCATTTTTGAAACTGCCGATTTTAGAACCCTCTTTAAAATGCGACCCATGGGCTGAAAGGACCAAGCCGGGTTTGCCAAGGGCCACTGCCCTGATGTGCCAAAGGGCTTCCTGAGAAGCAGCAGCTCCCACGGTGACCGCGGGGTTCAAACCCGAGCGGGTGGCAGCCCTCCGATAAGCGGGCCAGGCTGGTAATTAGTCTGTACTGCGCACACCCAGAGAAACCCACAAAAGCCTCTCATCCCTCAAGGGCAGGTTCTGAGACTCAAACAACCCACATCACTGCCTCAAGCCTCCTGTGTGTCTCCTGCCGCTGTGAACCCCGAGGAGTGGGTGTCGGCCACTCGAGGTTTCATTTCACTGAACGTCATCAGAAATCACGAGGTCACGGGGATATAAATAGCTGTTTATTTCCTACTCTTCAGGCACCCACACAAGTCTTACGTGCTCAAGAAAAGGGTTTGAAAGTTCCTAAAAAAAACCCAGGGCTTTCTGCTCAGAAACCTCTCCTCCCTCCACCGTCCAGGAGCACCTAAGAGGAAAGGCAGCAAGCTTCCTTCAGAATCTCAGAACCGAAAGGAACCCAATAGTGGGCCGGCTCCCCTGGGTGCAAGGAAAGGCCCCCAGCTCTCCTCTCCTGAAACCTTGAGAATTCAGCTTAGGTTTTCTGTCGCTGATTTTCAAAGAGGCCAGGGGGCAAGGTGAGAATTCTGAAGCTTAAGCTATCCATTTTCAATATATGCAAATCTCATTTTAAAACAATCAAAACATTATCTAAAAAGTAAATATACATACACTACACGTGCTCAGTAAACCTCGAGGTATCTACCTTAAAACAGGCGAGACCGCTGAGGTATGGGGATTCCTTTAGAGAACAGACTCTAAAAGCCAGATCTGACCTGTATTTGTTTGCAAGACGTATCATGCCCAGAGGAAGAGCGAGATCTCCTCCGAGACACCAAGCGTGACGAGGACAGGGAACCCAGAGCTCGTGTCCCGGGAAACCGATGGGGCCAAGCCTGCAAGGATGACGAGCGCTCCAAAAACGAGCAGCCCCTGCGCTGTTGCAAGAAGCTGCACTGTGTCATGGGGGTGCTGGCTGAAGGCAGGCCCTCGGTAAACGGAACTGGAGGGTCTGCACATTCCTGGACGGTCAGACGCCAGTGCAGAGCTTAGAGTGACTCAGTTCAGCCCAGCCCGCAGAAGTGGATCAGGGTCGGAAGCGGGCCTCGCGGTGCTAACGTCACTAACCTCATTCTCCCAGCTGGGAGTCAGAGGTGTCCACCCGCTCCAGGCCCCAGCTGTGCTCACCAACCCCATGAATCCACCCAAAGGTGAGGGGACCCTCACAGATGCCGCCTCCGGGGAGCCCCACTCACCTGAGAGTGCCAAGGCTTCGGCAGACCTTATGCTTGGCTCTATGGGGATCCCGGGGGCCTGGGACTCGGGCGGGGCACAAGCATAAAAGGTTCCTGTCACCTGGCAACCTGCATTTACAAATAAAAATCAGATGCGGTCTGAACAGAGTCCCTCGGAGGCAGATGGAGAGGCGGTGGCTCCCTGAGGGGGGCCCGCCGGCCCCTGGGGTGCACTAGCCCGGTAGGGGAGGGCCTGGGCCCTCGAGAGGCCAGGAGGCTGAGGTCCAGTCGGGAAAACCAAGGCTGAAGGAGGGAGGAGCCTTTTCACAGCCGGAGGGAAGTTGGAGTCGCCCTCCGTCATCTTCTCCCTCCCTCCCTTCTTTCCTTCCTTTTTTTGTTAGTTAACACCTCCCACCCTCACATCATTACCTGTGTGTGTGTGCGTGCGCGTGCGTGCGCGCTGAGAACATTTCAGACCTACTTTCCTAGCAACTTTCGATACAGCAGAGCACTGCTAACTGCTCACCAGGCTGAAGCCCCAGAACTTATCCATCTCCTCAGTTGAAGTTTGTGCCCTTTGACCAACATTCCTCCGTCCCTGATACGCAGGGTAACTGAGGCTCAGAGAGACAGTGTGATTCACCCCTGTTCACACAGCAAGTTCGCAGCAGAGCTGTGAGCCCAGGTCTCTCTACGTGAGACCTGAGGCCCAAGAGCCGGGTCAAAACCCTGCACGTGGCTTTGTCCCCATTCCCTGTGTCGCTGCTTCTGGAATCAGGAGGGGCTGCGCCATGTCCCTTGCCAGCACAGCTGCCGCGTGCTGTGTTAAATGCCAGCAGAGTACGCGGTAGAACCTCGTTGAGCTGGCGCGTCATTTAATGTCACATGCTTCAAGATATGTCCACCAGTCTATCCTCTCACAGCTCTAGGCGTTGCCTCTTCACCAGGGTCACTAGTTCAGCAGAGCTCATGCCCTGGACCCGGGTCTGAATTCCAGAAACCCGTCCAACATCAGCTGATTCCCCCACTACAGTACGGAAAACAAACCTTCACTGCAAATCACTCTTGAGAAGCTAATAAAACCAAATTCCCAGCTTTTCTGTAAACATGCCACTCAATACAGATCTTAAATAATGGCATACGTCTTCAATCCCACAAGCCAAGGGTGACCCGGACCTGGCTGGAAAAAGGAGAAAATACTCCTAGAACATACGAAACCATCTGCATGTTGACCGGTCTCAGGATTTCTATTTAAATAACAGCTCAAAAGTCCTGAAAGCTTGTGCTTTGCTGCACGAACGTACTGTGTGAAATTTTCTCTGCACCTAGCAAATGAGTGCTTTCGCTGAGAGATCTCAGCCTGGTGTCTGGGGAAGGCCTCTGGGGGACCACATCTAATCTAGTCCAGCACCAACACCAACCGGGCACCCTTTTGTGGAGACCGTTTATGTTTTCTTCACAGTATTTATTCATCCCCTTCTTACTATCAACTCTAGTCCCAGTAACAACTGCCGTGGGCACACCACTGCTTGAGAGAAACCCTCCAGCGCAACCATCTCCTGGTGTCCCTGTGGAGGGGTGCCTGCGCTCAGCTGCAGGACGCTGACTTCACAGAAGTGTAGACAGAGACAGTCAGCATTAAGGGACAGTCTAGTCTTCTCTGGGAAGACTGACAAAACCGACCACTTTTTGCCCAAGATTAAAAAATAAACTTTAAGATTATTCAGGAAGGAAGAAACATGTTAACTTATGAAGTAGCTAATTTAAAACATATAGCCAACCAGTCTGAAATCGGACATCCCCGTCCTATGTGGCCGGGCTCCGGAGCTGGGAGATCTGGAGTTGAACCCAGCCCTCACTCTCACCGAGTAGCTTCGGGCACGTTGCTTACATTCTGTGAGCGAATCCCTATACAAACAGGGCAGTTTCCAGGAGCCTGGCGAGATCCCTGCAACGCCTAAAGAAGGTTCCATGAGGCAGCCCCGAGCCTGGGTCCTGGCACACAGCAGACCAGGTGGCAGTGAACCTCGGTGTCCTCCTCTGGGGGCCTTTTCCCTCCTTCACTGCACGCGGGGCCTTTCCTAGCGGCTCGGAGGAGGTGAGAGCCGTGGGACGGCGCGGAGGACACACCAGGCGGGGCCAGGCCCTCTGGCCACAGGAGCTGCCCCAGCGCCCTCCTTACCGTTTTCACAGGCTGGGCCTTGCCAGTGGTGGCTGCGAGGCCCGAAGGTCACAGGACACTGATATGGGGTCTCCGGGTGGGGCTGATCAGGGACGAACTCTCTCCAGCCTCGGTCGTGGGGCGGCATCATGTAGGTGTGAGCCTGCTGGAGGGGCCAGAGGGGAGCTGAGGGGAGAGCGACCAGCCCGGGGATGGCCTCGGGGAGCCCCCAGACTCCTTGGGAGCTCCCTTATCTTCCGAAGAGGCTTGGTGGAAACCCGCCATGAAGAACCAAAAGGCACAATGGAGACAGTGTTGTAAAGTGATGATCTATGTGAGGCTTCATCATATGGGTAAACCTGGCACCAAAGTACCGCAGGGAAATGTGCCTTCCTTTACCAGCAAAGTGAATAAAACAGAGCTGTGATTCACATCAGAAGCGTCTGCAGGGATCAGCTGCCCTGTGGTTTCACATGATAAAGCCCTGCTCCCAAAATCTTGGACTCTAAGGTCGGTTTCCCAGATTTCAGAGTCTAACCGATAGGCAGACACACCCACCCTCCCCTCCCTAACTTCAAACCAGCAACACCAGGTGGGAACTGAGACGTTCATCCAATGACCCGGGATTTGGTTTGGCAGATTGACAAACAGCAAAAACGGAGTTCTGCTGCTTTGCTTGCAGGGCTTTCCCGGTGTGTGGGATCTGGCTCAGGGGCCTCACGCAGACCCGGCCTCCCCTCCTCAAAGCCCTGCCCCTCCCATACCTGGGCTGGGAGTGAGCAGTAGGGAGCCGGCATGCTGTACGGGTGGGTCATGGGCACCTGTGGCTCCTCCAGGGTCAGCTGCTTCGCTCCTGAGTGTTTGGGCCAAAGGGAGACGCACAGTGTTGAAAAAGGGAACTGGAAGGGCTTAGAAAAATACCTGAGCGTTTAATTCCTAGAATGCATAACACAGTCCTGACAAGTAAGGCGTTTTTCTACAGTTTCCTTGGGCAATTATTTATCCAGGCCATTAAACTGGTTCCTACAAGGTCCAATGTATGGCGCACAGGAGAGAAACAGATGAAGCCCGTGCGTGATGGGCCTTGTGGCCTCGAGGGCTCCCCAGCCAGATGTGCAGCTAGTGAGGTCACCTAGCGGTTTGTCTAAATTGCAGATTCCTGGGCTCTACTCTGACACACAGGTCAGAATCTTGGCAAGTGGGAATCTGAATTTTAATAAGCACCCCAGTTGACCATGGCACACTCTAAATGTTGACACTTCTATTACTATGAATGGTAACAATATATGGATCATGAACGCTTCCCTTCTACAAAACGGCTAATCACGAGAGACTGACGGATGAGTAAAGCTTCAGCTTTTCCATTTGCGGCTTGGAAGTTTGGCCCGTATCGTAGTAGAACTGCTGGAAAGCACACACACATGCATGCACACAGGTAGAGACTTGGAGTGTGAGAAATTATTCTGCACTAAAACCACGAGAATTTCAGTTTACGACCCAGAGAACTTGGGCAAATCGCCTGCTGGGCGTGAATGGGAGGCTGAGGCAGGCAGGCTATAAAATGCAGCAGAGAAAGGGACCCTCACAGTGAAAGTGCAGCATTGAAGTGCCTGGTGGCCCAACCCAGGGAGCCCACCTTTCTTGGCCCCCTCAGGCACGATCCTGTACACCTTGTAGGGCTCAGAGATGTCCAGCTGGCTGCGCTCCACCAGTTCCTCGAAGTCGTTGCTCTTGTTCAGAGCGCATCGCAGACGTGTCTTCCAGGTAGGAGGGTCCGGCTTGTCGATGCCTTCCCGAAACTTTCCTTTAAACAGCGCCCAAGCCTGGTGGGAAAGAAGAGGGAAAAAAGTTAAAACACAGGTCTTTCAAAAATGAATCTGGGAATTGTATTTGTAAAGGAAAGAATGGTGTCAGGGCCTTCAGGTTCACACCGTTGCCCAAAACATGGGACAGAAAGACAGCGGGTGTTTGTAAAAGGCGGGTGAGACTGGAGGGCCCCTGGAAGGGCTCCACCCACGGGGTCTGGCGCGTTGGCTTGGAAGCAGGGACAGAGCTGTGGGGTGAGGGCCCACCCACAGAGCACCTCTGGACGTCAGAGGATCTGAGGTATTCTGCAAGCCAGTTCCCTGAGGAAGTCCCCTTCGCCTGCTCTGCCCACTGGTGGTAGGGCTGGGCCCTAATGCGCAGGTCGCTGGGTAAACTACGAACGGTCAGGACAGGGACGCACACACAGAGGGCAAGAGAGAAACCCCCAGACGGACCCTGAGAGGGACAGAGGGGAGAAAGAGGAAGAGAGAGAAACACAAAAGGGATGGGGATGGGAGAGAGACCTGCAGAGAACTTTCCAGAGAGACTTGGAAAGACGGAGTCAGACAGAGACAGGGAGACATTGGGAGACACACAGATGGAAGGACCAGAGAGGAGAGAGAGCTAGGAGAGTGCAGGCCGGAGACGGAGAGTGAGAAGAGGAAAACATGTTCTGGGAGAGATGGGAGAGAACAGACGCAGAGGAGCACAGCCCGGACAGCGCGGGGCACAGCCCAGCACAGCAGCCGGCGTTCACAGAAGGGGAGCCTGAGACGCAGACGCGTGTGGATCAAGGGAGGCGAAGAGGGATCCAGAGGTTCACAGAGAGGCTCCGGCGGAAACAGCGGGGCGGCCTTGGACCGCCCGCCCCTCTCCCTGGTGGGCGACCCTCGGGGACGGTGCGCCCCACGCGCTCTGACCTGGGACCCGGCCCTCCCTCTGCGAAGTCACTAGAGAAGCTGAGCCCTCTCCTTATCCCAGGGCTTGGGACGCTGGCCAGCCGGCGCTCCGGGGCGCCCGCGCTTCCCTCCGCGCTGAGAACCGCCGGCCTGCCGGCTGCGCACGGGGCCCACCGAGCCCGGGTCAGGTCGGGCCGCGCGGGCCGCTGCCCCCACCCCCCCCGAGCCGCGCCCCAGGCACCTTGAAGAGCGCGGCGTCCTCCTCGCGGTTGTAGTCCTGCTTGCCCGCGTGCTTCCAGGGGATGCGGAAGATGCTCTTCTCCTCGTTCTCCCACACCAGCCCGGGGTACTTGCCGCTGTCGATCTGGTCGATCAGCCACTGGCGGAGCTTCCCGTTGCCGCAGCTCACGGAGCTCATGCCGAACTCGCCGCCTCGGCTGCTGCCCTCCAGGTTCATGTCCAGCGCGCCGGCACAGCTCCCTCGCGCGCCCAAGATCCGCTCCTGCGCCCGCTCTGCGCTGCGGGGGAAAGGAGGGCCGCCCTCCGGCAATGACCACGAGGCCCCGGAGTCTCCGAGGCGGCGGCGAGGCGCGCGCTACCGAGTCGGGGGCGCCTAAGGTCCCAAGAGAAGGCACCTCTCAGCCTGCCCGGCTGGCGCCCGGGGCGCGCGCCGTCCTGCCGCCTCCCCGGAGGCCGTCCTCCCACCCCACCTTCCGGACTCTCCATTCTTGTCGCGCCCCGGAGCCCGCGCGCTGCCCAGACTCGCGGCTCCGGCCTTCGCGCTCCCGCCGCCACCGCGCGTGACACTCTGCGCACTCGTAGCTGCCGATCCCCTGCCCGGGCCCGATCCGAGGCCAGTCCATTTCCCGCGCCACTGTCAGTTTCCACTCGTGCCCTCTCCCAAGTTCCCACTCCCTTGGTGGCCCGGCGTGTCTCGCACGCGGGATCCCCTTCGGGCCGGCGTTCCAGGCGCGCGGCGCCCGCAGCTCCCCCCGCGGCCTTCTCCAAGACCCGCACTCTTTGCCCCGGCAGCTGGCGACCATCAGGTGGGCCCCGCGAGCCCCAAGAGGCAGAGAGCGAGCCAGCCTTAGCGAGCCGCGCAGCCTCGCAGCGGGGGATCCCCGCGCGCCGAGCTTCAGCTGGAGCCGGAGGCCGGCCGGGGAGAGCGGAGGCGGGGAAGGTGCCATCGCGGAGCGCGGGGCCCGGAGCGGCCGAAATTCGGAGCGCCTCTCTTCCACCACCAGCCGGGAAGCCGAGAGCCGGAGGCCGAGGTGAGTTTGAGCCCCTCAAGGAGGAGCAGAAGAAGCGTGGGGGGGGGGGGGGAACCGTCCCCTGCGGTTAAGCCTGCCGCCCGCTGTGGGTCCCTTCGACGGCCCCACCTCGCCCACGCCTGGGCCCCGACGAGCTCGTTATCCGACCCGGTCCAGAGCGTGGCCTCCCCGGGCCCGGGCTGGGCCGACCCATGGGCGCCGGGGCCGCGGGAGCGCCCGGCCAAGAGCGGATGGAACGGGCGTCGGGGCGCCCTCGAGGGGCGTGCTCCCTGCTGGCGCCGACGCTGGGTCCCCTGCGCTGCCCTCGAGATGGATCCCGAGACCTCTGGCCTCGCGCCAGGTTCGCTGTGGTGCCCGCCTCGCAGCCGTGCTCCTTCCCGACCCAAGTCTTACCTTGACCCCGACGCGGAGCTGAGGGCAGCGGTGAGTCCCAAGTTCAAGCAGTGAAACTAAGCCTCCGAAGTGCGAAAGAGGAACTTTATAAAGCTTAAAAGCCCCGCTTGGGGCGGGGCCTGGGGCGGGGCGGGGCGAACCAGGGGCGCCTCCTGGCGGGACTGGGGGGCTGCGGGCGCAAAGCTGGGCGCGCGGGGCCGCGCTGGGGACTCACCTCGAGTCGGGCGCACGGGAACCTCAGTCGGGCGGTTGCCTGCCAAGGGCAAGGCGCGAATGGGGACTTAGCCTGCGCGCAAGGACTGCGGGAGGCCCGCCGGTAACTAACGAAAGTTACACTACAGCGGCGCTGTAAGGGCGGGTAGCAGGGCCTGTGCAGGAGAGGCAGTCTGGCGCGAAGGGGGCTTGGCGTAACAAAAGACAGAGGGCTGTCCACATCGAAGGCCTGCGGGTAGCTGGGGGCCACCCTTGGCTCGGCCGCTGTCACCGAGAGCCCCGCCTCTCCGCGGTGTTTAGAGAACGTCACACTCATTGAAAAGAAAAAAAGAAATGTCCCAGATCCCTTGAGCTATGAACTGCGGCTCACCCACTGCCCGCATGTTTGAAACGCTCACATACTCGTGTGTCTATTAAACTGGTGAATTGCCGTGACTCAGACAATGCACAGCCCCCGACGTTTTAATTATGGCAACAGGAAAGAACGGGAAGGATCCCCAAGTATCCAAGTGCTTAACTGCTTCTGGGCTTCAGTTCACCTCCAAGTGACATAGTTTTAAGCTTAACCTGGTAAGAAACAATTTACAAGTGGGGTTTTAAATGTCCAGAATAGGAACAATATTTAAGCGGAGTGATTTTACTTAATTTTCCAGGATCTCCTTAATATCAAAATAAACTCCCCGAGCACCTGCCCGCGAAACTCCCTCAGAGCCTCTGGATGCTTCAGCATGTTTGTGTAGCTAACAATTTCAGGTAAACCATCAGATCACTGGTTTCTATATGATTTTAGACCACCACCATCCCAGGTCAACTCGCAACTTTTGATTTCACTGATTTCTCAGTTTTTCTTTTAATCTTATATATTGGGCCATTGTCTCCTACCCAAAGAACAAACTAAGTTCAGGCTAGAGCAAAACAGGCATGAGGTGCAGAGTGGGGATGCTCTTCCTCAAACCAATGACTTTCTCAGAAATTAACAGGATGCCATGTTTTTATTCAGTTAAGTAAGTTTTCCATCATCAGAATCTATGTAATAAACAACAGGGGGTTTTTTTTTTTCAAAGAAAATTATGGTCACAGCGGTTTTTCTTCTTCTTTCATGGATTCATTCATTCGACAAATATTTTTCGAGCACCTCTGCTTATTACGAACCGTTCTTGGCACCTGGGATACCTCAGTGAACAAAGGGAACATCTTTACACTTTAATCAGTGCTCATCAACAACAGACAGGAGATTGCTAAGAACAGAAATGGCGCACTTGAGCGTTTTGCACTTTCGCACACGTGTCCTCTGCGCAGACTCAGCTGTTTCAACATTCTCCTCGCTCATCCGCTTTCAGACGTTGGAAAGCACGTTTACCTTGTTTTAAAATGTGATTGCAAACCTTCAACGCCATCTTCTGGTTTACTCATTTGTCATATTGATCTACCAGAAGTGGTATTTTCTCTTTTATGATGAGGCGGATACAAAGAATAGTGTATTATAATCACTGAAACTCTTGGTGTCCTCACTGGCCCTGGGAAGTGGTGGGTGACAGGCAGGCCCCGCCAGCTGCTCACAGAAGACTTTTCCATCGTAGTCACAGTTGAAACAGAAATGACAGAAGTTTTAAAGTTGGCCCATCCCCCCAACACTTGAGGAAATCAAAGTGCCCCTCAGTGAAAAACTAGATATTATCTTCAAATGTCACAGCATGTAAAAAAGTGAAAACAAGTAAGAACTCAGTTAATTGAATGTCTCTCCAAAACAGGGCGGATCATTGTGTTCTGTGAGGAGGTGATTTACTTCAGTGAATTGTCCAGATGTGGAAGTGCTGTTGTGGATGCAGCCTAGTCTGAATGCCGTAGCTCAATTTTCATTTCATATTTATTGTAAAGAAACTGTAAGAGAAATTGAATTTATGTAAATTCAATATTTTAAAAATCAATCTTTTAAAATTATACATTCGTATGCAAGAAAAGTATTTTAGAAAAACACATACTAGACACAAAAAATAAATTATTGAAACCCTTGTTGTGGGTAAACCTATTTTCTCACTAATTATTCTTTCAGAAGGAGGGAACTAAATGTATTAAAAACAGTGCAATGATATCACTGAAAACATTTAAAGGGCAGTGATTTTTGTTATTTGTAAAAAAACAGGAAAATACTAAAAATATTTTTTTTGTTATGGTGCAGTTTGTATAAGATAAAGAGCTCCTCTAATGCCCTTTGGCTGTATGTGTATGCAATGCTAATTATTGCCTTTGACCGTGGCATCCTATATAGCAGTACTATTATATTATTATTGTATTATTATGCCTTCATATAAATAGTAATATATACTATGTAATAGTACAGTATACAGTAATAATACAGTAATATAGTAATATGCTATAGTATATACCATACAATATACTCTGATACTACAGCGATATGGTGCTCGTGTATCACAGTACTAGTGTAGCATAGCAGTATTGCTGTATATTAAGGTATCATAGTATTATATCGTGACATAATGTTGTAGTATGTGATATGGTATTCTTATTGTATGATATTATTAATAATTAAATGATCGGGTGTGGGACAGCTGGTTCAAGTTCCTGAGGTCTTGATGGACTATTTAACAGAAGTCTTACCTCCCTGTGTACAGTGGAGGTGACAGCTTTCTTGCCTCCCAGCGTTCTGTGATAATGAGATGGTGCTGAGCCCATGCTTGGCACATCCCGTGTTCAACAAGTCAAGACTATTATCACTTACATTGTGCTTCAGCATTTAGGGAAGTTTCATAGACTTTATCTCACTTGATCTCCAACCAAAGCTGCCCCAGGGGGCAGGGCAGGCAGTGCTCAGGCCCGAGTACAGATAAGAAAAGAAATTCAAAGGGGGTCCGCTGAGGTCCATGTGGCTTACCCTAAGACCCATCCTGTCCTCTACCGGGGTCTACAGGTCCTTGGCTGCCTGTCGCGATAATCTTTCAAAAGCAGCCTCTGAGCGCAGGTCTGTCAGCCTGGTGGCACTTGCATGGCAGCCTGGCCCCCTCCCGTGAGCGGGTGAGACACGGTCTTCCCCACCTTTTCTCCAGCCTCCGTTGAGGCTGGAAGCAGCAACCACTGAAGCTTCTTCCAACCCTAAACAATTGTTTTCTTCTTTCGGCTCTTAGAACCATTGGCCTTTCTGGTTACGGTAAGTTCAGAGTAAGAAAAACTGCCTTTTTTTATTTTTTTTCTTTGTGGTACACGGGCCTCTCACTGCTGTGGCCTCTCCCGTTGCGGAGCACAGGCTCCGGACGCGCAGGCCCAGCGGCCATGGCTCACGGGCCCAGCCGCTCCGTGGCATGTGGATCTTCCCGGACCGGGGCACGAACCCGTGTCCCCTGCATCGGCAGGCGGACTCTCAACCACTGCGCCACCAGGGAAGCCCCTGCCTTTTTTTTTTTTAAAAAAGCTACTGACCTGACTTCTGGTCTTCACTTCATTCTTCTCCACGAAGCTATATTCACTCTGAGGAAACAGGTCCTGCTTTCAAATATTTAATCCTCTGGGAAAATCTACCATTATAAGCTACTTATACAGGACAGCAGTTAGGGTGGAGTGCTCTGGAAAAGAAATTGTATGTTAAATGCTGTCACAGCGCACCCAGTTTGAAGGAATTGCGCTGAACTTGGTAATGTGATGACCTCCTTGGCAATACCAACAGGGCACCTAAACCTGGATCTTTTTTCATGCAGATCTGTATACACTTTCCTAATTTAATTTGCTAAGTGCCCTGCATTTCTTCAATGAATGAGCTCTGCAGAACAGCCTCGAGCATTGGCTCTGGGACCCTGTTGCCCACTGGCAAGAGGACAGCCCACTGCCAGGCATATAGGAAACTGGACTTGTGATTTTCACCAATTTTGCAGTAAAGAGTCACGAAGTCAAATGCGCTGTGTGAGCAGCGGCTCCCTATTGCCTCCCCTTCTTGCCAGCGTTCTGAGAAGTCTCCTATGACGCGTCCTTTCTATGACTCTACATGAGCAGTGACCTGGCTTTAACAAGGGACCTTATGATTCTGCCAGCTCCCTTCACCAAGCCAACAAAAGGGCAAATGGTTTGCAAAGACTTTGGGCAATTTTCTGAAAATTGAAGCAATAGGTGAAAAGCCAGTTCCTCCCACTTGCAGCAGTTCACTGGCTGGGTTGTTCTCCAGCTCGACCCTCCTTCCAGCTGGACGCTGTGGGGCACACTGTCACTTGTCGCATAAGAAGTGTCACTTCTGAGACTTGAGGGTCCTCTCGGTGGCAGCTTGTGACAGCTGGTTATGCCCCGGTACCCAGTCCCCCCAACCTCAGGGGCTTGGAACCATGCGGGGCTGCTTCTTGCTCATGCGAGTCCTTTGCCAGGCTCATCCCCGCTCTGAGAACTCATGCCAACAAAGCCGTGTGCATCCAGAACCTTCCTGGCCACAGGGCACAGAGACGGGGTCAGGAAGAGCCAGTGCTGTTCTCTGAGCTTCCTCTCCCCGTGACTCCTGCACCCCTGGTGGAAGGAAGGAGGGCCTGGCATGGCCTGGCTGAGGCAGGAGCCCGGGGGGAGCCCAGGGAGAGCGAGGGCCTCTCGGACCAGGGTGCGAGGAGGGTGGTCAGAGGAGGGCGGCAGCGCGCAGGGGGCCTGGGTGCATGTGCGATGAGCTCGAGCTAACATGACTGGAGTTTCCAGGCTCAAAGATGGCGGATGAGGAGCAGGTTGGACGGGGACCAGACAGGATGTGGGGGCGCCCCTCCCTGACGGGTCTCTGCGAGTGACGACACAGCTGCTCCTAACCCCCCCCCCCCACCAATCTCTCCAGGCTCCCTGAGCCACGTGCGCGGCTGCAGAGACTGTGGGGCATGCAGGTCCCACCCCTGGTCCCACCACCCTCCTTGCCCGAGGCGTTCCTGCCCTCCTTGGTGTGGCCGTCACTCTCTCCTCCTTCCTGCGTGTGTCCGGCATCTCCGTGCTGGGTGTTCAGTCCTGTCTGTCTTCCCTGAAGGTCCCCCGCAGTGGCCAGGGGACCAGCCCAGGTCCAGGAGCACCACCACGCATGCTGCTGGTCCCCCCCGCACACCCCCAGCCAGGCTGTCTAGTAGCCTGACCCCAGTGGCCAGCCAGGAGGAGCAATGGGGCCGAGCCTGAGCGGGCACGTGTTGTCTGGCAGAAGAGGGGCCTCTGCATCGTTTCCAAATAAGGGGAGCAGTAGCTTTTGTAGGAGGGGGCACTCCTGCCAGCTCAGAGAGTCCAGGGCAGCCAGGCAGGTCAGGACTCTGCCGCAGGGTGCAGTGCACGTCTCCTCTGGACCTCGGTCCTTAACTGTGCAGTCCGCTGACGGGATGCACCAGGCCAGTTCCCCTCGGTCTGGTGGAGGGCACGGCACCTGTCCCTGAGGTGGGAGCAGAAAAGCCCGCACTGATCCCGGCTTCCGGCAGGGGAATCGAGGCCTGGTGTGGGGACTGAGGGGTGGTTGGCACGAGTAGGGCCATGATCAGTCGGGAAGGAGAGAGGCTGGCCAGGAAGGAGCATCGTCCCCCTGCTGCTTGGGAAGATTCACAGATGGTATTTTCGGCTGGAAATCATTGGTTCCTCCTTTGCTCTGTGCTTTATATATGTTAGACAGCCTCTGACACACAGCCGTTTAAGTGCTTTATACACATTAACTGATTTTAGCAAGAGTTGCTAACTTTACTTTAACCTGGATGTTAAGCAACTCAAAAAGTTCTCTTTCAACTACTCTCCACATATGGTTAGCTTAAAAAATCTGAACGTATTTTCTTTTTAATGTTGTAAGGCCTTCATTTATGAATGCAGATGATTAGCCCTGTTGGAGAAGTGTGACAGGGCTACCAGGCCAAGTCAGCCGCGATCTGATTTAGGGGCTCAGCTACACGTTCCCCACCGATCCTGCCAAGCCACCTGCAGCTGTGGAAGCGGACACCCTGGGAAATGTGATGTGGAATTCCTGCTTCCGAGCTCTGAATGGAACAAAGCCTGGCCCTGCGAAAGTGGGGTCTCCCCCGGGAGGGTGCATGGCACCTGACACTTTTCTTGGGACACTGAGGGCGAAGCGAGGCCTGCCCCATCTGGTTAGGAAGCCCAGCCTGGCCCCCAGACGTGGTCTGCCCTTTCCGAGCTCAGGGACGTGGCCTGGCGCTCTCCCCTCCCCACGCCCAGCAATGGCCTGACACGTCAGACAGGCTCTGTGACGTGGTCAAGGGTAGTTTCCCTGGTCAGTGGGGAAGTGAGGCGAGTGCTCTCATTCCATGGGAGAGGTGGACACTTGTGATCGAGGGGTAACTAGAGGCACAGACGTCAGCAGAAGATGCTGGTCACTGAGGCCACCCACCTTGCGGACAACCGCAGCCCCCTGGCCGCGGACCTTTCACCCGGCCTTCCTGCCAGGCCCCCAGGACCAGCACCTCCACTTGCCCCTCCCTCGCTCAGCTGGCCCTACCTGAGGAGCAAAGCCACCTGCCCTCGGCCACCTCCTTCACGTGGAGCCGAGGCGCTTCCTCTATCAGAGGGGCTCCTGCCCCACAGGCCATAGGAGGGTATGGAGGGGTGGCTGGAGGTGCCCACGCAGAGTCAGGTCCTGGTGACCTGACTGGCTGATTCGCCTCCATTCTTCAGAATTCTGAAAGGTCCATGTGGCCAAGGTACTCATGGCCCCTGGGGAGTGACGGGGAGAATCTGGACAGTGACAGGTGTTTGGCTTTGTCGAAAGACGCACGTCGTGGTAGGTTGATTTGTATGAGGCTCGTCAGAACGCACCAGTAACAGGCCTGACGTGAGCGGCTGGGGATGGTTCTGCCAGGACATGGCTAAGGTCTCTGGCGGGCAGCGAGCTCTCCTCCCTGCTGACCTTGGGGGGCCGTCCTCCCCTTCTGCCCCTCTGGCCCTTTGTGTGTGGTCTCGCAGCGCCCTGGAAACTGTCTGACCCCTGCAGCTCGTCCCGGGCCCCCAGCACCCCGGAGGCTCTCAGTGGTTCCTGAAAGAGCCTGTGTCCTTCGTCTCATTTAAACTGAAATTTCTGTTTTGAAACTCCCTTCAGAAATTCCCTTTCTCTTCTAAACGCTGTGCTTTTTCTTTCAACACTTTGCAGAATCATCATTCAAAGCCAGTAGGCAGTGCATTTTGAATAAACCCATGAACTTGAGTGTTCCTTTCTGCTTACTGAATTCGGTTCTCTGTTTTTATTTGGTATCGTCTGTCAAATGTAGAAAGGAACCAACTTAGACAGGAGATAAGGCTTCAGTGGAGATGCACTGTGAACACCCTAATTCAGTTTCTTTGGTAGATGCACTTTGCTTTTATCTTGAACAAAGCGTCGCCAGTGTCCCTGATGGTCACAGGTTGTAAATGGATTCTTACAGGTTGTACTTGGGGGTGTTTGTCCTGGGTGACCTACATAGAACTTTTGGGAGCCTTAGAATTTTGCATTTTGGCAATTTGTGACTTATATAAACTTTTTATTTTATAAATTAACATGCCATCTTTTTTGGGGGTAAATATTTGCTATTTCTTGACTTCTTTTTGTAGCATCTATAACAAAAGTCCTCCTAGTCCATTCTTCTCTGCCTCCATCTTTATAAATTAAAAATCAATATTCTTTTTTAAAAGTTCATTGAAACTTCCCAATTCCTTCAAAATTTCTTCCTTTTGAAAATCAAGTTCAGGGTCCATCAGCAAAGTCCCTGTTTATTTTGTTTTTTTTTTGATTCTCAAGTTAAAGCACCCAGGTGGCGAGCATATATTTAGTGGGTGCTGTTTTTTTGCATTAGCTTACTGAATAATGTTCAGGGAAAAAGCTTATTCGTGAAACACTGAAAATCACGCGCAGGTCTCAGTAATGTGGGCGCTTCAGTGCTTTGTGAGGAGACTCCATGAGCTCGCCGGCGTCCGTCCATCAGTGCGTCCCCAGCTTTCCGTTCTGTCTCAACCTGCAGCAGCAGAACCTCAGGGCCCCATCTTTGCCACAGGCTGCGACCCCCACTTTTCGGCCAGGTCTCAGTAGGAACAGGTGCCCCGCCCGTGATCTGGCCCCCGTGCCCGCCCTGCGGGTCCCAGATGGGGTCAGGGGCTGGCCTCCCCACGTGGTAATGAACACTCCTGTGACGTCCCGAGACCCCTCTCCAGCCTGGCGCAGATGCTCCCTCAGTAAGATTCTGCTGCAGGCCCCCCTCTTCCAGGAAGGCGGGGCTTTGGAAAGCAGAGTCCCGAAATTGGAAGCAAGGACCCTGATTTCCCTCGCACCCGTTTCGGGCTAGAACTAGACCCTGAATCTCAGCAAAGGTTTTCTTCTGAGATTCTGGGAGGCCTGGCACCAGGAACCTAGGAAGCCAGGAGGATGGCCTGCCTGGAGTCCCCCCGCCGCGCCCTCCCCTGCCCCCTCCCGCTGTGCACATGTCCCGCCCTCCCCCCCAGAAGAAAATCTTATCAGACAGACAGAAAGGGGGCGGCCATGAGGGAACTCAGAGCGTCGTGAAGATGGTGTTTGACCTGAACCTTGAAGGCTTCAGTGTCACAGAAGAGGCGAAGGACGTCAGAGGCTGGGATGCCATGGGGGAGGGTGCTCCGGGGGGAGGGGGACTCAGGGTAAAGGGCCAGGGAGGGGGCTCAGTGCCCCCCAGGAGGACCACGGGAGCCTCCCGAACAGCTGAGGGACCTGCACTGCATGGGCGGACACTGGCCCTTCAGCGTCACTGTGAGTGCAGGGGCTCAGACTCAGCCGCTGGGACCGGGAGCCTGCCTTTCCATCAGAGGGTGGGAGTTTGACTCCAGGGTCCCAGCACCACTCACTTTGAACACAGCTGGGAGAAAGGGGGGCCATGGGGGGCGCGCTGACCGTTTTAGAGCAGAAAGTGACGCAGCCCAGCTCGAGCTTCAGGAAGACCGCTTTGCGGCGGGGTGAGGTGGGCCAGGAGGTGCGGCGCTGGTGGGCCTGAGGGCTTGGGAGGCTCCAGCGAGGGCGGCGCGGGTGCCAGGTGGGCCAGGGTGCGCCGAAGACCAGCACAGAGGGTGACCACGTCTAGGACGGAGGGTGGCAAGTCTGACCCGGGAGCCGGACGCGGGGCGGCAGAGGGACGTTTGGGGGGGGGGGGCCTGTAAAGAGGGGTGGAGTCGGCAGCGGAGAAAGGCCCGCAGGGCACAGGCTGGCACCGGGCGGACAGGCCCCTGGCGGCAGGGGAGGATCCTGCGGCTGGTGGCCGGCGAGCTTCCCTGTTTGCCCGCCCAGGACGCTCAGGCTGGGGGCAGGGGGAGGCCAGGAGGCACTCAGCTTCCCCTGACCTTGGTGCCACACTTCCCTCCCAGGAGGTTTCACTGGCACGGCTTTGGGGTGTCCCTGGTGGGAGCCGCCCAAGGTGACTTCCGTGAAGGCTCCCCGGCCCTGGAAGGAGACGCCGCACTGGCCGCTCAGCGCAGACGCGCTGGGAGGGCAAGGGGAGGAGGGCAAAGGATCAGGAGAGAAGAGGGGCAAACACAGCGGGGGGCGCCCTGTGGGCACAGCAACTCTGTGGAGGGTTCCCCCAAGCACGCTCGAGCCAGGAAGCTGCTCAGCCCTCCTGGAAGTGGGCAGCAGGGCCGTGTGCACTCAGGGGCTGGTTCCCACGGCCATGACCGTTCCCATGACTGCGGGGAGGTCAGAGGCCTCCACCAGGCTTCCCTTTGGGTCAGGGTTCGGGGCAAGTGCAGAGGCCCAACCTTGTGTCTGGTCTGCGGCTGCCATGCAGGGCTCCCTTCTCTGCCTCCTTGTAGCCCACTGAGAGCTGGTGGGGAAGGGCGCAGGTGTTGTGATTACACTTAAGGATGAACCCCTGAGATCAGACGAGCTGGGCACAGAGGCCCCTCGGCCACCCGCCTCCTCTGAGCTGAGCCCAAAGTGACCAACACTGAAAACTGCGGCTCAGGAGCAGCCCTGGATCGGACAGGCCTTCAGGTCCCACGCAGGGCGGCCTCTGCTGCCTTCACCGTCCACGCCTGTCACCTCCGCTCTCCAAAGTGTGGCCCCGTGAGGGCAGGGCTGTGTCCGCACACATTAGATGCTCCATGAACGAATACACGAGTGAGTGATCATTGCAAAGGGATAGCAAGTTCACACCCATTTAAACGAGACCACGTGAGACATGTGTGGCTGGACATCCTTGTTCAAAATGCTCACCTCAGCATTTGTTACTGTAACACTTGGAATTAAGTTAAATATCTAATCATTGGGAACAACTCAATACACGTTAGTACATCCACACAGTTGGGAAATTATAGTTCTGAAAATTTTTGTTAATTTTGGGAAAATGCTTATGATATGAAGTTAAAGGAGAGTGGGGTGCAAATCACATGCACCGTGTGGTCTTAACTGAGAAAACACGCGAGAATTAGGGACCCCATGGCGGGAGCTCACGCGTTGTTCATATGAATCGTCCTTTCCTCCATGTTCTTTCTGAAGTTTACACTTTTTTAGGGATAAAATATGGTATAACCAAAACCATAAAACCATGTTCTAAGGACAGAAAATCCACACACACTAAGACTGATTGCCCATGTTGGTTTATGTCAAACGCTATGATACCACCTCTTGACCTGCACGTTTCTGCAGCCCTCAGTCTGTGCTAGGCTTGAATTCTCTTCTTTCTTGCTGTACAATTCCTTCCTGAAACGTCTTTGGTTCAAGTTACTCCTATTTTCACGCTGGTGTCTTTTTCTAGATGGCTTGAAGTCTGGCTTGGTTTGAAGCTCTTGGCAGGGAAACGCAGAACTCCACTGTCAAAATTCAAAGATGGTCTTGTGGGCAAGCGAGGTGCTTTGGGAAAATACAAAGATATATTAGAGTATGCTTCCTGCCCTCAATAAATTTTCAGTTGACTACCTCTGGTTCTCTGGTCTTTACCTTGGAGGAACTACTTTTATTAACAAACCACCAATGACATACTTCTGGCAGAAATCCAATGGCCTCAGCCCTTTCCTGAGCTCTTAGCTCCTCTGCAGAGGCCGACCAGCCCCTTCTCCATGATGCGCTCGGGTCTGGTCTTCAGGACCTCCTGCTCTGTAATCATCTCTCTCATATTCTGTTGGCGTCTAACTGAATTCCTTTCCTGCTTTTCAGCATCTCCAGGCCTCACAGTGCTCTTGAGCCAACCCCGATTATCTGACCAATCACTTCAGAGATGTTTATCTTCCCGACACCAGTTTCCCCCATCACCTTGGGCCCAGTGGCCTATTCTGCCCTCTTCAACCAGAAAAGCAAACCCCACTGTTGCCTCTCACCTCTACCAGCTCCTCGTGATTCAGTGCTGTGTCTTCAGCAGAAAAAGGTAGGTCTCTCTCCATCCCAGAATATTCTCCTTGCAGCCTGAATTCAAGCATTCAACCACAGCTTCGACTTCCTCTTCCTGGGCTGGTCCCATCTGTCCCACTCACCTTTAATGGGCTGTCCCTTTGCTTAGCAGAAGTTCTACATCAGAGTATGTGTAATACCTATGGGCATGGCTTTTAAAAATTAATTAATTATGTATTTAAATTTTAAACCGCTTTATTGAGGTATGTTTGACATGGAAAAAGCTGTACATACTTAATGTATATAACTCGAGCTTGGGTATAAGTAGAATCTGTGAAACCATCGCCACTGTCAAGGCCAAAAACATACCCATCACCTCCCAAGCTTCCTCCCATGCCCTTTTATTATTACTGTTACTACTACTGTTGTTGTTGTTGTTCTGTGGTAAGAACACTTCACATGAGGTCAGCGCTCTCACCCGCGTGTAAGTGCTTCACGGTGCTCTCAGCAGCAGGCACCAGGCTGTACACAGACTTCCAGAACTTGTCTGTCCTGCACAAGGGCAACTGTGCCGTTTGACCATCACCTACCTCTCCCCTCCTCCTCCAGCCCCTGGCAGCCACTCTTCTCCCCTCTTCTGTGTGACGATTTGAGATTCCACGTTACAGGTGAGGCCACAAAGGATCTGCCCTGAGTCTGCCTACCTCACTGAGTACAATGTCCTCCAGCGAGTTCTGTCCATGTTGTCGCAAATGGCAGGATGTCCTTGTTTTAAGACCAAACAATATCCCATGTGTGTATACACGACATTTCTTTATCCATTCGTTATAAGCATTTTTAAAAATTGTAAGACATTTTATTCATACAGCAAACATTTTTGAGTGCCTTTTACAGCATGCAAGGCACTCCCTAGGCTGTGAGAGGAGCCATGGATAGATCGACAACTGTCCTCAAACGATTGCAATTTAGAGGCAAAGATCAGACTGGGAGCTAACACTGAAGTTGAGGGAAGTGTGTGGTTAGTGCTTAGAGGCACATTTTAATCTTTGATTTGTGTATTTCTCTTGTAATATCTTATTTCCCCCCCCCCCCCAGTGCTAAAGGTAAGTATCACATTTTCTAATTCTTTTATTTTTTGCAGGACTTAGACTAGCGCTCTGTACGAAGTAAGCTCTCTGGCAGCCAACATGAAGTCAAGAATTCAGGTAATTTTTCAAATGAAGCTAATTTTTTTAAAATAAGAAATTTGAGTTTGCACTATCCTACCTGTCCAACTACACTGGCCACATTCAGGTGCTTTTCTCTCATACTTCATTTCATCCCTGCAGAGACCTCAGGGACACATTTCACTGGACTCTCAAGGCTTCCAGGCGACGCCCAGCTTCAGCTAGGGCTTACGGACAGCTCTCCATCTCAGCCCTCATCTCTTTTTTGTTTGTTTGTTTGTTTTTCATCTCTTTGTTTTTTTAGGAGAGCAGACAGATCACTGGAATTTTTTTTTACGGTTTCTCAATCTTTTCTTGTCCTTCACACCCTTGACCCTTGATGGTTCTAGTTAGTGAGCTTGCAGAAAGCCTCAGAATGAGGACTTGTCTGATGTTCTCTCAGTATTGATTGGCTGAGTTGATGCATTTTGGCAGGAATCCCATGGAGATGGTACTTGGTCCTCCTCGGAGCATCACATCAGGGGTGCATCTTCTTCCTGGAGATGTTACTTTCCGCACTTGGTTACGATGGCTGCAGATGTTCTCCATGGTAAAGACTATAAAGTTATTAATTTTCTCTTTCTAATTGATCAGTCTCTTGGGGGAGATAAGTTGAGACTATGAAGATACCTTGTTTTTTCTCAGAGCTTAGCCCAGTGATTTTTGGATCCGTCAGTGGATCCTTCCTGCAGTGACTTTTACTGTAACGTTTGCCTGTTGGTGACTTGGTACTTTCCTCCTTTCTCCCACATTTGTTAACTTGAGTTCTGTAAGGAAGAGCTGCCCGTCTCTGCCGTTTGTTTATCTATTTATTTGTTTATTTACATCACCGTGGACTCATGAATACTTATTTTCTTCTGTGGATTAGGATCCAACTCTTGTAATTGATGTTTTAGGAGCCACTGTCCACTTGGCTGCTCACATCAGGCCGGTTTTGATGGCAGGGGCTCCTTCGGGGGGCTGTCTGTGCCCTCGTGGCACCTCCCTCTGTTTTTCAAACCCGTCCCAGTTTTCTAGCCCCACACGTCTCAGGCTCACAACCGGACCCCACGGCAAGGTCGCCTTCTTCGGAACACACTGCAGGGCGGCCTCGCTGGAACCTCGCGCCGGTTTCTGAGTCTCCGGATCGCAGTCACAGTTGCAGCCAAACACCACCTTCCGGGACAGCCTCGGCCCGGAGCGAGGCCTCCTCGTCCGCTCAGCCGAGCCGCGGGCGGTCCAGGCAGTGAGCAGAGGGGCCACCCCGCCCCGACCCCGGACTCGCATCGCTCAGGAGCGGCCGCTGGCAAGTGGGCCGCAGGCGTCGGGCTTGGAAACAGCTCCAGCTTCCGCCAGCCTGGGGAGCCGGAAACTAGGAACCAGGCGTCTGTCCTCATTTTTCTAAAAGTAGCTCCCAAGGAAACAGAATCCAGGAGAGTGTAAGTCACCTCCACAGAACTGAGTGCCGTTCCAGCAGCCAAGAGAGAGGGACACGTGTGTCACAGGACCTCAGGGAGCTCGGCCTCTAACGCGCACACGCACGCGGATCCGAAAAGCTCCTTTGCCCACACGTGCCGGACGCAGGAGCCCACAGGAGAGCGGGGGCACCAGGGGTCCAGAGCCCTGGGGGTGGGGGGCGCCGGGGGGGAGGGGGTCCAGAGCCCCGGGGGTGGGGGTGGGGCGGCCCCAGGAGCAAGGGGGAGGTGCTGCCGCTGAGCATGGCTGTTGAATTCATCTACAATGAAGCACTTTAACATGTACCTTTATTATCGTGAGACACTCTGACATCGAACTTTTCGAAAATAAGGTCTGAGTGATACGAGTGAGACCAAACCCCTCTCCTGGTTTGCCCGTGATGCCCCGGGGCCCGGCGGACTCCCGGGTTCGCAGCGTTGGGAGCTGGGCCAACTCACAGGGATGCACAAGCTGTTCAGTGTCGGCCGGGCTCCCGACTCACTTTGGGAGGTGACAGCACAAAAGGCAGAGCCTGAAGACGGACACCCCCGAGTCCTCATCCCAGGCCCCCCGTTACTCCCTGCACTTCCCGAGGCATCACTTGCCCGCTCAGACTCCATGGGGCGCATGCGTGGAAGTCTGGCGAGCCGCCCGAGGCCCCCCAGGCTGGAGCGAGCTCCAGTCCCGAGACAGGCACTGAGGCTTAGCTCCGCCCGAGCGCTTATCACCTGCCACCACGTCAGTCTTTGATTCATGAAGGTGACTTTGGTCCTAATTCCTTCTCTCCTTCAGCTAGCCTGTGTCGTGTACCTGCCACGTGCCCCGCGCTGTTCTAGGGGCTGGGGTACCACAGGTCCAGGTGAGTGCCTCCTTAGTCAGCAGAGCACAGAAGCATCTCCAAAAGGATATATCAGAACTTCTGTTTCTATTTGTTTTAATATAAAGTTTAAAAAATGAGCCAACTTCACGCTTAGCCTAGAGAGCAACAGTGGCCCCTCCACGGGGAGGGTCCTAGTGGTGACCGCCACCGGGCACTGCGGGGCCCCTTATGTGGATCTGCAGGTAGCATCTTCTGGTGTTGGGCAGACAGCCCCCAAAAGAACTATTAGCAAGAAACTGTGAATGAAAGATGGCGGTGGTGAGGAGCAAGCAAACAGCGACCCAGAGCCTTCTTCACTCTGAGCACAAGCTCTCTGTCAGCTGTTTCCAGGTTAAACACATGCAGCACTAATCTAACAGGAAACCAGTCCCCAGCATGTGCGATTCTCAGGATGGCTATTTGAAATGTAGATGCTATAGACTGAATGTTTGTGTCCCCACAAAACTCACGTCTGAAACCCCAACCCCAAGGTGACGGTGTGAGGAGGTGGGAGGTGAGGAGGATGGATCCCCATGAATGGGGTCAGTGTCCCTTCGGAAGGGACCCCAGGGGGCTGCCTCGCCCCTTCTGCCACGAGAGGACGCGGCAGGAAGACAGCCATCTGTGAACCAGGGAGGGGCCTCACCAGACACCAGATCTGCCGACACCTTGATCCTGCTGTCACAGCCTCTGGAACTGAGAGAAATACACACGTGTTGAAGCTGCCTGTGGGGGTTTGCACCTCAGTCCAGTCAAACCGATACGGTGGATTTCTGCCTTGTGTCATTGACATCAAACCTCACACCAGACATACGTTTCACCCTGAAGTATCAGCTAATGATCTATCCCAGTGATCATGTAGAAGTCTTGAGGACACTGGCTTAGACTCACCCAAATGCCACACTCACTGAATGAATGACTCGGTTAATAACCTATGCCAGACAGCGTGTAAGAAGCTGGGCGCTGAGCTAAGACGTTACCCCGGCTTAACGAAGCCCTCTCTCCACACACACACATGCACACGGACATGCACACACACATGCACACGCGTGCACGCACACTGCACAGTACAGTGTGATAAGTGATATGTGAAAAGGCTTCTGTAGGACGAGGTTCTGTGGGTGCCGCAAGGGACGTGCCTGGGGGAAGCAGGGAGGGCTCGGGGGGAGGGGCCGAATCCTGGGAGAGAGGGAGCTCGGTGTCTTCCCCCGAGACAGGCCCCCATGAAAGGGAGCAGGCCAGCCTGAGTGGTCAGCTGTGCAGAAGCAAGGATGCCTTAGGGTGCGTGGCATCCCAAGGGACAGCAAAGCAGCCTGGGAAGGAAGCGCCCAGGAGGCTCTTGGGAGAGGCGTGTTCATGCCACCAGTCTCTGCCACGTCATGCCCTCCACAGCCCGTTGCCTCACAGCCTCTCCCAGGGAGCTGAATGCCTGTACCGAAGGCCAGGCGGACCTTCCGGAAGACCTTGTGATTTCAAGTGAATCTCTCTGTCCTGGGGGGGCAGGGGAGGTCACTCGCTCTGCATGGATGTTCCTGGCTTTGCAGTTTCCGCCCCGGTCCTGCCCCAGACCCTCCCCAGAGGCACCACGACAGCAATTTGGGCCCATTATCTCCCCACCTATTTCTAGCCTTTATATGTACACCTGTGAATAGTACATGCTATTTTTTGCTTGTTTTTATAAAGGTTCTAGAAATTATATTTGTAGCATTTTATAGAAAAGTAAACATGACAAGCTATTAAGTACCAATACTTATAGTGGAAATCTGGCTGTTCGTTATATTGTACTTTGTATATTTTGGATTTCTTTTTTAGAAAAGCCAGCAAAGCTTGGGACCCCAGGTGGCTGACAGCCCTGCTCCATTCACAGTTCATAATCCAGAACGTTCTCTTCAAATCCTCTGGGGGGCTTACCCGACAGCTCCCCAAGGGCAAGGGTGGGGCAAGAACCCGCCTGAAGCTGCCTGTGAGGTCCTGCCTGCAGGTCACCTGTGTGGTCAGGACCCAAGTTCTCCACACTCCCGTGGGCCTCGTCCCTGGCCTGGGGCAGGGCAAGAGCTCATGGGGGCATTTCTGCCTCGGACCCAGTGCACAGCGGGGTCAAGGCCACACTCGTCTGGGTCCTGGAGACACCGCTTCCAACTATGTGACCAGCAGTCTTCGAACGGAAGGGTCAGATCTACCTGCCGCCGAGTGACGTGGGGCAGTGGAGCCCTCGGCAAACGGGGCTGGAGGAGGGAGCTGGCACCACCCTCTGCTCTCCGTGAGGCAGCCAACAGGAAACGGGTCTCTCCTGGCAGGACCAGTGAAAGGCACCTCTGCTTCCTAAGAGCAGTAGCGTGAAGGCTAAAAATCTCGTTAGAGAGCCATGTGCTCTTTGTCAGAGGAGATGGTGTGTGAATCTGAAAACCAGGGGGCTCAGCATATAGAAGTGACGTCAGCTAAAAATAGCAGTGATTGAAATCCTCTTACTTACAAAAGAAAAGGTCTCAAAGAAGACCTTAGAATGAGAAGGAGGTCACAGAAGGGAGGCTTGAAAAGAGGAGGCAGGTACTGGGGAGGAGGCCGCGGTCAGGACAGAACAGCTTTGTCCCGGGAACGCAGGTTTGGGGGTAAAGTTCCGAAGGGGAACAGTTTCCTGCTGAACTGAGAATTTCCTGCACTCAGAGATTTTTGGTTTGTGCTGGCAGTGAGCATTTCCCAGGGGTCAGAGTATCACCATAGTGGAAGAACAGACACATTCTTACAGGGGAGATGGTGAAGAGAACAAACGACTGCTTCTCTCTGAGGTTCTGGGAGCTTCATCCGTTAATCAATCGTGGAGCCAAGATGCACACAAAGGTAATTCTCAGAACACTTCCCCATCCGCCAGCGAACATCAAATTACTTATGCCCACAATAGTTTGTTTTTTAGTGAGAGTGGGAAGGAGACCTTCACTTAGATCTCCTTCTTTTAATTACCTTTCTATACTCTAGTATCACTTACGTAAAACTCTACCAGCTTTCTCTGTCATCTATCTAACCTGCCTAGAGAGACTGCGGGAGGGCTATTTGGATGTGTTCACATTGCTTATCTCTAGATGCAGAGGTGGAGATAATTTTTACTTAAAAAAAATATTTCATATACATGTATACTATTTCAGTAATTAGCATATGTCATTTTTATCTTCAGAAAACAAGCTACGTTTATTTTAAGAGAGAGACAGACAGACCAAGGTTGATCATATTCCAGAGTTTTAGATTCAGGCATTTGATCAACCAAGTTGAATCTTCTGTAAAGGGTGTTGAAACAACTGAGCTGGAGCACAAGTGGAGTTATATCTTTTTTTTTTTTTTTTTTTTTTTACAGACTTTCTTTATTTAGAGCAGTTTTAGGTTCACAACAAAATTGAAAGGTACAGAGATCTCCCATGTACCCCTGCCCCTCCCCCCACACAGACACACACACACACACACACACAGACACACACACACAGAGCCTCCCCTGCTATCAGCATCCCCACCAGATGATGCAGGTGTTACAATCGATGAATCTATATGGACACCCAGTTATGGCATCAGCATCACCCATAGTTCACATCAGGGTCCACTCTCGGTGCTGTGCGTTCTGCAGGTTTGGACAAATGTATAATGATATGTATCCACATTATAACATCATACACAGTATTTGCACTGTCTACTCATCTCCTTCCACTGCCACAACCACTGGTATTTTTATGTTGGGGTTCCAGCTTTTTTTAAAAAATATTTATTTATTTGGCTGCGTCGGGTCTTAGTTGCGGCACACAGGGTATTTTGTTGCAGCGTGCGGGCTTCTCTCTGGTTGTGTTGGGCAGGCTCCAGAGCTTGTGGGCTTAGTTGCCCCATGCATGTGGGATCTTAGTTCCCTGACCTGGGATTGAACCCACATCCCCTGCATTGGAAGGTGGATTTGTAACCACTGGACCACCAGGGAAGTCCCTGGGTTACAGCTTTTTAAAGGCCAGATCTCCTTTTGTACTGCTTCTTTCTTTGGAATTTGGATTTACAGAAAACCTCGTTCTAATTTCTAAGCTCTACTGCTTATCAGCTGTGTGGCCCTGATCAAATTGCTCAACCTCTCTGAGCCTAAGCATCCTCAACTGTAATACAGACACAAAATAATTATCTGGCAGCGATGAATAAATGTGTACAAAGTGTTTACGGTCATGCTGAGGAATGTGCGTGTGCATGTGTAGATGTGTGCTGTGTGTGCACGTAGGACTGTACAGGCATATACTGCATATGCAGGTGCCCATGTGTATACATGTGTGTTATACGTGTGCACACATGTGCATGTACATTTGCATTTTGCCCTCATTTTACTGCCACCGTGTATTTCTGGCAGGCGGTGCTGATGAGACCCAGAGGCGGTGCAGGAGGTCAGATGCAGGGGAGCCTGCAGGAGACCCAGCTCTGCCAGCCCCTGCCGACCAGCACTCCTGCCCAGCCTCCCCTCCCCCGGGGCTGAGGCAGAACCGCCCAATGGGACCCCAGTGTGGTCAGAGCGAGAAGTTACCCAGGGCAGTTGAAACGCACTGTTTATTTGTCAAAGTCCCAAAGGTAACCCTGCCAGGGATGGTTTACCGACTCACAGCACTTGGGTCTCCTCTTACATTATTAAGCTCCAGAGAACTGTGTTTCTTATTCATCATCACACAAAGCTCAAAAGAACCAAGACAGAATCCCGCCTCCTGGCACCTCAACAACCCCAGAGGAAAAATCGAGCAGCCTGAGGTCCCTGGTCTCGGATAAAACAAAATATTTAAATCCTGACTGATTTCTTCTTTTTCCCAAGAGGGGTTTTATGCTGGGTGATAAGAACTTCTTTAGTTTTGTTTTTGATTTTTGGATCTGTTTCTTTTAATCCCTGCCCCCTGTAAACTTTATTCATTAATGTTAAGAATAACATAGTAGAGTCAAAATTCTGGAGCTGAAGTGGAAAAATATAACCAGAGTACGTAACGTTGGACCCTAAGCACAAAAATTATAGCGCAATTTGTTGCTAAATAAACTTAATGTCCTTCATTAAATTCCTCTATTATAAGCCTCCCAACGATTCCTGCAGTTCCTGGAACTTAAAGCTGTACAAGCCACGCCATTTGCTACTTTTCTGCCGCTAAATTTCCAAAACCAAGTAATACTGAGATCTCAACCAGGAAACAAGAATTGTATACTCTTTTTCCTCACCTTTCTCTCTGGTGGACAGTGCAACCCAATGAATAATATTTTAGGAGATTCCAAAATTTTCCCAAATGGTAAAAAAATTACGTTTCACAAATGAGTTTATATTTTAAACATACATATAAATTAGACAAACGGAATCCCAATTCAGTGATATGCAGTGCAATCAAAGGGAAGGCTCCCATCAGGCAACACTTGGCTTTAGACATGTACCCTGAGGATAAGAGGGAATTTTGTGAAGCCCAGCCAGGGATTCTTAATTTCAGCACCGCTGACATTTTGGGACAGGTCATTATTCGTGTGAGGATGTTTAGCAGCATCACTGGCCTTTGTCCATCAGATGCCAGGAGCAGCCCCCATCCACGTGTGACAGTCACAGTGCCCCCAGACATCACACAGGCAGGCCCCGTGGAGACCCTCAACTCCAATTTAAAAAAAAACACAGGCTGTTCAATAAAAAGGAAAGAAACATCAACACAAAATACACCGTGGATGACTCTCAAAAACTTTGTATCAGGAAGGACGCCAGACCCAAAGACCACACACCGTATGGTCCCATTTATAAGAAATAGCCTGCGAGGCAGCTCTACAGAGAAAAGACATGCATCTGTGGGCGGGTGTCAATGTGGGAAGAAGGGTGGTGACACCGCTCTGCATCTGGTTATGGCGACAGCTGCACAGCTTGGTCGGTGTTCCTAACCTCACTGAACAGCACACTTTAGATGTGTGCTATTTACATAGAGCATGTCAATTTGACCTCAATAAAGCTGTTTTTAAAAAAACATGAAAAAAACAACAGGAGGGTAAATGTATTGCCCAAGGAAGAATCAAAACAGGGGCCACCCTGATCCCAGCGACTTGCTTTGACTCCGGACAGCAGTCTTCCCAAACAGGGGTCAGAGCCCCGCCTTCTGCTGGCCCGAGCGACCGTTAGAACAAGCCTGAGGTGTTTTTGCCAAACAGCTGCATCGTCTGTTAGCACCTGATGCCACACAACGGGCTGTGTAGTCAGTGCTGGTGTGTGTCTTTCTATGGAAAACATTGTGTACGCATGGTCACCCATGTCCAACCCAGCCAGGAAGAAGACGGGCAATCAGCAGGGGTCTGCCCTATAAGACCTTCTCCGTTTTCTGTTAGCATGTGAAATAATTCATGGTGAAGCACGCCTAGCGTGACATGAAATGCAAAGGGGAAAAAGGTTTGAAACCCCCCAGAATCCCCCATGGCCGACTCAAACCTCTGTCACAGTTAAAAAAACAAGTCTATCTCCTTTGGTGTGCCTTAAATAACAGCTGTTGTTGCTATTCAAAGAAATTCTGGGGTCTCTTTTATTGTAAATGGGACAGCACATGCCTTGGGGAATGGAAATATCCTCTCTTACCTGGAGGGCTAGTCGTTTCCAGGGGTTGGTAACCTGTCTCAGGCGGGAGAGCTTTCCCTGGTCAAGTTATAAATACCTACTTGACCCAATACATACACAGCCCTAAGTGTGTGTATTGAAATTTTTAGAATCTTCAGCTCTGATGGACCCAAGAAAATCGAGAAATGGTTAGAAATTGAGGCTGTTGGGTAAGTTATCCCAAGACCTCATTGTGGCCAAGTTTCGGGTAAAGGAAGGTGTTGATTGTAAATTCACCCCATCTCCTTTAGCTGGAAGCTGTGCGGGCTTGGAAGAGATAATTCCAACAATTTAAATTTCCCACAAAGGCCACGCACACAAAAAGATACTTTTCTCTTTTAATGACTCTACATTAGACCCGAGACAAAACACTGAAATTCTGTCTCTATTTTAAGACCCGGTAAACTGAGCACAGGAGAACTCACACTGGCCCTGACGGATATGGCAGCTAGGAAGGCGGGTGACGCCTGCCAACATTTCAGGAAAAATAACTGAACGATAAATAATTCTGATTAGGCCCAACTTCCGAAGTGGGCTGAGGGCAGGAAGGATGCTGATCTACCCAATTAAATCCCACTGGTTTCCTAGAAAATTGTTTGTCTCATGCGTATTCTGTGAAATGTGCACAATTTTACAGCTACGTTTTGCTGAACAGGGTCCAGGCAACAAACACATGTTAAAAATAAGCATCTCCTAAAACATGGGGATAAGAAAAAGGTGACATCGCTAGAGAAGATCCAAGGTCGTGGTTTTTTGCCTACCTCTTTTTTTTTTTTTTTGCGGTACGCGGGCCTCTCACTGCTGTGGCCTCTCCCGTTGCGGAGCACAGGCTCCGGACGCGCAGGCTCGGCGGCCATGGCTCACGGGCCCAGCTGCTCCGCGGCATGTGGGATCCTCCCGGACCGGGGCACGAACCCACGTCCCCCGCATCGGCAGGCAGACCCTCAACCACTGCGCCACCAGGGAAGCCCTGCCTACCTCTTTTTGAAAAATACATAAATATAAGCTTCAGAAGTAATTTTGCAAGTTTTCTTTCCAGGTCTTGGCAGTTGTCAAGTGCCAGGATCGGAGCGAGAGGCATATGGCTGGGGTAAAACCCTCACTACCTAAGTGGCGCAGGTTAGGCTATTTTCCAAAATACGAAGTTGTCTTTTACTTCCAAAGGGCATGATGGTTCCCTGCTTTCTGAGCTTTGAGTTTTAAACTTATAGAAACCAAAGAGGGAGGGCGGGGTTACTGATTCAACAACCCAACTGGGTTTATTCTAGCTAAGGAAGTCAGAGATGTATTCACCACTATACTTAACCGTCGTCTGTTAAAATATTTACTCATTGCCTTTTTATAATGGTTGTTATAACTACTTTTCAACTGCCCCATTGTTTCCTTTCCTACACAAACTTTGCTTTTGAAAAAGTCAATTCTTTTCCATGGGCTTGAGAGCTTTTGTTTTGTCTTGTTTTGTTTTGGGGCAAAACAATTCTGGACAAGAGGAGACTGATTCTTTGGTCTTAAAAGTATGTTAAGATATGTCTGATGATTTGGTGTTAGACGGAACAGCTGTCATTGGTCCAGAGTTGTGTTTGTGAGACCGTGTGACTTGGTGCCGACCTGTGCAGTGTAGACAGCAGCATCCCTCACTCCGCCTAGCAGGTCCCCAGGACCGCAGGGCACTGCTCCTGGACAGTTCATCCCAACCTGGACCAATGTCCCTCCTTCCTGTCTGCTCAGTTCTTGGGCCACCTGCCCCATTACTTCTCCCGGGCAGCTTCTGCCCTGCCTCTGGCTTATTTTCTGCACCTTTGTCTTGGTTCTTCCAGCAGGTCCCTCCTAGACAGACACCATCTCTACCTGCTGCCCCTTCTAACCGAGATGCCACCCGCTGGCATGTCTAGACCTGTTTAGTGGATCTCAGACACAACCAATTCAAGTCTACAAGCCTCAAGACGATTTCAGATCCACAGTCCTTGAGGAAAGACACTTCCCTGTGTAAATGTATCATGTGGAGACATGACCTGGTCTCTCGTGGACCAGGTAACTGTGGCTTCTTCTGCGATTCAATTCCACTTTATTAATTCATAAATTAATCCACTGGGACCCGACTATGTCACATGATAACGTTGCCTCAACCTTGGTTTCTAAATCATTTTGGCAGCTTATCTTCGTTTTGCTCACATGGAGAGCTCGTTGCTCATTGGTTCCAGCATGGTATAGAGCAAAGACCAATGGACTACGAGTCAGACCTGAGTTCTCGGTCCTGTTCTGCTACTTAGCAGCTGAACGTGGGTGCTGGTGATTCCACAGCTTTGCTGGGAAAATGAATTAATGTACGTGAAGGTGCCCTCTATATGGAAACACTTTATGAAGCGTTATAGGATTTACAAAATAAAAGTAATTTTCTGAATGGCACTGTAGACTTCTTTCATTTTGTGAGGGAAAACAAATTTTCATAATCTCAGGAAGAAGCTATTGAACAGAAAATCTAGAGAGTCTGGACTTTTCCCAGAGAACTCTGAAGAAAAGAAGTGGTAAAATAGAATAGATATGTCTGGAGACTGTAATACAGTAAAGCACTTCAGATCCGATCGAGAGGCTGCACAGGAGCCTGGCCGCCAGCAGGCTGGCTTACGGTGCAACATCCCGGTCGCCCGACGTCAGCTCGTGTCTTTTCCAAAGAGGTGTGTGATTCTAGGACCAGAAGTTGTGCTTCTCTAGAGAGAAGAAAAGTGGCTTTAAGCAACCGTTTCAACTGGTACCGTGAACTTTGTCCAGAGCTAGTTTCACAGCAAACAATCAGCATCAAAACTCTTCTGAGAAATGAATGTAAACTGTGAGAAAGGCAGTGAATGAAGAAATCCAGGAAACAGAACAAGGCTATCAGGTAGCAAGTGCATGGATTGGAGTGAAAGGTAACAAGAATGAGGTGCACGGTACTGTAAGGAATATGTAAGAGTGTAAAAATCCAAGCCACAGGAAGGTAGCTGGAGCCAGAAACGTGTGGCTGGGCTCTGGCTGCGGCTGCAGAAGGGAGCTGCAGAGGAGACCCCGGAACAGGCCTCTCCTCTGCACCAGAGGCACCCTGCACCCTGGGGGGACACATGGGCTCGGCTGGGCGGGGACCTGGCCCAGGGCTGTGAGCACAGCGGGGCCACCAATAGTTTTGACTGATTGACTTAAATACAGAAAAAGGAAATAAACATGTCAGCAGAATTATTTTTTTAGCTTAAGAAGCAAAATAAAATAAGATTAGGGTCCTAGTGGTGAGGCCTTGATAAAAAGAATGTTTAAGAGGCTAAGATTCATTTCCCAGAACAGTTGACTTTTATGTATTTATTTTTTAAAGAAACGCTCAGAAACAAATGATGTCAGCACACAGGGGAGGTTACGAAACTCCAGGTGGGCTGAACGGGGTCCTGCCTGGTCCACAGTGGGCTCAGATTCCTAGTTTCCAAGGTGCTAACTGTATGGGGGCAAACGAGGTCCTGAGCACGTTTCTGAAAACTGGGTGGGTGGGTAGGCAGGACCCGGTGAGCAGAGGGGCTCCTGTCCTCCGTCGCACGGCTCAGCCCGCCCTCTCGCGAGCCCAAAAGTGAAGATGGGGCTCCCACAGTGCAGTCGTGAGGGGCCAGGAGGGAAGCACAGACCGGGGCCTGGGGTCTGGGGAGCGAGCAGGGCAGAGCTGGGGCCTCTGAGGTGCCCTGCTCGGTGCTTGCTGGCCCAAGGGGGCAGGACAGCTGATGGGAGCGAGACTCCGGGAGCTATGACCCCGAGACTCAGGCACCTGCTGCGAGCCAGGCCCCGCCCCCAGGTCCCGCCCCCAGGGAGCTGAGGGCCTGCTGCCGAGGCTGGTACTCCCACCTTAGAAATGCATTTGGTGAGCGACAAGGATTCACTGTGCAGCACAGGGAGCTCTACTCAGTATCTTGTAATAACTTACAATGGAAAAGAATGTGAAAAAAGTAGGTAAAACGGAGTCATTTTGCTGTACACTTGAGCTAACACAATACTGTAAATCAACTAAACTTCAGTAAAGAAAAGAAAGAAATGCACTTGATTTTTGGCACAGGGGAAGGGCATATGCTTTATGACTGGGATTCATCAAAATCTCACAAACACTTAAATTAGGTCCCTCACCAAACAGGAGCATCATGATTTTTGCAGTAGAGGAGATAGTCGTAATAAGTTGTATGTACGTAGAATTATTATATATCTGAGCCTCTGAAATGCACAAGGAGAGATGGCAATTTAAAGTCACACTGATGGGGGGGGGATGCCTCACCTCCGCTCACCTCTTGTGAAGTGCAGATTATCATATGTGAGCCTCTTAATGGAAGGGACACCCACAGGAGAACACTGCACAGGAAACATAGAGCAGCTTTCTCACCGAGGGTCCCCCCAAATAACAATAGTAATCTTCAATTATCTTTGAAGAAAGGACCAGAAAAAAATGAACATTTGAAAAATCAGAGAATATTCATTATGTTTTCACTTGTGCCTCTACAGAGAATGAAATAGAAACAGATTAGTGAAGTCTCGGGTATTAGGAAATGTGAAAAAACCAAATCAGAATGGGGTCGGGGGACCCACGCACCTAGGCTGCAGTAAAACCAGTGGGCTTCAGGGCCTCAGTGTTTCCTAGGGACCTTGTGAGCACAGGTCCACACAGCATATATGACACCAGGGTCCTCTGTGTGACAGCCAGTAATGGTCACGGAATTAAACAAAAAAGAATACGGGACAGAAAAGAAACACGTGCTGTTAAAAATGTTCTTGTTGAATTTTATACTTATCATTCCAGTAAATAAATGAGAAGAAAAATAAAATAAATGTCACAGAAAAAAGAAGGAAAAGTCATGGACTAACACTGTTCAATTGCAATGAAGTATATTTTGAAAATTGGGGAAATACACATGTACCTGTATGTTGGTCTGTCACATTAATGAATAATGACAATTTGTTTTAAAGCCTTAGCTTTTGCAAATTTGTTGCAAAAGTTAACAAATCAACATAAGGAGAACCGAGCTTCTCTTTATGTCAGATTTGTCAATCTATCTTCACTCATCATTGATCACAGACCTCTTGCTTTATTTTAATTTTGAAAAATTTCTTTCATGTTAAGCAACAGATATATCGATACAAATAGTTAGGAAAAGTTTTAAAAGCATAAGATTGGGAGAGATTCATAGAAAACCCATTTCACATCAAATTCCATAAATAGCATGTCTATGTGTCTTGGGGACCAATTCTGGTAGCTTTCAAATACCTCTCCAGCCCCAAAATTGTAAAGGCGAGGACACATTCAGGTGGTTACACAGGGGCTGCCCTTGGTTATTTCACATCTACTCTGCAGGCTGGAGACCAAACTGCCCCCATGGGGCTCGGATTCCAAGTCTTTCTGAATTTAGTGAAAAAGAAAAAGGCAAAACTAGGACTAGCTGATTCCCTCTGTGCCGGCGCTGCCTGTTAACTGGGATTCTCTACATTCACATCGTGTAGAAAACGTTGTTAATAAAGATGATGTAATAAAAACACCCACATCTAAAGGTGATGTAATATTATTAAGACTCTACAGCAGACACAGCCGTTATTTAGACTTGGATCCACCAAAGAAATTTTGGGAGAGGAGCATCTTAGCACTGGGATGGTTCCGGAGTGCTGGCCCTTGGTAGACAGATCAACGTTTAGTTGTTTATTACTAAAAGGTATTTGTAGTAAGTGCTCTGTGGCCAGTGCGTCTCCACATCTCCTGCACTGGGAGCGGTGAGGCCTTGCTGCCCCCCTGGAGGGACGGCTGTGAGGAGGGGCAGAAGGGACTCCCCAAGTCCTGGTGCCACATCTGGGGGTGGGGAGGGGACTTCAGGTCGCCAGGGGCACCCGGTGACCATGCTGCCTGGAAGCTCCAGCTCTGGAGTCTGGAGTTCGGCTGAAGCATTTCGGCGGCCCTGCCGGGGACACCCTTGTGCAGAAGTACCTCTGCAGGGTCGCACTGCAGCACCTGGGGACCTCGGAGAGCGGCCGGGCCGCCCCAGCCTGTATACACGGTGAGCGCAGCCCGGCTCGGGCCACTCTCTGGGGCCGCCGGCCCCGCCCCCGGCCTCATAGCCCCTTGCCCCGCCAGCCTCCTCCCCCTCCCGTTACAGGCGATACCCGCCAGTCACCTTTGGCACCTGACCCTCTGCCTCTGGGGAACCCACACCAGCACCGCCCGCCACTACTTCAAGGTGCCGATGACCTACCTACGTCAGTCCCCCTGCCTGGTGGATTCCTATCAGGGAAGGTCCCGCGGGAGCCCATCGGGCTGACGCCTGCCCTTCTTCACAGCTCTTCCCCCGCCTCCAGCCCATCCTGCCCGCCAGTCATAGCCAGGCCCCCAGATGCCCTGCACATCTGCTTCCAAGTGCACCTGGCCGTGCCGCCCCCCTCGTTCACCCTCCGCCCAGCAGGCCCTTGACTCCCCTCTCTTTCCAGCCCCAGCCAGCGCACCCTCCACTTCAGGGGCCTCCTGGCCTGCATTTGTGCTTCTAGCTCAGCATTTGCTCACAGGACATTCCGGAGTGACTGCCCCCTCTCCCCAACTCAGTTAAAAAGCCTCTGAAGGCAGGGCCGCCAAGCCTGGCTCCTCCCCTCCCCCATGGCGGCCTGCACAAGCTGGGCGCCTGCACGAGCTGGGCACTGGGGCCTGACTGAGGCATGCAGTGCATCCTCCCCCGCCCTTCACAGGGGGGCACAGTTCATAGCAGATGTCAGAGGCCACCCGACCCTGCTGGCCTTCCCTTGGAGGGTGTCATTTCTCCAGATGGGCCACGGGAAGTACAGCTCGGGGGGCACACTGGGCACACTGGCAGGCATGGATGCTTCTAGGATGCGTTTTAAAGATGAAAGCGGTGAGTCACAGGCCAAGCCCCCGACAGCATGCTTCTGGGGCAAAGTGTGGAGGAGAACCCAGGCTCCTCTCTCAGACCCACTTTTAGCATCAGCTGCTGGCACTGATACTTCTTGGAAGCCCGTGGTACTTCCTCTTCCTACGGCGGAGTCTCCATCCCACCCATGCTGAGGGCCAGGGCTGCCTGTAGGAAGGAGTCTGGCCCACGGCGAGCAGAATACCCTGCCAGCCAGCATCCCGTTGGGTCTGGGGAGTCAGGACAGGACACGGGACGGGAAGCTTCTTCTGCCCCCAGCCTTCCCGTCCTTCTTGAAGACCTGCCCTGCCCCCCTGCCCCCAGCCCTGCCCTCAGCCCCAAAGTCGGAAGGAGGCCCCCAGTTCCTTCAGCACCCACTGTTGCTTCCCCTGCCTCTGTCCTTGATGAGTCTCCACTGAGTTATCTGAGCTGAATAGCAGCAACTCCCTGGGCTTCTTGCACACACACACACCCCCCCCCAACCCGGGAGCCCCTCCGCTTGTGTAACGCTGCATCTCAAGGACAGAACACCACCTGCTTCGGGTGCTGGGCTCCCAGCACCAACCCCACTCTGGTCCAATTCCGTGTTCCTGCAAAGGGCCTCCTGGGGCGTCACGACACCCCGGGACTCTGCCCGCCACCCTGGGAGGAATCAGGAAGGCCCAGTGGAGGCACGTATGGTGGACACAGCGCCCACGCAAGGGGACGTGGTGGAAAGAAAGGCTCCCCTCGTGCCTCGCCTGTGCTACCCCGTCTCCCCATGCGGCCCCGACCTCAGGAGAGGACTCCAGCATGGCTGCCCGCACCCACTGGCATTGCCCCAGGGATGCTGGCGTTTACAAGGGAGTGGTGGCCTTGGCGCAGTGGGGTCAGGCTGCTTGGACTCCAGGCCTCACTCTGCCACTTTCTGGCCTGAGACTGGGCAACACTCAAGTTCTCTAGAATTTCTAGAGTTTCTTCATCTCAAAATTGGGGATAAAAGTAAAACCTATGTGACAAGATTGTCGAGAGGATGTGGTTTCGGGAACATCACACACTAAGTGCTCGGTGACTGTTGACCATCCAGAGGCTGCCTGTCCTGTCAGATGGCGGGAGGGGGGCCAAAGGGGCCTTCCTGGACCATAAGGGGCCACCCCGGGGGGCTGCGAGGTGGGCTCTGGCCGTCCAGCCCCGCTCATCCCTCCCAGGGAGTCTCTTTCAGGCGGGTCTGAGAAGAAGTCCCCACGGAGTGGGCTGCCTCCTCGGGGGCTCCCAAGGTGTTCCAGGGAACTGGGGTCGCAGAGGACTTCTACCAGGCCACCTGGTCACGGGTCCAGGCCTCGGCTGCACTCTCCCGGCCCGGTACCACCTCTGCCCCGAGCTGCGCATCGGTACCCGCAGCTCCGAGCTCCCAGCAGCGGATGACTCAGGAGGGGCCCTCGTGCCGCGGGAATGGCCCACCGTGCAGCACACCTGAGATGCACCTGCTCTCACACCGTCCTGCTGTTCCTGTTGGCATCTGTGTGCTTCACACACACCAAGGGGAATGGGACGTCCGGCAGAGCCGGGCCGGGCCTCTCTGGATGCCCTCTGAGGAAGCTGGGCACCCGTGGCCTCTTGCTGTGAAGGGCACACCCCTTGCAAAGCAGGTGACATTTCTCTGGGGCACGTGGAGGCCTTTTGATTATTATTTTCCAAAAAGGCCCCCATCAGTGCCTTGGGGAAATCCAGAGCCGACTGACAGGCAGGGCCGCTTGCCAGAAAGCATGGTTCCTGTTGGTGTTGGTCTGGCCACGTCTGGGGCAAGTGGACTCTGTCCCTCTCTGCAGCCGGAGGGACACACATGTCAAGGTCCCATCACACACGTGCTCATCGTGAGAGTGTCTGGGGGGCCAGGCCCCGACCCCCGTGAGCTGATGTGTCTCCCTGGGTCGAGCTCACAAAACGACTTGGCATGGTCAGCGATGTTTCCCAAAAACTGTCCCGAACCATCGATACTAGAACGGAGTGTTCTCCCCCAGAACCAGCCCCCCTGCCCCGTCTAGTTTTCCTACACAGGCTTTGGTATAAAGCACGTTCTCAGGTCTGACCCCATCCCCACAGACGCAGCACACCGCCTGGATCAGAACACCGGCAGCCTGTGCTCAGTCAAGGCTGACAGAGCCCTTTACACACCCACTCTCACAACTGAACCAGAAGCTTCAGGAAATGAACTGCGAACTGTTAACTCCTGATAATTGTCTGGAGCCAAAATACACCAGACTTGCAGGTGTTTGTTCAGCCGTGGACGGCAACGCTTCCCCGACAGGGAGCCCAGAGCGGCCCCGCGGCCCCACGTCGAGGCGGTGGAGCCCAGGCTGCAAAAGAGAATGCTAATTCTGATACTGGCTGCGATGATCACGTCCCACTGTTGCAGCTGGGAGGAAACAAAAGAGCAAAGCGTCCCGGTGACATGCAGCCGGGTGTCACCGGATTCAAGCACCTGACAGCCTGGGTGTCCTAGCTGGGGGCCTAGCGAGACCCTAGTAAATCCTCAGAAGGGACAATGAACATTCTCAAGCCTCTGGGGACAAGTCAAAGGCCGTTTTTTTTTTTTTTTTTTTTTTCCCCCTCCCTTTCTCTGGGCAATAA
Source organism: Mesoplodon densirostris (assembly GCF_025265405.1). NCBI lineage: Eukaryota > Metazoa > Chordata > Mammalia > Artiodactyla > Ziphiidae > Mesoplodon > Mesoplodon densirostris. The sequence goes on along the minus strand of NC_082670.1, from coordinate 992,094 downwards.
AAAGGAAAGGGAAGAGGAACTTCCCTCCGAAGTCTTGGTGATTTCTTCTTAAGTACATCTATAAATACAAGTGTGTTGAAAGCACATTCTCGATAAAATTATTAATAACGCAGGGTCAGGATGGGAGGGGTCACCTAATGTGGGATCACAGGATATTGAGACTTAGCATGTTCCCTATTTTCAAGACTAGATGCTGGTGTGCAGGGCAGCCTGCCGTGACCAGCTCTGACTTTCCCTGGGCGCCCAGGTTCTGCTGCCTAAGGTCCCAAGGCCCCTTGATGTGGTCCACATGGCTCCCCTGAAGCCTAAGGAGTCCTCTAAAACAAAAGTGAAGGACAGAACACAGCTGCGTGCACACACACGCATGCACAGCAGTCCCTGGAATTTGTAGGCTGTCTCATGCACCAGCAAAAGGAAGCAGCCCCAGAAGTTGGAAGTGGGGTCCCTTGCTGAGACGGAAGCTGGAGAGAACCAGCACCCCATACATAAAAAAGCCCCCAGTGGGAACCTATCCCCAGGGAGAAGCCCAAGGTTGACAAAGTTGCTCTGAGAGACGTGAGTTAAGTTAGAGAACCAGCTCAGGCAGAGGGAGCGCGGACCAGGGTGGCTGCTGAGAACGAGGACAGGGACGTAGGAGGCTGGAGGCTGCAGAAATGCTCCAGGGCGCTATGGCAACAGCACGCCTCTCTGGATACGCCTGTCAGGACACCCCGCCCCCAGATCTCAGCCCCACATCCGGGAGCGTAGGGAGATACCTCAGGACTAATTTACAAGGTGCTTTACTCCTTTTTTTCCCCACTTTATTGAGATATAACTGACATATAACATTGTGTAAGTTAAGGTATACAGCATGTTGGCTTCCAAAAATCTGATAATGACAGACAGCCTAGTTAGGGGATAAAATTAGTCTTCATAAAGCTAATGTTTTATCTTTCACAATAAATTAATAAATTGGACATTTGGATTGGACATGAATTGTCACAAGTATGGTGCCTGGGACTCTGTTCCGGGTCTGTAGACAGACTTGAGCCCCTGGTGCGCGAAGCTGGGTGCCAGCAGGGGGTGAGCCCCGTGGATGCCTCTGGCCAGTGGCCCCTTCAGTCTGCCCCCAACGTGCCAGAGTCCACACCCTACCTCGGTGTGGGAAGAGCCATCGCCGGGGAAGCAAGCCCCGCACGGGCTCTGGTCCTGGGAGCACTGGCCTCCCCCTCCCCAGTCTCCCTCAAGCCCCTTCGCCTCCACACCAAAGCCCCGCTCTGGGCGCCACGACTGTCGCCTGGATGGCCGTGATTGCTGCCTCCCGACAGGCCCCCAGCGTGGGCCCCCTTCCCCCGCACCATCATGGTACCTGCCTGCCCAGCACGTTCGGCAAGCCCCACTCTGTGCCCGCAAAACGGTGTCCACGCGCTTGCAAGGCTCCACGCCTGGGGACCAGACCCCGGGAAGCTGCAGGGCACCCGCCCTCTGAGCTTGGTCAGCTCCAGGGCTGGTGTGAGAAGGAAACCAGTTACTGTACCAAGCAGAGAGCGAAAGCCTGGGCCTTTGCCTGTTTCTGCAGCTTTGTCTGCACCTCTCATCAGCACCCACCCGTGCCTGCTCTGGTCACTCAGAGTGACTGTGCCTCTCCTGCACGCATGCCAGGCCCCTGCCTGGACTGCCCCGCACCCACTGTGCCAGCCAACTCCAGCACTCATGCTTCAGGCCCCGACTAGGTACCACCTCCTCTGAGATGCCGTCCTGAGACACGACCTCCCTCACCCAAACTGGAATGGCCTCTCTGCTCCCTTCCCCACACACAGCACCAGGAGCACTTATACCAGTGCTTATGGCCTGCTCTGTAACCGCCAGCTTTCCTAACAGCCAACCCCACCAAGCTAGTCTTTCTGAGAATCAGGGGTGGGTCTATGCATCCTGCCTGAGTCCCAGAGCACCTGCTGGGATGAATAAGCATTTCTCAAGCAAACTGGCAAATGAACGAAGAGAGGCAGTGCAGGTCTCCTCCACCACGGGCCACGATCCTGAGACCCAGGCTGGACAGACCTGTGTTCAAAGAACATCACAGAAAAGACAGCCTAAAGAAACTGCCAGGGCCACGATCCCCTCCTCTAACAAGGCAAGGCCCTTGGGGCAGGGGGGTTCACCGTCCCCATGTCCATGTGACCTGAACACCTGCTCTGGTCTCGGAGAAGGGGCCTCTGCCTCTAACATCTAAGCACGGTCAATACCATCCTAACGGAAACGTCCGTGTGCTTTTGGCCACCACCCACCATGACCCCAAACAAATCCTCCAGAGAGACTGGGGGGAGCGGGCAGAGGTTTTGGCTCGGACGGCCGTGCACACGGCAGCGGTGCTGGCTTTCCCAGGGGCCCTGGCGTTAGAGCCTCACAAACCTCTAAGTGCAAAGCCCAGGGCATTCTGCCCCTCCCTCTCACACTGCACACTGATTTGAGATCAAAAGACCCAGGTTCAGGTAAAGTAGCACTGACGTTTTTAGTTTTCGGTGTGTTTCTTGGCCTCTCTGAGCCTCGAGTGAATGAAATAATACCTTCTCTGTGGGTTTATACAGCTTCAAAGTGATAGTTCGTGACCCGCAGAGCACTGATTACAGGTGATTGTCGTGGGTGCCACGAGGGGTAGGGGAGCCCACAGGGTTGGGGCCATCACCAGAAACCCTGCTTCCCTCATGCTGTTTCCTCATGCCCCCTGGCATGCCCTCACAGGTGGGCAGTGGAGACACCTCAGGGCCTCGAGGCCTGGCACCTCCACTTGGATGACCTGTTCGTCACCCCGGTAGGCCTGTTAAGTCAGCATAAGCATTGTGATGCCTGTCCTCCCACACCCATCAGGGGCCGTTCTGGCACAAAGTGTCCTGCCCCGAGCCCTTGCCAGGAGCGTCCAGGCACTGCAGACGCAGCGCACAGGTCAAGCCTCCTCCCGCCACTGAGCCCACGCGCCTCAGCTCCTGTGATCCCACCAGACCTCTCCTTTAAGTAAAACGTTCCATTGCCTTCTTCCCCCGCTGGAGTTAGACGAGAGAACGTTGGGAAACTGACTTCAAGTGGTCTTCACACCTGCTAGTGTCCTTCACAGTGAAGCTGAGCCTGGAGTTGGAAGATGGCCCTGCGCACCCCGGACTTCCCTCTGCTCGAGAGGGGGACCTGCTTTCTCTCCCAGGGAAAGTAGTTCACGTCTCCTGCCGTCACTACCCTCCTTCCGGAGGAAGGCAGTGGCCTTAAAATAAAGCAGCGTCACTGCCAGGGGCAGCCTCCGAACGTGCCTCGCGGCACCCGTGGCAGAAGCAAGTGGGATCCACACCCCAGCTGAGGGCGGGCGTAGCGCGTGCAGCGCACGTGTGGTGGAGGCGAGACCCCAGGACGAAAGAGCCCAGGAGACAGTCCCCAGGGGCAGGTGTGCCCAGCAGGGTCCTCAGGAGCGGCGACGGGGTCACCGCATGGTCACCGGGTGGGGCAGCGGGGGAATCAGGTAAAAATCCTTCCCTTGTCAAAGAGGACGCGTAGTTCCCAACGTACGGTGACACAACTGCATATGTATTGTTTAAAATGAAAACAGGCGGGCTCACAAGTTACTTCTGGACACTGAAAAATGAACTCTGGTCGCTCTTCTTCTGGGCAGCACCTAAACTCTGGCTTTGCACTATTTCAGGTACATTACAGTCTTCTGAGAGAGGCCCAGTACTTCAGAATCCCTGGGGTGGCTGTGGAGAAAGAATGTTACTGGCGACCGATATTAGGACAACATGTCAGGTCACAGGAATAGATCTAGGCGTTCACATTGTGCCCGCATTTAAGCCTTCCAGCTGACTCCTAAATACTTCTTCTGTTAACATATTTACATTTCTTTTTGGTTTAAGGAAAACATCGCTTTAGAGCAAACTGTCTCGGCTGTAGGTGAGAAGCTCCGCGGCTGTGCTTTCCTTTCTTGCTGCACATCTGGGGCCTGCACGAGTGTGGAGCCTGCCAGCCGGCTTGGCCTGACGTCGGATTTACCCACCGCAAAGTGCTCCCAAAGCCCGCGTCAGAAGCTTCGAGGGGCCCAATGACATGATCCTTTTCCCTTTGGCTTCAAAAGCAATCGTGACCAAACGCTTTCAACCGTGAGGCGGAGTTGGTTGGAATAATGAAAAACACTTTTTCAAACACCATTTCCTGAGGTAGCTGAGATCAAAGCCCAAACCCACAGCAGACACGCAGGCGCTTAATAAGTGCTCAGGCATTTTACATATATTTTTAAGTGCAAACCGTGACAGTGCCTTCCCAAACCCCAAAGGTGCATGCAAGCCTTGCGAAGAGGCCCCCAGAGTGAGAGCAGCGGGGGGCTGGGAGGAGGGGAAGCCGGATGGGGGCCGAGGGTGGGCGTCTGGGGTGCTGCCCACACGACCGAAGGGCAGGTGGTTCAGGCGGGCACCACCGAGTAGGGCGTGGAAGGGCAGGGCTGGGCAGGGCCGGCTGCAGCAGGGGGCCCTCCACGGCCACCTCCAAGTGCCTTCCAGCCGACCTCGCCCGGGGAAAGGCCGTGAGGCCGCCGCCGGCAGTGCGGCTTTCACGGCAGCTCCCGCAGCGCGCACGTTCAGGACTCACGCTCACTCACTCGCACACGCGCGCGCGCGCACGCTCCCCAGCCTGCCCACGGGTGCGAGGCAGCGGCGTCTGGGCGGCGCAGAAGCTGGGGGTGGGGCTGCTGGGGTCTCGCGGGGGCCTGGATCCACCGGGACACCCCTTCCTGTCTGCGGGCAGGGGCGCCGAGGGCTCGGCTAGGTCTCCGTGGTGCAGCCGCCGTAGGCCAGAGGAGGTGAGGCGGGGAGGCCACCCCAGCGCCTGGCGCCAGGCGGGGGCTCCGCGCGCCCCTGCTCTTTGTATTTACCCAGAATGCCTCTGGCTTCTTCTGCATCCCGCAAAGGGCTCTCTCCGTACTCCTCCTTCAGCCACTGGCGGAACTGGAGAAGTGAAACAAGCCAGGACGTCACACAGCTCACCCCTTACACTCCCACCTGTTACCTGATGGTGCAGGTTTGCCCCTATGAACAGGGGCCCAAGGGGCATCGGGCAGTCAGCTCTGAGGCTGGCCAGCCAGTGTCTAGCAAGAGAAATGACGGCTTCTTCCAGGTTCTGGCCTGAGAATGTGAAAGCAAGCCTGACCAAGGAAATGGCACTTGACCCCAAGGCAGAGAAACAGAAGCTAACATGGGGCCTGAGGACGGTGGGAAAAGGGAATGACCGCAGCGGCTGGTGGACGAGGGGCCAGTGATGCTGCAGAGGGGCTGAAGGGGTGTCCTCGGACCAGCCAACCTATGGGGGCCTTTCCAGCCGCCTCCACAAGTCCAGGTGGGCATGGAAGGACGGAGGTGTGTTCCCAGCCCCTGAGCGCCCACCTGATGCACCTGGTGCTCCTCAAACTCCTGCAGCTGCCTCTGGAAGCCCAGGTTGGGGTTTGCACAGGACCTCCCCGCACGCACAGTGCGCAGGGCATCTTCCCAGCCGAAGTCGGTGACCGTCATGATGTATGCGACCACGAGAGTCACACTCCTGGAGACGCCGGCCAGGCTGCAGGGCCAAGAACCACACAGGCAAGGGAGGGTCGGGGGCTCTGAGGCTCACTGAGGAAGCCTTCCTGCCTTGGAGTGCGAGTGGACAGCACGCCAGCACATTACTAGGAAATGACTCAGAACATACCAGCTCTCCCTCCTTCACGACACCAGAACCTCAGGCGTCCTTTACCTGTGTAGCCTCATTGTTCTATTGGTTTTCTACTGGCTGTGTCTCCGGACACTTCATTTTCGGATTCTCTATTGCTCCTGAGCTCCTCTTCAGATAGTCCCCATTTCCCTGGACAGATAAAGTAACTAAAGGACATCCAGGGACTGGACGGGTCCAGGATCTGAGCAACAAACCCAGGTATAATCTGCAGCCGTTTAGACAGCTTCACGTTTTTAAAGTCTGGTTTTCTTAGGGATATAAGGGCCAAGTCTATAACTTAAACAACTCATTAAATACAGAAGCCCTTACCAAATATTTTGTGATCCTCTTCACATACATAAGCAGAATGCCAGCGTGGGCACGCTCTGCAGGCCATAACGGTCAATTTTCTCTCACAGGCTGAGTAAGGGGACTGATTTTAAATGCACATGCAAATTACGGCGGTCCCAGAGAGGTTGTGCTGCATCAGACTTGGAGTGCTCAGCAACGGTTTAAGATGGGGAAGTTTAGCACATTTCTCATTTTTAGAAAAGCCTATCTTCAGATTGACACAACTGTATGAGATACAAATTCCTAGAATATCAGGCCTGCACATATTCAAATATAAATAATAGTAAAAAACCACTCTCAAGTAGCGGTTCTTCCTGTGTATCAGAAAAACTGAGAGAGCGTTAAAAAAAAATACATACTCTTGGGCTGCACCCGGGCAGATGCTAACTCACCAGGCACAGGACTCCAGAGCCCCTTGAAACGGCTCTGACTGCACCGCAAAGTGTTTTGAAGCAAATGTGAGCAAATGTCACAAAACCTGCACTTTGTGTTTATTACATGTCCTGCTCTTTGTAAAAGTAAAATGAAAATGGGCAGTGATGAAACAAGGGCCCACATTCCCTGAGTACTTGCAATGTGTCGGGTGCAGGGCACTGTGCTTGAGTTCTGTTTTTCAGAGCAGCCTTCTCTGCACAATGTGTGCACAGGTGTATGTGTATGTACCACACAGACGGCAGCTGAATGCAGGCGGACAGCTGCATAGGAACTGCTCAATTCTAAGAGTCTGTGCAGTTCTCTTTAAAGCAAAGTATAAGCCCCAAACACATAAAAGCTCCAATCTATAAACAGAAGAAATGGGCATTTTGGTGTGACAGTAACGCAATGCTAAGCACCCACACATGCAATCAAAACTCTCCAGCAAGAAGCAGTGTTTTGCATGGGCACTGGGCGGAGCCCGTATTCTGACGGGATCTCGGAGGAAGGCTGGAAAAGGAGTGTCTGTGTCGTGACCTCAACAGTGCCTGCAGAAACCTAACTGAGAAAATGAAAATCCTAAGTGAAAAGGAAAGAAAGAATGTACGGTTCTCTCTGCACAAAAGCAAACAATGGCTAACAAACAGGTGGGGTCAGGTGGGGTGTGCACTGGGCGTTTGGGGGAGGTGAGCAGAACAGGCCCGGGGTCATCTGGCAGGGGCACACGTACCAGTGAACAAGGCAGCCCTCACCTCGCAGGCGGCACTCGTGGATGAATTGAATACTTTCTTTGAAATGTCTTGTCCTGGGGTGAGGAAAAAGGAGAGACGTGACATCTCTGTATTTTACTCAACATATGATGAAAAGAAAAATCCACTGAGGTTTATTGTAAAGGTCTTGAGTTCACAGCTTCAGACCCCAGTCACTGCCCGGGGCTGGAACGGCCTCAGCTTTGAATCCGACCCACACTGCTGAGGTCTGGGAGGGCAGCCCGTCCGCTGGAATTTTCAGAAGTTCTCTGCAAGGGATCCCTGAAACACACAGTTGCCACTGACTTGTTGGGGGGTGGGTCCTGCCCAGCCCCATGGTCAGTTTGGGTCCCTCAACACTCAGCAGTACAGTGACCTGCTTAACAGCCACCCAGGTCACTGTACCTGGGTGGTGCCCACCCAGTGTGGGCTCCCTGAGCCCTAAAGCCAGTTCATTTCTGACCATCTGTGGATAGGTCCTGTCTGCCCGTCCTCCAGGCCGGGGAAGGGGAACCGCAGCTCCAGGCCCGCTCGGCCTCACCGGATGGACTTCTGGAACATCACCTGGCTTCCCTTAATCTCACTTAGAAAGTGGGAGCTACGTGTCACAGGCTGGGATGAAGAAACATACACCAATGTGCTTTGCAAACTCTGAGGTCCTGCATGAAGATGAAACCATGATCGTTTCTCCTGACCCCCGGCTTTTACACGACCCCCTTCCCCTGCCCCGGGTTCCTGCCCAGCTGTGTGCACGAGCATGTTCTAGATGGGTAGGTGGTTAAGTACAAGTACTCTGAGGGGAACTGCAGAGTACATGCTTCTCAATGTCTCCTGCCTTTGAAGGGCTTATAATGCAGCAAAACACCTAAAGGTGCCCATGGACTAAAGTCACAATACCTACTGAGTACTGATTATTCAGCAGGGACTCTGCTAAGATGCAAGAGATTCAGAGCTGAATAAAGTGTAGTTCCCAGCCACCCAAACTACGTCAGCTGTCTCATGTCAGGGTGAATGAATCTAGTAAGAATGGGGAAATTCAGGTGGTGGGACAAACAAACTCAGCCAGCTACTGACTGCAGAAGGCAGCAACCGAAGTGCCGGTGCCCGGCTAGATTAGGGCAGCTGGCACAGAGGAAACTGTAGTGGCAGGCCTGACGCCACCATGTGTGGAGGGGCCAGGGTCCCACCCACAGACTCTAGACTCTCCCCTGAAACCTGACTATAGAGCAGGGCAAGGGGTGCTTCTGCTGACTTTCCCAGGGGCAAACGCTCCCAGTGTAAACGTACAAAGTGAGCAGGGCGCCGCAACGCTACTCCTCCAAACTGACTTGTTGTTAATCAGGCAAGGAAAGATGCCTGCTGTGATCCTGAAATCCGAGGAGACCTCCTCGGAGCAGGGCTGCGAGGCAGAAGCCAGGAAGGCCAGGCAGCAGAGCAGGGAGGGGCAGAGGGTGTGGCCCTGGAGGCGAGGCTGCCCTGCGCAGGCGGGAGTGATGCCGCCCACCCCGTCTCCCAGCAGGCGGAGCTGGCGGTGAACTCTTCTGATGACTGGGAAGCGCTGGGGCTGAGGGGGTCTCCTCCGTCACCCTGAGGCTGTCGGGGCAGCAGTTCCCAGTCCCTCGGAGGCCCGTCTTCCCTCCAGTTCCGGCCACAGAGAAGTAAAGGGGAGGCTGTGGGCTGGGGGCCCCTCCTGATAAAAGGAAGGGCATCTCTGCCCCAGGCTTCCTGCCAGGGGACTGGGAAGTGGCTCGTGCCCAGAGTTGCGTCAGCCGCTCTGCGACCACAGGTGGCAGGCCTCCGGGGTGGAAGGGGGCTCCAGGAGCTGCTGCCCAGACCTGGAGCACCCACCCCAGGCTTCTTGGGCAGGGAGTGAAGTACATCAATGTCTTTATAACTTAAAACACTGTCAATCAGATATTCTGTTATTTACAGCCAAGCACTGTCTACCTGATATTAACAAGTGCGACGGTTTTAAAGACACTGAGCCACTCACGTGGCCAAGGAGTGGCTGCAGGCTGCCCGTCCACCCTCTGCCTCGTGGTTTCCCCTGCAGACACGCCAGAGGGTGGGCAGGTTTGACTGTAGGTCCAGGGCTAGGCAGTTCGCCCAGGACCCAGGCTCATCTCAACTGCAGGCTGGTGGCCGAGGGCACACGCCTCCGTACCCTAGGCTGTGGCCACACTGCAGTATCCAAGGGTCCCCAAAAGGCCTCTCCACGCCTGCAGCCCACGCTCTCTCCTGTCCTCTGTGGGGCTCTTTCTGGTCCAGGAGAGCTGTGTCTGAGATGAGACAGGTGGGAAGAACACCCTCCCAGCAAAGGAAGAGCTAATCAGGAAACGAGAGACAACGGCCTGAGCGCGTGGGGAGCACGGACGGCCTCGGAACATACTGTGGAGGCTACACCAGGCGGGTGGCTTGTCCCGGGGACCTGTCGGCCCTGGGGAGGCCACCGACACCTTGCAGAGATGACAAGTGAGCCCCTTCACTGAAACCCCAGGGTGGGAACCTCTTCTGTCTGCCTTTCACGCCTGCATGTCCGAAACCACACGCAGGATGAAACCCAGGTCCTAAATAAGGCGTGGTGCCGGGTTCAAGGGTCAGTTTTGCCGCATCTCAGCATGAGAGACTGAGGTGGGGTGTGGTCAGCAGGGAAACATCTAAAGTGGCCAGAGCCCAGAGCGTGTGTGTGAGGGGTCCCCAGACAAGGAAGCTGTGAGGAGGGTCTCCCCCCAGCCTTTCCTCTTTCAGCTCTGTCTGCATCAGGCGTCAAGTCCAGGAAAAACCCACCGATGGCTCCTGCCCGTTGCTGTGTTGGGACAAGGGCTCCGGCCCAGGAGCTTAATGATGCCCACGGAGGGCCCGCTTGGAGCCCCACCTCGAAACCTGACTCACCGGCAAGACTGGGCACGAGGCCAAGCCGGACAGACACTCCTAGAAGTGCCTCTTCCAGGGAAAGCCAGGAGGCAGGTGCGCTCAGTGCTCTTGGGGTAGGTTATTTCCAGGGAAGCTTGTGACATAAGCCCTGGCCTGGTCATCACACCCCCTCCTCCACAGTGGGAAATACCCGGGGCTCCGGGCCGCACGTTACTCAACCCTGGATCAAAGCAGAAGCCCAGAGGGAAGCACATCCGCCACAGGCTGTTTCACTGAACGCCGGTTCCCTATTCCTGATCTTCGTGCTGTACCTTTACTTCCACACAAAGACACGCGGGCAAGCTCTGTCCGAGGACAGCCAACTGGGCGCGTCCACAAGGACGCGCACCTACACGCGCGCGTGGCTGCCAGCGTGCAGCTGCCGACAGTCGCCAAGAGCACGGGGGCCGGGCAAGAGGTGCCCTTCCGTGGGGTTGGTACACAGCCCGGCAGCTGTGCCACTGTCCCTTTCTTCCTCCTCCCCAGTCTGTGCTGGCCCTCCTCACTGGCCAGTGCATCCCAGCCCACCCTCTCCATCCAGAGGCCAAGAGCAGGACCAGCTGGGCTTTCCTGACCTTTGGGGAAGGATGCTGGACGAATCTAGCAAAGCTACACCACATGACGCTCATTCTTTGAGTTTGGACAATCTCTTCTTACTCCAAGACTGCAAGACTTGGAGGCTGTGGTCCCCACTGTTGGGGGCTCTGAGGCGGTCCTGTCCTGCTGGGAAGGACTCTGCTTGTGGGAGGCCTGGCCCAGCACCTTGGGGGGCAGCTGGGCTCACCCCAAAGCCAGCAGTGCCAGACCAGGCTGCGCTGACAGCACAAGCCACAACAAGATCCAGGCCACTTCTCCTGCCCCTCATCAGAGTACGAACATGTGTGTGTACGTGTGTATGCACGTGTGTGCAGTATGCATATAGGAAAGCAAAGGAGAAAAAGACCAGGAAAGGCCAGCACCCTTAGGGGTTCTTTCCCTCAGAAAAGAAAAAGCCTATGGGTGGAGTGTCCTCTCTGGGCGCAGGCTCTGGAGGGTGGGCTCAGATCAGAGAGCTGTTTCCCCCTGGGCAGAGTCAGTCCAGCCCCCCAGGCCCTGCGCTGACCGGGCAGCTCTCACTGCAGCCGAGGTGAGCGGGAAGGAAACTTCCTCACCCGGAGCAGACTGCACACAGCCTGCAGCACATTTATGTCGAGGCTTCCGCAACTTTTACATTTCCTGCACTGTCAACATTTAAAGAAAAATTGCGGGGCAAATGTGTTCTGTACTTTTCATTTTGCCAAATAAGGTCATTTTAAAAACAAACAGAAAAACATCCCCTCTCTACCATCTACAACATCATTTTACAAAGAACAGTTCCATCCCAAAAAAGCAAGGACGACATAGTCTAAGACTAAAAAATAGGTTTTTAAGTTGAATAAGTGAAGTCTTATGAAAAACGCAATACACATTTTCCACATATTTCTCATTTCTGCGACTGCAAAGTCCTCAGGAGTCATGTATGTGCAGGTGTGCATGTGCATCTTTGTCTGGAAGCAGGACAGAGCACATCAGGGCCCACTTAGCTCTGATCTTGCAAAACTGCTTTTTAATAATAAAAATAAAGAAAAATGTAAATGAGAGAAAAAGAGAGCTGGAAGTACAGAAGACATGAGCTAAACTAAAGAAAACACACACAAGAAGACAGGAGGTGGAATAAAGCAAGGAGGGTTTAATGCAAGCTCTCTGCATTTCTGGTGCCTCTTCTCTCCACAAAAACCCCAGGAACCTGAGACCCTGCTCGACTCTCAAGCCGCTGTTGTCACCAAGTTTCTGCTGCGAAGATGCGATGCTGCAGCTCCACAGAGAAGACAAAAAAGATAACCCTTCCCTTATGGTGTCTAAATACAAGTGCCAATCTGATAAATATTAAGCTAAGAATGAATAAAATAAGCTGCGATACCTCCAACCATTCACTCTCAAGATACGTTAACACTCCTTTCTTGAAGAGGCAGGATATGGAATCTGATCCTTTGGAGACACTTAGTGTCTTTACACACTTGCACTACCTCACCTAATGCTACAGAAATCGTGTGAGACAGGTATTTCACAGGGGAGACAAGTGAGGTTCAAATGACTTGCCCAGGGAAGCACAGACAGAAAGCAAAAGCAAAAATTTCCAGAAGCCTCAGTTCACTCAACCACTGCACGTCTGCCACTGGCAGAAGGGGTGTGCATTTGAAATAAACCCAACGCCACCTCCAATTCTGCAAATCACACAGAACGCGTCAGCCTTGGGTCTGTGGGGTTGTCGCCACTGTGAGAAGCTGGACTTCCGCGTGTCCTGACTTTGTGAGGCGGGGCGGTAGTGGGGACCAAGCTAGAATCCTGATGTGTGACTGTCGTCTCCAGCCAGGGTTCTGCATTTCAAATTCCTGGAGGATCAGAGGGGAGTTTGCGAGGCGTTCGGCCAAGACAGAAAACTGACCTTTCGGGCGCGTCTGCGGTGACCGAACGCAGTTAGTCCCCAGAGGTCACAACCCTCTTACCAAGCATAATTAGCAAGAAGAATTCCTGCTGGTATAGGGATTTGTGGGGAAAGTGTTAGGATATAAAACCTTAAATTATGTCCAAAGTTGGAAATAATTTTTAAAATCTTTAACTAAGTTTAAAAAAATAAGCAATACAGTTTTCTAGAATTAATTTTTGTCATTAAATATAGGAACTCTTAGGCACCAGGAAGTAAAAGTTGCTAGACTGAAGGACGCCTGGTTCTAACTGGGTTTCCAGAGCAGTAAGAGGATTTGTTTCCTGACCATCTACATTGGTTGATGATACAGAAACTGAGGGTTCACGGTCAGCCTGCACATGCTCCTACTACTTGGTGAGTAATAAATACAAGCTACCCAAAGCGAGGTGGGTGATACAGAGAAGTCAAGAGTTCTGCCTGCCAGCGTTCACCGTCTCACTCTATAATGAACGCATGCTCGCTGTTAAAAGGCAGGCTGTGCTTCCCAATGAAATATCTGTAACAGGTAGAGAAACTCAAACTATTTCATAGGCTGTCTCTTAACGTACGAAGTACCCTCGAATTCCAAGCTTAACTTCACGATCTCTATAAAACTTCACTAAAGCAAGGAACATTTATAGAATTGTGGACATTTATGCACCTAAATCCTTACTTGTGTATAAGCTTTGCTATTACTAATGGATCAAAGATGAAAGTTTCCCGAAAGAATCACGCTCGTGCCTATGAGCACAACTGTCTTTCCCTGAGTTATGGTCTGGACCCCGTTTTCCAACTGAACCCGAGATCGGGCTGCTGCAGGGCTTCACTCACAATGGCAGCAATGGCCACTGCCCAGCTCGACCTGTCACCAGCCCCAAGCTCAGACGCCGCAGCACCCACCTGCTGGACCACACTCTTGGCCAGATTCAAGGAAAGGGTAAGAAGGCAAACCACACATCGTAACAAGACATCTGTACATACTTGGGACAGGAGAGAACTAGTTCAAATCTTAGGAGCTAGTCCTTTGGCCCCAGGTTGACTGGGCTCGGGGCTGGTTTTGCCAGATCTGAACAGACCCAGGAGACGTCGGAAGTCAGGGGACCGGCTGCTGCACCCTCTGTCCCCATCCTTCCCTGGATCACACCTTCCCAGCATCCGTAGTGGGCCTCCTGAGCACCAGAACTACCCTTCCTGTAACTCTCAGGCCGCACCAATGCACTTTGAGTAAAAACACACTTATTGTCAAAAGTGCTCGGAGGTCGCAGAGAACACTTCCACACACATGGTCTCATCTCCACAAAGCCTGGAGGCAGGCGTTTGCAGATGAGAGAACTGAAGCTCAGGGGCGTTAGAATGACGGGCCCGAGGCAGAGGGAGCTGCTTTTGAACCTGAGATCTCTGAGCGGTCTGGGTCGACCGCTCACTTGTCTGCACAGGGCAGGACCGCTGACTGCTGTCTTCACCTGGTGAGTCAGGGTCCTTGCCCCAGATGTGGAGCACAGTGCCTGCCTCCACCAAAGCTGAAGAGTCCTGGGGCGGTTGGAGCACAGTGGCCATCTGCCCTGACCACAAGCACCCATGGACTGCTGCAGTCGGATTCTTCGGAAGGGTCAGAATGCCAATCAGGTACCGACAAGTTCAACAGTATGTTAGAATTTCGGTTTGAGGTAAGAGCAGAGCAACCAGTCTAAATACAGCCACCAAAACACGGGCCGAAGGTTGCCGTGGTCTCGAGAGAAAGGCAGTGGCTCGCTTCCTTCCGTATACACCATGCCCTCCAACCACTTCTGTTTCTCGACACGACTAGTAACCAAGGAAGTTCTCTGGTACTTCTTCTCCTTCCAGATCTAGGCTACTCCTGTTTTCCTGGTGATCCTATAAACTCTTCCCTCACCATCCTCGATCGTAAAGATTGACTTGTTCTGTGAAATGTGGAGAGCTGTTGTGGAAACACGGGCTCTGGGTAGGAGGTGTGGGCCCTGCGTCCAGCCTCCCCTGCCCCTTCCTGGTCTGACTCTACACCTCCTGCCCCTGCCCTCACCTGGACTCTTTCCCCCACCCGCCCATCTGCCTATAGCCTCCCGTTTTTCCAAACAGGTAGACCTCACAAAATTATTGCATAACCTGTGATTTCGCTACTCTCCAGCAGTGAAGAACCAAGGTTGGCTGACATTCAGTATTGGACAGACTTCAGAGGGGTATGATTGTATGGTCTGTACTTCTGACATGTAGGCCTTGCAGGCGATAAAGCTTGAGAACCATGAAGGTTCTCAATCCTGACAAGCCCGTGGACTCCCAAATTCTCAAACACCACAGCCTCTTCCCTGATGAAACGCAGCAACATGTCATTCTGGAAGGGTTGTTGTGTCTGACCTAAAACAGGCAGCACAGGTGAGCCTGAGAGGCAGAGGCTGGGTTGCTGGACATACTGAACAGCCATGTCCTCGGCTCCTGTGCCTCTCAGCCTGCCTGGTTCAAATCCAGGCTCAGGAAAACTTTCATCTAGTCCACGTCACCTCCAGACACCGAGGAGTGTGGTGTCTCAGCTGTAACCTCGGTGGTCTCCAACCCCTGTCTCCCATTCGCCAAAGCCCAGTCCCACAGGTCTTATATGACTGTGGGGAATCTGGAAAGCAGAGCGACTATGAATCTCTCTTTGGAGGGACAGACAGAGCTAAAGCGGCACCAGACATGTATTCAGCTGTGGGGAAGAGAGGGCAGGACTTTCCTAACCAGAAAAACCTGGTCTCTCAACTCAGACCAGCTTTCCAAGGATTCTGTCCCTCAGGTGGCCACTGGCCACGTGAGGCTGCTAGGCACTTGAGACGGAGCTGGTCCGAATGGAATGTGATGTACGTGTAAAAAGCACACCAGATTTTGAAGACTTTGTATGAATAAAAGGATATAAAATATCTCATTTTTTAAATGCTGAGCACATGTTGAACTGATAGTATTTTGAGTATATTGGGTTAAATGAAACCTATTACTAAAATTATTGTCACCTGTCTCTTTTCTACTTTTTAATGTGGCTCCTAGAATATTTAAAATTATATGTGTGGCTTGTGTTTGTGGCTCATATTCTGTTTCTGTTGGACAAAGTGCAACAGCTTCCAGGGAAAGGGTGAACATGCTCAAGGTTTGGTTTGAGGCACCCTTTACAAAATGAGGCTCCTCATACACACCCCACCGTCAGAGCTGCACAATGGAAGGACCGGCAAACCAGGAGCACTGACCTCTTGGGCCCCCCACCTCACTGCAGGGCAGCAGCTGTGCATCGAGGTCCCTCTGCTCTGATGACTTTGAGTCCTTTATCTTTAACATGTCCAAATAATACAGAAAAAAACTTACAGGTTTTGAGATGGTGAATCCGCTGCTGGAATGCACAGGTATTTAACCCCCTGTGGAATGATAAAAAATAAAATAAGATAAAAAGATGATACTCTGTGGAGAAAAATATTTAAAGGAACTATTTACTCAGGTCAAAAAATAAAAAGTAAAAAGGAGAAGTTTTTCACTCATCTTCTATCGCCAAGGAACCGGAGGAAAACTCTTAGTTAAGTTCCTGGTCATTTTCTATGACCATGCACACAAATATATTCATGCTCTAGTTGGTAGGTTAGACAGGGTTTATCAAAGAAGCGAGATAATTGAGTCCTTCTCAGGAAGTGTCTACAAGTTTCAAAACTATCATCTCTGATGCTTGTTCAAATACTCTACTCTTTAAATCTATTTCATTTAAGATCCTGAATGGGGCCTCCCTGGTGGCGCAGTGGTTGAGAGTCCGCCTGCCGATGCAGGGGATACGGGTTCGTGCCCCAATCTGGGAGGATCCCATATGCCGCGGAGCGGCTGGGCCCGTGAGCCATGGCCGCTGGGCCTGCGCATCCGGAGCCTGTGCTCCGCAACGGGAGAGGCCACGACAGTGAGAGGCCCGCATACCGCAAAAAGAAAAAAAAAAAAAAAAAAAGATCCTGAATGGCCAAAAAGGAAGCACTGATAGTAAAAGCCTTATCATGATGACATGTTATATGACAGTCTTAGGAGGAGGAGAGTTACAGTTTCACTGATGCAATGGTAGGAGCTTCACACACTGGAAACAATTTGATTTATTTTGCTTGCTTTTCAGAAGAGTAAAAGTTTACATACCAAACTAATATGTTTTTAAAAGAATGACCCAATTTGAAAAAAAATGAACTTCACATTGTTCACTATAAAAATCTATAAAAATGTTTATGTAAATTCATACTGTAAAAAATCATGCCAAATTTGAGTTTTATTAAAAGCTTGGTTGCCTCTTCTTTGGAGGCATTTAAAGTATAATTCAGAAGATCTTCAATGTCAAGTAAAAATACAAAGTCTAGAAATCTCAGCAAACTTTGCGAAGGAATATGGCTTCATGAAGACTTAAATAAACCACTTTTAAACCTTTCTCTCTTGATAGCCTAATCTAACAGAATCTAGCCACCAGGTCATAGGTAATTAATGGGGGGAAACATTATCAGAAACTAGAAAAGTAACCAACCTAAGAGAGTCAAAGGAGGAGAAGTATGTGAAATCATGGTGCAGACAACCACAAGTCCCTTAGCAGTTGAAGGCATAAAATTGTTATTTCTAGAACTATTTGCAATTTTTTTGCAGTTGGTCATTAAAACTTTACACTCAACTCATATCATTAGGAATTTCTGTGCTGTATTTGCTAGTGCAGTCTTGTGAGGAACATGTGGTCCTTCTCCCCGTTGTGGGTCCCACCTTCCAACCCAGAAGCTATTGAAACTATGTTTCTTAACCTCCTTTGCTGTTAGGGTGCAGACTCGAGACCTGGTTGCATCATCTGACACACCTACTTGAGGCAGATTTGGAAACAGGACACGGGAAGGGTCAGATGGGTAAAGAGCACCTGCTCAACAGGTGCAGGTGGTGGCAGAGGCGGGAAGTGCTGGGCGGACGTGGCAGCGGGTCGCAGTGGGCAGTCGCAGGCTGTGCACTGGGTGTCGTTCCTCGAGCTGCAGCTGGCAGCCTGTCTCTCCAGCTCTTCGGAGGAAAGACATGGCCCCCGGCTATTAACAAGCCCCTTTCTGCTGAAGTGCCTCAGAGTGGAATCTGTTGTCTGCAACTAAGATCTGAGCGACACAATTCCCCTTCCTGTCCCCCACCGTTATGAGAGGTCAGAAAAATCATTTCTCCTGCTTATTTCACACACACACACACACACACACACACACGTATATGAATATATGTATATATATATTTTTCAGTTTTGAGTCAGTCATGACATCTTCCAACAAAGGCTCCTTTGGATCTCCAAGAAGATGGGTTTTACTGCTACTTGTCCGCAGAGGAACACTCCACGTGTGGCCAAACGTGCTAACACGCTACGGGTTAGCTGCTGGGAGAAGAACGTGAAGCAGCAGGCTGTCCCTCGCTCAAGCTTCGCTTCGTCACCTCACTGTCTCCTTCTGTCTCTGTCCCCGTCCCCCTGGACTCCGGGCATTGTGCTCTGCTGGAAACAGTGAAGCAGCTGCCTGAAGTTCTAAAGCACCTCCAAACCCAGAGAGGTTTGACAGCCCTGATTTGAAGGGAAAGAAAATGGAAAAGGAAACGATACTGTTAAAAAGAGTCATTTCGCGCCTCCCCTCGTGGAGGCCAACAGGCTCGCTGGTGTAGACACACACTGCTCATCTTGTAATCCGCCATTGAAATGACTCATTTACTTTTTTCCTTTTACTCTTAAGTGAGAGTTGGTTGGATCAGGCCCAGAAGCTTGTGAAATACTTCCCTCCCACACACTTCCCCCAACTTCCTTCAGGCCAACCCTTCCAGAGGGACGGGAAGGGCTCTCAGGGCTCCACTTTCCCTTCTCCTGCGACTGGCAGGTGGAGCAACTTGTCAGTCAGCGATGCTGAGGTGGGTCCCTCTAATGTGGGATGAAAGCGGCTGCCATACTTTCCGACTGACAGCCCCTTAATTCTGCAGAATCCAGAACTTGCCCAGCCCATACATCAGGAGGAGAGAAAAAAATGGAGAAAAGGAAGAGAAGGAGGGGAGGGTAAATGGCTCTTAGCTTATTGAGAGCGTCCACCATTGACGCCAGCATGGTGTTGGGGGAAGCGCCCTGCTTCTTCAGGGTTCTCTGGACGGGGTCTCGTTCCCCTCTGTGGTGCTTGATGTACGAAGGGAAAGAGGCCAGCACCACACAGCAGGAGCAAGCCCGGAGAAGGTGGCAAGGGGTGTCCCCACTCCGTGCCTGCCGAGGGTGAGGAATCACCTTTCGGCCATGTGGGTCCCCTCAGCCTCACTAGCTGGGATGGGCACGTGGCAATGACAGCTTCCCATCTGTGACGCGTTTAAGGAGGAACACAGGGGCTCCTGGCCACAAGTTTGGGGATCCCCTACTGCAAAGGAAGGATGCTGAAAATATAAAATATAAGATCATGTTCTCTCAAAGACAGAATAACAGCAATAATAACCTTCCCTGGAATGATGCCTGGCATACCACAGGCACTTACTAAATGTCTGTTGGATGATAAGGACAAGGTGAAAGTCAGTTAACATGAAGATCACATCGTAAGAATAGTACAAGGGAAGAAAAATATTGTGAAGTGCCTAGGCCTTATTCTGGTGACCACAAAAACAAGAGTCATGCCATGCTGGGGGCACGCGCGCACACACGCTCCAGCGGGATACAGCTAAGAAGCAGCTCACCGTGATCTACAATAAGAAGGGAACAAACTATGCAAATACAGTGAAGAAAGGAGTCAAAACTGTCGAAAAGGTTCAGTTGCTCACCACCCAAGAACGTCTACTTATCCTGGCTTAGTCATTAACAAAGCACAAAAAGTATCTTTCTTGGAGGCCACAGACTGCAGAACATAAGGTGCCTGAAAAAAGGCTTCAGATGCCTGCACATGTGTACGATTCAGTTAATTACTAATTCAGAAAGCAGCAAGAGTGCTGGCAGCGTGAAGGACCACAGCGCTAATGAGAAAGCTGGACAGACTTAAAATTACTAAAGGACTGGGCTCTGCAAATGTTTTCATATGATGTGGAATAGAATTTTTCATCTACTTGGACCTAAACAAAGGACCATTCTGCTGGAGTTCAGAGAGACATATGTTTAGCTAAGTTACGGAAAGTTTAGCAAAAAAAAATAAAGAACATCTTATTATAGGACAAAATTCTAGAGCAATCTGAAAAATTCACAAGTAATAGAAACAGCAGCAATGTTTTCCCTTACTAGAGCATTTGCTAGGTGGTATTTCCTCCTTCATATTACCGCTAATATTTTTTTTAAACCCTAAAATCAGTTATCTTCTTTGAAACAAAATTCTTACTAAATAAATAAAAATTCAGTATTTCCATGATACTTCAAAAAAGTGATTGTTGGAAAGCTAATTGACATTAAACTTTTACGGAGCTAATAAGTGTCGAGTTACAGACTCTCAACTTAGAGAGCTGGTCCAGGAGTGCCCCCTGAAGCACAAAAACAAGCTCAGTTAAGACGGCCATGGTTTCTACGAGGGGCAAAGAAAGAGCAGCCAAATGCTTTGGACTACGTGACATTTTGAATGGCCTCACATGTCCTGAGAATGGCACCAATACTGATGAAATGGGAACCAGAGGGAGGAAAAAGGCAAAAAACATATACACTAAATATTCACAATACCAAGTGACACATCGATTAGTGTGACATGATGTCACACTAATGTGACACAACGTAGGAAAAAATTAGGAAAATACAGGAAAGAAGTAAGAGTTAGGTGGGATTTGCCAAGGAGCGTTTTTTGGATGAAGTTTTTGTTTTTGTTAGGCTTTCAAAGAAGCGGTAGTCATCACTTGACTGAAAAGAAAGTTTAGAAAGTATTCCAGAGGCTCTTCTTGAACAAAAGGTTAAAGCTTTCTAAGTCCGTATTCTCAAAAGTTCTAATAATTTTCAGTTTTCTGTTTCAGCAAGCATAGTAACCACCAAGAGTCAGGTTTTTGCCTTTCTTTGGGTCTGAAACTAAAGATTACACTTAAAACGATACGTAGGCCAGTACTTGAGAAGCAGGGCCGAGGCTCTGATTTCAGGACTCGTGAAGGGATCACACTCTCGCTTGTTTCAAGGACAATTTCTAAAGTTCACTGTTCTTTTCTTTCTGAAACATCGTAAGTAAGAGTCTTCTGAAGAACCTAGCTGACGTTCTACTTTTCAAAGGCAAGGCCAAGCCCTTCAGAGCTGTCTTCTCTCTCCCAGGCAGCTAATGGAGACCAGTTACAGAAAATAACTCCTTTCTGCCTCTTTACAACCTAAGAGGAAACGTCAGTAGGAGAAGCAGGGGCTCACTAAGGGGCCAGAGTCGGGAAATCCAGGCAGAAACGACATAATCAGAAACCTTGGTTTCTCATTTATCCCATTCAGTGCCAGCAGCAACTTGGGTGTGCATGGGAGGACCCCTGAAGAGACTGCATTTTTCCTTTGACCAGCATGTTTGGGGGTTGTACCGCACGGCTTGAGAAAATACGCTGAAGACCCCACGAAGAGCTAGTTTCACCACCTTCCCAAAAAACTCTGAGTCCAGAAAAGAAACATAAAATTAAAGAGAATTAAGTGTGGTGACTTCCCTGGTGGCGCGGTGGTTAAGAATCCGCCTGCCAATGCAGGGGACATGGGTTCGAGCCCTGTTCTGGGAAGATCCCATATGCCGCAGAGCAACTAAGCCCGTGCGCCACAACTGCTGAGCCCCCGCACCCTAGAGCCTGTGCGCCACAACTACTGAGCTCATGTGCTGCAACTACTGAGCCCATGTGCTGCAACCACTGAAGCCCGTGCACCTAGAGCCTGTTCTCCGCAACAAGAGAAGCCACTGTAGTGAGAAGCCCGTGCACGGCAACAAAGAGTAGCCCCTGCTCACCACAACTAGAGAAAGCCTGTGCAAAGCAATGAAGACCCAACGCAGCCAAAAATAATAAATAAATAAATAAATAGGACTGGAAATACAGTGTTGAAAAAAGAAGAAGTAAATTTGAACTGTCTCACACCTGATCAGAAGCAGGACCACAGCTTATATACTAATTTTTAAAAAGTCTCTCTCACTTGAGACAATCACTCTCTCCACTTTTTTGGTGTGGTAAAATATACGTAACATAGAATTAACCATTTTAAGTATACAGCTCACAGGCATTAAATGTATTCACATTCACATCCCTGCCACCCATCTTCAGAACCTTTTCATCTTCCCAAATGGAAACTCGGTCCCCATTAAACAATAGTTCCCACACCTCCCAGCCCCTGGGAGCTTTCTACTTTCTGTCTCTATGAATTTGACAACTTCTGCACTTTTATATAAACCTAAAGGTAGGTAAACTCTGCAAAAATTAGTCTGGCCACACTCTTAAAGGTCACATACCCAACAGATGGCAACTGCTGACTTGAAATTGCTTTTGGACAAACATACCAGGTTTGACAGCCTCACTGTCTGTTTCCAGGGCCCCTCCTGGCAGAGTCTCAGGGCAGAGATGCCCAAATCGTTCATGTACGTGGAAGCCAAGCCCAGTTCCTGGCACATACATTTTGATTAGTATTTTTCCTCGATTTAAGAATTTTCACCCAGTCAATAACATTTTAAAGGGGAAAAGTACAGTACAAAATTATATCCATAAAGAGATTACATCTGGAAAACCCGATGTACGTCTGTGGACTAAGAACTGGAAATCAGCATAAAACACCAAAACACCAAACAGGGTAGGTCCAGAGGGTGAGGTTCCCGCCATCTCTCTTTTTGGTTGTTTATACCGCAGCAAAAATCTCAAAGAAACTACTGTAGAAAATCACCCCAGAAGTTAAATGTGGCCCTTTAGTTGTGCCATATAATACACGTTTTAAATCCAGGTTCTAAACCGAAGATGCATTTTTCTTAACGTCCCCATTTGCCACTGATTCTTCCTGCATCAGCTAAATTTAGGAAACACCACCACAAATAACAACTTCCAAGAACTCTGTGGTGTTTGGTGGGGAGGGGAGGGGTGGGAAGGTCAGAGTGGAGAGACAAGATTTAGCCCTCAGTTTGATTTTGTGAGAAAAAATGCAAATGAGAACCCTCCAGCACCTGCTGGCTTCTTTCAGGTTAGTCAAAAAACGACATACATTTGACTCGTCAGGTCAACAGGTGGAGAACCCAAAGGCTTATTTTTGCTCTAACTCCTTTTGCTAACACGGGCACAGTCCGCTGGAGTCCCTCAGGCTGCGAGGGCGGGCGATGGGGAGGTCACGCCAGCCTAACCACCCAACCCTCTTCTGCGATCTGGGTTCTCTCTGAGGACCTGCTGGTGCGCGCGACATGACTCGTGAAAACAGGGCAGTTTCGGCAAAATCTCTCCAAATCGAGCAATTCTACGGTGTAACCTAATGGGCGTTAATGCTACACGACCATGTTGAAAGTAACCGTGAATGAAACACTCCTCAGGAGTGACCAGCAGTGGACCAAGTTTGCCTGTAAAAGACACAAAGGTGGATTTTTATCTGATCATGTGTCTCGGCTGGTGAAACACCCCGTCTGCAAAGTAAAACGACCCCCTCCCAAGCTCTGTGGCTCTGTTACGACCCCCCTTCCTCCAGCTCACCAAGCCCACCAAGCCCGGGCACCTGCTGCCTGAGTCCCCCAGGTGTCCTGCACTTTCCTGCCCACGCCTCCCCAGGCTCTCTCCCTCAGGAGTCCTGAGGGGCACTTCCTCAGAAAGCATCCCCGTCCCAGGCTGACTCCAGCGATTTCTCTAACTGCCCCCCAGCACCCAACGGGCCGCACAGGGTGCCGGGGCCCCAGCACAAAGGACAGTAATTGATTGGAGGGTCAGTCTCTCCCTTAGACCCCAAGGGTGCCGGGGCCCCAGGAGAGAGGACGATAATTGATTTGACGGTATCTCCCTTAGACCCCAGTTTCCTTCAGTGCCTGGGTCCCATTTCATTCATCTTTCTTGCAGCACCCTAGCACCTCTGTCTCCAGAGATCATCAATACATGGTCACTAAGTGAAGGAAGGGAGATCCACCTTTAGAATGTTAAATTCCAATGTGCCCTGAGAGTCCCGTGTCCAGGGGGGCCAGAGGTCCCTAGAGTTGTCAGGAAGCACCGCCCAGGGCAGGCAGGCAGGCCGGCCAAGCCGTCTTCAAGGGCAAAGTCTCCATCTGCAGGGTCCTATGAGCTCTAAATCTCAGCAGGATGCTGTGGCCGGTCTCACTAACAATGAAAAACTATTACTAAGGTGGAGGCTGGCCAGATGCTCAGAAATTTCCAGGAGCGCATTAAACTGGGGACTCAGTGGCCCCAAGTTTCAGACCCAAACCAGGCCCCTGGAAGCCGCTGGCTCAGTCCCTGAGGTGCACCCCAGCTACGTTCCCTGCCACCTGGTCACCAAGACCAGAGGTGACAAACAGGCCCGTGTGTGTCCGGACTCAGCCCGCCTGTTCATCTGCGTGTGGCCTGCAGCTTCTCTCAGGACACGGTGGGAGGGGGCGGCGGAGTGCTGCTCGGAAACCTCAGGGTCCTAGAAACAAACGTATTCATCATCTGGCCCTTGACAGAAGGTGTGCTGAGCCCCCATCGGACAGTGACGCTTCCTATGGAGCTCATTCGGTAAATCACACATCGCATTTCTCTTCCACACATGGGATGTGAGGAGACAGCCTTGGGATTGCCTGATCCTAAACCATCACTTGTGCTTGGCTCTCTTCCTCACTCTGAAGAGAGGCACAGAGGAATTTCTCTCCAACACAGGACTTTTTTTTTTTTTTTTTTTTTTTGGCAGTACGCGGGCCTCTCACTGCTGTGGTCTCTCCCATTGCGGAGCACAGGCTCCGGACGCGCAGGCTCAGCGGCCATGGCTCACCGGCCCAGCCGCTCCGCGGCATGTGGGATCCTCCCGGACCGGGGCACGAACCCGCGTCCCCTGCATCGGCGCCACCAGGGAAGCCCCCCAACACAGGACTTTTTAAAAAAAGGAGATTTGATTCCACCTGTGAAGCACTGAGCGGTGGGAGGTGCTAACAAAGAAACAAGGCGCGTGTTGTCACCAGCACAGACCAGGCTGCAGAGGTGTCGCCCAGGGGTTTGGAGGCGCCCAGCCCCTCCTCCACAAGGAGCTCAGCATTTGCAATGTTGTCTGCGGTCCCTCTTGCAGGTCGCCAAGCAAATGAGTCCAGACTCCCTCCCTCCCAATGGGACGAGACCTCCCTGCAGGCGAGTGGCCAATGCTGCAGATTCCACTGGGGCGCAGTCCTCCGCAATTGAGGAGCTTTCTCTCAGCGGCATTCAAGGTCCCTCGAGCCTAACATCACGTCCTCCAAGTGGGGTCAGACCCCAGAAATGGTGTGTTTCGAGAATGAAGCAAACACTGACCCAGAGCAGGGCACTGCCCTGCGAGACAGCCAGTCCCGCGTGGGGGGGGGTCAGGGTAAGGACACGCAGAGGTGAGATGCGGTAAAGGCCAGCGCGTGAGTCCGTGACTCCCGCTTCTCCTGGGTGTGAGGAAGGGCGCGCCCTCCAAGGCAGGTACATGCAGACGGTCAGATTGCACTGGATCTCCCTGCCGCACGGGTCGCTGACATACCACAGTGTGGGGGTCCAACCTCCGACACTACAGGGGAGGGGCACCTTCCCTGCTCTACTCGAAGAGTGACTCTGCTGTGCTCAGTGTCCCAGGTCTTCCTTGAAGGGCAACACTTCACCAAGCCCTCCCTCCCAGAGGGCTGCCGCTGAAAGCAAGCTGACGGGCTATTTTTATTTTGACAGCTGCATCCTCTCGCAGTGGGCACAGAGGGGAGAACTGTGTGGGGAGGCCAGAGGTCCCTCATGGGGGTGGGCAGGACGTCAAGACAACTGGTTGAAACCACTGGTCTTGACGCCACTGCAAGTGCAGGGGTGGCGGCAGGAGAGGGTTCCAGCGGAAAAGTGGGGAAGCGTCAGGTTACAGGAACACGGGAGGGGGCGTGGGAGAAGCAAACACTTGGGAAGGTAGTTCTTTGCCGTGAGTCAGGGTGTTCTACAAGGCCGTTTGAATTCAGTCCCTTTGGGTTGATCTGGGGATCTGGGAGTGTCTTCCACTTGGATTCCGTGGGGCTGGTCTGGTTACACAGGTAAGTTCAGGTTGGACCAGCTCCACCGTCGCTAGGCCCTGATGACTCTGAAGGCCGGTACAGTTGGCAATGACCTCTGAACTACTCTGGTTAGGAACAGTTTCCAGGACTGGAAGGCTCAAGCCGAAGTCCAGGCTCCACTCTGTCATCTGAGATACCTCAGGTGATCACACAAGTCAGGGCAGCGTCCCTCTGCAGCCACTGGGACAATGCAGGGTGGCCTCTCCTTTCTCTGGCTCTGGCTCTGGCAGTAGTTCTACGGGTGATCTTCCTTTAGTTGGGACAAAGTCTGGGAAGCAACCAAGCCTGTCCACAGCTGGCCCTCAAGAAGAGGAGGATCCCACTCAGAATCCAGATGCACCCGTGTCCTCTCCGTCAGCCAGCCTCCACCCTCAACGCGGATTCAGTGATTTTCCCTTAGAAGAGAGCAGGGCCGCCTGCAGACGCCCAGCTCAGTCACGGACGCTGGAACCACAACTGTGCTCCTCGTGGTGACAACTGAGAGGAGAGAAACAATTTCTCACTCCAGGCCCGGGGCCTCCGCCAGTCCTGCCCCGGCACACACGCAAATGTCCCGCGACATCCCAGGAGTCAGAGCACAGAGAGGGGAAGGCAGGACCTCGGCTGCAGCGAGGCGACGGCACCAGCTGGTACTGTTGCTTCACACCCAGCTTCTGGAGTCAGGTTGGGCCACCTCCCTTGCAGGTGTGGCAGGCACAGGGCCCACTGGCAGTGCCCACCCGGTAAGGAATTATAGGAGCACCTGAAAATGGCAAAGCTGCTTAGGGTTTTATAAGGTGCCCACAAGGATTCTACTTTGTCTTATAAGACGATTACTATGCCACCTTTCTTCTGGTTCACGCTTGCTGGAGACCCATCTCCCGTCCTCTGGTTTCTGACCTTGCGGTGCCACGCTGTGGAGGTGACCCCTCTACGTCCCGGTGTCCCAGTTCCGCCCTCACGATGTCTGCCCAGGATTTCCATAAAAGCTTCCCAGCAGTTTCTTTGGTATCTGTCTCCCTCACTCCATCCCACCCCCTAGGCAACATCTTGGAAAAGAAATGTGAATGAGTCACCTGACTTTGTTCATAAACCTTTGCTGAGTCTCTGCTTCACACAAGACGAAGCTCAGACTCCTCGGCTTGACGAATAAGACCTTTCCTCATCTTCCCCGCGCCTCCTCCTCCAGCCTGGCTCTGGCGTTCCTGCCCTGCTGAGCCCTGTGCTCTGCACACCTGGTGCCCTGCACACACGCCCTCACCCAGAATCCTTCCCCCGTTCCAACTGCCCCTCCTCACCACCGCTACCCAGCAGACCCTCCTATCCTGGAGGGTCACTCCACACTGCCAGCTCTGTGGCGAGGCCTGGCTGACCCAGCGGGGATGGTGCCCCAGGCCCCTCAGCTCTGTCGTGCACTCGCAGCTCGTGCCTGTCTCTTCTTAGTGCTGGGCCACAGGTACTTCTCTTTGCATTTTATCCCCAATCCCTGCTACAAGGTAGGTGCTCAATTAACACTTGCTGAATCTGAAGGAATAACTCCCAATTTAGCCAAAAGGAGAACTGAAGATGGCACCACCCTCACCCCACCACGCTGACCACCCTCTCACTCTGTAACCAGACGACATCCACACGTGTCCTTATTTCCCCCTTCCTGACCAGCCCGGAAGGGCTGGTCCTACTTGAGACACACCTCCCCACTGAAGCGGACACACCAGTCCTGCAAGGCTGCCTCAACGCTCCTCTTCACAAAGTCTTCCCCAACCCCCAGGCCATGGGCATAAGGACGTTGTATAAACAGACCAACTACCATCCAGCACTTACGGGCAATCCTGCTGCAGTGTGTCAGTGCACACTGCCATTCCAGCCGGAGCAGAGGGGAGAGACCACGTGTCACACGCTTCTCCTGAGACCTTGGTTTGGAAAGCCTGGCAGATCCTGCCACTAGCATATTCCCCGTTGAGGACTCTGGGAAGGGTCTGAGCTAGGAGAGCCCCCTCCAGAAGCAGCGCTTGGCGCCCATGCTCAGGACGTGATCGCACAGGGGCGTCTGCAGAAGAGAGAGGAGACGGAAGCTCAGCAGGAGATGCTCAAGAAACTGGGACTTGACTGAGAGGAAAAGTCTAGGAAGAAGAGTGTTTTGCAAAAGTCTTCAGTTACGTGGTGGAGGCTGGTCAGTAAGTGTGAGAACTAGAGAGAGTGCCCACAGCTGAAGTGCCAGGAGCTCCAGGGAGCCGGGCAAAGGGAAGTTAACACACCTCTTTCACTTAGAGACAAGAAGCCCTGCTTTCCCGCCTGGAACCAACGCAGGCCTCGGCAATTTCAGCCCCTCTGGCTCATCTGCGCTGGAATTCTGGCTTCAGAATTCCACTTGTCACAGAAGGCCAGCAGCCAGGGGAGCTGCGTTCTTCGCGCTTGACGGCCCACACACGGGGAACTCAGACACAGCTGGATTTGAGAAAGAGCGATTACTAGACAGTTTTCGATATCTACCATAATCATTTCTATTTGAGTCATTTCTATTTAAGTCTGGGGTTGGCTTCAAAGAAATTTACCTCAACACATGAAAGCTGCAAACTTTTGGCACAGGAGGTGCCACCGATACTCAAACACTTTACCGGAGAGATGGAAACAACCGTCAACCTGAGAACGATCCCAGGTCGAACAATGATTTACTTTCAAAGGCCCTGGACCTCATCAGCAATTATGATAGTGTGGTGGTTTCTGTAATGCCAGTAAAGTAACAGAACTCATCCACACCGACCAATCCGACCAGGAAACCCTGCCCAGTGCTTCAAGGTGTATCACTAGGGGATCTGTGATTCCTAAAAAGGACATAAACTCATTTAACTGAAACATTCAAGTAGAAGTACAACATAACTGATATTGAAAATAAAATGTGTATAGTTGAAAGGTGTGTCATGGGCTTTCTTCTCCCTTTGAAGATTAAGGTGACTACAAGAGATGCTTTGTATCCACGACCGAGGAGGAGGACAAGCATGCAGTGTGTCTGAGGTCACACATTCACACGTGAACCCATGGGAAACATTGTTACCAAACACAGAACCCATTCCAGCCAAGCCTGCACATCCAAATGCAATCTACCTGTCACTACTCCAGACACCAGGTGTGGCCACCTGCTTACCTTCCTTCCCTACCTCTCTTCCTTCAAAATGATACTATGAAGATACTCCCATTGTAGAAAATAAATAGAGAAAAAAGTGAAACTCATCCTTTCCACCCTCTTCTCCTATCCTACTGCTCTTTACCATTCCTAGGAGTCTGATGTGGTCCTTTCAAACTCTTATCTGTACATTTACACACTTATTTATGTACATACAGGAATACATGATTGATATGCAATTTTATACAAATGGGATCATATTGTGTATATTATTCTACAACTTGCTTCTTTTGCTCAGCAATTAACCTTTTCCTGTGCACACATGTAAGCCTTCCTCTTCTTTGTGAACTGCTGCAGAGTGTTTCTTTTACATGGATGTATCACAGCTGACAGGTACCCTTCTGCTGAATATGTGGGTTGGCTCCAATTTTTTGCATTACAAACAGAGCTGCAGTGAACCTCCCTGCCTATACCTGTGTGTACAGGACAAGGCATGTGGCTTTCAGCAATTCTCTTCCTCGTGCCAGGGCAAATGTGGCCAATAGCCCCTGTGACTTCAAGGTCATGGACAGGAGGGGCCTCAGAGTCCTAAGAGCTGAGCTGACACGGTCACCAGGTAGGCAGAAAGGCAGAGCTGGGTCTGCCTACGAAGCCTCCAGAGGAGGACAAGGTAACCAAGGTCTCCCTAATGCATCAGAACACGGCCCCAGTGCCCGGAAAGTCCTCCTAGCCTTTCATGATCCGGCCACAAGCCCCCGAGATCCGAGAGGATGTCTCAGCCAGCCCTCCCGACCTCGGGCTGCCTTGGCTGTGGCCAGTCTTCTTTTAATTGGTCGTCCACCGTCCGTGTCTTAGACTGTGCTTTCCTTGTAGGACCAGGCTTCCAACGCAGACCAAAGGTAGATGAAGCACCGCTGAGAGGTCAGCCAGAGAGTCACAGAAGAGTCACGTGGTTGCAGGAACTTAGCAAGAGGGAATTCTGAACTGGAGGCCACTCCAGCTGTGTATGGCAGAACATCTGCACCTGCCCAGGCGTCCTGACAGTGGGGGGAGGGCAGTGAGGCTGCACTGCGTTAACAGACCTCTGGCCTCACAGATCACTGGTGGTCAATATACCATTCTTGACACTGCTCTTCTTTCACACCCTGAAGTCAGCCACAAATGACCGAAGACATGGCTTCTCACTTGGGAGGGGAGCTTAAATGCACTCGGCTCTGAGTTTGTCAGCAAGCATCTGCAGAACCAGATCCAGGCTGAGTGCTGGGGAGACCAGGAAGTCCAACACGGCAGAAACCCACTGTCCGCAGTGGCCTGAGACCAGCTGAGGAGCTAGACCATCAGACGGAGGTCAGACAGCCATTTGATGGCCTGCAGGGTCTGTCACAGAGCATGCACAATTCAGGGCCCAACAAAGAGTGCAAACTATAAGTAGTATAGGAAAAGGGGAAGAATTCCTGAGGTTGGAGGTCACTGGGAGTATCCTTCTCAAAAAAGGAGCTGGGCCAAGGTCTGAGGGAGGGTAGGACTTGGGTGGGCAAGAGAAGGGTAGAAGAAAGAAGCGGACACAGAAGCACAGCTTCTTAAACTTCAAATGCCATTTCACACTTTGGACTGGGCTTGTTTTACATTTAGGAAGCCAGCAAAAATTTTGAGGGTGAGAAACGGGGTGGGTCGCCAGACAGAAATGCAGCAGGGGAACGAGGTCCCTACAGGAGCCACTCAGGCTCTCAGCACCACTGTCCAAGCAGACTGGGCATCTCTTGGAGATACACACCTATATGTACAGACACATAAATAACAGTAAGTATCAGAACCAGGAGAAGTGGTCAACTACAAACAAAACTAACAAAATTAACTTCTGAGTCTGGATACCTCAAGAAAATGTCTTTTGTGTTAAAGGAAATATAAAACAGAATCACCAGGAATAAATGCTGGCCTACGAAAACATCCTATTCTTGAAAACAAAAACAAAAACAAACGCTTAAATGGTTCAAAATACGAAAGTCACAACTTAAAATGGGAAGAATATCCAAGCCGAACTCAAGCTCAAAAAAATCTATCTGGCATGCATGCAATGCCCTGATTTGAATATATGTATATAAACTATTTTTTTCTATTTAATCCTAAAATATAAATCATTTAAAAATTAAATTGTTTCTGTTATTAGCCCAGTGAAGGAATGAGAATACTTTTTAAAGCATTTTTATTAATAGTGAAAAATAGTTGTTTCCTGCAGGTGCTCTGGTTAAATACCCAACATGAAAAATGAAACAAACTCTGAAATTTTTACATTAGAAAGATAGACTTCTGGTTCTTTTTTCAGAGGAAGGGAGAAACCTTTCATTGCTCAATATTACTTCCTCAGCACCTACAACAACACGGGGTTTCTGATTTGAAAAAGCACTGTCTTTGTGACAGGACTTTTCACCATCCCTCAAATCTGGAGCAACCAGTAGGCGCTGAAAACACGGCTCACAAATAAGGAAACACTTTCAGCAAATGCAGGCCACTGCCCCACCCAGTCCTCAATGTGGAATCGGAGGAAGGGATTTTTCTCCCTTAGATGTTATAATTACAGATTTTGGCTTAATTCCTACTTGAAATTCATCTACATGGCAATGATTTCTCCCCTGGCTCTGCCATCTGCTAGCAGGTGACGTGAGCAGGCCGCCAGGTCTGGTTATGCTACAAAGGAACCAGGACACTGCTATCCTCCAGGCTGGGTCCCCAGGGTCCATGGGGGATGAGAAGGACCGATGTGATTCCGTGGAGTCAGGGCCCCACCAGAAGGCATATCCTGGTACTCTACTAGCCAGAACGGTACCAACCAGATTTTCTAAATCCCCAGTTGTCTCCAAAGGCCCAGCCAAAAGCCCAGCACCGCAAATGCCTCCAGACTGATGTGGTAAAGGAGGAACCTTGCTCTCTGAGTGTTTCCTGCCTTGAGCCTGATGGTCATTATTAGTAATATGTATAAAAGAGTTACCGTGTGTATTTTGTTTATTCACTGAGGGCTTCACCATGGCAGACACTGGCATTCACTTTATCTCTAGCACCTGTCCTAGGGCCCTGCATGCAGCAGGAGCTCAAGAGTAAACCATCCACCGCCTGCCTTCAAATGGAAGAATTGTCTGGACAGGGGACTCGACAGTGTGAGGAAGGCATTCACAGAAAATAAAACAAAACAAAAATACTGCTAATTAAAAGTAAAGAAGAGCAAAACTCTGTGCTGGTGATGGTTTGGGGAAAGAGGTATTTTGATACGCTGCCAGTGCGGGTACAAATGGTACAACCTTTCCAAAGCTGATGTGTCAATATCTACTAATACTGCTAAGCAAAGTCAGAAGCGTCAGTCATGCTAGAAGAGGACCAAGGCAGTGAAGCATTCTGGGAAAATCTCTGGCCTGGGAGAGAAGATCCAGGTTTCCATCAAGCCATCTAAAACAGCTGTGGGATTGTGAGAGTCCCTTCATGTCTCTGAACTTCAGCTTCCTGTCCACATAGTGATGGAGTCAGGTAGGTGACCTCTAGGACCCTGTGCAGCTGGGATTTCTACAGCAAACAAAGAGCAGCAGCATAAAAATGGAGCCAGAGCTCCTCAAAATCTCAGACACTAGTTTAGAGCTGACTCAGGGAGCATGAGGCTCCTAAGTTTCTGCCAACTCTCTAAGACTCTTTATTCTGGAAGATCTAACCCTCAGATACTCTTCTGAAGAGACAGCAATTGGAGCCTTGGACCTCTTTCCCTCCACTGACCACCTCGCCACAGCCTTCAGAGGATAAGCAAACCTGATCTCATCCACCAGAGAAGCACCTACGGTGTTGTGCAGGGCAGCAAGGCTCACAGAACTCCCGCATGGATGTGGCAGGACTGAAACCTTTCTATTTTAGATAGTAACTACCTCCCCACTTCCAGCCCAGCCCAGCCCAGCCCAGCCTAGGGCTGCCCAGAGAAAGTTAGGGCCTGTTCTATAAACATGCATGGCTTTGAAGATCTCCGAAAGGTCGCGAGGTGCCAGCTCCCTCCTCTCCTATCCCTTATCCCTCCACCCCTTATCAGGGCCCTGAACCCATCTGCCCCCTCACCTCATCCCTGCCCTACTTCCATCCAAGGATCAGGGCCAGCAAAACATGGAGCTGCTGAAACATAAAATCTATCCATTAATTCCGTACTGACTCCAAACAAGTAATTTCCCTGACTCATCTCAGGCTGGGTGAAATTATGGCTTCTGGAACTGAGTTTGAAATTTAAGAGAGACAACTGCCTTTATGCATCAGGCAGAGGGCTAAACAAAGGTCTGGAACTTCTGGGACCCTGGCGAACTTCCTCGATCCCAATCACTTAAGGCAAGCACGCCCGATCAAATAACTTTTGATGCCTCAGTTTTCCCCACTTGTGCAATCAGAGAATCTATTGTTTTAATTTTTAAACTAAGAATATATTCATGAATTACTTGTGAAGTTAAAAATGAATAAAGTAAGAGGGGCAACGTTAAAGTATGTCATGCTATAAAACGAAGGTCTAACCCTTAATAAAATGAAATCACAGGAAAGTACTTACTATCAAGAGAGGTAATAAAAGCACCCAAAGGCTGAAACAGGATGTTGCCAAATAAAAGCAGTCCCGTGGGGAAAAGGCAGCAGATCTGGTACCTGGAGGCTCGGACCTCTTTCCCTCCACTGACCACATCACCCCAGGGCTCAGAGGATAAGCAAACTTGATCTCATCCATCACAGCAGCACCTCCAGTGTCGGGCAGGGCAGCAAGGCTCACAGAACTCCCACGTGGAGGAAGTTCTGTGAGCCTGAAGACCTGGTATCTGCACGGAAGCCGCAGCGTGGACGGATTTCGGGGCCGTGTTCCTACCTGACAACGTGTTGTGCTGAACAGGGCAAAAGGGTGCGAGGCAGCCTAGAGGGAGAGGGTGGGGAGGACATCTATGCAATTTATTAAAATAGAGGAAACCTCAAGCCTCATCTTGTGATTTAAGAGGAAGTAAATCATGGCCAGTTTACATTTAACTTATCATCTAGGCCATAGCTTGGCTATATGTTTAATATAAACAATTGTTGATATATGAAAAATGGAGTAGCTATTTTCAAGGGCAACGTTAGGCTCCAGAAACATGATGTGTTGTTGTTGTTGTTTCCAATAAAATCATGCTGCAGCACAAATTACAGCACCTTAACAAAACCCATGAGCTAAAACAACAAAGGGACGTGCAAGCTCAAAAATCTGGAGAAAGGAACAGAGGTTTGTTCACATCCCACCGTCCTCTGTATGGTGATGTCACTAGAATCACTTATTACTCTATATCCTCATTTATCTGAAACTGACTGAAATCTGGCAGTTCTAATGGCCAAGTAAAAGAGATAAATTTGAAATAAAAATATAATACCTACTGTTGTATAATATCAATTTAAGTGTAAACTGATTGAACTAGGATTATTTCTTTCAGAACAAGCCACACCTCCCTCTCCAATACCCAACCCTAAAATAGAAAAACATACACATCACAACCACATTCGTATTATTTTCTAAAAAGAGGTAGTTTGGGCTCTGTCAAGGCTAATAAACAGAAATATATTTTGCTCCCAGCCAACAGCTCAAACCGTCCATTAGGGTAAAATTGAAGATGCTTTTGGAATTAGTGTAAAGGCAGACACACCCTGTTTACTTTAAAACCTAAAACACAACAACAGCTTCTGCACTGGCAGCCTGCAGAGAGAAGCCCCGGAAAATCTGCAGGGACAATTTATCCTCTATTGCCTTTTTTTCCTAGTAAATAATTGAGCTTAAATGGAAAAAATCAGGAAATGAGCAGCCTGAATTCTTCTGGATTCTAAAACGGGAGATAATCTTGAAAGGAATTAAAATAGGTTTTAAATGTCCTTAAAATCCAAAGGGAAGGGCTTCCCTGGTGGCGCAGTGGTTGAGAGTCCGCCTGCCGATGCAGGGGACATGGGTTCGTGCCCCGGTCCGGGAAGATCCCACATGCCGCAGGGTGGCTGGGCCCGTGAGCCATGGCCATTGAGCCTCCACGTCTGGAGACTGTGCTCCGCAACGGGAGAGGCCACAACAGTGAGAGGCCCGCGTACCGCAAAAAAAAAAAAAAAAAAAAAAAAAAAGCCAATCTGATTAAAAAATGGGCAGAGGATCCAGACATTTTTCCAAAGAAGACATACGAATGCCAGCACGCACATGAAAAGGTGCTGAACATCACTAATCATCAGGGAAGTGCAAAGCAAAACCACAGTGAAACCCCCTCACACCTGTCAGAATGGCTCTCAAAAAAAAAAAAAAAGAAAAGAAAATCCAAAGGGAAATGCAGCATCAGCTTGTTCTTTGGCATTTAGCCAAGAAAGCCAAGCTAGCAACGTTAACAGGAGGACAATCAGAAAAAGAAGGCATCCTCCTGCCATGCCATGCCCCAGGCACAGGCACAGATACGGTCTGAGCACAAGATTAACACAGCCAGTGACAGAGGAGCGCACTGGTGCTGGAGAGAACATGGCTGCTTCGTCAGTGCCCCCTGGACCCAGGAGCACAGCGCAGACATGCGTGCAGCTCAGTTCTCTTACCTCCAATGTTGGCCTGGCGCTGTCGTGCACAGAGAGAATGTGTGTCACCTTGTTCTTGCTCAATTGCTCTGCATCTCTGGCATCTGTCATAGAAGAAAGAGGAGGACATGTTAATATTTTCTGCAAGTGAAGCACTCCTTAAGTTTAGCCGGCAAAAAAACACAAAATGACTTGCATATTTCTCTCTTAAAAATTCATAACTGACTAGACCAGAATAATCTAGACTTAGGGAATCTAGGATGATTGCTTTTAGGTATTCTGCAGATAACTAAGTTTATTTCTGATTGGCACATCTTTTGTTAAAAGTGGTCATATAAAACTTGAAATGTATTTAGATTAATAAACATAATCATGAGTGTTACTGTTTAAAGGAAGTCACTTCGTAGTTGACACTTGTTAAGTTGTAGACCCTTAGGTTAGTCTTTCACATAAAACATGTAATAAGAAAGATGTTTTAAATATTTTTAAACTACCTCTTAATGATTAGTAATCTAAGTTAAAATTAAATACAAAAAAGCAACTTACTATATAAGATATAGGAATCTGCCAGACTTATCAACCCTAATGTCAAACAGCAGGGAATGGCTCCAGATGCAGGTAAGACTGTGGTTTATAACATCTACATTCACTTTATGGCAAAACTAAAAATGGAACATTTTCTGGAAATTCCAAACAAAATAGTCCGTAAGTTATAAGTTGGTTATTAATTATCCGCATATGAAACTAAGGAGACACCAAAATTACATTCCCTTCCAGTGATCATACCTGGAGAAGAAAGTCGTAATAAATCCCCTCAAGTTGGAACTTCTGCTAATCTACAAAACAGAGCCCAGCAAGAATCAAGGAGGTCCGCTCCCCCTCTGCCCCTGTTCTGGCCTGGGGCAAGCCTTTTATTTTATTTTATTTTTTTATTTTTTATTTTTATTTATTTATTTATTTATTTATTTTTGGCTGTGTTGGGTCTTCGTTTCTGTGCGAGGGCTTTCTCCAGTTGCAGAGAGCGGAGGCCACTCTTCATCGCGGTGCGCGGGCCTCTCACTGTCACGGCCTCTCCCGTTGTGGAGCACAGGCTCCAGACGCGCAGGCTCAGTTGTTGTGGCTCACGGGCTTAGTTGCTCCGCGGCATGTGGGATCTTCCCGGACCAGGGCTCGAACCTGTGTCCCCTGCATTGGCAGGCAGATTCTTAACCACTGCGCCACCAGGGAAGCCCAAGCCTTTTATTTTAAAACGTCAGTTTTACTTTAAGACTCTCTTAACTGCCGCTACAACCCCAAGCAGCCTCCACGCCCATCACACAGGACCAGGCCCGGTAGACCCTCCACCAACTAACTACCCCAAGCCGGTACCTCAGTGAGTTTTGAATTCGGCGGGAACTGGAATTATTTAGGGTCCCACAGGCAGGCAGACCCCACATGTTCACCAAAGTGTGGTTTTCCAGTCCCCACCAGTAATGTGCATTTTAGACGAGCGGTGAAACAGGGTCAAGCTGGAGCTTTCGGCGCCCAGACAAGGCGGGGCAGCCGAGGAGGGAGAGGCCTTTGGGGTCTCCAGAGCAGCGCCAGGCACTCCAGGCCAGGCTCTTCCAGATTCTGACTCCACCCAGGACTTGAATTTTAAAGACTGTTTAAATATACGTGTTTTCCTTTTTTAAAAAACAGTGTTATTGAGATAATTCACATACCATAAAATTCACCCTTTTAAAGCATACAATTCAATGGGTTTTATTATATTCAGAATTGTTTAACCATCACCACAATCTAATTTTAGAGTATTTTCATCACCCCATAAATATACTTCTGTAACACAGATTAAGATAAACAACAACAAAAACGGTGGTTTGGGGATAAAATTGTTTTTGAATACAACCACCCTTGATACCACAGATGAGAAAACTGACTGTTGGTCCCCAAAGAAAACAGAAGTGACTCCTGGGGATGCTTGTGCCCCTTCTGCTCTGTGCTCCATTCTATTCTCTTGCAGCACCGTCCGCATGCATACGCCACCTTCGGATTACTCTTTCCCATAGCACAGGCTCTGTCCACCCATTTACGTGCATAAGTGCTCAGCCAACACTATTGGAATGATGACATTTATTCTTCAGGACTACAAGTTATTGGTGGATGGCTGTCTAGAGCCATGGGCACCGTGGTAATGAGTGTGAATGCAGCTGGAAGGTCTGCCGTGGGGTCATCAGCTTGCCCACGTGCACATGCACAAGCTCTTCCTGAGCACAAAATCTTAGGAGAACTTAGTCCTTTGCTGCTCAAACCGAGGTCTGGCAAGCAGCAGCCTGGTACCATCTGTAAGCGTGATGGAAACTGTTGGCAGAAGTATTGAATTTGGTTGGTATTTATTACAATCTTTGATTTGTAAAAATATTCACCCAGCAATTCTACTTCCAAGAATTTATCCTAAATTCTGTTGTTTTCAAAAACAAAGACATTCCCCTCTCCCCATGAAAGCGTTAATAATAATTCACTAAATGACCATAAAGATGTTCATGCATTCTAGCACCACTCGCCTACCTGCCACAAAGTTCTGTAGTTTTTCAGAACTACAGAGCTTACTAATTTAGGAACTCCAGGACTATTTTTAACATGTTCCAGCAGCAATTAGCAGCTGTCAGCTCACTGTGCTCAATTCTCTTTGAGGCCAGTTAGCTGCCCTCGGAGCCCAGGGGGAAAAGGAAATGAACATCATGCAGAGAAGTCATTGAGACTGTTTTAACAATCGATGTGAACCTAACTCACAGATTTAAGCAACAACCAGAAAACAGACAGGAGTGTGTTCTTGTTTGTCTGGGGAGGGAGGCGTGGTGAGGAGGGCCCTCTCCACCAGAACAGGAGACTTGTTTCTGCACGTGTCCTGGGCCCAGTCCCTGGATGACGCACAGTCCATCTCCAGCACGAGGGAGAACTGGCTCCCCATCACACACACTCAAATGCCTCACGACGTGGAGACCAGCCCCTCCCCTCCGCATGCACTTTGCTCCATGGGTTGCTACTCACCTTTGCATCTACAGAGCATTTTGAGACAAACGAGCTAAAAATAAAAGGTCAGTAGCAGACAGCATATCAACAAATATTCAACAAGCTGCAGAGACATGTGTAAGCAGAAAAGTCAACACAGGATAAGAATAATCTGCTAGGGATGAAACTGCCACTTGTTTTCCCCAGGTAATTAAAAAAATGGGTTTCTGAAAATTTATTAATAACTAGAAAATAAAAGTGATAAAGATGACAAACAAGTTACATGGCTGCTGAATGTGCCTTTTAGCCATCTTCTTTTGATAATAAAGCTCCAGCAAGCATGCAGAGTTAAAAAGAAGGTCAGAGGTCAAGGTGGAATCTGCAGGGCTCCACGCCACTCTGCCAGCCATTGGCCAAGGCGTCGGGGTACAAGGACCAGAGCACAGTGGTGGCCGTGTCCAGACCAGACTCTTAATGAACTGACATCTACACCTGGACCCCATCGTGCGTGAGAGCCTAAAGGTAATCTTTAAAAAAGCGAACTCACCACTAACGGGGGCGTCCAAGTGTCCGTCCACAGGTGATGGACAAACACCGTGTGGTTCATCCACACATTGGAACATTATTCAGCCTTAAACAGGAAGGAAATTCTGACGCAGGCTACAAAAGTGAATCAACTTTGTTATGCCCAGTGAAATAAAAGGACTAATAATAAAATAATAATAAAAGTCACAGAAGGACTAATATTGCATGACTCCACTCATACGAGGTCCCCAGAGCCATCAGATTCATAGACAGAAAGGAGGGGTGTGGTTTCCAGGGGCTGGGTTGGGCGATGGGGAGTTAGTGTCCAATGGAGACAGATTCAGTTGGGAAAATGAAAGAGTTCTGTGGACGGATGGTGCAGACGGCTGCACGATGGTGTGAATGTACTTAATGCCACTGATCTGCATGCTTAAAAAGAAGTTAAAATGGCATATTTAATGGTTTGCATATTTTACCACAATAATAAAAAAGGAGAACTCACCTTTGAAGTTGCCGATATACAGGCCAGGCAGGATCTAGGGGGAGACACAGACCAGACGCGAGTGTTACAGGCCCGCGGCTGACGGCATCTGGCACGAGGCGGGGCCCTCCCGGAGGTGGGAGTGCAGCCCAGGCCTGTGCCCACCACACCCGCCTCCCAGCACCCTCCCAGATGGACAGCATGGACAAGGCATCCTTGTCTCCGGGGCTCGCAGTGCTCGCTGGCTTTCTGACTCCAGCCCCAAGCCAAGCACCGCCAGCATCCCCTCCACCCGTCCTGCCTGCCCGCCCCCCCCCACCCCCCCCACCCCCCGCTTCCTCCTCTCCCACTTCTCTCTCAGCTCCAGCAGACCCGCCCTCTGCAGTCTGAGGCTTCGCACATGCTGTTCCGCAGCCAGGCAGCAGCTCTACCCCTGCTCTCCCTATCCTTCAGGCCCCAGCTCCGACTCATGCCCTGGGGAGGCCTGTCCTGAGCCCTGCGTCTGGGGTGACCCCTGCTTCAGCGCCCACTGTCTTCCCCTTGCAGTGATGCGGAGGTCTGTCCCCTCTGCTGGGCTGCACACCCAGCTCCCGGCCCAGGGCTTGGCCCGTGATTACCATTCAGTAAAGAGCTGCTAAATGAATGAAAAAACTGTCTAAACGTTCACGTTAATAAGAACACACATTTGCTGCAAAACATCTACTTCTAAGGCAGTGGTTCTCAAGCCCGACTATCCACCAGAATCAGCAGAATCTATTAAAACTTCAGATTTCTGGGATGCCCCCAGCCCCAGGCTCCGCACAGAATGATTCAGTAGACCTGAGATGGGAATGGGTGACTGTAATTCTCACCCTAAAGCACCCCTCACTTTACAAAACACGAAGCTAATTCCTGTCCTGCCAGTACTCTGTATGGAACCTCTGAAATCCAAATATGGACACTGCTTTGGAAGCTACACCACCTATATGATTTCCAAGTGCATACAGCACACTGGCCGTGGTGACACTTCACTGCAACCCCTGGTGCCTTGGTGACACCCTCATCAGCACCACTGCTACACACACCTCTCAGCCCCATCTGCTTCACACTCCCTATTTTTCCCACTTCCACTAAGAAAGCTGAAAGCAGCAGGTAGTAACGCGTGCTTCACGTGCTTGGATTCCTTCAAGCATCTTCCTGACAACCAGCTGCCTGCTAAAAAGTCACTGTGGGGATCTACTGGGACACAGCAGTACTGGGTCCAGGGTCAGCGTCTGTCATGGGGGACCAAAGAACTAATAGACCAAAACAGGACACTTGTGAGAGTGAAAAGAGGTACTATTAATAATCTAGGACAAAAGGCAAAATCCAGAAGTGACATCGTCGTCATGGAGACACGTGGTCACTCTGGCTGACTCAACACCCTGGGAGGCAAAACTGGCTTGGAGAGTGCCCCAGGGGACTGAGAAAGTCACAGCACTGAGGCGGGCAGGGTTAGCCCTGGAACCAGGAAATGTAAAACTGCCAAGGAACTAAAACACTTGACAGGTCTTTCTTGAAACATAATCAGTCTTTGGGATTCTCCTGGGAGGAAGGGTGGAGTAAATAGTTCACCATTCCTGTTTTAAAACAACGTTGTAAGAACAATGCAAGTTCACCTGGGAGACGCCTCGAACTGACGCTCTGGCAGCTCTTGCCTGCACAGAGCTTCTTCACGCGTCATCTGCGGGTTTCCAGGGTCTCTCCTATCTTTATTAGATACTCAAGGGCAAAATCATCACCCAGCTCCTTTGGCTGATGGGGACACAGACTTCCTCCCTGACCGAACTTCGAGTCTTCTCCACCTGGCTGGTCCTTGGCCAGATTTAGCCAAGAACCCTGCTGAGCCAGTTGTCAAGCGCCCACCCGCTCTTGGTATCAGTCAAGCCCCCCTTCCTCCACCCTTGGCTACTGATCAAGCTCCATCAGTGATTTCCACCCACTCCCTCACCTGCCCCGGCGGCACTGGGGGTGGAGCTCCATCGCCCACGTGTCATGGTCTTGAACAGAATCTTCCTCGCCACTTCCAGTGTGTCGAAGTTATTTTTCTTTCCTAACACTGACCACAGAAGTCTCCCAATTCATACAGCTGACAGTTACAATGGACCACAACACAGTCATGGAGCACGTTTGCTTCCCCAAAGTCGCAGAATGTATTACAGCGGCTGAATGGTTTCCTGAGTTCCTGTCACACACGGGTACCCTCTGGGCACTCGGGATACAGTGTGACCAAGAGACATGGCCCTGCCAGTGTCCCACTTCCCTTGCTGAGTTGCTTGCCTAGGGAGGGAAGAGGCGCCTTGACCACTCTGGGACCCCCGAGGACCTTCAGGAGGCGTTGACACTCAGGGGCCCCGATGTCCAAAACAAGCGGGTTGGGAGAGAGGAAGGGCAGGCGGGGGCCGGGGGAGACAGCCAGCCTGAGAAAGAAGGCCCGGCTCTCCGGGCAGCAAGCCTGAAGGAGGTGAGACGGAAGGTGCCGAGGAGGGGCGGCCGCGGCAAGTGTTCAGGCTCTAGGTTAAGTGCCGCTGAGATGCTGGGTGTGTGGGGCTGTTAGAAAGGAGTATTTCTATCTACGGTATCTGGGAAAGATCATGATAAATATAAAGGAATGCCTTCCTTATCGTGCTCACCTCTGTGAAGGGGACACTGGGGGCTGGGAGGTCTGGAAAGACCACTTCTATATGTCCGTCTGCACTTTTCCATATCGTGCACATGCATTACTTCAATTTAGTTTTTCCAGAAAGTCAAGTGGGGTTATTTGGGGAAAAGATTATGGCCCACTTTTGCTTTTCTTCTTTGTACTTCTATTACCTTCTCTGCTAAACATAAGTGAATATATTTCATATTATTTTCAAATAAAATAAAACAGGGGCACGAGATTAGCTCATCTCTGGGCTCTACTGCTCTCGAACTGATTGTATGATCCTTGAATCCATCCTTTGGAACTCACCTCCAGGGCGTCTTCCACACTCTGCACCCCATTATCCTCCCACCCCCACTACTGATCCCACGTGTCCCCTCACGGTGTCACCTTCTCCCCGTCACCCAGAATGAACAACGTGGAGTCCCCTCCCAGCAGGGCACCCCTCAGTGAGCTACCAAGTCCCATCACGGCCCTTGCCCCTTGGTAGTGAGGCCAAGGGTCCCAATGCAGAACCTCACAGGCTAGAGCAGTAGCCACTGAACTTCTCTGCCTCATCAAATTGATTTCTGAAAGCCATATTCTCATTGGGTCATTTTCTAGGTCAAAGTGTTTGTTGGCAAACCCTTTCCCAAGAAAATGAAGGCCCAAACTGACAATGAACTGAGAATTTCCACATGGCGTCCTACCTCTAAAGGGTTCCCCACTTCCCTTCAGTCTCCAGTCAAGCCAGGTAACCCCTATTTCCCCAACACCCACTACTGGCTCCACCTTGGACTATCACCTGCTCGGCTCCCAACACTCTCTCTAGACAGGGAAGAGATGCTCACTCTTTGGGGTCCCTCATCCCATGGGTATGTTTGAAAATTATAAACCCTGTAATTGACAGTTATCTTATTGGTTTCCTAGCCTCTGAAGCCCTTTCCTGTGTTTAGAGAATCCCCATCCCCACGCTGGAGTCTCAGTGGGAAGCAGAGCCCAGCTCTTCCTCCGTAAGATCCCCACGCCCAGCTGCCTTCCTGCTACGGCAGGGACATGGGACGTAAGTGCAACACGTCTCCACAGCTCCTCCAGACTAGAAGCCAGAGGTAACTCAGAGCATCCTCTCTTCCAGCAGGGCAGGTGGAACATGCAGGACCCACTGGCAGCAGCAGTAGCATCTCGGGGCAGCCGCAGAAATGCTCTCCCCAGACCAGTTCTAGGATCTGCTCCTGGCAGAGTGGCCTAAATCTGGTTCTCCAGACTTCCCAGCCTTCTGACCTATTCTACCTAAAGGAGTCACATTTGGATTCTGTTGCTTACAACCAGGGACCCTGATGTTGGCCTTTCAACCCAGAAAAATGCACAAATGCAAATGAACTGCACAGACCTTCAAGCAAGTCATAGACTAGCAAAGCCCTACCCACCTGCAAGGGCAGCCCCACGGGCACTCCAGGAGCCAACAGGAGATGCCTCCCTCCTCTGGACACCGGTCCTGCCTCTGTCAGCACCACCTTCCACTCCTCCACGGATCCCCAGTTAGTCCGCTCCTCTGGGCCCTGGTGCAGTGCCTTTGTTCAGCTCCCGCCTGACCTACTGCAACAGCTCTTAGAGACCTGCCTACCTCTGGACTGGTCTCTCCAAAGGATTCCTCAAGCCTCCTTCAAGGTGCAAAGTCGATCACAGGACTTCACGTTAAAATCTCCTTAGGGCTCCAAGTAGCTATCAGAAATTCGACACCTCAGCAAGAAAGACCTTCAAGGATGGAAGTTTCTATGTCTTTAGCCTCCGCCCGGCCCCATGCCTGGCCGAGGTGATGATGCAGAGATGCAGGCCAGGATCCCCAATTCCAACATCTGGGTTTTATGGGAAACAGCCCAATTTTCAAATACTGTCAACTGTATTTTTTTTAAAACCTTAAATACCGTGATAAATAAAACATCTGTAGGCTGAGTATGAGCCATAGACATCTAGTCTATGACCTCTATCTGCTGCCTGCATCGTATTTGTGAATGTCTTCTCTAAACTTGAGTGGTTCTCCATTGATTGGTAGATACTTAAGTAAATGTTTCTTCAACAAACGAATGAACAAATAGACAACGTGAGTCAGGTGGGAGGGGGCCAAGCAAGGAAGAGAAAGATGGAAAACCATGATGAGCGAGGCCTGAGAGATCA
The DNA here is from genome assembly GCF_025265405.1 of Mesoplodon densirostris. Lineage (NCBI taxonomy): Eukaryota > Metazoa > Chordata > Mammalia > Artiodactyla > Ziphiidae > Mesoplodon > Mesoplodon densirostris. The sequence continues at coordinate 947,887 of NC_082670.1, read as the reverse complement.
AGCTTTGCCCCTTTCTGCTCTGGGAAGTTTTCTGTTCAGGGCCACTGGCTCTGGGGCTGGTGTTAAAGGAGAGAGGCTCCCAGAAGGGACCCCGGGGCAGAGCGCTGGCAAGGACAGAGGTCTGAACTTCGCAAAATCCAGGAGGCAACTTACCAAACATCACGTCAGATGCACATTTTACATGCACTTAAATATTTTAAGGAGAGGACAGAGCTGTGCCAGTAAACTTTTAACTCCATTTTCCAGACCAGGAGAATAAGCTACAGATTCAGGGGCTAGAAATAGAAAGCAAATTGCTCAATCCCAGTTTCTGCAGTTTCTTCCATATAAAATTGCAAAACAAGATCCAGGAAGGCTGGAGAACTGGCCATTGCCAGGGAGAGAAATTACATTTTTGTTTTCAAGGAGAATAAAAAGCCCGTAAATATTTAAATTTCTATACCAGTCAGCCTCAGTTCAAATTTAAAACTCAAAAAATTTGACTGGTTGACTTCCCTGATATTATTGTTGCTGGTAATCCCTAAGTACAGAGAAAGAGAAAATGAAATGAAATATTTTTCCGGCAGGCTCACGGCTCCTCTTGGCTCATGGGGGAGGCCAGGAAAGAGCAGAGCGTGCACCTGGGACAAAGTGGCTGACCAGTGAATTCATGGAAAGTCTGAACTCAAGCCCGAAGCAAGAACACAGGGGGAGTGAAGTTATCACCACATAGTGAGAAGTAAGGATAGATCAAGGAAAACGTCTGTAAATGCAACGTGGGAATGTTCTATGGCTCTAAAAGAAAACTAGAGAATTGGTCCCAACCATCCTTGGGCCTTGGAAACCACTGTTCTTTCCCTCTGCTGAGGATGTTCACGCCCCATCATCCACCTGGGTGGCTGCTTGTCACTTAGGTCTCATGTTGCGATCACAGCTCCTAGGGAGGTCTTCCCTGACCATCAAACTCCCTGGCACCCTCTGTCACATTACCCTGTTTTATTTTCTTTATCACGTTGATCAGTACCTAAAATTTTTTCATTTGTTTGCTTACTTTTTTGATTGACCTTGAAGCAGGGGTTGTGTCTGTCTTGTTCCCTGCTGTGTCCCAAAAGCCAGGCCCAGAGATGGGCACATGAAGCAGTAATCACTGAATAAAAGGTGATGAAGCACATCACAAAGGGAAACACTCTCTGACACCCTGCTGGTCAAAAATGATTCTTGTTTTCTACTAAAACACTGTCTGGGAGAGATAACGAATATCCTGCAGAAACCCTGCCTGACCATGGCTGATGGCTCCTCTTGGTCAGCATCCTCCACAGCCACACTGTCCTAATGCTGACCACAGACACATGGACAAAATCAAATCCTTCGCCACAAAAAAGCACCTGGGCACAAAACAACATTGCTTCTAAGACAGGAAATATTTTAAGTTTATTTTTTAAACATTTTTCTTAGTACTTCAGGATGCCATGGAATCCGAGAGCGCCACCCAAACAGATGTAAGATATAATTCCTGATCAAGTAGCAGTACACGGTCATGGGGTGGGGGATCTTAATTCTTCCTAGGTTAGAAAGGACTCTGTGGGTTTCAAAGCCAGGGGCGACGGGGAAGACTTTGGTGGATTCCCTGAAGGTCTAAATATCACAGACTTTCTTAATGCCATTTGGCCATGGACTTAACCGTTTGCATTTATGAAAGGAAGAATCCGAGAATACTCTTGTGTGCACTTAGAACAGAGCCTTAAGCATCTATTTCTTTAAAATGAAATAAAACTGTAATGTTGAGAAGAAAAAACATTCAAGGGGTGGTGTGGAGAAGACAGAAACCACCAGCATGGAACCATGCATCCACCAGGCCCACAACCACGCCGCTTGCGGCATGCTCCCTCCTGCAGGACTCCCCTGTAGGCTGCCTGTGACCAATTTGGGTGGCAGGGTCTTGTCTTTCACGTTATTTCCCACTACAGGACCGAGCACGGTGCCTTGACGATAGCAGGAATTCCATACCCTTATTTGATGCACTGGTGACTGGACAGATGACTGAGTTCTGAAGGCAGCCACATCTGGTGCTCCACTGTGGGAAGGACAGCATCCAACAGCACAAGGATGTCCGACCGTCTAGCCCCTTCCCAAACTAAAACCATGCTTCTCAACCTTTTCAGCCTTATTCCACCTTCTGATAATGATTCAGTTCCATATCACACAGGGCTCAGGAGACTGTGAATGGAGAACCCCAGGCCAGTGGTTCTCAACTGTAGTTTTACCCTCCAGAGGACACCTGGCAGTGCCCAGAGAAATTTCTGGTTGTCACCATGAGGGGAGAGTGCTACTGGCACCTAGCGGGTGGAGGCTGGTATGCTGTTCACCACCATGCCGTGAAGCCCCCTCTGGGGTCCACATCAAAGAATGATCCAGCCCCAAATGTCAACAGTGCAGAGGTTGAGGAACGGTCTATGCCTAGGGGGACATATTCTCCTTGCTCTTTGCCCTTGGACTATACTCCTTTCTCAACTGTACTCCCTTGTCTTCCTGAGAAGTCATCCTAAAACAGGTGTCAACCATATCTAAAGCAGATGTCTTTGCTGTCACCGTTGATGGGAAAAATCCAAGAACACTAATAGCAGTGCATATTTGTACTTTACAGTTTGCAAAAAATGTCTTCTAATACATTCTCATTTGCTTCTCCCAAGAATCTGGGTAGTAATTGGGGGAAGTAACATAAGGAGACTAGTTAAGCAAACCACCGTCCCTATGAATCAAGGGCAATAAAGAAACTGATGCTCAGAAACACTGAGTGACCTTTTCAAGGACACACCCATGCAGTAGCAGAGTGGCAGACACCACAAATCAGACTTTCTGATAGCTCTGGCCCTCTCTTTCACAACAGTGGGCTTCTCATAGAAAAGTGATGCACCAAGCTAAGTGTTTGCCTCCCGCTGCCATGAGCAAGTTGCCCATGAAATACTGGGCAGCATCCGTTTCCACCAAGTAGGATGCTTTCAGGGGAAACAGGGCAGTGAGGAAGGAAAAGGCCACCAGACTGGGCAGCTGTGTGCTGGATGAACTGAACCAAATGCTGGGTCCTTACAATCTGCCCTAGAATGGTAATGCTTCAGCCCACTTTTAGATCATTAGTTCAGGTTGCTCAAGATAAAAACATGCATATTTCTCTAATAGAATGCTTGGCCAGAGAGATTAGATTTTTGTTTTTAATGGGCTATTATAGCACTTAAGACTAATAAGATGAGAATGAGGACTTTTCTCTACAGGCCCTCCCCCAAAAGATTTGGGGGTCAGACCTTTGAGAAAACTTCAACTCAGCTAGGAATTTTCAAAGGCTCCACAGAAACACATTTGCTTGCAGCAGCCTGTTTAGTTTAACCTAATCCTACTAGAGACACTTGCCAGACTGGCCTTCAGCAGCAAGGCGGGGCAATCTGCGTGAAGCCAAGAGCTAGGCCACCTGGCTTTGAGACCGGGCTCTGCCACTCACACAGTGGGTGACTCTGGCCAGGTCATCTGTATGGCAGCACCTGCTTCATGGAGCCGTGGCGGGGATTCGTTGAGTTACTCCACGTGGGGAAGTCTCAAAACAGGCCTTGGCACACCGTAAGTTCATCAGTGACTATAATTTTCGTCACTTTAGAGGATCTATTTGGAAACTGCACAAAAAACAATGAAAAAATAGTCGTAGTTGCCTGACTTAACCCTCTCCTCCTTATCAATATCAAACGTGAAGGGAGAGAGGAGATGGCTTTTCCTATTTTGCACCTACTTTGGGACTCCGGGGAGCTTTTTTCAGTGTCTTCACAAATCACTTGGAATGAACTGGTGTTCTAGTTCAAAGACTCTATCTTCAACATCAGTGGGAACTGGGTTCAAAACGCAGTTCTGCCACTTCCTAGCATTAGGACCTTAGACGTGCTACTTAATCTGAGTCTCCATTTCCTACTCTGCACAGAGAGTAAGATAAGACAGACTGACTCCTGGGGCTACGGTGAGGCTTAGATTTATAAACTGCAGGCACGTTGTATGAGGCTCAAAAAAAGATTACAACTGCTGTATCCTCTTCTGTTCCCTCATCATCTTTAATTGGCCAGAACACAGATGCTTCTTCCCCTAACACTCTCCACGTAGCACGCTGTGTACACCTAACTGAGATGGGCACGATATTCTGGCCACACAGGAGACTGGGGGTGTATTGATGAGAAGATCCTCCACGAGGACAAAGAATAGAAATGAAAACTGCTGTATTCAAAAACTGCTGCATTGCTTAGTTCATAAGTTTCCTTTTGCCAAGGATGACCGACTTCTGTGAGACTGGAAATAAATCTTGTCCCAAGCACCTCAGGTAACACACAGCGCAAATAAAGTTTTCAGTTCCAAAGGCACTGCGTTTTTATCTGTAAATGTTCTTAGAAAAGCATTTCTACGGCTACCACCTTATACTAATTCCACTACGTCTGCAAATCAACCATTCTTTTTGTTTTTTTAACAGAGAAATGAAGCCTAGTTCCAAGTCACACACTAACACATGAGCAAATTCTAATTAAGGCTTTTAACTTCTCGCTTCCAGCAATCTACTTTGCCACGAAATAACCTTGCAACTTAGAGCAATTCTTCAGATCTCAGCTTAAACATCTTTTCTCCAGCATGATCCTTGGCCTGGACTGAATGCTGCTTCTAGGCTGTGCTCATCACATCTACTTACCCGACTCTCAAGAAATTGCCTATCTTATCCTCTGGAGCCTCCACTCCTCCCCACCTTGTGTTTGTTTTCTCTCTCTTTCTCAAACACACACACACACACACACGCACACAACCCGTGTTGTGTAATACAGTAGCCATTAGCCACAGTGGCTTTGAGTACTTAAAATGTGGCTAATCCCAAGTGAGATGTGATTTAAACATCAAATACACACCAGACTTTGAAGACTTAGTACAAAAAAATATATACAAACCATTTTAAGAGTAACTTTATCACGGCTAAATGTTGAAACAACAATATTCTCAACATATTTCAGTTAAATATATTATTAAAATTGGTTTCTTTTTACTTTTTTAATGTGGCTACTAGAAAAATTTAAGTTACATATATAGCTCACATTATATTTCTATTGGGCAATTGCTGGTCTATACTGAAGGTTCTGTGAAAGCCCTCTGTCTGTGTTTTTTACCACTGCACCTCTCCTAGCCCCCTCAACCAGTACAGCACCTGGTTAATAGGAAGTACACAATAACAATTCGTTGATTTAATGGTGTCTCTAAATCTGTCTGTATGTATGTTTCCCCGTCTCTACATTGGAGATAGTGGCTCTACTTAAAATATAAGATGGTCATGAGAATAACATCATCAAGAAATGTAGTGCTTTCTTTGAAAGGTAAAAATCATGATATGAATATGACTGCTTTTGCTGAAAAGCCTGCAATTAATTTGGAACTCTTAGGCAATGATTTGTATTCCTAAACACGTTCTTTGAGTTGTAATAGAAAAACATTACAAATTAAATGCTGAAAGAGGTGGAGAGTGAACACCTCAAGGGGAAATAACTGTAGGAAAACAACAAAGTAAAGCTGAGGTGTGACCACAACTAATGGGAAGGCAAACAGAGCCCACAAACTCGAAGAAGCCCCTTTATTGTTCTGTCTGCATTAAAAAAGCAAAAGCACGTGGTGCTGACGGATTCTAGTGCTAATGGGGACATACATACTGCGAGTACTTATCCAAGAAAGAAAGAGTCTCTTTCCACCCACCCTTCCCACCAAAAAAGCCCTCACAAGGAATACCATTCTGGTTACCAAAAAACCTCTGGTACGCAGGCCTAAACTACACAATCGTCCTTTTATATAAACTGAGTCTCCATGACTGTGAACTTGACGTGGCAGGTGAAGAGTTAAGTGGGCACCTTTCCTACCTGCCTGGACTGCTGACACGCCAGCTGAAAGAACCCCAGGGCTGACAAATCAGCTTTATACCCACCCAGTAGGGAAGCTGAAAGCGCGCGGAGACGCGGGTGAGTGGAATACACCGGGGAAGAGCAGACCAGGGACTAATCGCTGATCCAGGACCATTTCAAAGACCCGTGAAGATGAGGGCTTTTCAAAAAAAAGTTTTGTAAGTCTTTTCCTTAAACCAGTAGTACCAGATCAAAAGCTCCTTAACCTTGCGTTTGACATGAATACATCCCAGGCAACTCTTAACTGTAAGAGTTGGAATCTGGTCCCCTCCACCGGCAGGAAAGGCACAGACCGTCCCACGGCCTCGGAAGAAGGGTCTGGGGCGCCGGAGAGCAGAGGCAAGCCGGGTTTTCTATTCCGGAAGGCACAGGTCGCCCTGCGCAGAAACCATACGATCCGGATAAATCAGCTCTGACTCTGTGCTCTCACCACCCGCCCCACCCGCCCCCCCAAGGAATTAAAAGCACCTCAGGATTTAGGCCTCTGTCAACTTTTCTCTCCACAAGATAAAGTTATCTGCGCACACGGAAAAAAAAATCTGGGAAGAGGAAATTACGGAAGAGAAGACACTTATCTACCCCACTTTAGTAATGACGTGGGTGGTGATGCTTCTAGAGCCGAGGCTGGGGGTGAAGGGGAGGGGAGAAAAGGCAGAAACCACAATCCTTGTGAGCTCAGCCCAAGTCGGGGTAGAACAAGCGCCGGCGCCGCTAAAGGGCACGGCTAGTTCTCAGCCACAAGCCGGAAGCGGCGGGGCCCGGGGGCCTCGCAGACGCAGGCACGCGGGGACCCCGCCTCTCGGGGGCCCGGGGGCGCGGACGGGGCGCGGAGGGCTCCCCTCGCCGGCGAAGCCCCGCGCAGGCAGGCTGAGGAGCGGAGGCAGAGGGCAGGAACGAGGGACACGTTACCTTGTTCATCCCATTCCCCATGGCGGCCGCGCGGTCTAGCGCCCGGGGCGCGGCGGCAGGCGCACTGAGGGCATGTTGGAGCGGGCGGGGGAGCAGTGGGCGGGCGGGCAGGGGGCACTGCGCGCCCGCAGCGTAAACAGCAAGAGGGACCGGCGGTGCCCAGGCTTCTCTGTCCGCTGCGCTCCTGTCCCCCGCGGCTCCCGGGCTCCCCGTCCACCGGGCGGCGGCACAGGCGCCCCTGCGGGAAGGGGCTCGCGGCGCCCGCCCCCTCCCGGAGTGAGCCCGGCGCCTGCCACGCCGGCCCCCGGGACTTGTGGACGCGGTTCCTAGGGCCCCGGCCGGGGGGCAGGGATTATGTCTCCCGGGGGCCGGGGCGCAGGGACATGACTCCTGGGAGCGGGGGCCTCCAGGACTCTGGCTCCTCGGGGGCCCGGGCCCAGGGCGCACGCGCACCCCCGCCCTGGCCGCCGTCGCCCTGCGCGTTCCGAGACGGGGCGGGGCCGGTGGTCACGCAGGCGCAGCCCCTGGCCAGTGAGGCGTGTCACGGGTCGCTCCCCCGGGGTCAGGGTCACCAAAACTCCAGCAGGCCTTTCCCCAGGGCCACTGGGGGCCTGTTACCGGCAGTCGCCGCCCTGCCTTGACTGCCTGGGTGAATCAGGTGCTAATCGAAGCCTTGGTCTTGCAGGCTCCCCTGCCTGGGTTTTCTGAGTGCTACCGATTTAGGCCTGGTGGGGGGATTCCTACGGTCCTGCCGCACCCACGAAGAGCGAGAAGGCTCACCCGGTGGAGAAAGGTGGGCTCGGTGACTCATCTCTGGGATGACCTAACCTCCCGACCCTGGCGGAGCAGATGTCCGGATGTCAGACGTCATACCGTGACTTTGGACGGCCAGTGTGTCCCCTTCAGATTGTAAACTGGCTCTAGTAGTTGCATGGGTATGTTGATACAATTGCTTCCGGAAAGCCCCTTTCCTTGCTAAGCAACACGGTAATGTCTGCGCTGTGGTTCTGCCTGGAGTGGAATACTTTCTAAGCTGTAGCAGAATTGTGTAAGTATTCTGTCACCCTTACTAAACTCCTGACTTCTTCCCTGCGGACAGAATCCTTGAACTAGGCGTCTAGCCGTTTCATTTTTATACCCTCAGCAATACCCTGCACATCGTGGGTGCTTGATAATTATTTGTTAAATGAACGGATGCCTCATTCTGATACGGCCGGGCTCACCTCCGATGACCTCATTTCATCTGCTCCTCCTTTCCCGAGTCGCAGCCACACAGACTTTCTGTGTGTCCCGTGAACGTGCCACACTTGGCGCTTGATCACTTGACCATGGCCTTGAGCCTTCGTGTGGGCTGTGCTCTCCACCCAGCCACCTCAGTCCCTAGCTGGCTCTTCAAGCTCCCAGCCCAAATGTCACCTCCTCAAAGAGGCTTTTCCTGACCACCCAATCTAAAGGAGATCCTCCAGTCACCATCATATTATCCTGTATTGTTTTCTTCATAGCACTTAAGATGAGTGGACATTCTCGTATTTATTTGCTATCTATCTCACTAGAAAGCATCCTGCAGAGGAAAAGGACCTTGTCTGTCTTATTCACTGCTGCAGCCACGTGGCCCGGGACAGGGCCTGGCACAGAATAGGTGTTCAGTAAATATTTGTGGAATAAGTTCACAAATTCCAGAAGACTGAGGAAACAGTAGTGAGGTTCTAAGGAATGCTGGCATTTTGAAAAGAACTTGCAGACTCCATCTTAGTCATTTCCCTCCTTGTTGATGTCTTCTGGGCCACAACAGGTACCAGAGCCCCATGTGTAGGAAGCCCCCCTGGGTGTACACCAAAATTGTCCCCCGTGGGTAGGATAGGACCCTTCCTATCCCTTGCTTCTGGGGTGTTCCTTCCCCACCACCTTCACTTCCTCTTTTCCCTCCCACCTCCCAGTCACCTGGACAGCCCACCTCCTCTGCCCCTCACCATCATTACTTTTACTGCCTTCCTGCTTATAGACAGCACAGCATGGTTAGTGGGCTGCCTGGGGAATCCCAAGACCAAGCTGTGTCCCTAAATCTCACAGTGCTATTGGGCAAGATGATCAGCTTTTCTGAACCATTGTTTTCCTGCTTAAAATAGAGCATTGGACTGTGGGTTTTCAAAGGTCCTAATAGCCCGCAATCGGGGAGCGACTTTTATTCCCCTCCTCTACTTGTGCTGCTGTTACTTCCAGTTCAGATGAACCTTCGAAAACATGAACAAGTCTTGAGTTAGCATTTGCCCATAAATGACAGAGCCACACCCTTTTTTTCTTCTGCCATCCATTTGGAACATTTTCTTTCTCTTATTCATTTCTTATAAACTTATTTTTCTAGCTCAGACCATCTGCTTAACAAGCTCTCCTAAGCTCAGAACCAGCTATGGTGTGTGTGTGTGCGTGCGTTTGTGAGTCTGTATTTGTGTGTGTGTCTGTGTCTGTGTGCGTGGGTGTGCGCGTGCGTGTGCGTGCGTGGGTGTGTCGGGAAAGTTTTCCATAAGGGACTCTATCTCCCTGCACTCCCGTCCACCTTATCCTTGAAGCTAACCCCAACTCTCTGCATCATAACCCAAAAATTATCATTGTCGTGTGTTGCAATTCTGTGAGTAAAGAAAAGGAAAAGAGCAAGTCCGATCCATTTCAACATGTCCTGGTTTTCTCTTTTGATTTTCACAGCACCACCTCAGAGATTTTCAGGTTCAGCTCTCATGCTGAACAGGTGACAATACTCATCTCCAAGCTCCTTCCTGTCTTCCTCTTTTGTTCTTTATAGCTGCTGATAATGGAAAGAAGGGAGGGAAGAAGACTCCTAGACGAAGCTGGCTGGCTTCACATTTAGAGTAGAATCTATTCACTTGCATTCTTATTCGTAAAATTGTTAAGGCATCATAAGCCTAGTGGAATTTCACTCCATGTAAGATTTTTACTTCTACTTTTCTTCCTGCTGTTTTCCTGTGTCTCAGCACAGCCAACACCACAAATTTTGGCAGCAACTCCCAAACAAATAAAGCTTTCATGTGTGCCCAGTGCGGAATGGTTACTAGTCACGTGGGCCAGCAGGGACCGCACGCATGTGGTTACGGATAACTGGTTAGTGGTGTATTTCGTGAGCGGTAACTTTGAACTTTAAGGTGGGAGTGGGTAAAAGCCCACAAGCAGAAGGTCAGCCGTTAGAACCAGCCAAGTCATTACGGGTGTTGCTGATAATTCAGAGAATTGAGGTAGACCTTGGCCCAAGTGGGAAGTAGTTAAGTAATCTTCCTTGGCCTTTTGAACATACTGTAATCTGGAGTGTCTCAGCCTCAGCACTGCTGACATTTGGGGCTAGATCTTTTTTTTTTTTTTTGTCTTGTGGGGCTGTCCTGTGCGTTGTACGATGTTTAGCGGTATCCCTGGCCTCTACTACTGGATGCCAGGGGCACCCCTCAGTCATGACGATCAGAAATGTCTCCAGCCCTTGGAGAGCAAACGCAGCCCCTGCCAGTGTTGTTTGTGCAGTGGGCCCATGGGGATGAGATCTCTTAGGGACGAAATTTCTTTCTCCGTGTGTCTCTTTCCCTCTCTCTTTCTCTCACTTGATAACCACTTAAATGTACACTGGTAGGTGATGTTAGCCCTCTGCAGAATCCTCAGGCCACACGGTCAAATTAGAACAAATTAAGAACAAGAAGTTAAGGTGAAGAGCTAATCTAGCCAAAACATGACTAAAAGTTAAAAAAAAAAAAAAGCTAGAACCTAATGAATTGTGGAAATAAGTAAAAAAAAAAAAAAAAAAAGTCTATAACTACTGAAACAAAAGCACAAAACATTTTTCTCTGCTTCTCCAGAACTGTCCAGAAAGAGAGTGGGTATCCAGTTGACTGCTTCGGTCTATGCCGAGCAGTCTGACCATGAGGATGGCCCCTTCAGTGATCTCAGCGTTTGACAGGCCACTAATTTCCAGCCCTGCAAGCAGTCTCCTGAATATGAACTTGGTTTCCTTCTTCCACTTAAGAGGTTTGGGGACCTCAGATCTCAGAGCACTAACAACTGGAGAGTGTGGCGTCAGGGGAAAACAGCAGGAGAAATGAATACCCAGGTAGGTAAGCAAGGCAGAGAGACGTGGTGGAGAGTCTGGGAGGAGGTAAGTGGAGAGATGCCAGCAGGCATGTAGTTGGGAATCAATAAATTACGTTGGCATGTAGAGCTTCCAGCTGGGTTGGCAGAGGCAAGGCCAGTTGTGGAGGAATGGAGCTGTGAGGCCGATGATAGGGCAGAGGATCAGGCAAAGGGGGAATAAGACAGAGCCCGGGTGCCTAAAGACTGGAGGATGGTGACACTGCTTTCAGCCTGCAGGCTGTAGCGCGTGTGCCTGTGTGTTGTCAGTATACCTCGTTTCCAAATTGTAAGCTTCATGAGGGCAGGGACAGGTTGTCATCAGTCTTAGTATCCAGCACCTGAAATAGCCCCTACTATGTGGGGAAACTTTCAGATGTTTGTTGATTAAGGAGAGAAAGCACAACTGGGAGACTGTTGCATTTATCCAGATGTAAGGTTCACAAATAATTCATCCCTTTACATGCCAGATACTCTATCAATGCTGTATCTACTTAGCCTGCCTCTTCTAGAGCAATGCAATTTCCATGTGGGATGGCTGTGATCTAGGAGTGACCAAAGTCCTACTGTGCTTTGTTTTTGAAACTGATGCAGTATATACTGGTGAGAGAGAGAGACAGAGACAGAAAGACAGAGAGAGAGAGATTGAACACAGTGTTTTCATGTGTTGCTGTACCCTTCCTCTTGATTTGCAGCCATAGCTGTGGTTGGCAGAGCCCAGCACTTTCTGTCATTCTGCCCTTGACATCATGTTGTTCTTTGAGCTTTGGTTAGGAAAGCATTCCTGGTTTATGAACATCATCTTGCAGGTTGGCTGTGGTTCTTTTTCTTATTTGGAATGGTTTGACTCCACCTATGCACTTCCCTCTCTCTACTAAGGAAGGTCTACCTGAGGCAACAAACAGGTCCTTTAAAACTTTTCATGGTGGAAAAAACAGAAACCTTGCATGGTTGATGATCCCAGCCCAAAAGAGCTGACAAAATCTGAACAACGAATGTATTTTAGATTCAGTAGAATAATTGTCCTTTCCATCTGTGTGTGACAAGGCTGGCATAAGGTACAACCTGGGCCTTACTTTTTATCCTAGCTCATCTGGGTGCAAGGAGACACACTAGGTACTTCCCTGATGACGATCAGAAATGTCTCCAGCCCTTGGAGAGCAAACGCAGCCCCTGCCAGTGTTGTTTGTGCAGTGGGCCCATAGGGATGGGATCTTTTAGGGACGAAACTTCTTTCTCCGTGTGTCTCTTTCCCTCTCTCTTTCTCTCACTTGATAACCACTTAAATGTACACTAGTAGGTGATGTTAGCTGGTTTCATGCGTATAGCTAAGTGGTTCAGACTGTTTTCACGGTCTCTAGATCTTCCTAAAACCCTATTCAAAGTGACAGCATGGCCTGCAATCTAGTGGAGAGCGGGATAGTCCCTAAGTGTCCCTGGCCAGAGGATCCATCTGCATTTACCACACCTGCATGCCCAGCTGCCCTCTGGGAGGCGTACTTCTGCTTCTTCAAATGCCTTTGGTGGTTGGGGGCAGCCCTGAAGTGAAGATACGAGAGAAGATGGCAAGAGAAGCCTCAGCTCTGAGAAACAGCTGGGCAAGGGCAGCGCTCCTTAGAGAAACTGATCCCCATCTGCTGAATGTTACTTTAGAGTCCTTTCCTACTGAAGAGCTTCATGGTGGTTAGTTTTGTTTGTTTTTCCCCCCTTTTATGTGAAAGAGAAATTGAGCTAGATCTGAAGACATTAAAAAGCGTCTGGGTAGGGGGCTGGAGGGAGAAGGGGGTTTCCTCAGAGGATGGAATGTCCCAAGAGAAATTTCACTTATTGTGAGAGGGGAAGTCCATTTCATATGACATAATGGTGTCATTGTTCAACACTCTGTTGGGCAATTTGTTAATATTTATCATTATTTTGATTTGTCATTCATCATTAAAATCCTGTGAATTACAGAAAGACCATTATACATAAAGTGCTACTCAGGCTAAACAATAGATCAGGATCATTTTCTTTCTTATACATGACAGGGCATTTGTGTTTTCTCACTGACCATCTCTTGGTCTGCAGGAGACCACCTGCCTCCGCCCAGACAAGACAAATTCACTCGGAGCTGCATATCGCTGTTCAAAGCCTGGCACCTTCCCAGTGCTAGGTGGCCTGCACTGTTTACCATCTCTGTCATACCTGTGTGTCCTTTCTATGCAGGGCTTCAACTCCAGGTCTGCATAGACAGCCACTAGCACAGGAGCAACTGCTGCAAGGAGGATCAAGCCACTGTAGCACGAGGTGAATTCAGTTCACAGGAAGTTAGGGTGTGTTTCTCTTTCACCTCTTATACATCCAGTAATCCCTGAGAGAGGTCAGGAAAGTCTGAGGCAATGCTCGCCCTGATTCACCAACACACAACTTGCATACGGTACAGACTAGAGTGATGTCTCAATCTAAAAACATTTATATTTGGCTTTATAATGGCATCAGTTTCTCCCCCATTCTGCTCCAAAATACAAGGAAGTCCTTACTTTACCTCTCTTGTAATTAAAGGGTCCATGATGGTGCTTTTACCCTATCAAAGGCACAGTTTGTCTTCAAGGTGATGTGAGATCTCTATCTCTAAACATAGAAAACTTTGTGACTTTTAAATATCAGTCTCCTCTCCTGCTTGTCAAGGTTTCGTAAGGCAGCCCAAGGGCAAGTGCAGTGGTTGGTTAGAGAGATAGATAATTGATATATAAGACAGTATGGTATGTGGACATCTTTCCTCACTGCAGTGCTTCTAAAAATGTGTATAATTTTTTTAAGTATAGTCATTTACAATATTGTGTTGGTTTCATGTGTATAGCTAAGTGATTCAGTTATATATATTACACATTTTCAGATTATTTTCCATTATAGGTTATTGCAAGATATTGAATATAATAAAAAAATGTACAATTTAAGGCAAACTTTTGCTTTTAAAATCTCACTATTTTCATTGCAGTCATAACAACCAAGCAAATGGGGCAGGAAGCTCTCTGCTTTGTGGTTATTTTATTCAAGCCATGTATGAAGTTTCTTTTTGGTATAAAGGTATGTGTGTGTTTTTTTCCCTTGAGTAATAGTAACTCTAGGACTTCAGAGTCAGTATAAGTATTGACTCTGATCTCCAGAATTACATATCTGGCTATGACAGGGCTGCAGAGGTAAAATGTCTGCTGTGTGGTAGAGGCAGAACTACCTTGAAACAGACCGTGTTCCCTTCTGGTTCTTAAGTGTAAAGTTTCACTGAGTCAAGATAATAACCCCTTAGCCCTCTTTACCTATTTCCTAAAAAAATATATGGTTTTAGTTTGTATCAGTCACTTTCTGTTCTTTTTAATTTTATGAAATTTCTTATTTCTAAAATGTTTAGTTATCACATAAAAAAGAGGGGACAGGGCTTCCCTGGTGGCGCAGTGGTTGAGAGTCCGCCTGCCGATGCAGGGGACACGAGTTCGTGCCCCGGTCCGGGAAGATCCCACATGCCGCGGAGCGGCTGGGCCCGTGAGCCATGGCAGCTGAGCCTGCGCGTCCGGAGCCTGTGCTCCGCAACGGGAGAGGCCACAACAGTGAGAGGCCCGCGTACCGCAAAAAAAAAAAAAAAAAAAAAAAAAAAGAGGGGACAGTTTGGTCCCTTCACTCAGTATAAAGCATCTGTCATGAGTGTTACTATCTTGTCCCAGTTTGCCCAGGATTTCCCTCATTTTACAACTGGAAGTCCTGTGTCCCAGGAAGCCCTTTAATCCTTGGCAATCCAGGACAGCTGGTTACCCTAGATCTATGATGTATCTTGGGGAAATACACATTAGCTTTAAATAAGAAAAAATACTTAATTGTTATTTAAGCACCTTCCTCTTTATTTACAAATAGTTCCAGGTGTGAAATGTTGAAAAGGGGCAGCTGTCTCCCATTACTGGACAGAGCCAGGCTGTCTTCAGCTGCTTCTATGTGGCGGGAACTGGTCTCTCCTCAACAGTTATAGCAGCTGCTACTTTCCAGAAGGGAAGTATTGGCTAAAGAAAAGTCAATGTCAGTATTTCTCCCTGAAGAAAAATGCATATTGATCTTCCCCCAAACAAATCAATAGTTGTGTTAGGTTCAATTTGAATATTTTCCCTAGAAACTATCTCAGAGTAACCATGAGAGCCTAATAGATTTTCCTTATAGTATTAAATTGACGAGATCACAATGCTTGAAAGAGTACTTATTTCAAGGAAAATGGACAGTTTCCTAAAAGCGGTTAGATTTTCATAAAGTGGAGGGTTTGGGTACATAAGTGCTTTAATTGAGCATCTTCTTTCTCCTCTTAAAACCCCCTCACTGCCTACTGTCCCTCAGCCTAGTTACTGCTCCCCAGGTAACATGGCCTTAGATATCCTTTTGCAACCCCATTTCCAAGCATTAAGGTGCCATTTTTATTCATTCGACCAACATTTATTGAAAACCTACTAGGTTCTAGGCATTGTGCCAGAAGCTTAGGATACAGAAATAAAAACAAAACTGCCCCACACTTAACTCACATTTATTTATAAGTTCATTGGAAATAGGAACTTACATATAAATAATTTCCATGTAATGTGGTATACTCTGAGTTTGTAAAGCTTGCTTTTTGGAACTTAGAGGAGGGCACTCAGAACTGCCTTAGCTGGCTCTTCTTTTCTATAAAAGTAAGCATCCTATCTTAACAAGGAAGAGGCGGTTAGGACACAGACACACACAGAGGGAAGACCTTATGAGGACACAGGGAGAAGACGGCTGCCTGCACACCAAGGAGAGAGGCCTCAGGAGAAACCAACCCTGCTGACACCTTGGTCTTGGACTTCCAGCTTCCAGTACTGTGAGACAATAATGTTCTGCTGTTAAAAGAAATAACAGATGTTGTCTGTCCAGTCTGTGGTACTTTGTTATGGCAGCAGTTCTAGCAAACTAATACAGAGAAGGAAGCAGCCACTGCCAGAACCATGACTTTGTCAGGGAGGCCATGGGGAAGAGATACCCTAGCCTCTCTCTCCAACTGCTCTCTGATCTCACTTAAAAAATGAACCTACCTGGAGGCCGGCAAAGGAGCCCAAGTGATTTGTTCCATATGTACACTCTCCCAGGGCACTTGCAGGACAGAGAATGGTAAGAATGGATTCGGGGGGACAAATAGAAAATGATCAGCAAAGATATCTCATCAAGTTTTGAAAAATCAAGAAGGGCTCCATGGAGGAGGTGGCTCTTGAACTGCGTGTGGAATAATAAATGAGTTAATATGAATAAAGTACTTAGAAGCTTATTTGTACCATAATATGAGTTGTGTGTGTTGTTGTTTTTACCACCATACCCTTTCTATTTATTATTTCTAGTTCATCCTAGCGGTCCAGGAAGGTTGGTATTATTTCCCCCCTTTTACAGATAAGAGAATTAGGCTGAAAGAGGTTGAGCAAATGGCTAAGCCAGCTTTCATATTCAGGCCTGCCTAGCTCAGAAGCCACCAGTCCAGGTTGCATCCCTGATAGCCATCAGCCAGATGATGAAGCCTGAATAAAGGACAATTCCGAAAGAGGATGTTACAGACACAAAGGCATGTTGGCAAGAGAGACTGTGGCAGCTTTGGGGACCTGAGGTGGTTTACCAAGGTGGCAACATAGAATGCAAAGTGGAGAGAGGCAAGACATCAGTGGAAGGGGGGCAGAGGCAGTTTAAAGACATCTTCATATGCCATGCCAGGAAGTTTAGACTCCCTTTCAGAGATGTTGGGGACCCTTTTCAGGATTTGGATTTTAGAATGAGCATCCTGAGGGCTTTTTGGAGTATGTCGCATTTTAGTAGGTGAGACTGAAGATGGGGAGATCACTTAGAAGGCCGTTGCCTGGTGAAAAATCATGAGAGCCCGAAATAAAGACTGGCAGAGGTGATGGAGAGAAGGGCTGGTTGGGGAAAAGGGAAGAGGGAGAATTCGTAGGACTTGAAGATTAATTGGATATAGGAGATTGGAAAGGGAGAAGGGCAAAGGGTTACCCCCAGGTTTCTAGCTTTGGTAACTGTATAGATGGTGGCGCCATTCACAAGGGTGGGAACACAGGAGGAGGGACAGGGTTGGTGGGAGAGTGATGATTATTGTCTGGACATGCCGAGTTTCAGATACCTCTGGGTTATCCAGGTAGAAAATACAGAGCTAAATTACTCCAGAAAATACGGAAAACCCAATGATGACTTAAATTTTGTTGTATCTTACAGCATAAATCACAATATTTTGATTGCTCTAAAAAGTGATTATTTTTCCTACCTTTGTTCTGAGAGATAAACAAATACCACCATGATTAGGTCATAGTTATAAGCATGTTATTTCAATAATTTTTTAAACAACAATTATTGTTCCAATTTTACATAAAGTACTAAAATAGGTATTGGGAGATAGTAAGGTAATAGTGAAAGATGAATAAAATAGAGTCTTCCAGGAATAGCTGATGGAGTTACAAAAATGAAACAAAAGAGTGACCCAAAGAGGATGGACTTAAATATGGACATGGTATGTCTCAAGTTTTCCAACTGAAACACTAGTGTGATGACTAAGCTACTCATAAATCACATTCCAGTTATGTTGTCAGCAATAGAAAAGAATAATAGGAATAAGGGCCAGATAAAGGCAACAAGTCTTAACCCCCACATTATACATGTCATGCAGGAGGCCTCTTTCTAGTGTATCATTTCAAATTAGCTCTAATAGGCAACAAATAATGAGGAAGTGAACTATGAAATACCGAAACTTGTAAAGATAGTAAAGATGCCTGTGTATTCTAAATAAGAGACTCCAAAGATGGTTTTATGAGATCTTAATTCGAAGTAATTTATTTTATCATCCACCTCAACTTCAGTGGCTTGGTAGTTCTGACAACCCTAATTATGGTCAGCAGGAATTCCTCAGGTGCCAAGTAGTATAAAAGAGAGACAGCCTCCTTGAAAAATGGCTCTCAGTCCTCCTAAAAGGCCCTTTGCAAAAACATCTGTGTGGTTATACTGTTGGTCAAACAAATGCCCCTAATATATATTTGGATAATACGAAAGATAAGGCACCATGCATTTTCTTTATTGCAATAAAAAAACTATGTACTTTGTTATATCCTAATTGAAATTTCACTTAAGACATAAAAAATAGAAAGGCAAGGAGTTCTAAACATACAGAAGACAAGGAGTATTGCTCCTACTCTAACAAGTAAAAACTAGATAAACAATATAATTATAACTTTTCTTGAACTCATCAGAGACCTGAGGTCACAGGTAAACCAAATAGCCCCAAGTCCAAGGAAAGGTAGGCCCTTTCAACGATAGAGAGGATACAAGCACTTGCCCACCCATGGTAGAACATAGCAGGAAAAGATATCGGGCACCATACAAGTAGGTAAGAGCTAAAATTTTGGTAACAGATTGCCAGAGGCCAAGTACGAGCTAGTGTGAAAGGCCCCCAGGTGACATGAGGAGAGTGTGTGCCCACTCACAGGCTCTTCCCCACAGACTCTCATCAGGGCTGGGGGTAGGAGGTGGAAGGCAGCCCCTGTGGGGCGCAGGCATGGAGGAGGGGAGTGCTGCCAGTCCAGGGAAATCCAAGTCCCATCCAGGCCTTTCTCCCCTTTTCGACTAAAGCTTTACGTCCCTGGGAGAGGGACATGCACAAAGGAGCATGCGTTGTGTCTGAGGAAAGATTAAAAACGATCTATCTCTGGGGGAGGGACAGAAAACAGTCCTGGCCCAGGATCCCATACCAGTACCTTGGAGGGCTCCTGCCACTGGGAGAGGGCTGGGAACTGCAACACTAGGGTTACCAGATTTAGCAAGTAAAGCTAGAGCTAAATCTGAATTTCACAAAAACAATAAAAAAAATTCTGTGTAAGTATGTCACCTCCCAGTGGTAGACGGCCGTTGCTTGTTCCTTAGCACTCACTATCTTTGTGATGGGAAACAGGAGAATGCTTTGTTGTCCTGGTCTAGCTTCAGTCTCAGATGGGTCCTGTGTGCCTGGCACTCCAGGATTGGGCTTCCCCTCTTCCCATGGAGTCAAATTATTCTGCATATCTTTGGCAGCTCAAGTATGGGTAGGGTTATCAGAAAAAAAAATTAAATTTGAATTTTACATACACAACAAATAATTTTTTAGCATTAGTATGGGTTATTAATGCTTACGGTTCTATGATTCCCATTTTAACTGACCAAAAACTAAAGTTAAAAGAGGGTAACTCCCCATAATCATGTGCTGAGTAAGTGGAAAGTGTGGTCTTTCTACCAGGTGGTGTGTCTTCAGGGCACCAGCACTTAACTGCTACTCCAACGTGAATTCTCTCTGTACTGTGCACACTTACTTACAACACTGTATTTCATTAGAGATAATTACAGAGCAACCCCCCATGGATTTCTAACAACCATTTTTTAAATAATAAAATTGTTTTTAATTTTTTAATAATATTAAAATTTTTTCCATATGTTGACCTGATTAATAGAATCACAGATTAGGACTTATTGTTTTTTATTTCACACACTTATATTTCTAGACATCTACTGTGATTCTAATTCTGCTAAAAAAGAACATCTGCTAAATATTTGTCTCTGCTTGACTGAGTTTGTCTAAGTTGATGGAGGAAGCAACAAAGAGGAACCACAACTCCAGATATAATTCTGAAGAATAACAGAGAGGAATATAGAAATTTCCTTGTCTTCTTAGAGTATAGACTAACAAAACAAAACAAAAAAATGATAATACTGGGCACAGTCAGGCACATGTCTGAGAGTCTTGGGAAAGCATAGTTTCCTTTAAATGCAGAGAAGATACGGTTTTAATTTTATAAAACTAAATTCTTGAATTACAAAAATTCTTCTAGTTCTACGGGAGGGAAATTGAATTTCCTGAGATAATATTATGTTAATTAATTTTCTCTTGCTGCTTTAACAATTTACCACAAACTTGGTGGCTTGAAACGAAACAACGTTATTAGCTTACAGTTTTGCAGGTTAGAGGTCTGACATGGGTTTCACTGGGCTAAAATCCAGGTGTTGGCAGGCTACCTTCCCTTCTGGAGGTTGTAGAGGAGAATCTGGTTCCTCCTCATTGGTCTGCTGGCAGAATTCAGTCCCTGCAGTTGTAAAACCTATGTCCATGTTTTCTTGCTGGCTGTAAGTTGAGGGCCATTTCCAGCTTCTGGAGGTCACTAGATTGC
Organism: Mesoplodon densirostris; assembly: GCF_025265405.1. Taxonomy (NCBI): domain Eukaryota; kingdom Metazoa; phylum Chordata; class Mammalia; order Artiodactyla; family Ziphiidae; genus Mesoplodon; species Mesoplodon densirostris. Next base: position 927,717 of record NC_082670.1, on the reverse strand, counting down.
TTTCTCCATCTTCAAAGCATTAGCAGCCTGAATCCTTTGCACATTGCGTTTCTCTGAACCACTCTTCTTTCATTGTCTTCCACTTTTAAGGATTCACATGTTTAGACTGGGCCAGGATAATATCTCTATCTCAGGGTTCTTAACCTTAATCACACCTGCAAAGTGCATTTTTGCCATGTAAGGCAGCAGCATATTCACAGGGGATTAGGATGTGGACATCTTTGATTTATTCTGCCTACCATATATGGAGATTAGTTAAGAATTTTGAAGCTGCAAATAGAAAACCTGACTGCTAGTGAGTTAAAGAAATAGGAATTATTTTTCTGTGATAGAATGGGGTCTGGAGGCAGTGAGATTAGGTTTGGGTGCCCATCAGGGTCTGGCCTCTTTCATCTTTCCACTCTATCATCTTTAGTGTTTTGACTTGCTGATGTTGCTGCAGTCCCAGGCACTACGTCTGCTTTCAAGGTTAGAAAACAGAGGGAGAGCTATTACAGAATCTCTCCTTCAAACTTCCTTATATATCTTTGATCAGAACAGGGTCATGTGGCCACCCTTGTAGCAAGAAAGGATAAAAAATAGAGTACCTGGCAAAGATGAACTATATTGTCTGGAAAGTCTTAGAGCAATTATAAGTTATCTCATGAGACCATCATGGGAAATATCTGGGGGTTTTAAGCAAAGAAGAATAGGGGAGGGTTCTTGAGTAGGCAGTGAACAATGAGTTATCTCACAGAATCAAATGAAAAATAAAGCAGCCAATAGTCAGAAGAGAAATTCCCAGCATGTCTCCAAGGATCTGAGCAAGAGAGATTTGTGAAGCTTGTCCCTAGATAATACAATAATGTGACTCTCCTCCAACAACTCCTAATATAAATCTGCATTTTTACTTCTAGACTTTAAATCCCTGGGAGAAAAAAATTTGATTGGCCCAGGTTAAGTGAGATGCCCACCCCTGGGTTTATCAATTATGACCCTGAAGTCAGGGACATTTAGTGAAGACAAGGCCTAACCCTGGACATCTAACCCTGTGTATTGAAGACTATTCTAGAGCAATGGTAATTATTAGATGAACCTTTAGCAAAGTGATGTCTGTGAATGCTAAAAAAGTAAATATGGATGAAACTTAAAAATTGAAATTCTGACTAGATGACTGGGTCATGATTTTATTATGTGATAATGATGGCCAACACAGTGTAGTGGCAGAAGTTTTTCCAAATAACATTGAAATATATTCACTAAGTTAAATTAATGTTTACATCTCATTTAACTTATTTGATGAGAACTAAAGTTAATGTGCTAATGCAAGAAATGTCTAGTGATGATTCTACCAAAAATATGAAGCGTATGAATAAAATTTTACACTAATACTTCAGAAGTGGTAACCTTTACTGTTGCCTGTTTATCCCTCTCAAAACTACTTACCTATATGGAGGATTCTATTAACATCATACTCAATGGTGAAGAGCTGAAAGCTTTTTCTCTAAGCTCAGGAACAAGACAAGAATGCCTCCTCTTGCCACTTTTATTTAACCTAGTACTGGAATTTCTAGCCAGAGCAACTAGGAAGAAAAAGAAATAAATGACATCGAAAAGAAAGAAGGAAAATTCTCTATCTGCAGATGACATAATATTATATATAGAAAATCATAAAAGACTCTACCAACACTGTTAGAAATAATAAACAAGTAAAGTTGCAAGATACAAAATCAATATACAAAAGTCAGTTGTATTTCTATACACTAGCAATGAACTATCAGAAAGAGAAATGAAGAAAAGAATGCCATTTACAATTGTATCCAAAAAAATTAAGTACGTAGGAATAAATTTAACCAGGAAGGTGAAAGACCTATATTCTGAAAACTATAAGACATGGAGAAAAGAAATTGAAGATGACACAAATAAATAGAAAGATATTCTGTGCTCATAAATTGGAAGAATTAATATTGTTAAAATGTCCATGCTACTCAAAGCAATCTACAGATTTAATGTCATCCCTATCAAAATTTCAATGGCATTTTCCCCCAAAGAAATAGAATAAACAATTCTAGAAGTTGTATAGAACTGCAGAAGACCCCAAATAACCAAAGCCATCTTGAGAAAGAAGAACAAAGCTGGAGGCATCACACTTCCTGATTTCAAACTATATTACAAAGCGATGGCTTTGTAATATAGTATAGACTTGGCATAAAAACAGAAACAGAGATCAAGGGAACAGAATATAGAGCCAAAAAATAAACCCACGCACATATGGTCAATTAATTTATGATGAAAGAGTCAAGAATATACAATGGGGAAAAGATAGTCTCTTCAATAAGTGGTGTTTGGAAAACTGGACAGCCACATGCCAAAGAATGAAACTGGACCCTTATCTTATACCATACACCAAAAAATCAGCTCAAAATGGATTAAAGACTTGAACATAAGAACTGAAACCATACAACTCCTAGGAGAAAACATTGAGGGTAAACTCTTTGACATAGGCCTTGCCAAAGTTTTTTTGTATTTGATACCAAAAACAAAAGCAACAAAAGCAAACATAAACAAATGCTACTGTATCAAACTAAAAAGCTTCTGCACAGCAAAGGAAAACATCACCTAAATAAAAAGGTAACATACAGAATGGGATAAAATATTTGCAAATCATATATCTGATAAGGGGTTAATATCCAAATATATAAAACTCATACACCTCAACAGCATAAAAACAAACAATCTGAACTACAAAGTGGGCAAAAGAACTAGACATTTTTCCAAAGAAGACATACAGATGGCCAATAAGTACATGAAAAAATGCTTAACATCAATAATCATCAGAGAAATGCAAATCAAAACCACAATGATTTATCACCTCACACATATTAGTATGACTGTCATCAAAAAGATAAGAGATAACAAATGCAGGCAAGGATGTGAAGAAAAAGAATCCCTGTGCACCATTGGTGGGAATGTAAACTGATACACCACATTGGAAAATAGTGTTCCTCAAAAAGTTAAAAATAAGACTACCATATGACCCAGCAATTCCACTACTTGGTATATGTCTGAAGGAAATGAAGTCACTATATCACTATCTCAAAGAGCTGGCTGCACCCAATATTCACTGCAGCATTTTCAAAATAGCCTAGGCTGGGAACCAATCTAAGTGTCCATTAATGGATCAAAGGATAAAGAAAATGTGATTTTATAGATCTATATCTATAATGGAATATTATTTAGCCATTAAAAATCCTGCCATTTGTGACAACATGAATGGACCTTGAGGGCATTATGTAAGTGAAATAAGTCAGGCAGAGAAAGACAAATACAGTATGATCTCACTTATATATGGGGGAAAAAAAAACCTCAGAGAAAAGGAGAATAGATTGGTATTTGCCAGAAGCAGTGGGGTGTGGGAGAAGTGGGTGAGGGTTGTCAAAAGGTACAAACTTTCAGTTATGAGATAAATAAGTACTGCAGATATAATAATGAACAGCATGGTGACTATAGTTAATAATACTGTACTGTATATTTCAAAGTTGCTAAGATAGTTGATCTTAATAGCTCTTATCACAGAAGAAAACATTCGTAACTATGTGAGGTGATATGTGTTAGCTAAGCTTATTGTGATGTCATTTCACAATATATACATATATCAATTATTATGTTGTACACCTAAAACTAATACAATGTTATATGTTAATTATATCTCAATAAAACAAACAAACAAAAAAGAATTAGAGAAATGGAGGAGGAGCTGGTATTATAGGAACCACAAAAATAAAAGTGGTTCTTACAAAAGGGAAATTCTTGATATATTTTTCCATTTAAATAAAACGCACAGTACAGCCAAGGATATCAAGGAGAAACGCTGGAAAGAGAAAAAAAACCCTACAGAGATTAAATTTTTGTAGCATTTGTTAACTTATCACACAGTGGAAAGAACATGGGCTATGGCATCAAACAGATTTCAGTTTAAATCTTGCTACACTCAACAGCCATGTGACCCTGGGCAAGTTGCTAAAGTGAGTCAGTCATCTCAGGCATAGTGTGTGACAAGATACCACCTAGCACAGTTATGAGAATTAAGTGATATGTATGAAAGTGGCTAGTGTAGCTAGGAACCCAGGAATCCACTGGTTACCTGCCTTTGGTTCAGCAGGTCTGAGCCTAGACCTGGGTATCTGTGTTTTAAAAAGTTCCCTGGGTGATTATACTGCATGGGCAGGGCAAAGAAACATGTAAACAACTCAGTGTCTTGCCCATGGTAAGTACTTGGTGGTCATTTTTATGTACAGAATATAAGGATTCTATCATTTTTATTAAGGCTGTTGTGACTTTTTAAATTAAGCACAATGACAAGACCTGTCCTAAATAAGCAGCTCAGATTTTCTTTTTTCTGCCCTGAGAGAAAGAGGGATGGAGGGAAGGATGGAGGAAGGCAGGGAGAGAGAGAAAAAACTAAAATGAACAAAGGAAAAATATAAATTCTACTTATGGTCTAAATCTGTACCATGGCATTTAAAGATTAAGTATGAGAGATGTCAAAGGTCTTTGACATATGGTCATGTATAACTTTGCTGAGGCAAATTTGAATCATTTTTGCTTTATAATGTGTAGGACCAAGTCACTTAGTTGATATGTGTGCTTACCCACTGATCAGTATCCAAATTTCATTTAGGGTTTGTTGTACTCTATTCATCACCATAATTAGATAAAAGCTTTGCTCTTTGTGAGATGGCCTCAGAAGAAATTCAACTGCTATGACACAAAGATACTTGCAAATTTGGGGAAATGGAAAAGGTCTCAAAATAATCTAGCAAATGTCAAAGATTTATTACACTATACATTTTTTAACATAAGGGAAAGGTCTCATTCCATTTCACAAATAGTTTTCAGCAATAAAATGTCACATGTAAAGGTCAGAATTCATGGCATATGATGCTCCCAATATTTCAAAAGTTTGTCTGCCTTTCTTCATAGGGAAATAAACAAAACAAAACAGCAGACCTTGGGGAATGGAGAGAATCTAATTTCCAGAGTCACCGTATTATAAGATTCCAATGTCCAGGTTTCAACAAAAACAACAACAAATTATAAGGCATACAAAGAAACAGGAAATTATGACTCATGCAGAGAGACAAAATCTATGGATAGAAATGATTCCTGAGGAAGACCAAACGCCAGACCTGACAAAGTCTTTAAAGCAACTTTCTTAAAAATGCTCAAAGAGCTAAAGGAAGATATGGACAAAGTCAGGAAAACAATGTATGGACAGAATAGAAATATCAATAAAGACACAGAAAGCATAAAAGGAACAAAAACAAATCCTGAAATTGAAAAGTATAACTGAAATGAAAAATTCACTAAAGGGATTTGAAAGCATATTTGAGCAGGCAGAAGAAAGGATCAGTAGACTTGAAGAAAGGACAATTGAAATGATCAAGTCTAAGGAACAGAAAGGAAAAAGGTTGAAGAAATAGGAATAAAGCCTAAGGGATCTGTGGAACATCATCAAGAAAAGAAACATATGCATTGTCCCAGAAGAGGAGAGAGAGAAAGGTGCAGAGAGATATTTGAAGAAATAATGACTAAAAACTTCCCAAATTTGAAAGCAAGGTATGAATCTTCAAATCTAAGAAGCTCAATGGACTCCAAGCAGGATAAATTCAAAGACATTCACACTGAGACAAGTTACACTCAAACTGTTGAAAAACAAAGACAAAGAGTATCTTGAAAGTAGAAGAGAGAAGTTATTCATCATACACATGACACCCAGAAGCCTTGGAGACCAGAAGGCATTGGGTTGAGAGAATTAAAGTGCTGAGAGAAGAAAACTGTCAACTGAGAATTCTACATTTAGCAAAACTCTTCTTCAAAAATAAAGGATAAATTAAGACATTTCCAGATAAGCAAAAGCTGAGGGGAATCATTAGCATCTGACCACCGTGCAAGAAATGCTAAAGGAAATTCTTCAGGTTGAAATAAATGGATGCTAGACAGGAACTCAAAGCCATTTGAAGAAATAAATGTTTCCAGTAAAAGTAAATACATAGACATTATGAAAACTAGTATTATTGTATTTTGGTTTGTAACTCTTCTTTATTTTCTACAAGTTTTAAAAGACAAATGCATAGAAAAACAATTACTAGTCATTGTTTTAGGCAACACAGTGTGTGCAACTTTGTAATTTGTGACATCGATAATTGACAGAGGGTGGGGACAGAGCTGTATAGGAGCAGAGATTTTGTCTGGTATTAAACGCAAACTGGTAAACCTCAAATTAGAATGTTATAACTTTAAGATATTAAATATAACCCCCATGGTAACCACAAAGAAAATAGCTATAGTATGTACATAGAAGGAAATGAGAAGAGAAGAAAAATGTTTCAATTAAACACAAAATAATACAGTAATGCAGGAAATGAAGGACAAAGAAGCAATAAACCCTACAGAAAACAAATAGCAAAATGACAGAAGCAAGCCCCTCCTTATCAGTAGTTTAAATGTAAATGGATTAAACTCTCAAATGAAAAGACAGAGATTTGCAGAATGGATTTTTAAAAATAATCCAACTATATGCTGCCTACAAGGAATTCACTTTAGATTCAAAGACACAAAAGGATTTAGGGTGAAAAGATGGAAAAAGGTATTCTATGTAAATAGTAACCAAGAGAGTTGGGGAGGTTATACTAATATCATACAAAATAGACTTTAAAAAGCCTGTAAGAGACAAAAAATTCATTATATATTAATAAGTTTCAATACAGCAAGATTATATAACCATTATAAATATTTACACACCTAATAACAGGCCCTCAAAATAGATATGAAGCAAAGACTGACAGAATTTACGGGAGATATAGACAGTTCTACAACAATAGTTGGAGATTTCATTACCCCACCTTCAATAATGAATAGAACAGGGACTTCCCTGGCGGTGCATTGGTTAAGAATCTGCCTGCCAATGCAGGGGACACAGGTTCAAGCCCTGGTCCAGGAAGATCCCACATGCCGCGAAGCAACTAAGCCTGTGCACCACAACTACTGAGCCTGCTCTCTAGAGCCCGTGAGCCACAAGTACTTAGCCTGTGTGCAACAACTACTGAAGCCCGCATGCTCTAGAGTCTGTGCTCTGCAACAAGAGAAGCCACCACAATGAGAAGCCTGTGCACTGCAATGAAGAGTAGCCCCTGCTCGCTGCAACTAGAGGAAGCCTGCGTGCAGCAACGAAGACCCAATGCAACCAATAAATAAATAAATAAATAAATTTATTTAAAAAAATAATGGATAGACCAACCAGACAGAAATAAGTAAGAAAACAGAAGACTTGAACAACACAACCAACCAGCTAGATCTAACAAACATACGCAGAACACTTCACCCAACAACAGCATACACATTCTTCTCAAGTGCACATGGCACATTCTCCAGGATAGACCAGTTAGGCCACAAAACTTGTCTCAATAGATTTTTAAAAATTGATATCACACAAAATACCCTTTCTAAACACAAGTTGAAGTTAGAAATTAATAACAGAAAGAAAACAAAAAAATTCTGTCTATCAACAGATGAATGGGTAAAGAAGATGTGGCACATATATACGATGGAATATTACTCAGCCATAAAAAGAAAGGAAATTGTTATTTGTAGTGAGGTGGATGGACTTAGGGACTGTCATACAGAGTGAAGTAAGTCAGAAAGAGAAAAACAAATACTGTATGCTAACACATATATATGGAATCTAAAAAAAAAAAAGTGGTTCTGAAGAACCTAGGGGCAGGACAGGAATAAATACACAGATGTGGAGAATGGACTTGAGGACATGGGGAGGGGGAAAGGTAAGCTGGGACGAAGTGAGAGAGTGGCATGGACATATATACACTATCAAATGTAAAATAGATAGCTAGTGGGAAGCAGCCACATAGCACAGGGAGATCAGTTTGGTGCTTTGTGACCACCTAGAGGGGTGGGATAGGGAGGGTGGGAGGGAGACGCAAGAGGGAAGAGATATGGGGATATATGTATACGTATAGCTGATTCACTTTGTTATACAGCAGAAACTAACACACCCTTGTAAAGCAATTATACTCCAATAAAGATGTTAAAAAAATTTACAAATATGTAATCATGTAAAAGTATAGTCTTTAACAAGCAAAGATTTCTTCTTTCTTGGTCAAAGAAGGAATCACAAAAGAAATTAGAAAATACTTAGAGTTGAATAAAAATGAAAATACAACATACCAAAATTGATAAGATGCAGTGAAATCACTGTAAAGAGGAAAATTTATAACTGTAAATGCTTACTTTAAAGAAGAAGAAAGATCTCAAATCAACAATCTAAATTTATCCTTTAAGGAACTAGAAAAAGAAGAACAAACTAACCTCAAAGCTAGCAGAAGGAAGGAAATAATAAAGATTCGAACAGAGATAAATAAAATAGAGAATAGAAAAACAATGGAGAAATTCAATGAAGCCAGAAGTTGGTTCTTCAAAGAAATCAACAAAATTGACATACCTTTAGCTAGCTGGGCTGAGGCAAAAAGAAAGACTCAGATTACTAAAATCAGAAATGAAAGTGGGGAAATTACTACCAAATCTACAGATATACAAAAGATTATAAGAGGGCACATAAACAACTGTATATCAACAAATTGAATAACTTAAATGAAATGGACAAAATCCTAGAGACACAAAACCCACCAAGACTGAATCATGAAGAAATAGAACATCTGAATAGATCTATGACTAGTGAGGAGGTTGGATCAGTAATCAAAAACCTCCCTACAAAGGAAAGCCCAGGAGCAGATGGCATCGCTGGTACATTCTGCCACACACTTAAAGAAGAAATAGCAGCAAAATCCTTCTCAAAGTCAAAGAATTCAAGAGAAGGGAATACTTCTAAACTTATTCCAAGAGGCTAGCAATGCCCTGATACCAAAGCCACGGAACGCTACAAGAAAAGAAAACTACAGACGAATGTCCCTTATGGATTATTGATCCAAAAGCCTTCAAGAAAATATAGCCCAACTGAATTCATGGGCATATTGAAAGGATTATACACCATGGCCAAGTGGGATTTATTCCTGCAATGTGAAGATGCTTCAACATATGAAAACCAATCGTGAAATACACCTATTAACAGAATGCAGAGGGGAACATTACATGATCCTCTCAATTAATGCAGGAAAAGCATTTGACAAAATCCAGTGCCCTTTCATGGATAAAAACACTCAACAAACTAGAAATAGAAGAAAACTACTCAACATAATAAAGCCTATATATGAAAAACCCACAGCTAACATCACACTCAGTGGTGAAAGACTGAGAGCTTTTCCTCTAAAATCAGAAACAAGACCGGAATGTTAATTTTTACCATTTCTGTTCAACAGAGTATTGAAAGTTCTAGCCTGTTTTAGTCAGTTTGGGCTGCTGTAACAAAATACCATAAACCAGGCGGCTTAAACAACAGACCTTTATTTCTCACAGTCCTGGAGTCTGAGAAAGCTAAGATCAAAGACAATATGGGTCCTGGTGAGAACTCTACTTTTGGTTTGCTGATCGCCTCCCCCTTGCTGTACCCTCACTTTGCTGAAAGAGAGAGATCATCTCTCTTGTGTTTTCTTTTTTTTTTTTAATAAGGATATGAATCCCATTCATGAGGACTCCTCTCTCATGACCAGATTACCTCCCAAAGGATCCATTTCCAAATATCAGCAGTTTGAGGATTAGGGCTTCAACATATGAATTTGACAGTGGGGGCGGGGGAGCATTCAGTCCATAACATAACCATAGCAATTAGGCAAGCAAATGAATAAAAATATTCAAACTAGAAAGGAAAAAGTAAAATCATATCTATTCACAGATGACATGATTTTATATGTAGAAAACCCCCCAAATTTCATACAAACACACACACACACACAGAGCAAAAGAGAGAGAGAGACAGAGACAGAGAGAAGCAAAAACTGTTAGAACTAATATGCAATTTCAGCCAAGTTGCAGAATACAAAATCAACACACAAAAACCATTTGCATTTCTATACACTCACAATAAACAACCCAAAAAGGAAATTAAGAAAACAACTTCATTTACAATAGTATTGAAAATAATAAGCCACTTAGGAGCTAACCAAGGAGGTGAAAAACTTGTACTGAAAACTATAAAACCTTGTTGAAAGAAATTAGAGATAAATGGAGATACATCCCATGTTCAATTATCATATTTTTAAGATGTCACTACTCCCCAAAGGGGTCTACAGAGTCAATACAATCCCTACCAAAATCTCAACAATTTGTTTTGCAGAAGTAAAAAATTCATACTAAAATTTGTATGGAATCTGAAAGGGACTTTATATTGCCCCAAAAGTCCAGAAAAAAAGACCAAATTTGGAGTACTCACACTTCCTGATTTAAAAACTTACTACAATACAAATTTACAGAAGTCAAAACAGTGTGGTACTGGCATGAAGACATATGAATAGACCAATAGATGAGACAGAGAGCTCAGAAATAAGCCCACAAATATATGGTCAAATGTTTTTTGACAAGTACACTCAAACCATTCGAGGGGACAGATGTTATTTTCAACAAATGGTGCTGGGAAAACTGGGTATCCATATACAAAAGAATGAATTTAGACCCTTACCCAACACCATATACAAAGTTAGCTCAAAATTTCATGACATTAGATTTGGAATATCTTGGATATGACACCAAAATCACAGGCAACAAAAGAAAAAATACACAAATCAGATTCCATCAGAATTTAAAACTCTTTGCATAAAACACTATCAATACAGTAAAAAGGCAACCCACAGAATGAGAGAAAATATTTGCAAACCACATATCTGATAATGCATTACTATCCAGAATATATAAAGAATGCCTAAAACTCAACAACCATAAAAAACAAACAACACAATTCAAAAATGGGCAAACGTCTTGAACAGACATTTCTCCAAAGAAAATATACAAGATATACAAATGGCCAATAAAGTTCAACATCACTAATCATTAAGGAAATACACATCAAAATCATGAGATACCATGTTACAGCACTAGGATGACTATTATTTTAAAACCCCAAAGTACAGAAAACAACAAGTGTTGGTGGGAATGTGGAGAAGCTGGAACTCTTTCACACTTTCATTGAAAATGTAAAATAGTGCAGACGCTTTTACATTCTGTGTAATTACATTTAAACACAGAATCACCATGTGATCCAGGATTCCACTTCTGAATATAAACACAAGGGGATTGAAATTAGGGACTTGAACAGATATTTGTACATCCATGTTCATAGCAGCATTATTCCCAATAGCTAAAAGGTGGAAACAACACAAATGTCCATCAACAGATGAATGGGTAAACAAAATGTGGTATATTATACACTTGAATGATATTTAGCTTTAAAATGAAATGAAAATCTAATACATGCTGTAACATGGATGAACCTTGAAGACATTGTGCACAGCGAAAGAAACCAGACACAAAAGGATAAATATTGCATGATTCAACTCACATGAAATGTCCAGAATAGGCAAATCTATACAGACCAAAAATAAATTAGGGGTTGCCTCAGGCTGAGGAGCGGGAATTAGGAATGCGGAGTGACGGCTTGTGGGTACTGGGTTTCTTTTAGGTAATTAGAAATATTCTGCAATTAGATTGTGATGATGGTTGTATGATTGTCTGAATACATATACTAAAAACCATTGAATTTTACACTTTAAAAGGGTGAATATTATGGCAATGAATTGTATCTTAATAACGCTGCTGGGGGAAATGCTGAGAAGATTTAAAGATGACAAAAATAAATTTTATACTTATACAATTTCAGTAGAGTGACACAAGTCAGTTCCTGGATCCCTTCCCACGCTCAGATCAGCTCCTCTCACCCACCCCGAGTTTCAGCCTTGTCCTACTTGTTCTTATGTTTTCCTTTGCTCAGGACACAAATAATTCATTTTTCTTTTCTCTCTGTTGGTAGTTAGACACCATCCTTTCCAACTCTTGGGATTTTTTAACTCTGAAACTCAGTTAAGGGCTAATGCTAGGGTTTCCTGTATTAACCTCTTCCTTGCTAGGCAGAGTTGCTCCTTGGGTAGCCACTTCTGCTCTGGACTTCGTCAGAACTGATTTTGAATTCTAGCTCCCCCACTAGTGATGACCTGTATAAACTTGGGAGATTTATTAAATATTTTAAACTTGGCTTCCTCATCTGCGAAATGGGGACATAATACCTGTATTAAGTTCCTAGGGTTTGTGAGAATCAAAGGATGTAATGCATCTGAAGCACTTAGCAGAGTCCCTGGGACATCTTAGTGCTTAGTAAGTGCTTTTATGATTTGATTTTCTAAAGTGGAACACTTTCTTCTTTTGTTTTTTACAGTGTCACTGCCAATTATAACAAAACTAATCACTACAGAAAAAATGAAATGATGTAACAACAAATAACGAATGTAAAGAAATTACAAAACTTATAAAGTTCCTGTAGTGTATTAAAACAGAACTTTTCACTCTATAATTTGACTCATTCAACAAATGTGGTGGTAGGCAGAAAAATGCTCTCCCCCCAGAGATGTCCACATCCTAATCCCTGGTATCTGTGAATATCTTACCTCAAATGGCACAACGGGCTTTGCAGATATGATTAAGGTTAAGAACCCTGAGATGGGGAGATTATCCTGGCTCAACCCTTAAAAGTGGAAGATGACAAAAGAAGAGTGAGTTGGAAAGATGCAGTGTGAAAAGTGCCATTTCTTTAAAGATGGAGGAAGGGGGACAAGAGCCAAGGAATACCGTGGCCTCTAGAAGCTAGGAATAGCTCTCAGGTTACAGTCAGCAAGAGAACATGAGCCTACATCCTACAACTGCAAGGAACTGGATTCTGCCAGCAAGCCAAATTCGGAGGAAACAGATTTCCTCTACAACCTCCAGAAAGGAATGTAGCCTTTCTAATACATTGATTTTATTCTAGTGAAAACCATGTCAGATTTCTGACCTACAGAACTGTAAGCTAATGAATTTGTGTTGTTTTAAGTTACTAAGTTTGTGGTAATGTTAGGGCAGAAACTAATACAAAATATTTATTGAGTGCAAGGCACAAGGTCAGAGTGGGTTGAGGGGAGTGGGGAAAGCTACAGGCAGAGGCATGACCTTCATGGAGTTTACCATCTGGCTAGGGAAAGAAATACTAACTAAATAATCACAGGTGCAAAAATGGGATATTTAATGTGTTTTGAAAGCAGTGTAGGGGATCTAACCCAGCTGGAGGATACAGGAAATTCATGATATTTCAAGGAGACTTAAAATATGACAACAGGGAACTTCAAAGACTTGTGTTCTCAGCCTTTATTTCTGATAGTGGAGATCATCCCCTCACCCTCTGTCCTTGGATAAAGCCTTCCAGCACCTTTCTTCTAAGGCTTCTCTCCCCAACTGGAAGAAGCCATCAACATAATTTGCTTCCCTGGGGACCTTCAACAAGTTCACTAGACCCCTGTTAGCCCACTAATGATTTCCTTTATGGGACTTCATTTATCAGGTTGGGAATACTAAGACCTCAGATTTCAGCTATAAAACTTTGGGAATTTAGTCAATAACACCCAGAGCCAAGTGTTAGATTTGGAATAGGAGGACTTCCTCTTCTTTTCTCATGAGGTATCACTTTGAGATGAACAAAGTTGATCTTGGCCATAGTTTTTACTTTGTTTTTGTTTGTTTGTTTTGGTTTGTAATAGTCTGCCTAAAGGTCAGAATAAGGTGGATAATACTTTTTAAAATAAACATTTTATTTTAGAATAGGTTTAGATTTATAGAAAAGTTGCAAAAAAAGGGCAGAAACTTGCTCTATCTTTCCCCATTGTCTTTTATCTCTCTATTTAATTTTTATTGAAGTTTAATTGATGTACAATATTATATGTTTCAGGTGTACAACATAGTGTTTCACAATTTTTAAAGGTTATACTCCATGTATAACTATATTCCCTGTGTTGTACAATATATCCTTGTAGCTTATTTTATACCAATAGTTTGTACCTCTTAATCCCCTAACCCTATATTGCCCCTCCCCTCTTCCCTCTCCCCACTGGTAAGCACTAGTTTGTTCTCTATATCTGTGAGATGGCTTCTTTTTTGTTATAGTCACTATTTTTTTTTTTTTTCGGTACGTGGGCCTCTCACTGTTGTGGCCTCTCCCGTTGCAGAGCACAGGCTCTGGGTACGCAGGCTCAGCGGCCATGGCTCACGGGCCTAGCCACTCCGCAGAACGTGGGATCTTCCTGGACCGGGGCACGAACCTGTGTCCCCTGCATCGGCAGGCAGACTCTCAACCACTGCGCCACCAGGGAAGCCCGATAGTCACTACTTTAATGTATTTTTTAGATTCCACATATAAGTGATATACCGTATTTTTCTTCCTCTGTCTGACTTATCCCCTATTGTTAACATCATACAAAACCATACTACATTTGTCAAAACTAGGTCACCAACACTGGTACGTTACTGTTAACTAAACTCCACATTTTATCCAGATTTCACTAATTTTCCACTAATGTCTTTTTTCTAATCTGGAATCCCATCAAGGATACAATTATTAAATTTAGTCATCTCCTCTGGCCTTTGAGAGATTTTCAAACTTTCTTTGTTTTTTTTTGTGTGTGTGTGTGTGTTTGTGGTACACGGGCCTCTCACTGTTGTGGCCTCTCCTGTTGCGGAGCACAGGCTCCGGATGCACAGGCTCAGCGGCCATGGCTCACGGGCCTAGCCACTCCGCGGCATGTGGGATCTTCCCGGACTGGGGCACGAACCCATGTCCCCTGCATCGGTAGGCAGACTCTCAACCACTGTGCCACCAGGGAAGCCCTTTCTTTGTTTTTGATAACCTTGAAAGTTTTGAGGAGTATTAGTTAGGTATTTGTAGAAATGTTCCTCAGTTTGGGTTTGTCTGATGCTCATGGTTAGACTATGGTTACGGGTTTTTAGAAGGAACACCATAGAGGTGAAGTGCCATTCTGATCATATTAGGGTTACATGTTATCAATGTGACTTATCAGTGATGGTAATCTTGACCACCTGGCTGAAGTAGTGTTTTTCAGGTATCCTTACTGTAAAGTTACCCCTACCTTGTCCTTATTCTTCTCTTTGGAAGCAAGTCATCAAACAGAGCCCATACTCAAGAGGAGTCTGGGGCAGGGAGGAAGGATTAAGCAATATCTCTTGGAAGGCAAAGTATCTACATAAATTGTTTGTCATTCTTTTATATATAAGATCCCTTCTTTCTTTTTCTTTCTTTCTTCATTTATTCACTCATTCAACCACTTATTTATATCAGTATGGACTCATGGATGTTTATTCTACACTTTGGGTTAGAGTCCAATACTATGTTATTTATTTTGTTGCTCAAAGTTTTCCAAATTTTGCCATTGGGAGCTCTTTCAGCTTGGCTCTTGTGTCCCTTTGACATGATTGAATCATTTTGTTTCTTGAGTACTTCCTTTATTGCTGGCACTACTAGATGCTCCAGTCTCACCTTGTATTTTCCCTGCTGCAGACTTAGCCTTTTCTCCAAAGAGCCCTTGTTTCTTTTATCAGAGAATGGTGTTGTTAGAAATCAAGATCTGAGTATGCTCATTGCTACTGTGGTCCCACTGCTTCTAGACCCTCTTAGTAGACAGAGTTAGGACATATATGGTATATATATATACCATATATATATATACACACACTAACCCATGTATACACAAATATCTATAATTTCTTTATCTATCCATCTATGTCTGTGTTAAGCTAAACATGAGCTCATTCTGATGTCTCTAACTCTAACCTAGTACCACAGTTCATTCTAGGGAGTAATAATTTGAAAAAATTTTCCATAAATATCAGTTTCATCAATTTGATTATAATTTTACATATAGCCCTATGGGCATCACCTTTCTCTCTAAACCTTCCTGTGACTTGCTTATTGCATACAGACTCGGATATCAATTCTCAGCTTATATACCTATCTTTTACAACTTTATTGACAAAGGTGTAATTGATATACAATTAATTGTACATGTTTGAACTGTATAATTTGTTGTTTTGCCTCTGAAGCCATCGCCACAATCAAGTGAGTAAATAAATTTATCCATCATCCCAAAAAGTTTCTTCATGAACCCTTCAGTAATTTCTCTCTCCTTCCCCTCTTTGTATACCTTCCATCCCCAGGCAACCACTGACCTGCTTTCTGTCACTAAAGATTAGTTAGTACTTTCTAGAATTTTATATAAATAGAATCATGAGTTTGTACACTTTTTTGGTCTGTCTGCCTTCACTTTGCACAGTTATTTTGAGATTCATCCATATTGTTGCATGTGTCAATATTGATTTCCTTTCTATTATTGAGTACTATTCAACTGTATGGATATACCAAATTTGTTTATCCATTCACCTGTTGGTGGACATTTAGATTGTTTTCAGGTTATGGCTATTACACATAAAGCTGTCATAAATATTTATGTATAATCTTTGTATAAACATGGCTGTATCATATGGTAGGTGTACGTTTGAATATGTTTGACTTACATTCCCACCAAAAGTGTATGAGAGGTCCAGTTGTTCCCCATTTTTACCAACACCTAATTTGGTCACTCTCTGTAATTTTAGACATTCTAATAGATGTGAAGTGGTATCTCATTCCTTAATGACATATGATACTGAACATGTTTTCCTGAGCTTATTTTCTATATGTTACTCTGCTTTGTTAAAATGTCTATACAATTTGAACATTTTGATAGGGTAGTTTATTGTCTTATTATTGGGCTTTGAGAATTATTTATGTATTCCAGATACAAGGTTTTTTGTTTTTCTTAATTGGGGTATAGTTGCTTTACAATGTTGTGTTAGTTTCTGCTGTACAACGAAGTGAATCAGCTCTATGTACACCTATATCCCCTCCATCTTGGACCTGCCTTCCCCACCACATCCCGCTCACCTACATCACCACAGAGCACCGAGCTGAGTTCCTGCTCCATACAGCAGGTTCCCACTAGCCGTCTGTTTTACACATGGTAGTGTATATATGTCAATCCCACTCTCCCAATTTATCCCACCTCCCCTTCCTACACCCGTTGTCCACAAGTCTGTTCTCTACATCTGTGTCTCTATTTCTGCCCTGCAAATAGGTTCATCTGTACCATTTTTCTAGATTCCACATATATGCATTAATATACGATATTTATTTTTCTCTTTCTGACTTACTTCACTTTGTAACAAAGGGAACCCACTTGCACTGTTGGTGGGAATGTAAATTGATACAGCCACTGTGGAGAACAGTATGGAGGTTCCTTAAAAAATGAAAAATAGAACTACCATATGCCCCAGCAATCCCACCACTGGGCATAAACCCTGAGAAAACCATAATTCAAAAAGACAATGCACCCCAATGTTTATCACAGCATTATTTACAATAGCCAGGACATGGAAGCAACCTAAATGTCCATCAACAGATGAATGGATAAAGAAGATGTGGTACATATATACAGTGGAATATTAGCCATAAAAAGGAACGAAACAAGGTGTTTGTTTGTTTTTAGCAGATGTGTGATTTGCAAATACTTTCTCCATGGAGCTTCACAATAGGAAGTCTGAGGAAACAACATTCAGAGGTACAGATCATCTGATAAATGGTTGGCCTTAGAGTATTCTCACTACAAGTTATAATAGGGCTCCATTTCTCAGTCATGAAGGAAATAAGGGTACTAAACAAGTTTTCAAGGCAGTGGCCCACTTAAATCTGTACAAAATAAAGATATGGTCCTGAAATGGGGTACAGATGGAGTCTTGACTACAGAAAGCCCATTTACTAAACTGGAACAGGCCAGAGTAGAACAAACAGGAATATTGACTTGGTGACAAATTATCTACCTTAGGGATCCATAGATGCCTTTTCTACTATGGACAGATTTGGTAGGAAAATACAGGACAGAGGTACATTCTTAGGTGGGCTTTTCTTAAGTAATGCTGTCGTGAGTAGAAATCTGCCTGATCAGGGAGAACATCAGATTGTTAAAGCTAAGTCACATAAAAGCTTGTTGTCAATACATAGTCTGGGATAATTGGAAAGCCATCTGGACAAATAAATAAGTATGAATCCATACCTTACACTTTGCACCAGCATACATTCCCAATGGAACTTATTTAATAATAAGTTTGAAAAAAAATGAAACCAGAAGGTGCAAAAAAAACCAAAACAAAACAAACTAAAAACTAAAGAAAAAAAGTTTTTAAAACTACCATTGAGTGAAGTATCCCTGGCTAACTATTATACTAAACTCAGAAAATATTCATAAATTTAGATACATGAAAGTCAAACATTTCTGCATAGCAAAAGCCAACATAAACAGAGTCAAAGAACAAATGATACACTGAGTAAATGGATATTTACAAATCACATTGAAACAAAGGACTAATTACCCCAATATATTGTGATTTTATATATACACATATATGTATATGTGTATATATATATGTCAGTAATATTTAAGTAGCAGAAAAATGAGCTAAGAATATGAGCAGAGGGTTTATAGAAAAGAAAAAACAAATGACTTTTAGCACATAAAAAGATGCTCAATTGCACTCATAATAAGAAAAGTTCAAATAAACCAAGCATATTGGCAGAGATGAAAGTTTGATAGCACTGTGTTGGCAAGAGAATAGGAGTAGATTCACGAAAAATATCTAATAATTATAAATATATGTGCATAAAACAGCAGAGTTAAAATATATTAAGCAAACAGTGACAGAATTGAAGGGAAAATATTTCTATAATAATAGTTGAAGATTTCAATATATCATTTTCAATGATGGAGAGGACATAGAGAAAGAATATCAATAAGAAATAGAGAACTCAAATAATACTATAAACCTAGATCTAACAGAGATATGCAGAACACCCCACCCAACAACATCAGAATACACATTCTTTTTAAGTACATGTGGAACATTCCCAAGGATAGAACATATATTAGGGCACAAACTGTCTCAGTAAATTTTAAAAGATTGAAATAATACAAAGTATCTTCTCCAATCTCAGTGGAATAAGCTAGAAACAAAAAACAGAAGGAAAACTGGTCACAAATATGTGGAAATTAAACAACGTGCTCTTCAACAACAAATGGCTCAAAGAAGAAACCACAAGGGAAATTAGAAAATACTTAGAGATGAAGAAAAATGAAAACTCATGGGATGCAGCAAAAGCAGTGCTCAAGGGGAAACTTATAGCTGTAAATATCTACATTAAAACAGAAAAAAGATTCCAAATCAATAACCTAAATTTACACCTGGAGGATCTATGAAAAAGAGGGAGAGAGAGGGAAAACTACACACCCTTCTGCAAAACTAAAAGAAGGAAGAAAATAATAAATATTAGAGTGGAGATAAATGAAATAAAGAATAGAAAAATAGAAAGTCAACAAGACCAAAAATTGTTTTTTTGAAAAAATAACAAAATTGACAAACTTTTAGCTATACTGACAAAGAAAAAAGAGAAGACACAAATAACTAAAATAAAAAATAAAAGTGGGGACATGTATTTTATAGAAATAACAAGATTATAAGAGGATACTATGAACAATTGTAACCAAAAAATTAGATAACCCAGATAAAATGGACAAACTGACTGAAGAAGAAATAGAAAATCTCAACAGATCCGTAACAAGTAAATAGATTTAATCAGCAATACAAAAACCTCCAAACAATGAAATGTCCAGGACCAGATGGCTTCACTTGTGAATTCTACAAAACACTTAAAGAAGAACTAACAATCAATCCTTTATCAACTCTTCCCAAAATATAGAAAAGGAGAGAATACTTCCTAACTCATTCCATGAGACCAGAATCACCCTGATGTCAAAGTCAGAAGACATTACAAGAAAGAAAAATTACAAACCAATATCTTTTATGAACGTAGATGCAAAAACCCTCAACAAAATATTAGCAAATGGAATCCAATGGCATATTAAAAGGACAATACACCATGACCAAGTGGGGTTTATGCCAGGAATGCAAAGGTGTTTCAAAATAAGAAAAGCAATCAATGTAATAGATTGATCACATTAAAAGAAGGGGGAACATATGATCATCTAGATTGATGCAGAAAAGGCATTTGACAAAATTTAACACCCTTTCATGGTTGAAAAATCACTAAGAAACTAGGAATAGAAGAAAACTTCCTAAGCATGATAAAAGTCATTTATTAAAAACCCACAGTTAATATATTACTCAATTGTGAAAGACTAAAACCTTTCCCCTAAGATCAGAAACAAAACAAACATGCCCATTTCCACTCCTGCTATTCAAAATTGTACTGAATGTTCTAGCTAGAGCAATTAGACAATAAAAAGAAACAGAAGGCATCCAGATTGGAAAGGAAGAAGGAAAACTATCTGCATTTGCAGAGGACATGATTCTATATATACAGATTCCTAAAGAATCCACAAGTAAACAAATCCAGTGAAGTTGTAGGTTGCAAGATCAACACACAAAAATTCAGTTGTGTTTCTCTATGCCAGCAGTAAACAATCAAAAAGGAAATTTAACAGTCAATTTTATTTACATTAGCATCTAAAATAATAAATACCTAGGAATAAATTTAACCAGGAAAGACTTTGCACTGAAAACTATAAAATATTGCTTAAAGAAATTAAAGAAGACAAAAATAAGTGGAAAGGCATCCCATGCTTATGGGCTGGAAGATTTAATGTTGTAAATATGTTAATGCTACTCATAACAATCTACAGATTCAATGCAGTCCTTTTCAAAATACCAATAAACTTTTCTGCAGAAATGGAAAAGTTGATCCTCAGAATCATAGGGAATTACAAGGGGCCCCAAATAGACAAGTAATCTTGAAAAAGTAAAACAAAGTTGGAAAACTCACACTTCCTGATTTCAAAATTGACTGCAAACCTACACTAGTGAAAACAATGTGATACTGGCAGAGGAACAGATATATAGACAAATGGAATAGAATCAAGGGTCTGGAAATAAACCCATACATCTATGGCTAGTTGATGTTTGACATGGGTACCAACTCCATTCAATGGGGGAAGAAATCATCTCTTCAACAAATGGTGCAAGGACAATTGAATTTCCATATGCAAAAGAATGAAGTTGGACCCCTACCTTACACCATATATAAAAATTAACCCAAAATGGGTCATGACCTAAATATAAGGGCTAAAATAATAAAACTCTTAGAAGAAAACATAGGAATAAATCTTCATAACCTTGAATTTGTTAATGAATACTCAGATAAGACACCAAAAGTTCAGTCAACAAAAGAAAAAAATAGATAAGTTGACTATCAAAATTTTTAAATTTGTACATCAAAGGAGATTATCAAGAAAGTGGAAGACACCCTACAGAATGGGAGAAAAATATTTGCAAATCATATATTTGATAAGGGATTGATATCCAGAATATATAGAGAACTCCTACAACTCAACAACACAAAGACAAATTAAAGAATAAATAAAATGGGTAAAGGGCTTGAATAGACATTTCTCCAAAGAAGATATACAACCAGCCAATAAACACATGAAAAGATTCTCAACATCATTGAATCTTTAGAGAAATGCAAATCAAAATCAAAATGATACCACTTTACACCTACCAGGATGACTATAACTAAAACAATAGAAAATTATAAGTGTTGGCAAGAATGTGGAGAAATTAGAATGAGAATTAGAAGTTGCTGATGATAATTGAAAATGGTTCAGCCATTGTGGAAAACAGTTTGGTGGCTCCTCAAAAGGTTAAACATAGAATTACCACATTACCCATGAATTCCAGTCCTAGGTATATACCCCAAATAATTGAAAACAGGAACTCAAACAGATACTTTATGCCAATGTTTACTGCAGCATTATTTACAATAGTCAAAAGGTAGAAACCATTCAATTATCCACAAATAGATGAATGGACACGTAAAATGTGGTATATACATTCAATAGAATCTTATTTGGGCATAAAAAGGAATGAAGTTCTGCTTCATGCTACAACACAGATGAACCTTGAAAACAATATGCTAAATGCAATAAGCCAGACACAAAAGGACAAAAAAATCACATGATTTCTCTTATTTGCAATATCTAGAATAGGCAAATACACAGAGATAGAAATAAATTAGAGGTTATCAAGCGCTGGGTGGGGGTGAGGAGGCAATGAGGAGTTATAGCTCACTGGGTACAAGGTTTCTGTTTGGGGGTGATTGAAAAAGTTTTGGAAACAGTGATAATGGTGGCAGAACATTGTGAATGTAATCAATACCACTGAATTATACACCTAAAATATTTTAAATGATAAATTTCATGTTGTATAAATTTTCCACAATAAAAAAGAAGGAGAAGAAGAAACAGTGGCCTCAAAAGAAAAAAAAAACCTGGTGGTTAATGTGTCATTTTTCCACTCACAATTCTCAGCTGCTATTTGTAGTAGAGGTTTCAAACATACAACATATATTTGCTTATATATGCATAGGCACCTAAAGTATAACTGGAATTACATACAAGAATTTGAGAACACAGGTTGTTTTTTGGAGGGAAACTGAGTAGAGGTGAGAGGAATACTTTTCATTGTATACCATTTTGTTTCTTTTGAATTTACAATTTGTTTTAATTAACTAAAATGGATCAAAGCAAAATTTTTGAAATAGAAGACTACCTTCTGTGCAGTAAAGGTTTAACTCAACAGGCCTGGGTCATCCAGACTAGTAGTTTCCAAAGGAAGGTCAGGCTCCTGCTGGGCTCCCAGGAGATAGCCTCTAAGCCCTGTCAGTTAAGAGTACCTGAGGCCACACCAGAGAGTTTATGCTGATACCCTGACTTATGGTTGGGCCTTAATGGAGACCAAATTCAGCCACAGAGTCAGCCATGTCTACATGACTGACCCTGGATAAAAACTCTTGACATAAAGGCTTGGGTGAGCTTACCTGGTTGGCAACACTTTCTGCATGTTGTCACACATCATTGTTGGAAGAATTAAATGTTATCAAAAAGACTCCAGTGGGAGGGGACACCTCGAAGCTTGTGCCTGATCTCCTGCATTCTGCCCTATGTGCCTTTTTCTTTTTGATTTTAATCTGTATCCTTTGCTGTAGTAAATTGTAACCAGGGGTATAACAGCTTTGCCAAACTCTGTAAGTTCTTGTAATGAATCATTAAATCTAATTCTTTATTTTTATATTTGTTGGATTTATTTATTGAATTACAACTAACATACAACATTATAGTAGTTTCAGGTGTCCAACATAGCAACATAGTGATTCAATATTTTTATACATTATGAAATGATCACTACAATAATCTAATTACCACATGTCACCAAAGTTTTTACAGTATTATATCCTATGTTGTATCTTACATCTCTGTAACTTTTTTTTCCCTTTGGGAAAAATTTTTTAAAAAATTTTTATTGGAGTATAGTTGATTTACAATGTTGTGTTTGTTTCTGCTGTATAGCAAGGTGAATCAGTTATACATACACATATATCCACTCTTTTTAAGGTTCTTTTCCCATATAGGTCATTACAGACTATTGAGCAGAGTTCCCTCCTGTAGTGCTATACAGGAGGTCCTTATTATGTATCTATTTTATACAAAGTTTATAGAAAGCCTTATTTTTTTTAATAGCTGGAGGTTTGTACCTCTTTATCCCCTTCATCTTTTTCATCTGTCCCCCACATATCCCTCCCCTATGGCAACCATCTGCTTGTTCTCTGTATCTATGAGTCTGTTTTGTTTTGTTTTGTTTCTTTTTCTTTTTAAAAATTTATTTATTTTATTTATTTTTGGCTGTGTTGGGTCTTTGTTGCTGCACGCAGGCTTTCTCTAGTTGTGGCGAGTGGGGGCTGCTCTTCATTGTGGTGTGTGGGCTGCTTATTGCAGTGGCTTCTCTTGTTGCAGAGCATGAGCTCTAGGCACGTGGGCTCAGTAGTTGTGGCGCACGGGCCTAGTTGCTCTGTGGTATGTGAGATCTTCCCAGACCAGGGCTCGAACCCTAACCCTAACCCTGCATTGGCAGGCAGATTCTTAACCACTGCAGTACCAGGGAAGCCCCTGTTTTGTTTTTTAGGTTCCACATATAAGTGAAATCACATGGTGTTTGCCTTTCCCTGTCTGACTTATTTCACTTAGCATAGTATCCTCCGGGTCTATCCATGGTGCCTCAAATGGCAAGATTTCATTCTTTTTTATGGTGAGTAATATTCCATTGTGTGTGTGTGTGTGTGCGCGTGCATCACATCTTCATCCATTTATCTATCAATGGACACAGGTTGCTTCCATATCTTGATTATTGTACCTAGTGTTGCAATGAACATAGGGGTACATATATCTTTTTGAATAAGCTATTTTGATTTATTTGGATATAAACCCAGAAGTGAAATTAATGGGTTATATGGGCGTTCTTTTTTAGTTCTTTGAGGAACCTCTATACTGTTTTGCATAGTGGCTGGACAAATTTACATTCCCACTAACAGTGCACAAGGGTACCATTTTCTCCACATCTTCAGCAACACTTGTTTTTTGCTTTTTTGATAATCGCTATTCTGACAGGTGGGAGGTGATATCTCACTGTGGTTTGATTTGCATTTCACTGATGAATAGTGATGTTGAGCATCTTTTCATGTGCCTGTTGGCATTTGTATGTATTCTTTGGAAAAATGTCTATTCAGGTATTCTGCCCACTTTCTAACTGGGTTGTTTGCTTTTTTTTTTTTTTTTTTTTTTTTTTGGCGGTACGCGGGCCTCTCACTGCTGTGACCTCTCCCCCCGTGGAGCACAGGCTCCGGACGCGCAGGCCCAGCGGCCATGGCCCACGGGCCCAGCCGCTCCGCGGCATGTGGGATCCTCCCAGACCGGGGCACGAACCCGTATCCCCTGCATCGGCAGGCGGACTCTCAACCACTGCGCCACCAGGGAAGCCCCTGGTTGTTTGCATTTTTGATGCTGAGTTGTATGAGCTGTTAATATATTTTGAATATTAACCTCTTATCCATACCATTTGCAAATTTTTCTCCCATTCAGTAGGTTGTCTTTTCATTTTGTCAGTGGTTTCCTTTGCTGTGCGAAAGCTTTCAAGTTTGATTAGGTCCCATTTGTTTATCTTTGCTTTTATTTCTTTTGCCTTGGGAGACTGATCTAAGAAAATATTGCTATGATTTATGTCAAAGACTGTTCTGCTTATGTTTTCTTCTAGGAGTTTTATGGTTTCCAGTCTAACATTTAGGTCTTTATTCCATTTTGAGTTTATTTTTGTATGTGGTGTTAGATAATGTTCTAATTTCACTCTTTTACAGGTAGCTATCAAGTTGTCCCTGTACTATGTATTGAAGAGACTGTCTTTTCTCCATTGTGTATTCTTGCCTCCTTTGTCATAGGTTAATTGACCATAGGTGGGTGGGTTTATTTCTGGGCTCTCTATTCTGTTCCATTGATCTATGTGTCTGTTTTGTGCCAGTACCATACTGTTTTGATTACTGTAGCTTTGTAGTATAGTCTGAAGTCAAGGAATGTAAGTCCTTCATCTCTGTTCTTTTTTCTTAAAATTTTTTTGGCTATTTGGGGTCTTCTGTGTTTCCATACAAATTTTTAAATTAGTTGTTCTAGTTCTGTGAAAAATGTCATGGGTATTTTGATAGGGATTGCATTGAATCTGTAGATTGCCTTGGGTAGTATGGTCATTTTAACAATATTAATTCTTCTAATCCATGAACATGGTATATCTTTCCACCTGTTTGTGTTTTCTTCAATTTCTTTCATCAGTGTCTTATAGTTTTCTGAGTATAGGTCTTTTACTTCCTTATGTAGGTTTATTCCCAGGTATTTTATTCTTTTTGATGTGATGACAAATGGGATGGTTTCCTTAATTTCTCTTTCTTATAGTTCATTGTTAGTGTACAGAAATACAACAGATTTCTGTTTATTAGTTTTGTATCCTGCAACTTTATTGAATTCATTGATGAGCCTTAGTAGCTTTTTGATGGTGTCTTTAGGATTTTATATGTATAATGTCATGTCATCTACAGACAGTGAGAGTTTTACTTCTTCCTTTCCAATTTGGATGACTTTTATTTGTTTTTCTTGTCTGATGGCTGTGTCTAGGACTTCCAATACTATGTTGAACAGAAGTGGTGAGACTGGGCATACTTTTCTTATTCCTGATCTTAGAGGAAATGCTTTCAGCTTTTCACCATTGAGTATGATGTTAGTGAAGGGCTTGTCATACCAGGTCTTTATTATGTTGAGGTATGTTCCCTCTATACCCACTTTCTGGAGAGTTTTTATCAAAAATGGATGTTGAATTTTGTCAAATGCTTTTTCTGCATTTATTGAGATGATCATATGGTTTTTATTCTTCAATTTGTTAATGTGGTGTATCACAACATATGAGGGAACTTTCTAACAGTCACATCTGGACAACAGTTGAATAGTTGTTCCTTCTCAGAAGTGCATGTGCTCACTGGGGCCCTGCAGCCACCAAATAGATGACCATCTCTTAGCTATGTTGCAGGCAAGATTGGACTTCATGGTGTCTCAGGCTTCTCCCATGCTGAGTCTATAAGTCTACATACAGACAACAGGCTGCAATCTGACAAAAGTGTCTTTTCTTTGGATTGCAAAATAAATAAATGGTTGTTTATAAAGAGCCAGTAAGGGCAAAAGCCATAGGCAGCCCGAGGATGTGGGCTCCAAGAAACAATTGTCACTGGGCACAGATCAATAAAGTGACTTGGTTAAAGAATAAGTTTGAAAATCTGCCTCTCAAACTTGTCTTTATTTGAAAAAAAAAGAGAAAAGGCCAAAAGCTTTTACTATTGCTCTTTTTGGCTATCTGGTTAAAACAAAGCGGAGTTGTGAGTTCAAGGTTTATTGTCCACAATTAAAAAGGAATCAGTTTTTGGTTTTAATATACTTCCTGCAATATAGTAAGCTTTTAAATGAAAGTGTTTGTTGCACAGCCTGGATGGTCAATAAATCAATTTTGTGTATCTGTGTTGGCGTCTGTGATTTGTCACTCATGCCTTCTTACAATAATCACTCCTCGAAGAACTGTCTCAATGACTGTCTTTGAAGTAACTGAAATATGTCTTATTAATGAACTGGTTTATGTGAAAGCATGTAAAAGGCAAACACACACAAGCAAAATTATCTCCAAAAATTAATCACTTGTTCACTGCTGCTTCCTTCCACTAGAATATAAGCCATTTTGTTTGGTATAGCATATCTGGCACCTAGAATAGCACATAGTAAGTACTCAATAGGTCACTGCTGAGAGAATTCCAACACTTATTGGAATGGAATTCTTCTACCTTCAGCTTCCTAACTACCAATTTGGATGCTAGAGACAAGCAGCAAGGAAAATTCCTCAAATCAAAAGAAGTGCCAGGGTATGCAGCAGGCAAACGGAAGGGGAGAGGAAGAGAGGGACACTTCCTATGCCCACAGAGGGACATTGAGTCTCTAGTCCCATGATCTTTGCTGGTTCCCAGGCTGGCCTGAGACTTGATCTGGGCTCATGACCTCTTTTGGTGAGGCTATAGTGCTGGTGGCAGAGTATTTGTTGGGGAGGTAGGATTTAAATGCATGCACAGTCTTTTTAAAATGATATTTAAAACTTTTGCTGGGCTCTCAGGTTTTGGTGCATTACAAGCAAAGGCCTGTTAGGCAAAGCCTAGTTTCAGTTTTGGCTCACAATAACACTCTCGGTGACCTACTGGAATCATCCACCAATGGGAGACATCTCCCTGACCCTACCTGCTCCTGCCTCAACCCAACTTTTCAGAAGTATTGGAAAGAACCTTTTCCCTCTCTTCTTCTTCCCTTCTCTAACTCCTCAGCAAGGATAACTACTGATGCTACCCATTACGGGTCAGGGTCAACATATATAGTTCTCTTCTCCCCCTCCTCCCTCCCCTTGGTGCTCTGTCTGTCTCTCTCAACATTTTTTAAAACAGCCTGGCCACAGGATGCACCTGTCCTCGTCCCCTCCTGGGGTGAGCCCAAGGAGCCAGGTGCTGCCCTTGCTGGGGGAGGCTTACAGCTGTTTTGCTTGTGGGTGGGTGGTAACTTGAAGACCATTTGGGCCTTGGGTGCAAACCAAGATTTTTAATCTAACCTTACCAGTAGCAAAGCCAATATGTTGATCCACATCTGGCTTCTGTGTCTGTGTGTCATTAATTCATTCTCAAGCATCAAAAATAATAGTAGATTTAATTTTCCTCAAAATGAAAGCTGTTTAAAAGTTAACAAATAAAAGTCAGCTGATACTCTTATATAATAATTCTACAAGGCTTTAGCAAGGCTTAAATCAGGTATGCCAGTTTTAGTTTCAGAGAAGCAGGGAGCTTTTTATCTATTCTTGCCTGGAAGGCAATTGTTAGAGTCTTTGTGGGAACCTAACGATCCTCACATTTCATTCCCGCCTGAGGCTTGAACCAATTAAGAAATAAGGTAGATGAGTTGATATATTAATGAAGAAATAACTTATATTTACAGGCAAGCATGGACTTCCCAACCCAGTCACAGGTAATGTCAGAGTCCTCCCCTCGTGGCAGGTCTGTCTCTGCAGGACTTGCAGCGCGGAGGAGCCGTGGCAAACGTGGGCTTCCCATGAGCATCTCAGGCTGAGGAATGAGGCAGAAGGGGCTGCATACCATCTGGTTCCCCTTCCAAATTCCAGCAGGTGGGGGAGGAGTCGAATCAGGAGTGGGTAATAATCATTCCTCCTCAACAACAAAATGGAAGCTGGAGCCGTGCACACCACGTCTCCGTCGCCCTCAGGCACCTTGTCAAAGCTGAGTAGAGAACCTGGCTGTTTCAGAGCCAGGAGCAGAGAAGGGCGTGGTTAAAGCTGATAGCAAGTGTGGAGAGAAGCTCTCTGCACTGCTCTCTAGCTGGCTTGCTAGGTTGCTTGGCCTTTTTAAATGAGGTATAAATTACATACAGTAAATGACATAATATTGTTGACCTTTTATATGTAGACACTCCTTTAACCTCCACCAGTATGAGATATAGAACGTTTTCTGGGTTGCTTTCAAAAGACCTGGCTCACACCTTCTTCTGACCTGAGGAATATCCGAGAAATTCTATTTCCATAAAATTTATTTTCCATGCTTACCTTACACATGTAATCTTTTTTTTTTTTTTTTTTGCGGTACACGGGCCTCTCACTGTTGTGGCCTCTCCCGTGGCGGAGCACAGGCTCCGGACGCGCAGGCTCAGTGGCCATGGCTCACGGGCCCAGCTGCTCCACGGCATGTGGGATCCTCCCCGACTGGGGCACGAACCCGTGTCCCCTGCATCGGCAGGCGGACTCTCAACCACTGCGCCACCAGGGAAGCCCTATGCATGTAATCTTTAATTTGTATCCACTTTATCAATTATAGCAATAGTTTCAATTTTTAAGCATTGAAAAATTAATTTTTAAGCTTAAGAAGTTCAACTTATCGAGAGATGTTATTCTTGCAGGGAAGTGATTATCTGTCCCAGGCACTGACTTCCTTCCTCTTAGCAAGAAATTAGAACTTTCTCGGAGGGGACATTCTTTCCCCTGCAGTGACAGCATCAGGTTTAGAATTACCTCACCGACGGGGGATTCCTCAGCATTAGCCAACCAACAACAGTGGGAGCAAAAGAAAACAAATTGTCAGAAGGAAATCAGTTCTCCAGGGAGTATGTTTTCCTAGAACACATTCAGTGCTTTAGAGGAAAACATGTTGGCTTTGTCAATGGGTATATTGTTCTTAAATGATACAAGTGGAATTCTGATGCTGAAACATTTTTCATGAGCTTTTTTCCCCAAGGGACTTTAGATCTAAGTTAAAACTTTAAATTAATTTAACGTGATCAGCTTTAAATTTTTAATAATAAAGTTGCTGAATATTCCTTCCCTTAAAAAAGTCCCATGAGATACAAAATAGATAAAATCTAGGGAAAAGATACCATTGTCACAAGCTGTATATCTATATATATATTTAATATGTACAGTTATATAAACATGTTATGTAAATATATATATCTATACATACATATCTATATCTTTCTATCTATAAAAAATAAATATAACGTAACATACAGTATTACAGCTCGCCTACCACAGTGTGTTCATATGCTGACCAGCTGGCTGACTGTATAAATGCTGACCTGTAACCCTCCTTTGAGCACCTACACAGGGGCCAGCAGGGCTCGGGCCCGGCTTTGACATAGCATTTGCTAGACAGGCCTGGGAGGATGAAAATACTCAGGCACAAATAAGGTCAAAATACCATCAAAATAGCACTAATTTAGATAATACATAGCAAGTAACTGGATGCAAACAAAATGCTTAGCTCTGAGCACATCCAGGTCAGGGCCAGACTTCTGTTTACTACATCAGTAATAACTAAATTATTAATGGTCCTAGTTTACGCCTTTGCTCTTGGTTCTCCTCTTCAGCTCTGAGTGACAGGACAGATGTTAAGTATTGTACACACATAACATTAGTGACAGCTGAAGACTGTGATTCTCCAGAACACCAAGCTGGGTCACTGCCTCTAGCTGGCAGTGAATAGTTGAATCTCTTCTATATTAGGGCAAAGAATGAGATGTTGGGTTAGGCTCATTTCAGCTCTAAAGTGCCACAAGTCTTCATTCGAAGCTTTCTTTAGACTTTAAGGTCATGACCACTAGAAGGTAAACTGCAAAGGGGCTTCCCTGTCTACCTTGGCCATTCTTTTCTGGTGTCTATTTTTTTTTTTTTTTTTTTTTTTTTTTGCGGTACGCGGACCTCTCACTGCTGTGGCCTCTCCCGTGGCGGAGCACAGGCTCCGGACGCACAGGCTCAGCAGCCATGGCTCATGGGCCCAGCCGCTCCGTGGCATGTGGGATCTT
This sequence comes from Mesoplodon densirostris, assembly GCF_025265405.1. Classification (NCBI taxonomy): domain Eukaryota; kingdom Metazoa; phylum Chordata; class Mammalia; order Artiodactyla; family Ziphiidae; genus Mesoplodon; species Mesoplodon densirostris. The sequence goes on along the minus strand of NC_082670.1, from coordinate 896,824 downwards.
CCCGGACCAGGGCACGAACCCGTGTCCCCTGCATTGGCAGGCAGACTCTCAACCACTGCGCCACCAGGGAAGCCCTCTGGTGTCTATTTTTAAAGGAATGTTAGGAGCTTTGAGAAAGACCTCGAAGTCACTGAAATTCCAAAAAAGATATCATTCTATTACCACTTCCTTTTTGTTTGATGCCTTATAAGAAAATACACGCTCATCCTAAGGGTCATAATCAACCTTCCTTTCCATCACATGGATTAATACATGATTCTATATGCACCGTGTCTAGTGTCAACTTTCACTGCCTTCTAGGAACATCTATTTCAGAATTGTTTGACTTGTTCTTTTGGGCTAATATTCTTTTAGTTTCATTTTAAAGCCAAAAATGGGGTTCTCTTGCTGAGTCTTTCCTTAAAATTTCACTTTTAGTTGATAGTATTCATTTGTGCATTTATCGGTACTCTGTGGTGACCTAGATGGATGGGATGGGGGGTGGTGGGAGGTAGGTCCAAGAGAGAGGGGATATATGTATACATACAGCTGATTCACTTCATTGTACTACAGAACCTAACACAACATTGTAAAGCAACTATACCCTTTCCCCCCAAAAAAGCATATACTGAGTACCCGTTCTGGGCTGGAGCCTAGCATGGAGATGTGAGTGAGCCAGTGTTGATCATGGGCCTCTGTCAGAGCTGGAGGCCAGAGTGCCTTTCCAGGCATGTCTCCCACACCCCATCCTTGTAGTGGAAAAGCTAGAGGCCATATTGGTGCGACATAACCTCCCTAACCTCCACCCCAACTTGGCCACAGTAGATTGTATTGGGAGGGTGGAGTGGCTGACACGAAATGGGCCAATCACAGTTCTTTCCTAGGAATTCGGAATTGAGACCAAGAGGAAAAGAGTTTGTCTCCCTCCATATAAAACAGTGTAATTGTCGAAGCTATTTTCTGCCAAGTGACAGCTACTGAAAAAATGAAGAATGAAGAAGGCTGACGGAGAATTGGAGACAAAGATGGAGAGAGATGGTTTCTTGGGTACCCCTTACAACCAAGCTAATGTCTCTGGTCTTTTACTGAGTCTCAGTTGTATTTCTGCTTATGATTTCATGAAACACTCCATACCCCCGTGTTCTTAAAATAAATCTCCTCTTTTGCTTAAGTTAGTGCCAGTGTGCTTCTGTTGCTTACATTCAAAAGAGTCTTAACATGGTGTCCTGTCCATAAGCAGATCTTCATTTAGTAAGTCAGACTGAAAAATACATTTTACAATACTTCCCAAAGTGGCAGGACTCTGAGTTCCGGCCAGGAGCCATAAGTGTTTTATTCATCCCTGTATCCCTGGCACATTGTAGGAACTCAAGGGATTGAATGTTGACTCTACAACTAAATGCATTAAGGAAGAGCCTTGGAACTCTCAGCAGCCTACTTAACCACTCTTTCTGTAGGTTCCTCCTCTGAAAGGGCCCTTAGAAATTATTTGGTTTAAGTATTTATTCTACAGAAGAGGAAGCTGAGGCCCAGAGAGGTAAAAACCACTTGCCCAAGGTCACACAGCTAGTTTGCAGCAGAACCGAAACTACAATTCATGTCTCCAAGCTCTGAAGCCAGTACTCTTTGTACTACTCTGTAATTTTCCCTTCCTGTGGAAACAACTTCCATTGAACGCAATGGATAATACAGCCAAACACCCCCAAAGTCAGCCTCCCTTCTTTAAAACTTCCTCAGTGTGGGTTCATAAGTCAGCCATCATATAGAAAAACTCTTGAAAAGGAAACTCACAGTGTCAGTCATCACAGAACTTGGCTAGCCACAAGTACTATTCAATGAGTGGAGGAGAAGCCCCCCAAAGCTGGCGTGTCATGAGAAGACTCATCATGAGGTAACTAAGACAACTCACAGAACAACTTCTTGGTTTTATTGTCCAGTGAGATGGGGTTTTTCCCCTGCCCTCACCAGTCATAAGAATAAATGAAGAATTGATTACCCCAACACTGATGAACAAAAACATTCTCTCAAATACGTTATGTGAAAGGCATATCTGAGTGAAACCTGGGAAGGACTTAAAAATAAACAAAATAAGTTGATCTGCTAATCAAGAGAAGCAAAGAAAAAAATTCACATTAAAAAGAAAGGCAAGGGAATGATAAACAAAGAATTTAGGATGGTGGCTACAGTCCTAAATGCTGGGTGGGGAGAAGCACAGATATAAAATGGAAGAGGACCAGAACACTAGAACCAAATTATTGCCAAAGTACTGGCTTGTGTGTTGGTGGTGATGGGTAGTGGGTTCATGGGTGTTTTTATATTATTAAAAATAAATAAATAAGTAAATTAATAAAAGAGCCAGATATGGACCAGGGGTGAGTGTGTCATGAACCAAGGATTATGAATAATCTAAGTCTGTGCAGATAAGATCCATGGACAAGAAAGAAAGTGGAAAAGAAAGAGTAATTATAGTGTCAAAATAATGTCCTTGTTTTTCTCAAACTAGAAAATAAACATCTTATGACATACTAAATATTTTTGTTTTGTTATTATTCTACCTGTTGTGACACTTACTTTGTCACTGTCAGGTAGAAAATAAAGGTCTCTTTAATTTGTTTAATATCTGAGTTACGCTATACATGCTGATAAATGAGTGTTAGCCTTACTTTATAGACTACTTTATAAGAAACAATAATGCCTTGCTAGGGCTTCCCTAGTGGCACAGCGGTTGGGAGTCCGCCTGCCGATGCAGGGGACACGGGTTCGTGCCCCGGTCCGGGAAGATCCCACATGCCGCGGAGTGGCTGGGCCTGTGAGCCATGGCTGCTGAGCTTGCGCGTCCGGAGCCTGTGCTCCGCAACGGGAGAGGCCACAACAGTGAGAGGCCCGCGTACCGCAAAAAAATAAAATAAAATAAAATAAAATAATAATAATGCCTTGCTTACCATTCAGGACTAAGACACTTTATGACAAACGTGGGCTTCCTGTGTGTAGCTTACAATATCAGATTGACATGCTAAAACTTGCTTTAGTTTCAGTTATGAAATAATTGAGGACAGACTTTTTCAGGTCCTGCCATGTTTATTAAATGGACAAGAACATATGTTCTAAGACTTTCTGAAACAGGGCTCCAGAAGCAAACACACTAAGAAGGAAAACAAGAAGAAAAAACTGATTAAGAAAGTTGGAGATGAGTTTTGAATAGCAGCAAAGCTGCCTTGTTAATGTTTTACATTTTATTGATAGTTGACTGCCTGCCCCTTGATGAAATGAGAACACACGTTCCATAATCCCCCCTTGAGATCACTGCTTTTTTAAAAACATTAACATGGGCAAAACAAATCTGGTAAAATATTACCACCTGGGGACACCTGGTGAAGGAAATATGGGGGTCCTTTTTGCTATTTCTGCAACTTTTCTGCAACTCTGAAATTATTTCAAAATAAGTTTTTAAGTAAATGAAAAGACTGGCAATCAATTTGAATCAAGCATTATTTTTATAAAGGTAAAGAACGGCAGCTTTAAGAAAATGTAAGAGAGGGCCTCCCTGGTGGCGCAGTGGTTAAGAGTCCGCCTGCCGATGCAGGGGATACGGGTTCGTGCCCCGGTCTGGGAGGATCCCATATGCCGCGGAGCGGCTGGGCCCGTGAGCCATGGCCGCTGGGCCTGCGCATCCGGAGCCTGTGCTCCGCAACGGGAGAGGCCACAACAGTGAGAGGCCCGCATACCGCAAAAAAAAAAAAAAAAAAAGAAAATGTAAGAGAAACTATACAATTGAGTGTAAATGATTATCCCAGGGTTGCACACAGTTAACTGTGAAACCATAAGCCAGGGTCCAGGTCATGGAGAAACTGCTGGTCTTCCTTTCATGACCTAATAGCCATGCAGTGGCGGGGAGTGTTTAGGGCAAATTCAGATGCAGTGAAACCCTTCAGTGGACACAACTGCTAGATAATTTCTGTGCAGTCAAGTCCCCAAGACTGTAACATTTACTTCTTGGTAATTAAAATAAAATAATACAGTGCAGGGTGATAAGGTAGAGTTGGAGGGAATGGCCTGCAGAAAAGGCTGTTAAACCTCTCAGAAGAAAAGACACTGCCCATGACCATTTAAAAACTCAAACCCAGGCCTCCCTGGTGGTGCAAGTGGTTGAGAGTCCGCCTGCCGATGCAGGGGATACGGGTTCGTGCCCCGGTCTGGGAGGATCCCATATGCCGTGGAGCGGCTGGGCCCGTGAGCCATGGCCGCTGAGCCTGCGCGTCCGGAGCCTGTGCTCCGCAACGGGGGAGGCCACAACAGTGAGAGGCCCGCATACCACAAAAAAAAAAAAAAAAAAAAAAAAAAAAAAACTCAAACCCAAGATGGGGCAATACTAGGAAAATGCTAACTTTGCTAAAATAGTTTTTCTCACTGCAGTCTGAATACAAGTTTAAGGGGTATTTGTTGGTGGTGTGGTGTTTAGTTTTTGTTTTTTAAAGTACATTGAGGGGAAAATAATTCATCTCCTTCTAATAACAACAGTATTGATGCCTCTTTGTTAAATCACCTTGGAATTAATATGAGAATTGTAATCTTTTTTACCTCATTCTTTGTGGAAGTGGTTCTCCATCAATAAATGTAAGATTTGATTCAGAAAGAAAGGAAAGAAACTTGCAATTAACTTTCCTAGAAGAAACAGCATTCTCTCCCTCTGAACAATCCTAAGGAGGAAGGAAATATAGGATTTCATGTTCTCATTCCTGCTGAAGTTATGAATCATCACACCTGTGTTAACAGTTACTCACTGTAAGAGCTTTATGATGCCCACATGGGGGCATTAGTGAAATTTGGTGTGCCTAACTTTTTATCCACATGGCCAAGCAAAATGGACTTAAATCTTACTGGGGCAGTCTCTCCTGCACCCCATCACCCTCCCCCTGACTTTTTATGTTTCTCTATACTTGAGTAGTTTTCAAGACAAGGAGCAGTAGCTAGAAGGAGACCATGTATATGAAGAGAAACCATGGGCAGCAAAATCTAAAGGAATCTGCAATATGTAAATAGATAGTATTTTTCTTTCTCATTTTTTTCTACAGTGACTGTCAGGGAGATGAATCTAATTAACAAGGCAGATGAGAGGGAGGGAAAGAAATTTCAAATTAAGTTTTTTCTTTTAACATGTGTGTACCAGAAACAAATTACCAAAACTGACAGAAAATCTGAATAGACATATAACAAGTAAAGAGACTGAATTAGTCTTCAAAAAGCTTCCTACAAATAAAAGCTCAGACTCTCATGGCTTCACTGATGAATTCTACCAAATGTTTGAAGCATAACTAACTCCAATTCATCACAAACTTTTTCAAAATACAGAACATGAAGGAACACTTTCCAACTTATTCCATGAAGCTAGCATTACACTGGTACCAAAACCTGATTAAAACACCACAAGAAGGGCCTCCCTGGTGGCGCAGTGGTTAAGAGTCCGCCTGCCGATACAGGGGATACCGGTTCGTGCCCCGGTCTAGGAGGATCCCATATGCCGCGGAGCGGCTGGGCCCGTGAGCCATGGCCGCTGGGCCTGCGCATCCAGAGCCTGTGCTCCGCAACGGGAGAGGCCACAACAGTGAGAGGCCCACATACCGCAAAAAGAAAAAAACAAACAAACAAACACATATTCTATATATATTATATATTAGATTGAGTGGTTTGAATATGCTGATATTTGACAATTTTAACCTAAAAGATAGACATTTCATGTAGTTCAGCCTAGCACAACACATACATTTAAAATTTATCAAAGGAGAGTATGCGTATCTGATGATCTCAAACCAGTAACCAGAGATTGGGTTTCCAGACTTCTCATAGTGAAGTTGTTCATCTTATAACATCTGTCTTACTTGATATCTTTTCCTTCTGTCAGATAATCTAGACCTATCATGGGCCAATGATTTAAAGACCTGGTTTTAGGCTTTGGTCCATGTCAGATGGTGATGAGGTTGTATAAAGGAGGGAAGAGTTATCTCATCATTGGTGATGAAATATGTCAAAGAAAAGCTTTACAAAAAGGTAAAATCAGACTCTAATACAAATATAAAATGAACATGTATCAAAGGTTTTATTGTACTCATTGATTAAATAAGGGAAGCAGTAAGATGTTACAACCAGTTCAAGGAAGAAGTCTAAGAACCATATAGGGAGGGAATAAGGAACTATAAAATGAACTTACAAATAGTCTTAAAATTGTTCTTCCATAGGGCAATGATCAATTGCTTTCCAATAGGGACACACTTAAATTTCATTTATATGTAAAAGAATCATTTGCACCATATATTCACCCACTTTCTCCCCCACTTCAGAATCTTTCACAACTGTTCATGATAAATGAATAGCTGAGGAAGGCAGGCCTCAGGATACTACAGAATGCATCAATCTTGGTTATTTTCACCATTTTGTGTGTGTGTGCCATTTAGAGAGCATCATACTATCACTATTGTTTTTTATTCAGCTTTTTCTCTGCATGATATGAGCACTATCCCATTCCCAAAAATTTAATCCAAATTATAACATTCCATCATATGGATAGGCCATAATTGTTAACTAATCCCTTTTGTTGGGTGTTTTTACTTCCTTACTTTTCTCCATTATAAATAATTCTGCGCTCATTTTTTTATTCATTCTTTACCTTTTATACCCTTCACAAATACTATCAAAATTTTTCTGATTCGGAAGTCTGTGCCTTAAGAACAAATGGTTTAGAACCACTACACCAGAGTTTGGTAATTATACTAGAAACTCTGGAGTCATTACTGCCAGTTTTGTAATGCCTATTATCCTACATGAGTAAAAACTGTCACACTTCCTTTATTGGAAAAGCCATACGATTGCCTATCACATGACACTTTAGAGCATTTGTCTCAAAGATTTTGAGGTACCAAAAGTAACTGTAAAAAAATGCTTTGTCTATTTTCACAGTGAATTTTGGTTATGAAGATACTGATGTGTTGGCTTATAAGACTGTTCTGGTGCCTGACACGTAAAAGGATAAAGCAAATAATTTGAATCAATGAATGATATTTTCACCATTAATTGGATGTTATTCCTCCTCTGTCTCCTGTGGTTGAAGTAACTCTCTTATTTAGCTAATTTTTAAAAAGATGCTCAAGGTGAATTATTCTATACATGAGGTTAGCTTGTGTTTGTGCACAAATGGGGAGATATGAAATCATTTGGAAATCATCATCACAGGAAAGTTTTAGCAATGTTCTGAATGTGTTGACAAGAGCAGAGGGAGAAAAATGAGCTGATATCTAGAAAACTAGATTCTGCTAATGGCTATGCCACCAGTGGTTTGTCTGTTATTACAGAAGGGAGAAATCCAGGACACATGCTCACATCAGTCTGCCAGGAAAGGGAGGAGATGGAGGGATGGGGGGGCATATTCCTTTTATATGTATTATCTCCTTCTATCCTCACAGCAGTCCTGGGTAGAAGATTGATGATCATCCCCATTTTAGAGAAAAAGAAACAGGGGTTTGGGGAACTCATGATACCATGAAGAGTATGCAACAGGAGCAGGATTTGCCTCAGCCCAGCTAAGTCTGATCAGGGCCCACTCTTCCAACAGGCATGGGAGGCATGGGGCCCAGGGCCCATGCTACCCTCAAAAAATAATTAATTTTAATTTCTTTTAAAATCAGAAGAAACAATAAATATAATAATAGTGAGTATATAATGATGACTCCAACCTGGATTTTGTTTGTCATTGTATCAATACAGCCATAAAATAATTTTAAAAAATTTTTATATGTAAAGGAGCCACCAAGGCATTAGTGCCTTTAGTTGCATCTCAGAGGATGCCTGTGCTTAATCAGAGGAGATGCTTGCACTAGACCCAGTCTGAAGCTGTAATAATGCTCCTCTACCTCTACTCAGGCCAAAGCAACCCCTCCTGATTCCCTGCTCTGGAAAACACTGTTCTTGGAATTGGTTCAAGCATAAGAATAACTTGTTTGTCTCTAATACTATTTTTAAACTCCCGGTCAAAGGGCACAGAGAAATAGGAAATTGGGACTGTAAAATCAATGAGGAGAGATCAATAGATGGATTTTAAAATAACAAACAGTTATAAGCCATTGTTCATAATATTGTCCAAAGAAATGAGTGTAGTCACTGAACTGGATGCTGAAATGATGATAGTGATAACTCAAGATACAGAGAGAAATTATCCCCATGGAGTCTCCTCAGCACTCCAAAACCCTGAGCTGCAACGGTCTTGCTCACTGAGTCACTCCACTTCCTTTTCTGGGCAGCAGTAGTTAGTCAAGAACCTCAAGTGCCTAGGCAATGTAGAGGGCAAACATTTCTAGGGAGTGGAAGTTGTGTCACTATTTTGAGATGTGATCTAGGAGAATGTGGTGGAGGTGAAGACTTCTCGACTAGAAATGATAAGACCTAGATTCTGGCCCTGGCTCTGATATTATCTGGTTACTTAATCTTGCGATAGGGACAACTTCACTTCTTTGAGCCTCAGTTCTCAACATTTTAATTATAATGTATCATGGTGTGGGTCTCTTTGGGTTCATCTTTTTCGGAAATCTCTGGGCTTCTTGGATCTGGATTTCTGTTTCTTTCCCCACGTTAGGAAAGTTTTCAGCCATTATTTCTTTAAAGAAGTTTTCTGCCCCTTTCTCCCTCTTCTCATTCTGGTCCTTCTGTAATGCAAATGTTAGTCTGCTTGATGTTGTCCCATAAGTCTCTTAAGCTTTCTTCACTCTTTTTTTTTCCATTCTTCTTTATTTTTGCTGCTTTGATTGGGTGAATTCCTTTGTCCTGTCTTTGAGTTCACTGATCCTTTCTTCTGCTTCATCTAGTCTGTTGTTGAATCCATCTGGTGTCTTTTTTCATGTAGTTATTGTATTCTTCAGTTCTGTGACTTCTATTTGGAACTTTCTTATATTTTCTATCTCTTTGTTGAAGTTCTCACTGTGTTCATCCATTCTTCTCCCAAGTTTGGTGAACATTTTTATGACCATTACTTTGAACTCTTTATCAAGTAAATCGTTTATGTCTGTTTCATTAAGCTGTATTTCTAAGGTTTTATCTTGTTCTTTCATTTGGGCTGTATTCCTCTGTTTCTTCATTTTGCTTGACTCTTTGTGTTAGTTTCTACACATTAGATAAAACAGCCACTTCCCCAATCTTGAAGGGTTGGCCTTGTGTAGGAAAACCTTATCATTCAATCATGGCCTTGGATGTCTCTAGAACCTTTGTGATTGTTGAAGCAACCTATTTTAGTTTTAATAACTCCTAGTAGTTGAAGGTGTGCCAAGACCACTCAGTTTCCCAAAGGGGAGGATCTCAGTCAGCACTTAGATTCAGGCTGATTGGAAGCCAGACCCTCAGGTAACAGCTTTTAAATAATGCAAATATATACAGTCCTGTGGGACCACATGTGTAAGCCTTGCTGGCCCCCAGAACCAGTTCATCTGGAGTTGTTCCCTGGGCAGCAGTTGCAAAAACTGGGGCTTCAGATGAGCATAAAAACTCACTTCTGGGTGATGCTGGTGAGCTGTAGTGAGGCAGAGGGAGAGCACAAAGATGGCATCCTCCAGCCTATGTTCCCTGCGAGCACATCCATAGACTTCTAAATGTACCAAACCTGAAGGTTTCCTCTAAGGCTGATGCTCCAAGATAAGCAAGTAGGCCTCTTTCACAAAAAGTCTGGGAGTGTGTTTCATTTTGCTCTCTGTGCAGTGCCTTGTACAGGTGTAAGAGCCCTGGTGGTGTAGCCTTCTGAGAACATTCCCCCTAGGTGTTACAGTCCTGTGGGAGCCAGGAATACAAGCCCCCCAGCCACCAGAGTCAGGCAAAGGAGTGTCTCCTGAATGGCAGCTGCAAAAGCCAGGGTACCAGACATAAAAACTGGGGTACCAGACATGTGTAAGAGCGCCCCTTCAAGAAATGCTGGCTCTCTGGCATGCAACAGAGGGATAGCATGAAGACAGTGCCCACCCTCAGAGGTATCAGGAAAGGTTTACAGTCAGCCCTTAGATGTGTGCTTAATCAGAAGCCCCTCAAGCTGCAGCTATGATGGTTAGCTAATAGGCCTCTTTCCAGAAAGACTGAGCTCTTTGGTCTGTTGCCTTTTGCTGTGCCCTGGGGGTGGTAGTTATTTAAGTATTCTTTTGCTGTTGGTTACAGTCTTGAGGGACCTGTAAGCATAAGCCATGCTAGTCATCAAAGCCAGGAGATGTAGAGGTGTCCCCTGGCAGTAACCACAAAAACCAAGGTGCCAGAGAAGGGTATAAACTCCTTTCTGTAAGATACTGGTGATCTGGGGCAAGGCAGAGGCAAAGCATGAAGATTGCCTCCACCAGCCTCCATTTCTTGGGAGCATCTCTGTAGGCCCCTGTAAGTGCTGCATGCCAGAAGCCTGCCCCTCAAACTGAAGCTTCTGGACAGGCAAATAGGCCTCCTTCTCAGAAAGACTGAGGTGTGTTTCGGCCTGCTGTCTTTGCAGTGCCATGGGAGCAGTTGTCTGCTAAATACTGTCCCTCCAATTGTGGCAGTCTCAATGGAACCCAGGAACTTAAGCCCCCCTGGCCTCTAGAGCCAGGTGATCAGGGGTGTCTTCTGGGTGGAAGCTGCAAAAAGCTGGGCACCAGACATAAGAACTGGGGCACCAGACTTGTGTAGAAGCTCCTCTCTGGGAGATACTGGCATTCTGGAGTGTGGCAGGGGAAGAGAGCAAAGATGCTGCACACAGTCAAGTCAAATAAATGTATTATTTCAACAGTTGTTTCCATTTTACAACATCAGTGGTTTTTTAGTTCTATGAAGTACATTCTTTCAAAAGTTAAAATTAATTAATAGTAATGTAATGATATATAGTAAGAGCTCCCTTTTATTTACTAAGAGACTTTCCAACTATAATTTTTTTCTTTTATGTATATACGTATCATAAAGAATATTAAAGAAAAAAGTATATATATATATATATATATATATATATATATATATATACTATAAATATCACTTCTTTATATATGCAGTTCCTTTTGTTAGACCCTCCTCTCGGTTGTCCTTTGCAGATTTGGTCTCAGGTTTGTGCAGTTTCTGTGTTCTTGGATTTCAGTGTTGCTAATGATCAGTAAAAGCTGTCTGGTTTGAGTGCTCATGAATCTAGTGGCTCATATTACAGGGAAAATAATAGGAATTGGACAATCAACTAGGAAGTGAATTTAGTGTTCACTGAAAGAGTATGGGGTAGATGGTGGGGGTTTTTCTTTGTTTTATGAGGGGATTATTTTTGTTTTTTGTAAATTTGCTTTGAATTCAGCAGGAGCTGTTATCTTTAGCCTCCAGTTTAGAACAGGTGTGTGAAACACAAATAGTTTTCATTTCTGTGACGTTTCTTCTTCAAGCTTATATAACGTGTGTAGGGCTGAGCACTGTGCTGCCTTCTATTGGGCTTCATGTTGGAGAGAACGTTTTGATGGAAAGAGCAAAGTATTAAGAAGTAGCGTCACTGTTCATCAGTGAATTTCTTTTAAAAACTCCTAATTATAAAGTATACAAGTATAGAAAATACATTGTGAGCATTTTAGAGAAAGAAAAAAATTTTAATTGCCCATAATCTAGGAATACTAATGATAACATTTCAGTTTTTAGGGGTTTTTTTGGTCTTTGTTCTATTCATATTACATAATATAAATATAAATATAAAAACAATACTATAAATGTTATTTTGTAATATGAACTTTCCAATATATCAGTGACATTTTTAATGTGGTTAAATATTCATCTACAACAAGTTTTAATGGCTGCATACTTTCTCCATTGTATGAAAATACCCTAAAATATTTAGTGAGTCCATTTTTGGATTTTTAAATGTTTGCAAATTATTCACTATTTAAGCAGTACCTTAATAAATATGATGTACACACATTTTTGGGTATATGAGTCACTTTTAACATATAGTTAAAATTTTTCCAAGTAGAATTGATCAGTGTTCCAAATGTGTAAGGTTTTTAGATGCCTACTGCCAAATTACTCACCACAAGGCTGTATACCATTTATATTTCTACCATTAGTGAATGAGACTTGCACGGTGCTACAGCATGCCCAACCTGAGAACTGGTGTGTATGTGTTTGCTTTTCCGCATTATGGGGAAAATGGCATTTTACTTTTGTTCTGTGACAAGACTCTGATTTTTAGTTGATGTTTTGGAGTCCTGAAGTAACACGAAAGAAGACAAAAAATCAAATAGGCTAGCAGCAACTTAGGAGTTTTCCTTCTCTTTATAGGATCAAAAAACAACATGAGTGTAGACTTTTCACTGCATTTTGTGTCACAAATTACTTTCCTCTGAAGTCCTAGGTGACTTATGGAACAGTGTTATTGGGGGTCGAGAGGATAAAAGGGAATTACCAAGAAAGCAAAAATAGAAATGGTGCATCTGGGAAGATGGCCCAAGGAAGCTCTCTAGGTCTCTGGGTGCCCAGTGTGGCACCAGCAGCCATCAGTAGAGGGACTGCCTGCACACCTGAGTGTTCCAGAGGTGGACAGGGCTGTAGAAAGAGAGCTTTGCTTTTGTATTTGAACACAATCCTGGGGGGTGGGAGGGGGTGGGGGCCTGACTTGCCTGAAAACAAGTTTCTCCCAACAGGCAAAATGGACACTGAAGAAGAAATTGTTTTTGGATATAGAAAGTTCTATTTATTGTCCACACAGGTTTGAGGTCAGAAATCCAAAACTCCTGATTGTTTTAACAGTTCTTCCTAGAACCCTACTTTTTCCCTATCAGTATCCCAGATAAAATGCCCCAGAGACCCGGCTTTCCAGGAGCATGAAAAGAGGGCAGTGGGGCTGTGAAAGACACAGGCTGGTGAGATATTCTATCAGGCTGTTGTTTCATTATTTCTCTGTCCCTCTTGGTCTTACAGACCCCAGTTCTGCAGTTTTATTTCATCAATTCCAAGTGAGCAAAAAATTCAACCTCTTCTCTCTCTGCTCTCCCCAGAAAGAGGTGTCTTTCTGTGAAATGATTAACCACATTCACCCTTACAGATTTTGGGGTGTGGTGGGCTCCTCGTCCTGGATGAGTCTATGTCAGATAAGTTTCTTTTCTGCTTTGTGATGTCTGAAAAAAATGGAAAGAGGCCTTGAGAGAGAGAAGAGACAGCACAATGAGTGAAGGAAAATCAAGTAACCAAGGAAGTTTCCAAAACCTTTTTTTTCCTTTCTGTTTTGAATGGGAAAATATTTATGTTCACTGATCAGAGTTTTGATTTAAACCTGAGTCTAAGTTCTCTTTAGGCTCCCTGTGTTCACTGTGGAAAAAGAAAAGAGAGTATACGAATAAAATAGTCCTTTTAATAAGATGTGATGAATTTCTGACAAAGGATTTGGGAACAACTCCTGACACACTGAAAAGCTGCATCAGGACAATCCGTGAGGACGCAGCTCCTCCACCCACAAGTACCCTCTGTCTGCGCTGGGCCATCTGCCCACGGCGTCTCCCTCCCACACCCAACACTACTTTCATCCAGTGCCATCTGTTTATGTGACTTTAAGCTTTAGAGGAACAGGGAAGAGGAGGAGAAAAGAAAAGATTGGGGTAATTTGTACCAAACAACAAACCCAGATATCTTGAAAGGAAGAGATTTTATGGACTACTTTTAATTTGCATGTGGAGAGGCCGGGAGGGAGAGGAGAGGAGCCTCCTTCCTCCCTTGCGTCCCTCAGTCCCACCCTCCCTGTTCCCTGAAGGCTAGGGCCCCCCAGGCAAGCCTCCAATTTGCCACATCCAGTTTCTTCTGGGGGGAAGGGTTGGGGGAGGGACAGGTGGGGAGTTTGGGATTGACATGTACACACTGCTATATTTAAAATAAATAACCAACAACGACAGCACAGGGAACTCTGCTCGATATTCTGTAATAACTGAAATGGGAAAAGAATTTGAAAAAGAATAGACACACATATATGTATAACTGAATCACTTTGCTGCACACCTGAAACTAACAACATTGTTAATCAAATATGCTCCAATAAAAAAATAAAAATTAAAAAAAAAGATTCCTGGGCCAAGAGTCTGAAAGGGCAAATGCATCTTCCCCAGGAGCTGATAGTAAGACTTTAGTCTGGAAGCCCTAGTGGAAGTGACCTAACTACACCCTCAAAGCTCTCTCGCGGGCTCAACCTTTACAACAACTTTCTATTAGGGCAGCACGTGGTGTAGAGTCAGTTCATAGGGTTAAAACTCAGAACCCCACTTCTCTGTTGTGTGTCTTTAAGAAAGTCACTTATGCTCTCCGAACCTCAAGTCCCTCATAAGAGAAACGGTGACAAGTAGTTAGCTTGAGGACAAGATACAAGAAACAACATGATGTTTGCAAAGCTCTTCACCTGAGCTCTTCTTCTGCCACTATTATTATTATTATTAAGCCTTTTCTAACTTGACTTGTATTTTCCTTAGCTGAACTGTGGAGCTGTGATTATTCTATGTGGTAGCTATTGCTTTGAGAAAACCTACTTGCATGATTGCCGAGCTCAGAGAAGAAGTAACACCCCTGGGAGAGGTTTATCCTCCCGCCTCCTTCCACTCTATCTTTGCTAGTGCAGTGGGGTTGAGGGGTGCACCATCAGGTCACCTCCACCACTCATTTGGCCTTAGAAGGGCAGAGTGTGGAGTAGGGAAAAAGCATGACTGTTTTGGAGTCAGGGGCGCCTCAGTGTGAATCCTGGCTGCGTGGATATGGTCATACTTTCTACTTAATGAGCCTCAGTATCTGTATTAGCTTCCAGGGCTGCCATAGCAAATTACCACAAACTGGGTAGATTAAAGGAACAGAAATTTATTGTCTCACATTCTGGAAGCCAGAAGTGCAAAATCAAGGTGTCGGCAAGGCCATGTCTCTTTTTCTCCCATCTTCTGGTGGTCCTTGCCATCCTTGCCATCCCTTGGCTTATAGCTGCATCACTCCAGTCTCTGCCTTTGTTGTCACATGGACATCTGATCACCAGCTGATCTTTAGGGCCCCTTATCAGCTCATGTATTCTCACCCTCCCACATTTGTTTCAAAATGAATGAACTCAGGAATCTTCTTTGTTCACCCAACAAGAGTTAAATTTCTACATTATTGTTATTTAAGTTTTCCCCACATCCATTGTTCTTTTAAAAAGTAAAATTAATACATGTTCATTACATAAGGATTGAAATTACTGAAAAGTAAATGAAAAAAATAATGCAGCATTGGTGTGAGTGATTGAAGAACAATTTCCCTTTTGATATGCGATATGCATTCCCACCACAGCAACCTTTAGCATGACTTGACCCATTCCCTAAAGGCACCAGAACCACAAGTTATACTCCAAAAGGAAGGGAAGCATGGGTCCAGGGCATCAGAGAAGAATCTGAATGGAAAATATTGCTGGCTCACCCAAGCCCCATCCCCCTCCTTCCTCCTCCCACCCAGCCCCACCATAGACACAAGTACTGAGCATGCTCAGCGTGTCCCTAAGGCCACTCTTTCAAAGTATTTCATCAAAAGAAATATCACTCTAATTAAACAAAAATAAATGGCACTACCATTGAATAAGGTAAATTGTACATTAAATTAGGACTCTAACAGCCCAGGAATCTTTCACAATTAAAAAAATCAGGAAACTTGGCAGCTGTTACCATGAATGTTCATATAATTATTTAACCAGCATTCAACATCCTCAAAAACTCATCTTTTCACATACCAATATGATGGGAAGGACAAGCAGCTAATGACCATTTTCTTCCTTGAGAAAAGTCACGTAGGACAAAAGTTCATTTACAAGTGCCAAAGCTTTCACAGGAACATCATCCAGGAATCACTGAGATTATGAATTAACAATCATCTTTTAAAAGCTGTGTGATACGTTAAAATTAGTTATAACTGTAAGTTCTAAGAAAGGATGGTTGATCTCAAAAATAATCTTGATAAAGGAAGGCCAGAAGTAATAAAGAAAAATATTGATTAATCTTGCAAAAAGTGTTTTAAACTTTTACATAAAAAATACACAAAGCCAAAAGATAAACAATATACTGGGGAAATTTTGCAACATGATGTACCACAGGCTTCTTTCCTTACTGTACAAAGAGCTCTCTTATATTAGTAAAAAAAAAAAAAAAAAAAAGTGAATAATTCTATGGAAAAATAATATATCAACATCCAGTTCGTGACAATAAAAATGTAAATAGCCACCAAACAGATTTCTCAGTTACACTCATAATTAAAGACATGCAACTCAAAATAACAATACAATATACATGGCCATCTATTTAACTATGGCACCAAATAAAATTTGATAAAGTCCTGTTTTGGTGAGGTTTACCTGGAAGTCTCCTGCAGTGCTGGTGGGAAGGTAAATTTGTGCAATAATTTTGGTGGGCAATTCCTGTCAAAATTTTTTTTTTTTTTTTTTTTTTTTTTTTGCCGTACGCAGGCCTCTCACTGTTGTGGCCTCTCCCGTTGCAGAGCACAGGCTCCAGACGCGCAGGCTCAGCGGCCATGGCTCACGGGCCTAGCCGCTCTGCGGCATGTGGGATCTTCCCGGACTGGGGCACGAACCCGCGTCCCCTGCATCGGCAGGCGGACTCTCAACCACTGCGCCACCAGGGAAGTCCTCCTGTCAAAATTTAAAAGTCATATATTCTTTTCCAGGCAAATCTATATACCCCATGGACATGTGTTTTTAAGTAAATAGGTATCATCTATCTATCTCTATCTATCTATCTATCTATCATCTATCTATAGATATCTATGTCTAAGGCTGTTTATTGCAGCATTATTTGTAAGGCTAAAAAAAAAAGGAAGGGAAGGGGGAATGGGGCCCGATAATGAAGGACTTTGTGTGACATGTTAAGGAGATATGGTTTTATCCGCTGGATGACACAGGACACATACATGTGCATGTGTGTGAATGTTCACGCCAGTAGATACACATACCCCTGCCTAATAAAGAATCTAACTGGCCCTTGTCCAGGTTCCTGGGTGGGATCCCCCAAATCATTGGAATTTCCCCAGTGACTGGAGTAACTTCGTTGTCCCTGGTAAGCCCTGATGGTTTACGCTGATGAAGTGACTCCTGGGGGGCCCTACATACTTCAGGGTGGGGGCTGTGGCCGTACTGGGAAGACGAGTGATGTCGTTAGAGGGTCAGGGCTTTGAGCCACGTGAGCTCAGCCCAACCTCTGGGGAGGGAAGGAGGCTGGAGACTGACTCAGCCTCATGGCCAGTGATTCTATCTATCTCGCCTGTGGAATGAAACTCCAGTAAACTCGTGACCCCAAGGCTCAGTGGAGCTTCCTGCTTGGTGAACACATTGATGTGCCAGGAGGGTGATACTTCCTGAGGACACGGGGAGGGGGCACAGAAGCTTTGCATTCAGGACCCCAGGTTCTTTGTCTGGTCCTGATTTGTATCCTTTATAATAAAACTGTAATCAGGCATGTACCATTTTCCTGAGTTCTGTGAGTCATCCAGTGAATTATCAAGCCTGAGGGGTTGTGGGAACCTCTGAATTTATAGCTTGTTGGTCAGAGGTGCAGGTGGCCTGGGGACCCTGGAGCTTGTGGTTGGCATCAGAAGTGAGGGCAGTCTTGTGGGAGGCCTTGCCTTTCACCTGTGACGTTTAACCCAGCTGGGGTAGTCAGGGTCAGAAGTCACTGCACAGGTGAGAGGTGACTCCTAGGTGGGAGGTGCTGCACACCCAGCCCCTGCAGCAGAGGGTTGGGTGCGGGGTCTCCAATCCAGGGTCCGAAAGGACTTCTCTGCACTCCAAGTCCGCAGACTGGCCACTCTTTCAGAAAAATGCTTACCTTTGGTCGAAAGGGAGCTGGGGGTCTGGAGTGAAGACATCTGAGAAAAACAGGGAGACCCAATCATCCCAGCTGTGTCCCCAGAGACAGTTAATTGTTGTCACCATGACCCCCGCTGAAGGACGTGGCATCGTGGCCGTCTGTGCCCACTCCAGTGCTGCTCAAATCCCATTTTTCAGAGAAAATAAGAACACAGACAAATGGATAATAACTGCCATCTATTTGACTTTCAGTAATGGGAGAGATGTCAGATAAGGTTTCTCTTTTTTTTAATCTGATCCTCCTAATGACTCTGCTGGGAGACTTTATTCCCATTTCACAAAGAGTGTAATGGCTGATTAAAGCCCAGGTTTCCCAGCACACGTGGAGCTTGGCTACGCGCCCAGCTCCCTGTGAAGGCAGAGCCTGAGCCCTAAGCACACGAAATGCTGCCTCTCGCCTGAGGCCAGTGGAGATGCAGGGTCAGAGCCAGTGCCCTTAAAGGAGGTTACATCCTGTCTCTGGGGCTCTGCAAGGTGAGTCACATCCTTCATGAAGCTACTTCCCTGCCTGAGGCTGCATCCGCCTGGACAGGGGTTTTGGGGGCCAGTGCACCAACGGAGTCGAGAGACCTGGGGCTGGAGGGTCAAGGGACAGAGGTGGAGCAGAGAAGGCAAAGGTGACTTGGAGCCCAGGAAGGTGGGGGCACAGAGTGGTCCTCTGGCCTGACCAGGAGGTGGCTACTCTTTGAAGAGAAGCAGGAGTGATCCCTTGTAGTGAAGCAGAAATGCTCAGGTCATTGGGGTGAAGTTACAGAGATGGGATTAGGGGGTTTGATGTTCTGCCCAAGCCAGAGAGGTGGAACAGGGGTGCAGCCAATGGAGGTGAGAACCAAAGATGGAGCGGGAGGGATAAGGTTACATGTACCCAGAGAGCCCCAGACTTGAAGCTTGCTTATGTCACTTTCTAAATCTATTTCTACTTCTGCTTAGTTTCTTAATCTCTAAAATGGATATAGTAATACCTACTTCATGCAGCTGGTGTAAAAATTAGCAATAAGGTAGGTGAAGAACCTCATGCAGTGCCTGGCATAAAACGGGCATATGTAAAGCAAGAATTATTTTTCATTTTAAAGACTGTCCAGCACATAGTTGGAAGAAATGTTTGCAAGTAATTCTTGGAGGAATGGCTCTTATGCCATGCTCTCAAGTCCTTTAGATGTTTCCAGAGGGTGTCACAGGTGGAGCTCAGAAACATCATGCTCTCCTCCCGCAGTGCTTATTCAGGACAACCTAGTCCCTGGGAATAAGCACCACTCAGGAGCTATTAAATTCCAACTGGGGTAAATAGAGCTAAAAGAGAAATCAGTGCCTGGGAAATTTGCACATCACATCCCTTAGAAAACACTCTCTTTCACCCCTGACACCATCTCCCATCAGGAGGGCAGCTGGTGTAGCTCCGGCTAGGCTAGAAGAGGATGGGGGAGTGAGGCAGGCAGCAGCTGGCACCACCCTCCGCATGGTGTGTGAAGTCACTCGGGCATTGAGGGCGGAAGGGTGCAGGGATGAGCAGAACACAGCTAACATGTGCTGAGCACCTATGGCAGAACTGGCCCTCAGTTAATTGCTTTCACATGGTAAATGTGGGGTAAATATTCTGACCCCTGTTTTACATATGAAAGAGATGAGGGTCAGGGTTAAGCAACTTTGATGAAGTCACTCAGATAAAAACTGGCAAAGCAGGGATGAGGTATTTTGTTTGCCTGATGCCCAAGGCAGGTGGTAGCTTTTCAACCATGGCACTGGCAGGGCTTCCTGAAGGCACCCACTTCCCCACCACCTGCCATGCTGTACTGCAAAGAGGTTTCCAACCCTACGTCACCACTGTGAGCCCTCGAGGGCCTGGTCTTCCTCTTCTGGAAAGGGATGGTCATCTGATCTGCCTCACAGGGTTGTTGTCGGGCTTTAATGAGTGCACGTACCCACAGTGTCTGCTTCTGGGCCTGACACGTGGTCGCCCCGCCCCAGGTGATCAGGCTGGTTGCACGCAGAAGAAAGCAGCTCTGCTTCCTGAAAACGAGATGTGCAGCCTTGAGTCTGACTCTCAGCACCCCCTCCCCAGCCATGCCTCTCCCAGCTAGACTGCGCACGAGGGCCTCACAAGCCTTCTAGAACCTGGACTGTGGTTAAGCCATCATTCTCCCACACTGCAAGTGGAGAGACAGGCAAAATGAGATCCAGGAAGCTAAAGCATTACTGTGGAGACAGGCCATACTGACAAAACCATGTAAGATTACACAAGTTAGCTGCCAAATAAGCCGAACAAGGGCCATATGGGCTGGAAGACTTCTTTTAAAATTACTTCCAAGAGAATCATCACCTGCTCTAATGAACAATAACAAAGAGAGCCTGTGTTTTAAGTAGGGACATAAGTTTGTTCTGGTAACTGGATGTTGTGTTTGGCTGTGGAGCGGCTGCACAAAGCACAGGCTGGGAGGACCAGTCAAATCCAAACCCCTCTTCCCCAAATTCATCAGCAAACAGACAGAGAAGTGGGAGAGGATTTTGTTACTGTCACTGTTGCAAAACCCAGGAGCTTCAATTCTGACAACTATAAATTAGGAATGAAACTACAAGCATGAAAGCGGAAGCAGCTTAATTCTAATGTGCTTTTTACTAAACCACTTTTGTGCAGGCTTTCACCCAAAATAAATGATACCCTCACATTTATAAGAAAATGCATGGGATAAAAAGTATCCCTTTTTAGAGCCAAGCTTGTCAGGCTTCAGATACCTCCACTGCTCTGCCTTTGGGTGTGAGGGGCGGGAGGGAAGGGGACTCCCCGTGTAAGACCTCTCGGAATTTCCACTCCCTGGACCACGTAGGGACATGGAAAGTCAAATGTGTGATCTCAGACAAATAGAAGAAAGAAAAAGAGGCGGCAGAATATATAACTGGATGTATCATTATGACATTTTCCACCATCAGTTAAAAGAAAAAGAACACTGACCCTTCGCATTACAGAAAGAGAATCCCAGAAGCACACATTCACCTCCTGAGGCCAATGTACATTTTATTATTTAGAAAAGCACAACGGTCTAGATTTCCATCCTCAACAGATCTAGTATGTTTAAAAGTTCTTAAAACTTTGCTTATCTACTTAAAAAGTGAACCTGCAGTATGGGCATCGATGCAAAGTTTTTAGCTTGTTTGCGTCGTTTGCTGTTTCTCTTCTGACCATTACAAAATACTCTACGGTAGTTTCCACCCTAACAGAGGCCAACTATCTATCTTTACAACCCACTTACATTTTTTTTCTTTTGAGGAAAATATTGGGACAAATAAAAACAATTTTGAGGAAAGAAGCCAAAGTAGAAGTTTCATATCTGTTAATATGCATGTGAATTCATTCATTTTTTCTTGTTATTGTTAGTCATCTTACAAACACGGGACCACAGAGTCCTCACTTCCTTTAGTAATATAGCTCTTTGAGCTCTGGGAATTACAAACTCGACAGTCTTTAACCAGTTTCAAAAAAAAAAGTTTCCTTTCTTATCAGAAAGTGTATTCTCTCCCCAGACGCCACTCTACCTGTTTAAATAACTGAAATTGAGGACTTCCTTGCAGCAGGCAAAAAAGCTAGTGGCCGACCTAGCATTACACTCTCAAATGTTCCTTAATCCCTTAATTGAGCATCTCAGTCCTCAAAGGCAGGATATTATTTATTTTAAAGTCATCATAGCTAACCATTTTAAGGAAGCTCAGAGTTAGAAGTTTTCTAAGGGCCCTGCTAGAGGTTGCAAGTTGCTTCTTTGTGTCTTTGGCAACTGTGTTAAAATTTTTTAGAAGTTTCTAGTCTCTCCATGAAGACCGACCCTTGTTTCACGTTTCTTGTGGCTCTTTTCAAATTTAACCATTTGGGTGTGCTTCTTGGAATACTCGTTCCTTCTCTTCTCTTTGTGTCACTGTGCCTTCCCTTGCCACTCAGCTGTAGTTTCACACAGCCAGCTACTTGGAGCCTGGGGGACCATTTACAGGAACTTGGGCACCTTGCCAGCACCCTCGATTAGAAACATCACCTCCGAAGGCAGAGTAAGTAAGTGCATCACATTAACGTGAAAAATACATCTGCACGATGCTCTGCTCTGTCTGAAAACAAGAGGCTTCCATGAAATGAAAATAAGCTATATATGTTTTCAAATCAGCAAGATTCTCAGACACCTCTAAAGCTAGCCTAATACTAATATTTCATGACTTAGGCTGAGAAGCCTAAAAGCCAGCCCCTGCATGAGAAAGGATGCAGCCTCCCCTGAGCCTATTTCTTTAGAGTCCCTGTGCCTAAGGTGTGAAAAGGTCAATATCTGCAGGGGGTGGGCAAGGTGGTGGAGGCTATGGCAGAACCCAGACTGGCATTAATGCAAAATTGAGACTTTGCTGCTTCACGTCAATCTGGTAGAAGTAGCATCAAATTTTTCCAGATTTCTTCAACACAATCTGCTCCAAATTAAATCACATTAAAAAACTTATATGTCTTTACATGTTAAATTGCTTGGCTGCGACAATGTTATTGTGGTTATGTAGGAGAATGTCCTTGTTCTTAGATAGTACATGCAAAAGTTTTTAGGGGTAAAGTGATCTGATTTGTGCAACATACTTTCAGATGGTTTGTCAGAGAAAGAGATAGGGAATACAAATATGACGAAATGTTAACAACTGATAGATCTAGGGTAAAAGGTAAATTAGGTGTTCCTTTGTCTTTTCTGTGGGTTTGAAATTTTTTTTAAACAGGGAAAAATACTTAGGAATAAATATAACTAAAATACAGGGCTTATGTGAACAAATATATAAAATAATATTTAAGGATATTCGGATGCATACAATCTGAATATGTGAAAAAAGTTATATATAAGAGTGAGCAGATGTGAAATACTTTTTTCTTGTATCTATATTTTTAAAACTCACTCATTTTTTATTAATTAGGGAAGATATTGGTTTAGGTTGTAAAAAAGAAAATATAGACAATTCATTGATTTATTCTTTTATTTTACATTTGCTCAGTTAGCTCATCATACTGAGCCCCAGCAAGTGGCCCATGCCCTCAGCACCTGCTTCACTTTCCCTGCAAGGTGTGGTGCTTGACACGACGGAAGTGGGGCTGCAAAGACATAAAAAACGAACAACATATGGAATGTCTCCTCAAAGATGTTGACACATCAATTTATTACTCCAGGCTGGGAAAGGATGGACTCAGAATCTGTGAGGAGGGTTGGGAGTTTGCACAGCTGCTTTGGCCTCCCCACTTCCCACCAAGGTTCTAATGTATTGTTCTGCAGCTTGATGTGGTGGAAAGAGTGTTGAATTGCTGCTGAGAAAAGTTGGTTCCTGCCCTTAGGAGGCTGTGTGGCCTTAGGCATCTCCTTCGCCTCTCTGGGCCTTAGTCTATTTGTGTGTAAGAGAGAGGGTTGGACTGACTAAATCTCCAAGGCTGCTTCTGGGTCTATAGTCTATTATATGCCTCCATGTAAGCATATATTTCCCCTATTTCTTCCAGCCTGCTCTTTTCTTCCAAGGTAAACCCTCAGAACGTAACCCTTCGAGGAGCTTAAGGACCTTCAAAAAAGTCGTCACCGTCTCTCAGGTCAACACTCTCCCCCAGGGGAATCTTCGCCCAGCTTTCCTGCCCCTTGTCAGTCCCTCGGGGCAGTGAGCTGCTGAAGCCTCCCTTCAGTATGAATGCTGGTGCTAAAAGGGCATTTTCCTTTTAGGAAGTCAGATTTCTTCACCAAACGGCATCACACACACTTGGTACTTCATGTGATGGGATTTAGAAATCTCACGGCTCAAGTTGCTCTGATTCTGGAACATTAATTCAGGAAGCAGTACCTCTCTCCAAAAGTACAGATGTCAGAAAACAGACAAGAGGAGAGGTTTTTGGCTGGTCTTTGTCCTGGTCCTCTGCTTAGAAGGGAAGATAAAAGTGCAGGGGAGTGTAGGAGGAAGTTGGTCAGTAAAGAGTCTGGGGCTTTTTTAGTTTTAATTTTTGGTCATTAAGGGCGTGTGATGTTTCTTCCTTCTGATCATATCAATCAATCAGTTCATTTCTTCTCCAAATCTGGGATTACACTGTGAACTTCCGTAGAACTGGAACTGTGTCTTCTTCATTTCTGAGACGTCGTGGCCTCAAGGAGAGAGCCTGGTTTTGAAGTCAGACAAGCCAGGATTTGAAGCTTCCTTCAGCATTAAGTTGGCAATAACTTGACCACTGTTGGACTTCTCAGCTCATTTTGGGCTCTAAGTAGCGTGGATGACAGCCCATGTGCCCATACCCCCTCACCCGGTGTGCCTCCGCCCCAATGTGCACACCCTGGATGCAGGTGGTTATGACACATGATGTAGAGCATCACTTCCAGTAGTTGGCATTTGTGTTACTAGACCATGGGAGGGCAGGGACCAAGAGGGGGGTTTCCTACAACCAAAGAGATGGTGTAATGTGGTGGAGTTTCTACAGGATTAGCGATTAGGCTAATCCTGCCCTTTGGCCATTTTCCCTCACATCTCTCAGTCATCACATTGAAAGATGAAAATTTTTATGCAAGGCACTTTGCAGAGAATCCATCTCCTCAAAACCCTCTGGAGCTCATCATCTTATTCTTATTTGGCCTTACGGATGAGTGAACGGAGGCTGAGGGAGCTAGTTAAGTGCAGAGCCCAAATGTGAACCCAAGCTTGGGTGACTGAAGGTTCTGTTGCTTCAGGAACGTCACCCTGCACTGCAGCACAAGCCTCTTATCCTCCCCGGGAGGCAAACTGTGAAGTTGCCAGATTCTGAAAACCCACGACCCTGGCTGCCCTGGGTCTCTCTGCTGTTGCTGTTTTCAGGCTGCCCCCTAGCTGTCCCTGAGGTCCCCACTGCTGTGCCTCAAAGGACACCCCCTCCCACCCTCCATGCCTACCTGGGGCTCCTTTCTCCTCCTCAAATTTTACCAAATCCAACATACCTGTGCTACTTCTGTGTGCCAGCACGTTGCTAGCTTCTATGACAGATACAAAGATAAGTAAGAAGCAGTCTCTCTTCTAGGAAGTTCCAAGTTTAGTCAAGGTGGAGACAATCTTAAAATAAGTAGAAAACATGGCAAAGAAAGATAAGGCTTTAAGGGAGGTGCAAAGGGCTGAGAGCAATAATCACAGTAACTGTGTGCAATGCTTATTGGACAGGAGGCATACTAACAATCAAAACACCATTGTCGAGGGTCACGTACGCAACACTTTGCATTTGTTAATTCTCATCCTCACAGAGCTTCTCTAAAAGAGATACTTATTCTCATCTTTGCTGGTAAGAAAATCAAATTATAAAGAATCAAAGTCCAGGCAATTCGACTATGGCCACGTGGCTAACCATGGGCTAAGCTAAGATTCAAACACTGTCTTTCTGGTGCTTATGATAGCCTGGTTCCCATTATTCCATATCTTACCTACCTATCCATTTCAATCCCATTCTGCAGGGCTGGTTTCTCTGTGACCACCCAGCTGCTAAGCACTGGGTTGGGATTGAGGCTTACATGTCCTGTCCTCAAGTTCTTTCCTGGGACAGAGTGGCAGAAGCCACCAGCAAAAGCCCTGGAGAAAGTGTGCCTTGGAAAGGGTCTTAATAAAAACTCAGGAGTATTTATGTGGAGAGAGGGCAAAAGCATTCCAAAGGAGAGAACATTATGAGCTGTGGTAGGGCAGGAAGAGCCAGGGCTTGCCTGGGAGTTGGAGAAGGTGGCACCGAGGTAGGTTAGAGCCACCCTGTGGATGACCTTTCAGTGACAGCATCTGATGGTGGGAAGCCTTTACAGCAATGATATGGTCCGAGTTGTGGTGGTGTGCACAGGGGCAGTGATGGGGAGAGACAGGAGTTGGGACAGCGGCTCTCAGCATAGGCCATTCGTCCAGTCCTGGTGGTAGGGTGGAGAACACACAGCTCCTGAACAGGGACAAAGCCACAGGAGTGGGAAGCAGAGGAAGGAGGTTCCAAGGAGTGTCCAAAGGCAGAATCTATAGGACTCAATTGGTTCTCTCAAGTTAAAGGGAGAATCCAGGGAAACTGAGTTTTCCAGCCTGGGTGGTGAAGAAATGGTGTCAATACTGACTAGAATGGAGAAGTCAGAGAGGATTTTTAAAAAGTCTGGGCCTTCCCTGGTGGCGCAGTGGTTAAGAATCTGCCTGCTAATGCAGGGGACACGGGTTCGAGCCCTGGCCCGGGAAGATCCCACGTGCCACGGAGCAACTAAACCCTTGCGCCAGCCACAACTACTGAGCCTGTGCTCTAGAGCCCACGAGCCACAACTACTGAAGCCCGCACGCCTAGAGCCCGTGCTCCACAACAAGAGAAGCCACTCAATGAGAAGCACGTGCACCACAAGGAAGAATAGCCGCCGCTCGCCGCAACTAGAGAAAGTCCACGTGCAATGAAGACCCAACACAGCCAAAAATGAAATAAATAGAATGAATACATTTATTAAAAAATAAAAGTCTGACTTTGAGGCCACTGAGTGCCAAAGGGACAGTTGGGTGCAGATACTGTCAGATTACCAGAAGAGTGGTGTTGAGCTCAGGAACAGAGAGAGTTCTGAGTCATCTATAAGGGGAGACGGGTGAAGCGAAGAGAATGGAGACATGCTCTAGGGCGAGGTTCTCAAACTTTAATGTGCCCAAGAATCGCCCAGGATCCCTGGCAGTTACCTGACACATAGCAACTGTTTAATAGATCACATTTCTTTCCCTAGTAGATAGAGTCTTAGGGTGTTGATCTAAAGAGATGAGCAATATAAGAATTTCAGGAATACAGATGATATTTTATTTTATTTATTTTATTTGGCTTGTTTGTTTTAAATAGCCATTTACTGCCTTTCAAATCATACCAGATATGTACTTATTTAATCTGTTAACTATGATACTAACCATAACCCTAAATTACGTGGGCTGAGATGTGCTCAGTCTCTTTGTCCAACAGTTAAGAATGTGGACTTTGGAGCCAAGGGGCTTGGGTCTGCATTTCACTACAAACTGTAATCTGGGGAGACTCACCCAAACATCACAACCCAAACATCTTCTCCTCTGTAAAAAGGGGACAACAGATGTAGGCACCTCATAAGGCTGTTATGCTGCTATAATAACACAGCTCTTGACACCTAGTACATGTTTAATAACTGTTGGTTATGAGTTTTATCATTCGTTAGCCCATGGGGGAGAGAGTCTTGTATAGAGGAGGTGCTGGTGAGTCAGAATGTCATGAGTAGTTCCTTGAGTCAGGACAGAAGCAATATGCCAGGCTGTGCTGCAGAAAAAAGCTCATACTGATACCCTGCCTGAAACCCAAACAGACTGCCATGGGTTGCCAAGCAGAGGCCCCTTTTGAAACTTCTGGCTACTTGGTCAAGTTTTCAGTTTGGGGAATTACAGTGATCTGTGGAAGAATTCCCCTTCCCTTCCAGTTGGCCAGTGGACTGATTGTTGTCATCACTTTCTATTTTTACTATTGGCCAAGAGTGGTCTTTGCAGAGTGGACACACTGTGCTGTTTGTGGTAGCTAGAACAATCTCCCAAGAAACCATATTGTCTGCAAAACATGACATCACAGGCTGAAAAGCTAAGAAGTCAAGCTAAAAACCTGGCTTCTTTCTGATCCACAATAATTCAGATAACTTCCTGGGCTGGTGTGTTTCCCTTGCTTGACCAATCAGTTATTTCACTGACTTGGTCAAATTATCTTCATCTTCTTCATCTTGCTCATGCCTTCCGTCTTGATCGTCATTCGCAGCATAATAAAAGCTGACATTTAGTGAGACCTTCTTGTGTCAACACTGTGTGTAGCCCTTTGAAGCATAATCTCATTTAATCCTCACAGCATCACTTCTGAAGAAGGTACTATTTTCATTTCCATTTTGCAGGAGAGGAGACAGACACTTAGACTGATGGGGTTATATAACCAAGGACACATCACTGCTGGTGTATGTATTTAGATGACCTCAAGGCTTAAAATTCTTGAAGCCTTAAGTAGTCCATTTAAAATTAAGGAGAGAAGACAAAGTTGTCTGAAATAATTACAAGGAGTACTAAGAAAATAAACAGCAGGTCCAGCACGGGAGGTCAGATGTTCATCTTGGAGTTGGCAGGATGGGATTCCGGTGATGAAGAAGAGAGAGGAAGAGACCACTGCTTGCGCTGGAGGGCGGGGAGAGGCACGTGTGGAAGTAGGGTCTGGGGTTGAGAAGGCAGAATGAGGAAAGGCCTCTACATCACAGTTAGGTGAGTATATGGCACAGCAAGCGTCACCTTAGGGACAAGTAATATGACAGTGCATTATTCAATAGTACTCATTTTCACTTACTGAAGAAACAGGAAAAATGTTGGCTGTTCAAAACTAATGCTTGTTTTCTATGCGCTGCATTCTAGGAAGACGGGGCACAAAGGATATCACCGATGGGAAAACCTCTGTACGTTTCCCTTCATTTAGAGAGACTGGTGGAGGAGCAAGAAAAAGAAAACCTGAAATCTTCAAAGGATCTGCAAATGCTTCCATGTTACTGAAGGCTAAAACCATTCATTTTAGCAGGTCATTGAGTTCTTCCTGAGCAAAGGGGAGGCCTGAGTTGAGGCTGAGGGAGGGGCTGCATGGAGAGCCAGTTTGAGAGGTAAAGAGAGTGGAGAGGTGGGGAAAGGAATGTCTGCAAGGAGGGTAGCCTGAGGGCAAGGGCCCTGGAAACAGGCTGGTGGGAAAGGTGAAGAGAGCAGCAGCCTGGTGTCTGGGCACATCTACTGACAGTCCCTCTCACACTGAACCTGCAATATTTTGCAACACACCTAACATCATGGGCTTTGGTTTGGGGGTGTGGGATTCACACAAAAGGAATCAGTTCCACATTGGACCTGTGCAGAGGAGAGGGACAAGGACAGTTGTGGGAACCGAGACCCAAGGGAGATTGTGAGCTCAGGGAGTGCAGAAAGGGGACCCAGCAGTGCCCAGGAGAGTCCCTGTGTCCCAAAGGGGACAATGGGCTTCCCACAGAATGTGGAATAAAGGGATGGAGCCATGAAACATCTCTCAAGGATAGGGAGACCTCAGCTGGCACTTGGCCCACCATATACATCAATGTAGGAAATATCCTTTCATGTTCAATTATTATCCACAGAAAGTAACTGCTGCTTTGGTCTTGCTATTTTTGCTTATACCTGCCCCATCTAACAAAAAGTCAGTTAGAAACAGATACTCCAAGGGAGTAACTGGTACTTTCATTATTTATGGCTTAGTTTCATGATATATGTGGTCTCCTTCCCTTTCTCTTTTTACTGATCTCACCAGTATGTGAAGATTGGTGTGTGATGTAGCTGCTTACTCAGTGGTCAATTGTGTGCTTTCCCCTTCCTCAGAGACAAGTTCCCTTGTAGGCCAGAAAGAAATTCCCTCCTGCTCTCCTTCTTCTCCTGTGTTCCTGAAGTCTCTCCTCACCGCCACCTCTCTGATGAGCCTCACCTCACCCAGCCCCGCCCTCCCAGGACAGCTTCTGTGGTTGAGCTTCTCACACACCTCTGCAGACAGTCAGTGTGACATCTCCAACCTTTCCACAAAGTTCTAAACCATTGACTAGGCCCCCCACCCCTCCCCCTTCCACGCACACCCAAACCTGAATTATTCTGAGAACTGTTGATTCAGATTTCAAACTAGGCACATGAGTAGAGGAGAATAATGCTAAAGACAGTCAGGCTCAATTCTCAAAATTCAAAGGAAAACACCATTGAAGTTGGTTATTATTGTTCTCACTTTACAGATGAGGAAACTGAAGCTGCTCTCACCTGGGGGAGGGCAGGAAGAAGAGAGCGCTGCAAGGATCCCACCAAAGCTCCCGGGTGGAGACCCTCGATGTGCCTCCCCTCACCCCCTGCCCCAGCAGCCACCGCTTGATCTCTTAGGCAGAGAAAAGTCCTCGCCTGATGAAGAACACTGGAGGTTTCTTTAGAACTCAGCTTCTAAAGAAGTTCTTCTAAGAAGTCTTTCTTCTTCCTAGAGGACTCCCAGCAGAGTTCACACATAATGGCTACTCTGAAAAGGGCTCAGTGAATGGACCATGTCAACTGAAAGTAGCCAGGCTGCTACCAGAGCCTGCTGGTGGATGTGGGTGCCTAGGAGACACAGACAGGGAGGTCCTTTGCCACCGCTATGGAACCTGGGCTCAGGCTCCTCACCTAGAGGCAAACTAGCCCAAGGAAGATGTGGTCAGCCAGTCAGCTGGTTCCCAGACAGCCTTTGGGCTTCCATTAGGCACCTTGCTTAATGTCATTGGTACCTGATACTGAGCAAAACACAAAGCCACTTTGTGACCAATGTAGCATGTCTGTACTTTTAAGTAATTTATAGGGATTTTAGGTCCAGAGAGGGAGTATATATAGTACAGGGAAGAAGTGACCAATCTGGTATTAGGGGGCATTGTCTGAGTCCCCTACTTGCATGACCTTAAGCAAGTCGCCCTTCCTCTTTGATTGTGTTTTCAGGTCTGTAAAAAACGGACCAAGCTCTCCATCTCACGGGGTAACTGTGAGGATTACGTCAGGTCATAGAAAGGGTCTGGGAGCTGCAAAACATGCATTAAGTCATTTCATCTGTCAAGGACTGAAGCAACAGGGCTCAGACCTCAGGGCCCATCAGTGGCACAACTGGGAAGTTTGTCTCCAGCTTCCCTTTTCTGAAAATTTGTTCCCACTCAGTGGTTTCTTCTGCCCAACTCAAGCACCATGCGTATGGATATCTTGCTTTCTGCACTGGCTGTCCAGAAAACGTCAGTAGAAATTACTCCCATGTTCTACCAGAGTAGGAAGAGTCCTGCTTCTCAAGGTGGAGTGTCTTTCTGAGTAGGTGTGTCAGTCATTGGATAATCAAGGTATGTTTTCCCAGAGTACAATTTTTAATCCATGATAAATCATTTTAAGCATTGTTTTTATGTTTTAAAACACTTGGACACGTCAGGAAATAAAATGCAGAGCTCATTACAATTTTAAAAGATGAAAAAAAGAAACCTTGAAGAAATGTTCTCTCTTAAAACACACAGGCATTGTCAAATGAGTTTCCCAAGTTCTGAAGATGTTTAATTTCTGGTCCAACCTCCCTTATTTACTCAGGAAGGAGACTGAGGCCCAGAGAAATGAGGGGAGTGCCCACCTCCTCTATCCCCTCCCACGAGGAAGAGCCACAGGGGCAGAGACCTGTCTGCTCCAGTGCATCCCCATCACCTAGACGGGTGTCTGGTAACAATAGCTGGCACTCAATAAATAGTTATCGAACAATTCAAATACTTCCAAGGGGCAAGAGAACGAAGAAAGCCTCTGAGTTTCCGCAGGGGATATCCATATTAACTTAAGGGGTGGTATGTGACACTTCCCAGGAGCAGGTCAGAAGGGGTTTCTGACCCTGTAAAATAAGATGGGCCTTTCCCTTGCGTAAAACTGACCCAGTCATTTGTCTTATTCCCTAAGGACCCTTCTCAGAGCAGGAAATGCACTAAAAAATCCACAGAGATCATTGCTCGCAGTGAGGTTATATTGAGCTTGTATCACTTACAAAATAAGAGTCAAGAACCTTATAGCACTTTTTGTGCATCAGCAAAAGCGAGTCCAGCCCAAATGGCGTGTTTATCTGTGTTTCTTTATTGTGAGCGAGGCCTCTATCTGCGTTTACCTGGTGCAAGGGTGCAGCCAGAGGCATGCTCGCTGGTTCTGAGGGGCCCAGACAGCCTGGTGACCGGCTGGCACACGGGGATTTAAAGGTGTCCCCAGCCCTCCAAGGTCTGGATAGAAAGAAAACCACAGTGACACACAGTGAAGTGGTGAGAGCTATACCAGCAACGTCCCCGCTCCACAGGCCAGCCCACGCACCTGCCCTGCCCTGAGGAGCTCTGCGTTCTCTGCAGATGCTTCTGTTCACTAGACTCAGGGTTACGTCTGTGCAGAGGAAGGAACACAAGGCAGGAGGGTTTTTCAGGAAGAGAACTGTCTTTGCTTCGGGTGAGACCAGCCTAGCCTGCTTGGGTGCAGGAATTGTTGGCTGCTTTGCAGACGTGGTTCAGAGGGTCTTAGGAAAAGGGAAGAAGGCAGAGAAGGTACAGAGCTACATCGCAAGAGACTGAAGTTTGGAGCAAGAGGTGGCTCTGTGGGAAACTCCTGGACCGGGTTTACTGAAGGGCTTTGGAACATAGGGCTGTCTGAAAACAAACAGTGCTTTCTACGATGTCATCTTCCGCTCTGTCCCTCTAACCATCCCTAGAGACTTCTGCAATGTCTTCTGAAATGTCCTCTGTGGGAGATTTCAGGAGACGGGAAGAGGAGCTGAGTGCCCAGGCAGCCACAGGGGTGAAGGGTGAGGGGGTCTCAGCAGAGCGGATGTGTGCAGAAGGAGGGACTTCTGCACACAGAACTTCCCAAAGAGTTCCTGGGCGGGAAAATTGCTGATTTTCCCCATTGTTGAAGGGTTGAGTCAAATTTTATTTAAATATCAAAGGACAGTTGTGACTCTAGCTGATACTTGACTTCCATTTCCAAGTATACTCCTCACCATAAGAAGAGTTTAAATTCTGTGGAAATTCTAGAACTTCCCTTTTACATTTAAACAAGATTTCTTTGCTTCCGTACCCTGACATCCTTCAGAGGAGCCAGTAAATTTAAGCACTGGCTTAATTAAGCTTAGAATTTAGGTTTATTTTTCATTCTGCGCTCAGGGAACTACTTGGGTGAACAAGCATTTATTCCATATTTACCTTATGCTCATACCTATAGAAAAATAAACATCACTGTCCTTAATGATCCTGTAACCTAATTGAGGATATGGGATGAAACAAATGCAAGATTCGGCAACATTTATATAAGTGTCAATTGCTAATTTGTGCCGGTTGGGGAGATGCTAAGCAGGCTAGGGTCTAAGGAAGGAAAGATCCTGGTAGACTCGAGGGACCTGGGAAATTTCAGTGAGGTGGTGGGACTTGAGGAAGTTTCAGGATTGACTGTTGGTAGAGAGATCCTTGGAGACCAGGACTTCTCAGCCTCAGATCTATCGACGTTTGGGGCCTGAAGGTTCTGTGCTGTGGGGCCGTCCTGTGCACTGTAGGGTATGAAGCAGCACCCATGCCCTCTACCCTTTAGATGCCAGCAGCTCCCATTCCCCAGTTGTGACAACCAAAAATGCCTCCAGGCACAGCTTCGTGTGCCCTGGGGGAACAACTGTCCCAGCTAAGAACCACATGTTGAGTAAAGGGAACAGCATACGAGCTGGAGGGAGGAAAAAAAGTTGGTGGGTGGCGGTGAGACCTTGTGTAGGTATCCCCATAGGCTTCTGGCCAGACCGCACAGCAAATGTGGCCTCATGGTCCCGGAAAACAGTGTGTGGCGCTGCTGGTGGCTGTTCTGCTCAGAAAGGTGCTGTAGTAGTGCTGGTCACTTCCAAGCATGACACACTTCTCTCTGGTATCAACAGCCTGATTATACCTTGGGGAGTAGGAAATACATACGGATGGGCAAAAACATAGCCAATTAGTAAAGATCCATGAGTGCCAAGCCAAAGAAGTTCTGCTCTACTCGATAGTACATTTCTGATATAGATTCTTGACATACTTTGGGAAGATTAATTTGACAGTAACATTCTCGATTGGGTGCAAGGATGAAGCAGGGCTTTCTAAACTGGAGATTATGGATAGGCTTCAGGAGGCCTTTGATTCCCTAAGTAAACCCATCATTTTGTGGGTTTATTCATCTTTTGGAGGAAGGATTCCATAGCTTACATCAGACCCCCACAAAGTTGAGAACTCTTGGGTTCAGCTGGGGTCAAAACATGAAACAAGGACATCAGTGAGTATTCTAGTGGAATAATCCCTCCCTCTCTCCCTCCCTCCCTCCCTCTCTTTCTAGAAGCAGATAACCCTTCCACATGAGCACCCAGATGCCAGGTCCTGGAGCTGCAGGAAGGATGGAGCTCAGGTTAGAGACATTTCATGAAGTGAAATATAGTGAATCCAGAGGCTCAGAGAATAATGGAAAATCCTGGAGGTAACATCTGAGCCCTGCCTTGCCCATAGACATTGCTGGTCAGAAAACATAGGAGGTAAAGGGGAGTCTGGACTTGCTGGTGGCTGAGGAAATGAGAGAGAAACACAAATGTAAAAGAGTTGCAGAGAAGGAAGCCTCTCATCAGTACAATGACTTAGTGACTAATAACACAGGAGAGAGGAAGGCTCAGGGGTCAATGAGTGAGAGATTATGCCAGAGGTCCAAGCCAGGAAGACTGGAGACAGTAGTGAGTGCATTTCGAGTGGGAAGACTGAGTTTTGTGTTTAGACACATTGAATTTGAGGCAATGAGAGGGTATTCTATTTCAGAAAATTCCTTCAGGGCAACTGGGGATATATGACCAATGCTGGGCAGGTGGCAGGGGGAGAGGTGGGCCGTGAGGGCCAAACCACACCCAGGTTTCTCTGGGTGCTTGTTTTCACAGGCTTTGCAGAACACAGAGATGTTCTGTGGATAAAAAAAAACAATCTCACAACATCAACATTAAATTTCTGACTCTAGACTTGAATGTTTATTAGCACCTTCTTCCTGGAGTGGTGACTGGAAGGGGTGTCAGGGCTTTCGGGTGGGGGTGGGGCTAGTACCCGGTCTGTCTGAAACAACTTCTGGGGCAAGCCCCAAACTGTGTTAACAGTCAGGCCGTTGAAGCCAGGAGGTGGTGGAGCTGTGAAAGCCTTTCTGGGACTGCTCTTCCTCCCATCGGGTTCAAGTTGGGCCACTCCTGCGACTGCCTGGTGAGAGATGGCATCACGGGGTCTGGGCTCTGACAACCACTAAATCAGAGGTGTTCCCCCATGCCCAGTCCGTTGTAAGTGCTGTTCATCTGGTCAGTCTCCAGCTGGGTCAAGCAGCATGCGCTAGGCACACAGTGGGTGACAGGTATTGTGCCACCTGTGGAAGATACACAGAGGTAAGGCCACCCTCAGGAAACTCACAGCAGTTGCAGAAGAGTCCATGGCAGAGGTGACCACCAAGGGTGCCAGGTGGCTGGGCAGGGAAGGCTTTCAGAGGATGTGACCAGAAGCTTGAGACTGTTAGAGAGATCAAGGGAGTAGTAAAGAAGTTCAATTCAGACAGAAGGAACTTCAAGAGTCATGCTTTGAAAACAAGAGACAGCTTAGCAGTAGAGATGAGGAGGAAGGGAGATGTGATGCATATCAGGGAAGAGTTACAAAGCAAACATTCATGTAAGAAGGAGTGATATCCAAAAGGCTCCACAACTGGTAAGCAAGGGAACTAACCATCAGAATCGTGGTCCAGTCAGAAGGATGAGGGCTGTGGACAAGGAGAAGAACTCCTCCAGAGCTTGCTTGGGGATATAGCCAGGGAGGTCCAGAAAACAGAATGGATGCTGTTCACCTCAAATATTTCAAATTTAAATAATGTTTGAACTGATAGTTTCTGTTGCAGAGTGTACATTCAATAAATATTTGTTTAATTAACGTGAAATTATGGAAATATGCTTATATATTGGCTGAATTTTATTTTTATGGGTTGGTTTGTCAATTCAGAACCTACTTGGAAAGGTAGGAGGAGCCCAAGGGGACAAAGAGTTGGGTGGGCAGGGAGCCTTGGGCAAGTGACTTAACCTCCCTGTACCATGGTTTCCTCATTTGTA
This sequence comes from Mesoplodon densirostris, assembly GCF_025265405.1. Lineage (NCBI taxonomy): Eukaryota > Metazoa > Chordata > Mammalia > Artiodactyla > Ziphiidae > Mesoplodon > Mesoplodon densirostris. The sequence goes on along the minus strand of NC_082670.1, from coordinate 861,329 downwards.
TAGGGGAATAACAAAATCCACCCTAAGGCTGTTGTAAGAATTAGACACAACGTGTGTAAAGCCTCATCAGAGAGAAGGTGCCCCAGAAGAACAATAATAATAAAAACATTAAATTTGATTTAATTTGTATCTTTCTGTTAGACCTTTCATATCAATTTCAATTCACCCAGGGACACACACAAAAAAGCAAACACAAAATTTGGTTCATTAGGTACGTCATACCTCAAGGTCTCCTGTACCTGGTAATACACGTGGAGAATGGTGCTGAGGGAAAGGGCAGAGCGTGTGAGCCACACCAGCTGCCAGGCCTTCCGATTCTTCAGAAGGACCTGCACATCCAGCTTTGTATGTGGCAACTCATTCTCATTTTCTTAGTGGGTAGGGTGAGTGCAGGTAAAGCCCCTCCCTGGGGCTGCAGCATGTTCACTAACATCTGGAAGATTCCTCCCAGATATATTAGAATGTAAATATGTACATGAAATTAAAGGCACATTCTCTTTCTCCACTGCACGCTTACTACTGCACAATATGGCTGTAGCATAATTTATCTTGCTATTTCCTGTTGGTGGAACACTAAGTTGTTCTCAATTTTCACTAGTGTATAGCTGCAGTAACCATGTTTGTACATGCTTTTGCAAGCTCTTGTGAGTATATCCATACAGTAAATTCCTAAAAAATGGATTACTGAGTGAAAGCATATGCATATTCCACATTTTGACAGATGTTCCTAGTTATCCTCTAGAACGTAGTACAAATTTATACTCATATGAATAATTATGAGAGCCAGTGATTCTCAAAACTTGGTGTCCATGAGAATCACTGGGAGCTTGTTAGGAAAAGCTCACGGGCTCAACCCCACCTGCCCAGGGATTTGGATTGTTAGGTATGAGGTGGGCTCCATACATATTTTTGTCAGTTTTTTTTTTTCAATTTCCACACAGTTAAGTTTGAGTCTTGGAGAGGTGGCATGTACAGTTCTATGAATTTTACACAGGTAGTAGATTTGTGTGACCACCACAACTGGGTTACGGAAGAGTTCCAACACCCCAGCAAGCTCCTTCATGCTATGGAGCTATAGTCACAACCTCCCCACTGCAAACCCCTGGTGAACACTAGTCTTTTCTCTGCCACTATCAAATTTTTTCTTTTTGAGTCTGGAATCACACAGAAGGTAACCTCTTGAGACTGTCTTCTTCCATTCGGAGTAAAATGCCATTGAGACTCACCCAAGTTGTTGCCTATTGATAGCTCCTTCCTTTTCATTGCTGAGTAGTGTTCCCTAGTGTTCCCTAGTAGTGTTCCCTGACACAGTTTGTCAGCTCAACACTTGAAGGAAATCTGGGTTGTTTCCAGGTTTCAGTGATTACCTTTTAATAAACCCAACAAATGATTCTGATGCAGATGGTCCTCAGATCATGCTTAGAAAAACAATGCCCTACATTCTCCACAAAAGTGGATATTAGCAATCTTTTAAAGTTTTGCTCACCTAATAACTGGAAATGCTATTTTTTTTTTTTTTTTTTTGCGGTATACAGACCTCTCACTGTTGTGGCCTCTCCCATTGTGGAGCACAGGCTCCGGACGTGCAGGCTCAGCGGCCATGGCTCACAGGCCCAGCCACTCCGCGGCATGTGGGATCTTCCTGGACCGGGGCACAAACCCATGTCCCCTGCATCGGCAGGCAGACTCTCAACCACTGTGCCACCAGGAAAGCCCGGAAATGCTATCTTGTTGTCAGATATGTGTTTGCTATCTTGTTGTCAGATACGTGTTTGCTATCTTGTTGTCAGATATGTGTGTCTCTGACCTTCAGGGGGTTGAAAATCTTTTAAAATACTTATTAGCCATTTATAATTCTTATGTGAATTGTCTACTCATATCCTTTGTCATTTAAAAAAATTGAGTTGTTTTTGTTTTTCATATTGACTTTTAGGAGCTTTTTTTTTTTGTGGTACGCGGGCCTCTCACGGTTGTGGCCTCCCCCGTTGCGGAGCACAGGCTCCGGAAGCGCAGGCTCAGCGGCCATGGCTCACGGGCCCAGCCGCTCCGCGGCATGCGGGATCTTCCCAGACCGGGGCACGAACCCGTTTCCCCTGCATCGGCAGGCGGACTCTCAACCACTGCGCCACCAGGGAAGCCCTAGGAGCTTTTTCTGTTAAGGATTTTAGCCTTTGTTGAATTTTTTTTTTTTTTTTTTTTTTGCAGTCTGCCATTTTTCTACCGTGTTTGATCTGTTGAGGAATAATCAGTGACTGGAATTCCTATAGTTCCTAGAATCATGACACTCAGATGGGATTCCAACAAAGGATTGGGAATAGCATGATCTATCTGGATGACTAATGGATCATTTTGAAACATACTAGTTCAATCTTCCTTGCTATTGAATTATCTACTTTCTCCTGCTAGTCTGACAAGCTATTTAACAATGAACTAAATCTAAAAAGCAGAACTTACTTTCAGCTGTATTCATTTTGGTTCTATGTATTACACAGTCCTTTACTTTTGGTTATTACAGCTGTTTTCCTGTGGTGGGTGTAGCTGAAGATCATTTTCATTGTTTATGAATCTGAAAATCGATACATTCAAAAACCCTGTATAGACATATTCTAACATTAGACTGGACTGGAAGATTTATCCTATTGAGTCACACTTTTTTAAAAAAATAGAACTCTAATCAGCTGTTAAAATAACTTTCAGCCTGGGAGAAATAATTCCCAATTATCTAGCACATCAGTGCATTGTGCAAATAATGGCACATTCTTTCAATTCATGAAAAATAATGAATTCTTTTAAAATTTTAATGCATTTTGTTGGCATTCTTTCTAAAGTGCATTGAATATTCTTTTGTTTCTCAGAGGGAACTAAACACAGTTTAATTTTTTTTTCCTATGGCTTGAGAGATTTTCTAGTCGGAACATTCATTTTAGCAGGTCCCTTACCTAAATGAGTTCACCTCTGGCTGCTAGTACATTTTCTCTTTCTCATGCCACCACCAGTTGACACTGAGTATTCTGGATACTTCTCCTCTCCCTTCCGTATTAGCTGTTGCTTCCCTAGAAATTCCTGCTACATGGGGTGCTGGGGTTCCCAGTGGCTCACAGATGCCACTCTGTGCCTGGCTTTCCGGCCTCCAGCCCCTTAGTTTGGACATTCTGGGAGTAGGCAGTGGGGACCTAGATCCCCATCCCTAGGCTAGGGTGACTCTTCCTCTCTCAGTGGCTGCTTTTCTTTGGGAAAGGATATCTACCTCCATTCATTGTTTCATATGCTCAGAATACATTTGTTGTCTACCATGTGCCATTCAGTAGGTGCTGGGGATATAAGTGGGTCTGACCCTGCCCTCAGTGGTTTAGTAAAGAAAAGATGCCCTTTGATTGGATGCAGCAAATTGATGAGAATGTCCTTAACCTGTTCTGGTGACAAATCAGCTCTCTTCTGGCCTTACTGAGGCAAGTGCTAACCCTCCCTGCATCCTTTCATATGAAACATTCCCAATCCATATTTCTACCTGTTTTGGATTCCAGTGGTTTGTGTGGGAAATCAAGCAAAAGCACTGGTCCTAAGGGCGATTCAATCTCCACCAAATGGGCCTGGGCTCTGGACCAGATCAGTGGTTTGGGGAGAGTTGCAAATTATGGGCTTATTTTAGTATTACCATATGGCTTTCACGTATTTAAAAACAAAACAAAACAAAACAGTGGCTCTAGAATTGTCTTCTGTTATGTTTACTGCAATTTATAAATACTGCAGTTGTATTATGGAGGTCATTTACTCTTAGGGGTTGATCTGAAAATAGAACTGTTATTTATACCATCATATCTAAAAGAAATTACTCAGTGTTCCCAACATCTAGTTTACTGTTATATATAGAATATCACTTAGAAAATCCGGTAACATTTGAAATGTGTTGTACTTTGTTTGAGGAACCATGAAATTGTAAGACTGGTTGCTTGAATAGTAAAATGTCTTAAGACTATTCTGCCTTTTGAGTTCTTGTGCCTGATATTATAAAATAGTGTTATATAATTCTTCACTTTCAGCTGTCTCTTTTTTAAAGTCAGAGATTCCATCTCTGGCAGCATTATTTCTGCTTTAAATATCTTCTGTTCACTAGTTTTTGTCTAGTAAGCAGGAGTGTTATGCTTCTTTCAACTGGACGAAGGTGGAGTTCACTTATGTAGGGTGCATGAACCCTGTTGCATCTGTTTTTCTGTTTAGAGAGCTTTTGTTATTTACCCCTAGATTTGCAATTAAATTTCAGATAGTTGAAACTGAAACCGAAATCCCTGAAGGTTTTATTTATTTTTTCTTAGGAGGTGGTTCTGATTCATTTTATTAACAGTTTCCAACTTATATTTGAATGGGTATAAGTTGTCTGTGTGATGTCATTACATTAAAAATTTTTTTAACTTTCTCTTTTTTAATAGATTAACTTTAGGAGTTGCTTTATGACTCTCTACCTGAAGGCAGAGGAAGATGCTCCTTCCCTCTTGGACTAGGAGGGTGCAGAGTTCACCTGCTGAGGATACTTTGCCTCCTTCTCTAATCATATCACCTTTTATCCTACCCAAGTTGTAAATTCTCTTTAAGCAAGAATTCATGGTACCTGCCACATTCAGCCCTCAATAAACTTCTCCCGAGGTGAACAGAAAGCAAGTATCTCTTGAGTGTTGCCTGATACTGTGGGTTCCTTGAAGGGCAGCCCTAAGGGATATGCCAAGATTGTGATGGGAGTCCTGTATGGGTTTCAACTTTTAAAAAGCCCAGTAAGAGCCTGACTTCAAGTTACTATGCCTGTCATAAAATGACCCCAAAACTTACTTTCTTTGTTTTCGCCTAGGACCCTTTATAAATTTTTCTCTATCTGAGAAAGGAAGCAAACTGGCAGCTACAAAATGGCACAGACCCACAGTCTACAAGGGATGAGTGTGCCTGCTTGGGCACCTGAGGTCAGTGGGTGCCAGCATCATCACAGATGGGCTGAATCACATTACCAAATGGCTGAATGTGGTTGGCCTGCGCTGGACACCTGACAGAAGGGACACACATGTGTGGCCCTAATGAGCAAATGCAGATGGCTTGGAAGACAAATCCTGCCATGCTGGAAGTCCCTGACAAGGAGGGGAGGGGCTGCAAGGATTGTGCCAAATTTCTGTTGTTGTTGATGTGCTTAGTGAGCAACCTGAGGGGTTTTACAAGGAGTAGAGAGAAATCAAAGGAGTGTTCATTATCTTGTTCCTCTCATGACTGAGAGGAAACACTGCCTAAACTGAAGGCTGATGTTTGGGGTGTGTGACACCCGGGTACATGACTTCAATGAAGCACTCAAACTGAACTACAGGATCAACAAATCAGTACCATGTCATCCTATCCATCCATCCACTCATCCATCCACTCATCCATCCATCCATCCACCCATCCACTCATCCATGTACTCATCCATCCATCCTTCTACCATCCACTCATCCATCCACTCATCCATCCACTCATCCATCCATTCTTCCATCCATCCATCCATCCATCCATCCATCCATCCATCCATCCATCCATCTATCCATCCACCCATCCACCCACCCATCCATCCACCCATCCACTCATCCATCCACTCACCCATCCACTCATCCATCCATTCTTCCATCCATCCATCCATCCATCCATCTATCCACCCATCCACTCATCCACCCATCCATCTCCCCATCCACTCATCCACCCACACATCCATCCATCCATCCATCCATCCATCCATCCATCCATCCATCCATCTATCCATCCACCCATCCATCCACCCATCCACTCATCCATCCATCCACCCATCCACTCATCCATCCATCCATCTCCCCATCCACTCATCCACCCACACATCCATCCATCCATCCTTCCATCTATCCATCCATCCTACACAGTTTTAATTTCATACCCATCAGGTGCCAGCACTTTGTTTGATGCTTGGAATACAGAGGTGAAAAAAACAGATGTGGTCCAGCTTCTGCTCCTATGGAGTGGGTCTTACATTCATGTGGAGAAACTGAGACAGAGAATAGAATCTACTCAATACACCAAGTGATGCCTGAGGACCTCACAGAGGAGTAGACCTGGTCTGACTCAACCCCAGCTGCTCATGGTTGTAAGAGGCTAAACATACCTGTGTCCCCTGGACTTGGGCTAAAGCACACCTTCCCCCAGAGGCCTCTCCTCCAGAAGGAAGTCATATGCCATTTCCTATAATGAATTCATCACTATCAACCAACCTACACCCAGGACACGATTTTTACATGTGATCACAAACTTAAAGGGTAGAATTGAAAATGTCTTGGTTTATTACAATTTATGTGGTTTGGGATTTTCTTAAGATCGTAGCAGGCATAGACACAGACACTGCAGAGTGTTGTGGTCTGGAAAACACAAGCAGTTGAGCCCAGAGGAAAAAGGTCAAATACTCTCAGTGTCAGTTATTGACATTGAGCAAGTCATCTGCATGCCCCGACAGTTGCAGCAAGTAACTTATGGAGAACACTTCTCTTTTCAGGTATTTTTATTTCAGGATTCTTCGTGTGGTACATGATTTTCCAGCACAGTTCTGAGTTTTGTCACTGGAAAAGTTTGTGTTCTTCATTCTGAGGCCACCCTACAGGATGGATGAGCTGGGCCACCAAGTGTGTTTCTGGATTCCACTGTAGGAGCCCAAGTTCTTAATGAATTGCCTACTTCATAGCTTTCCTCTATCCTAGAACCAGAGGATGGCCTTCAATGAAGAGGCAAGAGGAGCCTTTTAGTAAAATGGAAAAATGTTAATTATATAATGTTAAGTGACAAAAAGCTGGTTACAAACATAGTATATACAGTCTGATATGATTTTATATGAATAGAATACTACAAAGACATATACCAAAATGTTAAAAGTTGGTATATTTTCTTCATGAAGTTTTATAGTTTATGTTTTATTCCTAGGTCTATGATCCATTCTGGGTTAGCTTTGGCATTGGGTATGAGGTATGGGTCGAGACTCATCTTTTTGTATATGGATGTAAATTATCCCAACACTGTTTGCTGAAAAGACTCTTCTTTCTCCATCAACTGTTTATGCACCTTTGTCAATTGTCAACTGACTATATTTGTATAGTTCCATTTCTGGATGGACTCTCTATTCTAATCCATTGATCTACTTATCTATCTCTAGATCAATACCACACCATCTTAATTACTGTAGCTTTATAGTAGTTCTTGGAATCAGATAGTGTGAGTCCTCCATCTTTATTGTTCTCATCTATTTATTTTAGTTTTGCTAAAATATTTCAGATATTAGGTATTTACAGACATCATGACTTTTCTTCTATTTTATTATGTAATGACACCACAAGCTACTATAACCCATAACAACGTTAATTCCTCTAGTTCTTGGTTCCACCTTCATATTTTCTAGGAGCTATTACTTTTTAGTCTTTTTTGTTTCTTTCTCTCATTAGGATCCCTACCTCCCTTCTAGAAGAAAACAGTGCTACAAAGCAGTCACCTGCCGTTACCCATCACACCTCTTCCCATTGCTTCTCATCACATGATATTGCATCCCAGAAAGCCTCAGCTAAGCACCTACCCCAGAGAGTACGGAAGGAGAATGTGATTTCTGATAACATATGAGTTTTAATTCCACCATAAGAGAATAACTGGGCCACCTTCTCTTTGCTGATATTTTGTTCTTGCATGAAATTCAATACATTAATCCTTTAGAAATCAAATCCCAATTTTATCTCTGAACTGCACTGTGGTCCTAAACACATTCTTTCAGCATCCAACTAAACTTAAGAGAATTGTACTTCCCTTGAATCCTGGCTTCAGATTAATAAACCACAAAATGTACCTCATAGATGTCAAATGACAAATACCCATTAATGTGACTGTGGTTTCAGAAAAAAAAAAAGCAACGGTGTAATTAATCACAGTCTATTTCTGGCATCACGGTAAGTCACATAGGGCAAGCACATAGAACTAGGTCCTTAAAAAAGGTCAAGAAAAACCACATATCCAGAATAAAAGAATGATCAGAAGTGTGCTGAATCATGTTGCAGTTAAAAGAGGGACTGGGGAAAATTTTTCGCTCTTGTTAATATGCTTAAAAGTTTAAATATGAAAAAAGGAAACAAAGAGGAGAGAGAGGAAGGAAAACCAAGCAGATGTGCATTAAGGAAGTTACTTTTTGAAACGTGCAAGGTGTCCCTCTGAGAGATAGCCGATCTGGAAGACTAGGCACAACGTTCTAGGGAAATCATGCCCCTCCTGTGTGAAGGAGTCATTCATCAGTGGGAATGTCCCCACTGTGCTCCACTTCTTAAAAATTCAGAAGGTAGAAAGTACAGACAAAATTGTGTAACCCTTCCACCTCCAGAGCTATCTCAGGCAATAATTTGACTTAGGAATCATGTCTTGCAGTAACTGTGATTTAGTCCCAATAATAGTAGGTGGCATTTGTAGAGTATTTACTATGTCCCTGGCACCTAAGCATAATACATGTATTAATTCATTTAATCCACACACTAACACCCCTTCAATGTGGATAATAATAGTAATAGTATCCACATTTAAGGGGTGTTAGTGGGGGGATTAAATGAATTAATACTAGAGAGTCACTGTGTGTCCCTGAGAAACCAAAAAAATGTGACAAACCTGGTACCAGTTGATTTTAGGACCACAGCGGTTTGCAAGGGAGAACTGGCTGGAGGAGATGAGTCAGAGGGCAGAGGTCACCTGAATATGAAGGTGCAGACTAGGGGTGGACATGGAGAGAAACAACAAAACTTGGCTAAAGATTGGGGTTAGGGAGCAAAGGAGGGAACACTGAAAGCCAGGTTTGAGACTTCTAGCTTGGGCACTGTTATGGGTTGAACTGTATTCCCCTCAAATTCATGTGTTAAAGTCTTAATGTCCAGAACCTCAAAATATAAACTTATTTGGAGACAGAATCTTTACAGAGGTTATCCAGTTAAAATGAAGTCACTAGGGTGGGCCCTTGTTCAACATGACTGCAGTCCTCCTAAAAAAGGGAGATTTGGAGACAGACAGGCACACAAGGAGGATCCATGTGAAGATGAAGGCAAGGACCAGGTATACCAACGATTGTCAGCCAGCCACAAGAAGCCCTCAGAATGAACCAGCCCTGCTGATACCTTGATCTCAGACTTGTGGCCTCTAGAGCTGTGAGAGAATAAATTTCTGCCTTTTTTTCTTTAAAAAAAGCAGAAAAAAAGAGCTATGTTCTGAAGTAACAAGAATTCACAGACAGGCCTCAGAGACTTGTTTTTTCTTCAAAAGAAACATAAAAGCAAAAAACCACCTTCAGAGATATGGCCAAGCCAATGTGAGAATCAACATTCAAACGAGAAAGAAAGGAACCTCCCCATGAGGACCCTTGTGTTAAATTTTATGGAAAGATCTAGAATTGTTACCTATACTCAAGTACTATTAGCAGACTCCAGTTTCATTTCTTGTTTTAAAAATATTTATTTATTTACTTATTTATTTGGTTGCATTGGGTCTTAGTTGCAGCAGGAGGGCTCCTTAGTCGTGGCTCCAGGGCTCCTTAGTTGCGGCATGCATGTGGGATGTAGCTCCCTGACCAGGGATCAAACCCGGGCCCCCTGCATTGGGAGTGCCGAGTCTTCCCCACTGTGCCACCTGGAAATCCAGTTTCATTTCTTACAGTAAGTAAGGGAAGTTACAAAGTTGCTCAGGAAGAAACATCCAGATTTATAGGATAACTGACAATACATACACAATGATTTGGAGTTGGGGATAACTCTGATTAAAACAAAAATGTTTTGTAAACGAGGAGTTGGACAAACATCAAAGAGGGTGCCTTACAACCTACGGAATGGGAGAAGATATTTACAAATGATACATCAAATGAGGGGTTAATATCCAAAATATACAAAGAACTGATACAACTCAGTATCAAAAAAAATCCAACTAAAAAGTGTGCAGAGAATCTGAACAGACATTTTTCTTTTTTTTTTTACAACTTTATTGGAGTATAATTGCTTCACAACGGTGTGTTAGTTTCTGCTTTATAACAAAGGGAATCAGTTATACATATACATCTGTTCCCATATCCCTTCCCTCTTGCATCTCCCTCCCTCCCACCCTCCCTATCCCACCCCTCCAGACATTTTTCCAAAGAAGACATACAGATGGCAAATGGGCACATGAAAAGATGCTCAACGTCACTAATCATCAGGGAAATGCAAGTCAGAAGTACAATGAGATATCATCTCACACCTGTCAGAAAGGCTGTTATCAAAAAGATAACAAATAACAAGTGTTGGCCAGGATGTGGAGAAAAGGGAGCCCTCATATGCACTATTGGTGGGATTGTAAATTGGTGCAGCCACTATTGAAAAACATATGGAGTTTCCTCAAAATTAAAAACAGAACTACCATATGATCCAGCAATTCCACATCTGGGTATTTACCTGAAAAAAACACCAAAACTCTAATTCAAAAAGGTATGGGCCCTGATGTTCTTGGCAGCACTATTTACAACAGCCAAGATATGGAAGCCACCCAAGTGTCCATTAATAGATGAGTGGATAAAGAAGACGTGAGATGCATATAGATATTATGTACATATATATATATTTGTATATATAACATGGAATATTACTTAGCCACAACAAAGAATGACATCTTGCCATTGGGAACACACATAGATGGAAGACTTAGACAGTAATATGCTAAGTGAAATAAGTCAGACAGAGAAAGACAAATATTGTATGATTTTTCTTATATGTGGAATCTAAAAAAACTAAATAAACAGAACAAAACAGAAACAGACTCACAGAACAGACAACAAACTAGTGGTTGCTGGGGAAGTGTGCTAAATGGGTACAGGGGATTAATAGGTACAAACGTCCAGTTATAATAAAAACAACTCATAAGGATATAATGTACAGCATAGAGAATATAATCAATAATATTGTAATAACTTTGTATGATTACAGATGGTAACTAGGCTTGTAGTGGTGATAATTTCATAATGCATAAAAATATCAAATCACTATGTTGCATACCTGAAACTAATAAAATATTTTAAGTCAATTATATTTCAATAAGAAAAAGTGATATAAAAATCTTAAAAATAATAATAAAGAGATGCCGTAAAGCTTGTTCCTTTCCCACAGTCATCTGGCTCCCTCTAGAGGAAACTTTGCCACTCAAAAGTAATGGAGAAACTTGTTACGGCTTCACCCACATTAGCTGACCTATCTTTGTGTCAAGTCCTGCCCAGAGCTGTGGGGAAAAGTAGTCACTGAATATGGTCTGTGGGCTGAAATTCAGATGAAGCTTTCAGAACAGGTGTCACCTCCTTTGTAAAGCCTTCCTGGGTCTCCCCACATGGTTTATCACTCGCTCATGTGTGTTGATGTGTTGTGGCATGGAATATATAATAATTTGTACATGTCTGTCTTTCCCTCTAGACAATAGACTACTTGAGTATATCTTTCCTTCCTTGTTCATTGTGTCTTCTTGGCACCTAGGCACAGTGTCTGGCACTTAGGAAGTAAGTGTTCAATAAATCAATGTTTATTCACTTAATAAATGATGACATGCTAGCTAATTCATTCAGTCTCCTGTCTACCACACACAGATAAAGGATTGGCACTTCCAAGGTTAATATCATGTATATCAGGGGACTTGTTTCTGATCTGAAAGAATGAATATATTTGGGAATATAAGCCTTTTACAACAGAGGTAGTTTAAGAGAGTCGAGGCATTAGATTTCCTGGAAGAAATGAAATATTAACTGGAGAGCCAAAATTCCAACTTATATGGTAAAATGCAAGTATCCTTTGTCATGTATAAGGACAGATATCAAAACTTTCCTGCCCTGTGGGAAGAAAATATAGGGCAGGAAAATTCTGATATGCAACTTACTGAGAAAGCCAGGAGGGGCGTAGGGTAGTCAAGGGCAGCAGGAAGGAACTGAGGGTAAGGACGCATCACTTAGTGGGTCTGATGGGGACAGAAAAAGCACAGGCCCTCCAAAGGGAGTCACAAATGTGTGCTGTGAGGAAATGGTGCAACAGATGATGTGTGAGAAGCAGAGTGAAGGACTTCAGAGTCCACCTGACCCAGGCCTGTCGTTGATGAGGATGCTCTGAGGAGAGTGTGACTGACTCAGAATCACACAGCTGCAGGGTCTCAGAGCCCCCATCTCCAAATCTTACCCTCAGATTCGGGAATACCAATGTGAGAACTCTGACCTCTTTCATGCTGCAACAACCAGCCCTGTGGACACGTCCAGGGATTCTGTCTAAAGTTTGTCTGAGGCCATGGGCCAGAGGGAGGCAAATCCATTAGCAGCCACCAGGCAGGCAGAGCTGGAAAGAGTCACCAGAAACCTGCAGTAGCTGGACTGTAAGGGCCCTCAGACCATAGAAAGAGGTCAAGGAAGCTATTTTGGGGTTGGTTATGATACTGGGTCTCGGATTTGGGTTCAGCTCCAACATTGCTTGTGGCTTATCAGCTGGCTGACCTCCACAAAGGAACTCACAACCACTCGCTTCACTCTCTTCTTCTCTGGGAAAATGAGCCCAGTGACTGTGCGCTCGGCCTGCAGCTTGACCATTCATTCAGCAGCAGGTTGACCGTGGGCATGTCAGTTACCACTCTGTTCCACAATTTCTCCAACTATAAAACTGGGCCAATAAAGGTATGTGCTCACAGAATAGATGTGATGGTTATACAAGTTTGCACACCTAATGAGCCAAGAAGAGTGTGTGGTGCACAGTAACTCCTCAGGCAGGTCAGCCTTTGCTCGCTATTCCTGTCAGCTTTCCTTTAGGGTCGACGATACACAAGGTGGTGCCTGGAAAGTGGAAGGTGTGAGCATTTAAATGTGATAGCTTTGGAAAATCACCCAGAAGAGGGCCTGGCCTCTGGTACTCAATAAATCATGGTGCTTTAATTGTTGCTGAACAATAGGGACATATGATTGCAAAATGTCATTCCAACCTTCAAATCCCATATTTGGGTTTGAATTCATTTTCAGAACTCGCTTCTTAGACACCTCTGCTCCTTGAATCCATCACCCAACAAATGTTTGCTGAAGCTTACACTGTGCCACGTTAACCTTCAGCATTGGGAAAACAGTTGTGAAAAGGACAGATGCAAATCTTATCCCCTAAAATCCATAGTTTGGTGGGAAAGAGAAATATTAAAGAAATGATTACAAATTGATTTTGTGATAATATTAAAGACTATTGGTCTGAGATTGGGTGTTACCCTCCTTCTAATCTATGTAAATCAACCTGTTACTACTGTTTAATGGATGTTGGCAGAAGGCTTGAGACTCCTGGACCAGGGACAAAGGACTGTATCACTCGCAGCACAGCAAGCAGCTTGAGTCCGTTCCCTTTGCCCTCGGTTCCCACACAGGTGACGCAAGGGGCTGGAAGAGATACTGTACACACAGTGGTTTGCACCACGGCTGAGGAACACGGAGTTCAGGGAATCCACTGCTTTTACAGCAAGTAGTGAGCAAACCTGCTCTTTGTCTGGGGAACATTGTTACATCTCTCAAGGTTACCAGCTATATAAACAATGCTGAGAAATGGCTAAAGGAACAGTCAGGGCCTTGTACCCTGGCATTCCCAGAAAGGTGTTTAAGGGGGCAAGAGGCCCACAGACGACTACCTCTTCCAACAAAGACATAAAAGACAAAAAATAGTACCCATAATCCTATTTTCTTTTTTTGGTTTTATCTTTCTAGAATCTATGTTCATATACACTTTTTAGAGTTGCAACCATGGCATATGTTAATGTTCTGCTTGATTCATTTAACTTTATATCATAAACAGTTCCCATGCTTCTACACAGTTTTCACATGACCCTGTACACCTCACTATGCTGCTGGGCCATAATGGTTACAGGTTTAGTTTGTTTCCACTTTTGTCCTTAGCTTGTCTTTTTGAAAAGCAAGGTCAAGCCCTAAGCCCAGTAAGGAGAACACATTGGAGGGGTTGGAGAAGACTCCACACCCATGTTTGCCTTCTAGACCTGCACGTGCCTTCCTCTGCCTCCCATCCTGCCATACCATTTGGCATCTTCACCCCAGGTACACAAGAACTCCTAGAGCCTTCAGGTACCCTTTACTCAGAGAAGAAAATATCTGGTTCACTGCATCACACTGTAGCACTAACTTCAACTGCTCTCCTGCATCTATGTAGAAGGGTTTCATTCGAAAAGAAAACATCAAGGGTAGAGGCAGTGACACAGCTAGAGAAGAGACTCGTTAGTATTGGGCTTATGGTCCTAGTTAGGACGCTTTAGGGAAACACGTGCTTCCCCTGGATCATGAATGACACGTCCGTGCATGGTGGCCTTTGGGGTCGGTTGAGGTCTTACAGCAAGATTCCTCATCAGTTTTTCCATCTCTGAAATCTACAGTTCTTACCAACATTTTTTTTTCTCTAAAATTGTTGTCTGCTTTATGTGAGTAAGACTGATTTTTTTTAGGGTTCTAGCAGAAAACAGGTGATTAGGATATTTTTAAATTAGAATATATAAGAAGAGTTTAATAAAGGAGCCTATTTATAAGTGTGGACAGGGAATAGGGAAACCACAAAGAAAAGTGAAGTTTACTCCTGCCCTTGTGACAGGGAAACACTTAACCACTTCTAAGTATACTGAGAGCCCAGAACCCAGGAAGAGAGGTGAGCAATGACAGCTGCACAAACACGGCTGGGCCTGAAGGGAAGCTCCTTCCCTCTTCACTTCTGGTCTCCCCCAGGATCCCCACAAGCTGACCCCAACAGGAAATCAGAGGGCGGGGCCATTGTGTGGTCCACTCTGGTCTGCCTTCCACTGCACCAGTCAGGGTGGAGAATGGGTCTGGAAGAACAAAGGAAGACATCTGGCACAAAATTCTTAAGGAAACACTAAGTTTCTCAAAGGGCAGATCATATTCTAAATGCGTACCCTGCTAGAGTTATGGAACACAGAAATGTTTCTCATCTGTAAATGGCGATAATAATAGTATGACTGGAATGAGGCTAAGGTCACTGCAGGAAGACCAGCTCTAAAAAGAGAAAAGATACTGGAAGAGGTTCGGATTGATGGGTAGGTGGCAGAACGTGTGTGGGAGATTTAGAGGTACTTTCCCTAGCGGTGCTCTCCCTAGTTCACCTTGCTTGATGGCGCAGACGCAGTTATAGCAGCTGCTGCCTCTGCAGAGCCACTGTGGAGGAAAAGGCAGCAGAGGCTACATGAAGCAGCCTCCTCTGGTTAATCTTTCCCAGTTACCCTTGCCCAGTTCCTCTTAGCTTCAGTTCTTGGAAACACCTTTCTCTCCACTGCTTTGTAATTGCCAATAGGAGGCTCCGAGCTACCCCGAAGTTTGTTCAGAATCTGTTTGCCCAACCAACCCTCCAGCTGTGGGCCACCCGGGGAGGGACAAGAACAAAACAGAGAGCACTCCTCTCCCCCATCTCCAGAGTCTGGGTCCCTGGCTTCCCACTCCTCATTTTTTTTAAATTTTTTTAAATGAAAGCTTATTTATTTATTTATTTATTTTTGGCTGCGTTGGGTCTTCGTTTGTGTGCGAGGGCTTTTCTCTAGTTGCGTCGAGCGGGGGCCACTCTTCATCACGGTGTGCGGGCCTCTCACTATCGCGGCCTCTCTTGTTGTGGAGCACAAGCTCCAGACGCGCAGACTCAGTAGTTGTGGCTCACGGACCTAGTTGCTCCGTGGCATGTGGGATCTTCCCAGACCAGGGCTCGAACCCGTGTCCCCTGCATTGGCAGGCAGTTTCTCAACCACTGCGCCACCAGGGAAGGCCCCCACTCCTCTTGAACTGATTCTTCAGGTGAGAGTGCAGAAGAGGTGGGCTTCAGGCAGCCTCTCCTGGAAGCAGGAAGTTGACTTTGAGAAGGAAACCTGGTGGTTGGTGAGGAGAGTGGTTCCTCCTTCACTACTAGGTTCTCTAGGCATACCTGTGTCACCAGGAAGGAGTAGGTAAGGCCCAAGTTGGGAGGACAGGCCAGAATCAAAGTCCTACATCCGTGTCTTGATCAACATTGCTATTGCCTTATGCACATTCTATGAATTAAGTGGCTAAGAGATACGCATTGTAATTCTCCCTAAATGCAGTTTCAATGGTACCCAATTACAAAAGGTGTGCCGGGGTGAAGAGGAGCAGTGGTAGGATTTCTGAGTCAACAGCATCTGAAAGTAAGGCCAAGGTCCCTTGCCAGTGTCTGTGGCCTGCACTTTCTAAATTTTTAATTGGATGGGATATAGACATCCTCTTCTCTGCCTTTGCGGAAGGCCATCTGTCACTTCCACTGAAGCAAACCTCATTACCTTCCAAGCAGCCTACTCCTCTGCTAACAGTTCTTTTTTTTAAAAAAACACTTTATCGAGGTATGATTGACATACAAAAAGCTGTACGTATTTAATGTAAACAACTTGATGAGTTTGGTATAAGTATACATCCGTGGCTGTCACCAGTCTGTGCCATTACATACCTGTTACCTCCAAAAGTGTCCTCTCGTCCTCTTATTAATATTGCTATTGTTAGAGAATGTTATTAGCCTGATATTAGGCTAAATAGTTGAAGCACTGTCTGATGGAATGTTCATGTCCAAATAAACTTCTCTACATCATTAAGGGGTTTTAGAAAATTATAAGGTTCTGATATCTTGAATTCAGCCTTGGTTAAAAATTAGAACGAGGTTTGATGCCTCAAACTTCAATAACAGGGACCTTAGAGGGAGCAGTTGCTTTGAGATTGTCAAGTACTTAACTAACCATGAGCCTGTGCTTAGAAAGATAAGTCTAGCAAATATTTACATACCCTTTACAATAAATTTTAAGTTAAATCTATACTTACTATGTATGCTGTCATTACAAAATGCATTTATCAGTTTGTTTAGATAGGGCAAAATCTTTTAGATAATGTTGAAGGGTTTGGGGTTTTTGTTAATTGTTCCACCTTGAGACCATGGATATTTATCACAGGAAATGTATCTGTTAGAGGGTTTTGTTGTAGAAAACTAGGATGCCCACTTCAGTTTGCCATTTGTTTGCCCCCGAGGTTTGGTCTAGTCCCCTAACTTTGCAGTGACTAGCCTGTTCATTGTCACCTTGCTGATCTGATGTGATGACCTAAGTGCTGAAGGACTGTATAGACCCTCATGGGGCTATCAATGTAACTAAGGGCTTTCTTCCTGACAAAAGTATTTTATAAATATAATAAAGTAACCATAGTAGATTATTTTTATAAGAAAATGTTGAATATCAATTTTCCTCAACAGACTAGCATATATATAAATTTTAATATCCTTTAAAATTGATCAATTGTCGGGCCTTCCCTGGTGGCGCAGTGGTTGAGAATCTGCCTGCTAATGCAGGAGACACGGGTTCGAACCCTGGGCTGGGAGGATCCCACATGCCGTGGAGCGGCTAGGCCTGTGAGCCACAACTACTGAGCCTGCGTGTCTGGAGCCTGTGCTCTGCAACAAGAGAGACCGCAATAGTGAGAGGCCCGCGCACTGCGATGAAGAGTGGCCCCCGCTTGCCACAACTGGAGAAAACCCTCGCACAGAAACGAAGACCCAACACAGCAAAAATAAATAAATTAATTAATAAACTCCTGCCCCCAACATCTTCTTAAAAAAAAATTGATCAATTGTTAGTAGAAAAGCCCATATTATTTATTACATCACCTTTGCATTTTTAATTTAGGTCTATATAGATGTACAACATTCAATGTACATTTTCAGGGACTGTTAAATGTTGACCTTTTTCCTAGTAAATATTCCACCTTTGTCTGGAATTTCACTCATAATATGCTAGAACCACATGATACTTCAGCAGATCATAGCATAATATCTTAAACCATAAATGACTATTTTCTCAATAAAAATAAGTGCTAATAAATATTGTGTCTTTGGTGTTGAATGGCAGTTAGTCTTCCCTCGCCAAAAAAAAAAAAAAAAAAAAAACTTGAAATTTTGCTTTCTGATACCAAGACTGAACTTTGCTGAGATTACTGTTTCACTCACCAAAGGTATCGTAAGAATACTCAGGGGAGTTTTTTTTTCTTAGTGTAGCTTTCATAAAGGAATTGAAAGAAATGTGGAAATTGAAACACAGTTCAGCCAGGTGTCTCACAGCCAGTACTGTGTATGAATTTGATTGCATTCTAAGCCAGTCAATTACATTATATATTTCATATTTTCTTGTATTTTATTTATGCTAAGAGGCCTTATGCCTTTACAGAGCAGATTTTTTATATTGATCTACATAGTAAAAATAAATTACAGACCCATTAACCTTTAAAACAGGAGACTGTTTCAAGTACACTAATCCAAGTACCCAAGTACTTTCTTTTGGCACACCTTTTGGGTTTTTTCTTACTGAAAATTTGATTTAAAAATAAACTTCTGTAGAACATTTGCCCCATAGCTCCAATTCCTGCTTCTATATGGATCTCTCCCTACAGGGGTCTAATCTCTCACTTATACTCAGATGTAGCATGGTGCCCATCCACAGGCCAGCTGCCTATGAATTTACTGATAGCCTCTCACACTCAACATGTCCAGATGTTAGCACATCTTCTCACAGAAGCTGCCTTCTACAGGCCTGTAGCTATCACCCTGGCATTTCTCTGGATATACCTTTCTTTTTCTTGCCTGGAATGTTTCCCCATCCTCTATTCCCGTGTAAGATAATCTGCTTCCCATTATTGTTCATGTCCTGGCAGAGGCTGAATGACATCACAAATGATATTGGATAGGGGGTTAGGTAGGCTAGATGATGAGTAAGGCCTCTGCCAACCCCTACATTCTGAGTGCCTAGATCTCCTGATCCCCTGAAATGAGATGCTCTCCTGGCCTCACTGTTAGATCTAAGAAGACTTGTGTCCTCCTCATTCTGCTTCTAACACCGCATAAATGACCCCTTCTCGTATTTAGCGCCTGTTGTATGTGGAGCTACAGTGAAATTATGTTTGAAATTGAAAAGTGAAATAGCATTTGAAAATTGCATAGAAATATTGCTAGTATTTGTGAAGATCGTTGAAGTTTTTAGACACTGAGGAACTTTAGCAATTGTTTTGCTGTTTTGCTTGCTCACTTCTTTTTAAAAGAGATATTGCTCATTCTAGTCTAGATCGCTCCCATCCTTTCTGTGCTCCTACATGAAATCCTAAGGGACCACGGACATACATGCTCATCTTTCTCATTTCTGGACTTCCGATACGTTCATAGTACTGAACAACTTGGTACTCTTTCAGAAATTTTCCTGCTTGAAGATGGGACAATACAATGAAAGTCATAACTTTTCTCTTATATCCCCCTAGTGTCCACTCCCACATCCAGGCAGTGATGCTATGGGTTTTTGAATGGCCACTGAGACACAAAAACTGATTTTTGCCTTTGTAGTGGGATATTCCCTAGTTTAGTTAGTTATTGTCATTCATTCATTCACTTATTCATGCAATAAACATTCATCGAGTGCCTGCTGTGTGAATAATACTGTGCTGAATTTGTCTCCAAGGGCCTTATCATTTAATAAGTAAGACATATAAATGTCTTTTGTGTTGCAGGAAAAAAAAAAAACGTGCCCAGAGCACAGAGGAAATGTACAAAGGAAGCTGTAAATTCTACCTGTGAGAAGAAGGATAGTTTTATGGGAGTATCACAGAAACTTTAGCTGAATCTTGAAAGACACGTGCTTTCAAGCATGGGCAAATGGGAGCAGAGGATTCCATCAAAGAGGGCAGCTTGAGCAAAGGCACCACACGCAGAGCCACAAAGACTTTCCAATGTGTGGGTGCACGTGTGCAGGCAATGCAGACAGGCAGAGATGAGGCTGGGGAGAGGTTGGCAGTTTCAGATCACGGAGCTCCTTGTGTGATATGCCAAGAGTTAAGATTTTACCCTGTGAGCAGATGGGAGTGGCACGATCAGATTGATTAAGAATAGAGGAAGAAACAAGGATGATGCAAAGGTATATAGCTGGGATGAATACCTTTTGGGGAGGCAGGAAGGATAAGTGAGTTTAGAGGGAGAATTATACAGTCTGTCTTGGACAAAGCCAACGTGCCTGTGGGACACAGATGTGGGGGTGTCCAGGAGGCAATGACTGGGAGAGAGGTCTGGAGATGAGTTCAAGAGTACATCCTCAAGGGAGGACGAGGCCGTGAAGAGGAGGTGAAAAGACAAAACAGAAGGAGAGGGAAGAAAAAGACAGGGAAAAGGAAGGGAGAAAAGAGGAGAGAAACAAGGAGAGAAATAGGACAGAAACGAGGAACATTGTCATTTAAGAAACTGTTAGAAAAAAGGGGTAATAGGAAGGAAAGACCAGAGATGAAGGAGAAGTAAGGAATGTATGACCAACAGCAAGTAAATCAGAATATTTAAATGTTTTAATGCAAATGTCATTGGCTTTGCTGTTGGAGAGAATTGACCAATGCAAATCAGTGTGCCAGCAGGATTTGCAGGAATGGAAGAGAGAATGGTGTGCCCCAGCCCTAGTTCCACTCTGATCCCTCTGGGCCATGAGGGCGAATTGGAGGAAGAAGCATATGGCCAGCTGAAGGGCTCAAAGGAAAAGGGCAGGGCAGGGATCCAAAACAACAGGCCGAGTGTGGTACAGTGAACCCATAAAAGTTGTTGGACACTGAACTGCTGGCTGGGACTTGGCCCACTCAACCAATGTGTGCAACTCTGTCTTCATCAACAGATTCTGCCTAATCAAGAGCACATCTGATAAAAGAGCTACCTTAACAGGGACTGCAACCATTACCTATGGCCCAGTGCCTTGGACCTGTGCCATCCTGGGTGGGTTCTATTGTCATTTGCTGCTGAGTATAACCTTGGTGCAATAAATCCCCCAAGTTCAGCAGTCTGCCCAGAAAAAAAAGTGATTGGGTGATGGAGATGTAGGGAATTTCCCCCCTAGGGGCTTGGTCTAAAAAGAAAGGTAAGGACAGCATATGGTAAAGTAAAATGATGCAAGGGGGTGGAGGGAGAACAAAAACTAGGGTCCAGAGGAGGTTTTGTTTTATTTGTTTGCTTTTTTGTTTTTTAAATTATGGAAAGAAGAAGTTTGGAGTAAGCTCTTATTGTCCCTAAAAGTCTGAAGTCTGTAGAAATTAGAAGTCTGACTAAGTAGTCGCTAGAATGGCTGCAGGGTTCTTGGTGACCAGGGGAAAGAACAATTCAGGAGTATGGGTAAAGAGGGTATATTATGAGATGGAAGAGAAAAGGTCCCAACCATTACTTGGGAATAAACAGCATTTAGAAGGGTTCCCCAATATTACATTAGATTTTATTAAAATATTTAATGCAGCAAGGCCATTTTGAGATGAAAGTAAAATTAAGAATGAACTGGAAAAAAAAAAAGAATGAACCAGAATTTCCACTGGTTCTGGAGAACCCTTGTTTCTGTAGTCTACACTCCCTATTCCCTACCACAGACCCCTATCTTGTGAGTTATTCTAAAATATGCCTTTACTGAGCTGAGGAAGCTGGTCATATCTCTAAGGCCCCTTCCAGCATCCACATCTGTGATCCTGTGGGTCACATGCAGTTTAATAACACTTTTTTTGTGTTTTTTTTTTTGGCTGCCTCAGGTCTTTGTTGCTGTGCGGGCTTTCTCTAGTTGTGGCGAGCGGGGGCCACTCTTCGTTGCGGTGTGTGGACTTCTCATTGAGGTTGCTTCTCTTGTTGTGGAACACGGGCTCTAGGTGTGTGGGCTTCAGTAGTTGCAGCACATGGGCTTAGTAGTTCTGGCTCACGGGCTCTAGAGTGCAGGCTCAGTAGTCGTGGTGCACGGGCTTAGTTGCTCCACGGCATGTGGGTTCTTCCCGGACCAGGGCTCGAACCCATGACCCCTGTATTGGCAGGCGGATTCTTAACGTGCCACCAGGGAAGTCCCCTCACATGCGGTTTAGAATAGACATGCCTAGGGGCCCTGGCTGCATGGGATTCTGTCATGGACAACCCATAGACTTCGTGCTTCACAATTTCTTGCTGTTTTAGCTTTAAAAAAAAAACTCTATTGATTTATACAGTTGCAGAAATAATGAACAATGATGGGATAAAACATTTAAACAATAAAAAAATAACTTGATTGATATGAAGATCTCTTTTTACCATGTCTAAACCAACTTCCCTGTTCAGATGTAAACAGTCCCATGTTTTCAGTCCATTCTCTGAATTCACATCAATGTACATATAGGTATTTATACAAATCTATTTCTGGTAGTTGAGGTTTTTAAAACAAATGTGTTCATACCATATGTATCTTTCTGTAAAATTTTCCACATATAATTATATGAAAGAAATATTTCCATAATGTTAGTGTTGACCATCAGCATTTATCACCTCAAGAAGCCCCCAGGAAGATGCATGGACTTCCCAAGACCTCAGAATGGGACCTCATGCTCCAGTGTTGGACACTTGCTGTCCACGCACCTGTCCATCCTTGCCCCCCTTCCCATGCCCAGCCCCTGTCCACGTCCATCCCTGTCTGTGCCCGTCTCCCTGTGGCCTTGTTCCCCACAGGAAACCCTCCTTTCTAGGCTCCAAATGGCCACACTTTCCCACCTCAACACCAACACTCTTTCTAATTAAGTTTGCGGGTTTCTCCCCCAGTGAAGATGAGGGTGAATACCTTACACTGGTGTTTTCAGCAGTGGGGACTTTGCTTCCCTTCTCTTCTGGGCCAGGGTCAGGCTGGACCTGAGGTGGCAGAACTGGGCCCTTCCTCTTCACCAACATCAACCCCAGCTCCACACCCCTTGTCTGGCCTCAGGGCTGACCCAGGACCCTCCCTGGGCTCCCCCACCTGCTCATTCTCAGTTGGTGTCCTTAATCCACCTGTGCTGACGGGTGAAGGCTCCTTCCAGATGCTCCCAAAATGCTTCACCTCAACATCCTTCCCGGGGTCAGCCCCATGTCATGCAGGGATGTCCCACCATCACTAATCCCCCACCTTCAGGGCAGAAGTAGGCATCAGGCCTGCTGCATGCACTGCTGTGCATCCTGCTGTATACACACGCGTGACCCTGTCCTAGGATGTAGGGAGGCATGACTGACCACAGGGTGGACATCAGGCCCTGGCTCACCAGGCAAGGGCAGCTGTGTTCTCCATTATCAGAGACTTTCTCACCCAGCCTGATGATGACCTGGGCTTTCAGGCAGTCAGTGTAGAGTGTGTACAGGGAGCCCTGGTGATGCTCCCACAGCCCCAGGGAGAGCACCTCGTCATGGTCCTAGGAAAGACGGGGAAGTCAGCCAGCAGTGTCCCCTCCCAACACCCACTGAGTTGCAACAAGAAACAAAAGACACCTCCATGCAGAAAGACAATGTCTCTAGCCTGACTGCTGTCCTGAGGAAGGTCAGTCAGCAAGGACGGCCCTCAGCTGGTGTCTGGGAACTGGGTTGCAGTAGTTGGTTGAATGGGGGCCCCCAAAAGTTATGTCTATGTCCTGACCCCCAGAACCTGGGAATGGGACCGTATTTGGAAATATGATCTTTGCAGATATAATTAAGGATCTCGAGATGAGGTCATCCTGCATGAGGGTGGCCCTAAGTCCAATGACTGTGTCCTTAAGAGACAGGAGAGGAGACACAGAGGAGAAGCCTCATGAAGACAGAGGCAGGGACTGGAGAGATGCATCCACAAGCCCAGGGACACCTGGGGCCCCCAGAAGCCAGAAGAGGCAGGAAGGACCCTCCCCTGGAGCTTCTGGAGGGAGCTCAGCTCTGGGACATCTTGATCTCAGACGTCTGGTCTCCAGGACTGGGTCTCCAGGTTTCTGCTGTTCTCAGCCTTTGTTTGTGGTCATTTGTTATGTAATAGGAAGCTAATACAGCTGGTGAGCAGCTCCCTGCCCTGATCTGGTGAGCAGCTCCCTGCCCTGATCCAAACCCTCACTCTGATTAGGGGCAGCCCTCTGCGTCTACACTGTTTGCACAAACCATGTGGTTCATGCTGAACACCAGCTCCCCTCCTGGGCACCGTCATTTTGGAGGGTGAGGGCAGACAACACCATGTGGCCAGCCCCAGCTGTGGGCCAAGTCTCTAATGAGCTTCCCTGGGGGGAAATGTCATGGTTTTACCCTTTGTGGCTGGGGGAAGAGGCACTCTTGTGACCCTCGTGGGAAGAAGCGGGCGGGAGGAAGCCGGCACACGGATGCCCCGGTTCATCCCTTCTGTGCACCGTGACCCATCTCAGCTGTGAGCACACTAGTGTGTGAGCCTTCCAGCAAGTCCCCGAAGGTGAGGGCGGCCCTGCCCACCCCAACCCTTCCCTCCACATCTAGTAGATGAAGAACCTCTTCTCCTTGCCATTCCGGGGGCCGTTCCGGGAGCTGCTTGGGGTTTCTGTGGGCTGGTCCCCTGCCTATGCTGCCACTCCTCCACAAGAGCGACCAGAAGGAGCTGTGGGCTCTGTAGCCTGAAGGCCCACATCCTGATGTTCTCAGGAAAGAATTCAGGGGGTTTCATAGCAGTGTCTGCCGGCAGCTCTGCATCTGCACTGACATTTACATCTTCCGTGTAAACACACAGAGAGCCTTCCTTGACCTCATGCCCCCTGCTGACCATTCTGCATGCCAGCCACAGGCCCCAGCACAGGAGTCAGACCAACCACCTGTCTCCGTCTCCTCGTCTATACGGGGATGGTGGTCTCTGCCCACGGAGTGACTGGAGGGCTCACCTACAGCCACAGCACCGGCTCCGTGGACAGTGTGGCCCTTCATGGGCCTGGACCCCCAGTGCCCAACACCACCTGACACAGAATCATGACACGGTGACACTGGATGCCAGGCATCCAGTCAGAAGGGGCCCAGAGACAACACCTGGCACCAAATCAGATGTACTTTTTCATGGGCAGTGGACATATTGGATATTAAGACTTTGCTTTGTGTCTAGCAAACAAACTGAGCCACTGGAAGCTGATCTGAGCTGTGGACATGAAACCCATGTGCAGGGCAAGAGCTCCCGCTGGACACTGGCTCCTAAGCTTCCTCACAGGTGATAACCACACCAGTGCTTCCTGCCCATCCTCTCCAGGCCTCTCTGGTGTGCACTGCTGGACCCCCACTCCACAGGCTCCCTGACCTAGAGCTTGAAGCACCGACAGGATGAGAATGGTCACTGCACCAACCCTGCTCAGCTCCTCCTGCCTGGTGATCAGGACAGGGAAGGCCAGTGGAGTCCAAGGACTGGCATAGGCAAAGCTCAATGCATCCCCTCCACGGGGAACCCCTGCTCGCTCAGACCCACCACCTGTACCTCCCAGTGTCCGCATCCCACCAACCCACATTACTGGTGTGGACATCACATATACAAGCTGCCACGTGTCCTCTTCCCACATGGGATGCTCCCCTGACATCCCTGTTTCTCCCTGATGTTGGCCTAGGCCCCACGTATTCTGGCAGGAAGGAGGCAGATGAGGAGGCTGGCCTGTCCTGCCTGCCTCTCAGAGGCCCAGACACAGGGCTTGGGGGTTTCTGGGTCTTGAGGTCCAGATGCTTTCAAGTGTGGGACGAACCTGGCAGTGTCCACTAGAGTCTTCCCTCTCCATCATTCAGGAAACAGGAGGATCCAGAAGACCAAGACCATCCCAGGTTCTGCTGGAAATATGCTGGGATTTGCTCTCCTGACCCTAAAGATGGACTTGTGAGTCACCTGCAGACGGTGTTCTGCGAGATTTCCACAAGACCTCTTTCTACCCTGTTCTGAGCAAATTACTAGTCCATCCATGCTGCCATCACCCCATGAGCAGACTAGGAAGCTGAGGCTCCGAGAAGCCAAGTAATCGAGCCAGAAGCACAGATGTGGGACCCCAGAGCGGGGTCTGCACCCACTGCCTGCCCAGGGGGACGGCCTGCTCCAGCAGGTTCCACACTTGTTCCCTTCAACCCCCTCCTGGGACCAGCTCACAGAGCCTCCTCTTAGGGGGATTTACTTTGCAAACCCTCCCTTCAGCGAGATTCCTGTTACAAAACCTTCCTTTAATGGGATTCATCTCAATCCTGTTTTGGGGGTCACCTGGGAGGCTTGTTACTCTGAAGCGGTTTCAGCCTCATGTCACCAGGGCAGCTTCCCTGGCTCACATTCACCTCCCGCCCATCCACTCCCAGCTCAGACCCAGAAAGGTCCCCTCGGGCTCCAAGCCCCATGGCTCTGCCTGGGTGTCCATTCCCCTCCTGCCTGGTCCTTCCCTCCCATGTCCCCTGCAGGGTCATCAGGAGCTCCCACCTGCCCCAGGCAAGCTGTCCACTCTGTCCTGGGGAGGCCTTTTTGGTGTCAGGTGGAAGAAACAAGAGGTATCCATGGGGCATCCCTCACACAGCATAGCGGTCAGCACCCGCCTACTGACCTCATCTCTCTGATGAGCCCAGCTTGGGGTTCAGGGGGCCCCACAGCATCTCCTGGTTCTCCCCTCATCCCAGTGCTGCCCACAGGGTCGTCGCTAAGTAACTCTGTGTTGGCTGCACTGAAAGGACGCTCATTCACATGACCCTCCCAGCGCACGGGGCTCTTGTGATCAGGCTTCTCTCAGGATAAAGAGTTCACTTGGACAAACACCCAGCAGCCCACAGGGCTCTCATGGGCAGGTTCCTCCCAGGATACAGAGCTCACCTGGGCAGGCACTCAGCGGGGCTCAGCACCCAGCAACCCTGCACATAGACTTCATTGCGGAGCACCCCCAGCCTGCCTGTTGGTCAGAGCTGACCCTGAGCCCCTCAGAGCAGGACGTGAACTAACAAACAGAAGCTCCGACAGGTCTGTAACCCTGGGCTTCACTCTGTGTGGCCTCCCTCCACTGGGTCTTCCAGAGGCTTCCACTACACCTGGGGAACTGGGCCTCTATCTCCACCCACCACCCCTCCTCTCCCTGACTCCTGGATTCCTCTCATGAGGAGAGGGTCTTCTTGAAGTTGCCTCTCACTCATGGGCCAGATAAAATGATTAAAAAACAAGCCAGAGCTGCAGCCCAATGTCCACCCTGATCCTCAGGGTCCCACACCTGTCCTTGGACCGGGCCAGTGCAGCAAGGTCCATTTCTGCAATTATGAGCCCCTGATGAGTGAGGATTGGCTGACCTGGGCAGCCTGACTCGGCAGGCCAGCCCTCCCCAGGTGTGCCTGGGTTGAGGTCTATATAAACACCACTCCAGGCAGCAAGAGTACCTGCAGCTGTGTCTGACGCCTTATTCTCTGCCCCACCAGCAGCCGCAGTGCTGGGATGGTGGGAGAGAGTGAGGGGCCGTGGCCTTGTGGGTGACCTCATCTGAGTGGGGCTCTGCTGGACCTTCTGCAGGAATTGCCACATACTAAGGAAGAGGATCTGTTGCCCATACCTGCTGTTGGAAGTTCTCCTCAGGCAGAGGTGAGGAAGGAAAAAAGCAGTGGGGGCCGGGACAGGAGGGGTAGCTCATGTAGGGAAGTGGAAAGCTTCCAGAAGAGCGCCCAGGGCCACGACCATCCTGCCTGGCCTGCAGGCACCAACTCGGCATGTGTGCTGTGACTGGGATGGCTCCAAGCCCTTTCCTGCAACCTGTAAGGTCCTTGCACACATTGAGGTGTTTTACCTGGGAAGGGTGGGAAAAGTTCAGCAGCAGTTGGCCTGGGGCTCAGCTCACGTTTGCTTATTCAGAGATGCCTCCCCACAGTCCCCTAGCTTTCCAATGAGGACGCTCATTGGGGGGGGGCTGCTGGCTGCACGTGAGAAAGACCCCACCTCTGACCAACTTCAGAGTTGTTTACCACTGGAGCAAGTGCCCTGATAGGGTTTTCATCTCTGTAACTAGTGGGTTCTTAATTAGCAACGTGAATGGTGTCATCAAAGCTCCTGAATCAGGTTGGAAATACTTATCCCCAACACGTACAGGCGTAAAAACCTGGGGAGGCCGTGTGCAGCCGGCACCCTTAGGGCTGGGCTTACAACTGACCCCTTAACGTTCTGGTGTCCAGCCACTGCTTTAGGATTTCTGGGGCCCAATGCTGACTCTAAGGGGTCTGCAATCCAGCCTCTGTTGGCCTTTAATGAGACCCGCACTTCCAGGATCCTACAGAGCAGGGTCGGTGTGACCGTTCTGTGGCTTCTGTAACAAATGACCACAAGCTGGGTTGGGTGGCTTAAGACAATAGGAATTCATCCTCCCCCCAGGCCTGGAGACCAGACATCTGATATCAAGGTGTCGCAGGGCTGAAGTCCCTCCAGAGGCTCCAGGATAGGGTTCTTCCTGCCTTTTCCAGCTTCTGGGGGCTCCAGGCGTCCCCAGGCTTGCGGCTGCATCCCTCCCATCTCTGCCTTCATCTTCATGTGGCTTCTCCTCTGTGTCTGTGTCTCTCCTCTTTTGTCTCTCATAAGGACTCTCTCAGTTGGATTGAGGGCCACCCTAACCCAAGATGACCTCACCTTGAAATCCTTAACTACATATACAAAGACGCTTTTCCCAGATATGGTCCTGTTCACGTGTTCTGGGGGGACACATCTTTTGGGACCATGACCCTCATTTTAGGAGATTACCAAGGTCCCGTATAGACTGGCACAGACAGCAGCCATGTGGGTGGGGGTCTGGGCAGAGTGAGGACCCTGGAATCACCTGGAAAGGATGAAGTCCTGGCTGCATTAGGTGAGCTCTTCCACCACGGGGCCCATGGAAACAGCCACTCCACTCTGTCCGTGGAAAGGGACCCAGTGCCGAGTCCAGAAATGGTTACCTTGCAAAGCTGTCTCTTCTGGGATTTCATCATCAACAGCATCATGTAACTAATAACTACGGGCTTGGGGGAATTGTTTTCTGGCACGTGATGACAGCAATGTCACTTTAGGCTCATCCAGCCTAGAATAGGGACGTCTGAAGGAGAAGAGTTTGGGAGATTGCGAAGCTTGGTTTTCAAGGAAACTGAGCAGGTTTGTCAAGGTTGTCAAGGAAACTTCTCCCTTAAACTGAAGGCAGAGCTGAGGGAGCTGAACTCCAGGGATCTTTTAAAGGGGCTGCTCTGAAGCACCATCACCTGAGTGGTGGTCTCAGCGTGAGCTGAGGTTTGAGAAAAGTGTGATGAGATTAAGCCTGACTTTCTGTGACAGCTGGGGAGGGCTTTGTAAAGCACCTTGGCTTTTAAGGCAAAGGTTTGTTGCTGGAACAAAGTGTCTCCCAAAAATGGGCCGAAGCTCAAGACGTCTCTGTCCCCTTCTTGTGAGAGTCCAGGGCAGGTGGGTGTCAGGGCCCAGGCTCTGTCCCCCTTGTTTCTCCTCCCTGCTTCCAGGTGAGGGCTCCAACAAGCAGGGTGGGGTGACCAGGTGGGCATCATGCCCACCGTCCTAGGATGCAGGCTGGACAGGGCCCTCACCACCTCCACCCCTTCCCCTTGGTAACACGAGACACTGCGTCCCAGCTCTAAGGGGTGGGAAGGCTAGGAGGTGCAGGGTAGCTGTGAACAGGAAAAAGGGAAATGGTTTCTGACAGCTCCATGGCTCTGCTGTGAGGGTCACCTGGACGGTAGCGCAGAGACTCTGGGTCCTGTGAAGCTTTGATGCTTTGTGGTTCTGGAAATCCTATAGGAGACGGTCCACAGCAGGTGCAGCTAATGCCCTGAGTGGAGGTGGTGAAGCCAAAGATCTTCAGTTCAGACTGAAGGTGCCGATGTGGGCGTACATACAGGACAAAACCATCTCGTGTGAATGGACTTCAGGCACGTTTAACATGAATGCAGTCATGTTAATGCCTAGCATCTTCTATCTTGTGCCTCCCATCAGGGACCCCCTCCTCAGTTCCTGGGGCTCCTGTAAGTCAGGTACAGGGGGATGGAAAGTGGGCTCTGTCCAGTGTGAGCCCTGAGTTACCCTGCGTGTCAGTCTGCTCAGGACCGCTGCAACAAACACCACAGACTGGGCAGCTTGAATAACAGGCCTATCTCCCAGTCCTGGATGCTGTCGGAGATCAAGGTGTGTGCAGGCTGGCTTCTGAGGCCTCTCTTCTTGGCTCGTAGACAGCCATCTTCTCCCCAGGTCCTCACATGGTCTCCCTCTGTGCCTATCTGTGTCCTAATCTCTTCTTGTAGGACATCAGTCCTATTGGATTAGGATCCAGCCTAGTGACCTCATTTTTACCTTGATCACCTCTTTAAAAATCCCATCTCCAAATACAGCCACGTCCTGGGGTCCTGGGGGTTAGGGATTCAGCATGTGGATTTGGGGGGACGTGGCTGAGCCTGTACCATCCTCCTTAGGAACCAAGGGTGCCTTGGTCCTTCCTTCCCTCAAGTCACACGAGGTGATGTAATGGCTCAAGGAGAGGCCACTCATGCAGAGTTTGTGTCCCAGCTGAGGAACACTTCTCTGCTCTCTTTGATCAGGCCGTGGCAGTGCCAGTCCCCTCCTGAGGTGAGCAGTTCTGGGGTTTCCTGCCGTGTCTCCTGGCCTGCTGAGGTGCTCATTGTCAGGGAACCCAGGAGCCAGCAGCTTAGTGGGGATGCCGGGGACCCTCAGGGCCTTGGCAGATGTCTCTCCCGGCAGATACCCTAGCGAAAGTGGGGAAACATTTGGGGGATTACAGGTGGGAGAGAGTCACAGTCTCGTTTGTGCTTCAGGAAGACCACGTTGGGGTGGGATGTGAGATGCACCGTGGGGGCAGGGAGCTTTGTCAGGCCTGATGGAGGAACCAGGCACAAGATCGGGCTTAGGCCAGGGCTGTGGGTGTTGAGGGGAATTAGTGTGGGAACTGGCCACAGACTGTTGTCGAAATATCAGCTTCCCTGTGCACTGAGGCCGAGCAGAAATACAGAGACAGGGATTTTGGAGGAAGAGAGAGATGGTTTTATTTTTCTGCCAGGCAGAAGGGAAGACACAGCTGGCTAGCACCTCAAGAACTTGGCACCCCTCCTTGAGAATCAGGGAAGATTTTATATGTGGGGCTCTCGCAGTCCGGGGTATAGGATGAGGATCAAAGTAGTGAAGGTCTTGCATTCCTCCTTTCCTTTGCATTATTTCAAAACAGTCACAGTTGGCATCAGACCGCCCGGTAATTGGGGTCCAGCAGTCTGGTAATTGCATATGTTTGTCTCTGGTTTATCGGCCTATGAACTTGTTTCTGAAATGAAAAATTAGGGGGTGATTTGTTAGGAGGGGCATATAGAATGTAAGTGCTGGACATAATAAGGTTAGGGAGTGAGAGGCAGGGGATGTAACACACAGAGTCAAGGGTGATGGGTGCCGAATGTAAATTACATAGTGTTAGGGAGTGAGGTGTTAGGGAACAGTTCCCTGCATTTGTAAAGTACAAATCTAGTTACTACAAATGAGTGACAAAGTAAAACAAGGAGTGATGAGCTCTTTCAGGCCAGGTTGTGTTTCTTCTCTAGCCTGTTCGCTGTTCCCTTTGTTTTCCTTGTTCTCAGGGGAGGGAAAACTTCATTTCTATTTTTGCTGCAAGAAGACTCTGGAGGAGCAGATGACAGTCACTGGGGCGCAAGGAGGGTGGGAGCCTGGGAGACCCCAGTGTTACCGAACGAAAGTGGGTCCGCTTGCCCGAGTGCAGTAAAGCCAGTCTACTGACACCGGGTGTGGTGAAGGAAAGTGCAGCTCTAATTGTACAAGTGCCAATACTAGGAGGCCAGGTGGCTTGTGCTCTAAAACCCCGAACTCCCTGAAGGATTTCAGCAAAGCAATTTTAAAGGCCAAGTGAAGGAGGGGGGTCGCAGGGTATGTGATCAGCTGGTGCACAATTCTCTGGCTGATGGTGAGGTAACAGGCGGTAAACATTGTAAATTCTTAGGCCCCAGAAGCTCCGGGGCTACCTGTTCATGATCATCAAGCAGTTAATTTCTTCCACTCGGTGGTGGAGGAAGCGTGCGTCAGACACTGTTATCCGGGTACTTCAGAGAGGACCTACATCAGAGGACGTGGGGGAGGGCTCTGTCCTGGGAAGGCCCCATAGGGTCCTGCTCGGTTATACCCGGTGCCTGGGCTCAGCAACCTGGGAAGGTGGGGCTGCTCCTGGGTGTGGGGAGCTGCGGGATCCCAGTCCTCTGAGGGGCCTGTTAGCTCCCAAGGTGAAATGGGGGTGCAGTGGCTGGACAGAGGCGTCTGGCCTGGGGGAGGGGTCCAGGCTGGAAATGTCACTGGAATCATCGCAGGGAGGGAGAGGGAAGGCAAAGTGGGGGCAGATGGGTCACAGCAGACTACGTGCAGGTGACTGCGGTCCTGTTGGAAGCAACTCAGAGCCAGAAAGGAGTGGCCGTCAGGGGCTCAGCTCCATCCTCTTGTTCCTTTGTAAAACCGCTGTGTCAGAGTTTGAGACACCGCCAGGGGACGTCCGGGCCCAGTGCTGCCGTGGCTTCATCAAAGGGGTCCAGGGGGAACGCAGGACCACTGCAGGCCCCGCCCATGTCCTCACTGGGAATGAACCCCACTGGGGCTCCTGGGATCACAGACTTGAGGGAACCTCTGTCCTCAGAACTGGTCTTCCTCCCTCCTCTCACCTGCTGGTCAGAGGCCCAGGAACCCCCAACCTGGCTCCACCACCAGGGCCTGGATTCAGAGGCCCAGGAACCCCCAACCTGGCTCCACCCCCAGGGCCTAGATTCTGGGACAGCTTAGGGGTAAGCAAGACCCTCATGCTCCTTTATCTGCCTGCGGGTGAGAATGTCTTAAATGCTGCAATTGACTGATTATGGAGGGCTGAGTGTTTCCAGCAGGTATGGGTGGAAAGATGGGGCGTGAAGTTCCTAGGTCTGCAGGGTCTTCCCAGCGTGAAGATGTGTGTGTTTCTCCCGGCCAGTCAGCAACCTCCCAGGAAGCCCAGATCCAGGATTATGAGGGCAGAGACTCTCCCCTTGCTTATCTGTAACTTCCCATGCCCACAGCAAGGAGCCTGGCTCCCACCATCTGCCATTTATCTGTGCATTGCTCCTTTCCAGGTTACGTGTGCAGAGGTTTCAGAATTGTTAGCTACTACACCCTGGAAGGAACTTCATAAAATAAAGCCCACTGTTTATATATGGGCCATTTTCCTTTAGTCTACAGATTCCATTCATTTCCAAAGGTAACGTAGGTCAGCAGCTTTTACCCCATCCCCTACAGTGAGTTGTTTCCATATATTTCTAACACAGTTAGACTCTGTGACATTATGTATTCCATCCTGCAACACTCCTACATCCTAAATAACTAAATCTGAATAGATTATGATTGGCCCCTTGGGCTATGCACATCTTTGGGCTTAGACAAATGTATAGTGACAGGTATCCACCCTAGAGTATCACGTGGACTACTTCAAACCCCCCACCCCATGATCTGCTATCATCTATGTAGGTTTGTCTTTCCCAGAATGTCATCAATTGGGTCATACTGTGTGCAGCCTGCTCAGACTGGATTATTTCACTTAGCAATATATACTGAAGATTTATCCATGTCTTTCCATAGGTTGATGGTGCATTCCTTTCTGCTGAGTAGTATTCCACTGCATGTGTATGGGAGGAAAAACAATTTTCCCTCTACTTTTCTACGTTCTTAGTTGAGGCCCCCTGCCCCTGTAATAAAAGACAGATTACCAGGAGACAAGCAGAAGTTTAATAACATGTATACCTTCTGAATCCAGGGGGGATACCACGGAAACTGAGTCACTCCCTGAAATGACCAAAACCAACCCCTTAGATACTGTCTTCAGCTAAAAACAGAAGAAAGATACTAGGTAAGGGGGGAAGGCCCGTTATGGCAGGTTATCATGCAAAGAACAGTAAACCAGAGTATGATTGTTTGCACATTAAAGTCAGGACTTCTCCATTGAAAAGAGTTACTTAAGATTTACTTATCCTTCTATTTTTGGTGCAAAGAGGGGCATACCCTTATAAATGGAGATTTCTCTATTGTAAATGTCCTTCATAAAATGGCAATCTCAGTTTTCTGAGATTTTTTAAAAAATAAATTTATTATTTTATTTTTGGCTGTATTGGGTCTTCGTTGCTGCGTGCAGGCTTTTCTCTGGTTGTGGTGAGCAGGGGCTACTCTTCATTGCGGTGTGTGGGCTTCTCATTGTGGTGGCTTTTCTTGTCAGGGAGCACAGGCTCTAGGCGTGCAGGCTTCAGTAGTTGTTGCTTGCGGGCTCTAGAGTGCAGGCTCAGTAGTTGTGGCACACCGGCTTAGTTGCTCTGCGGCATGTGGGATCTTCCCGGACCAGGGCTCGAACCCATGTTCCCTTCATTGGCAGGCGAACTCTTAACCACTGAGCCACCAGGGAATCCTTTTTTTTTTTTTTTTTAAAGCAGACAAATAATCCTTATGCCAGGGAGACATATTTTGGGGTGGCATATTCTACTCGCCTTGACATGGATGTACCCCAATTTGCTTATGCATTCATCTTTTGAAGGATATCCTGATTTCTTCAAGTTTTTAGCCATTATGAAAGTGCGGCTGTGCATAATTGCATCCTTGTTTGCATTTGGACATAGATTTTCAAAGCAGTTGCCTAAATACTGGAAGCATGATTGTTAGATCCCAACGTGAGACTTGTTTAGCTTTGGAAAAAACTGCCAAATTATCTTACAAAGTGGCTGCACATGCATCCCCCCAGCAAAGAGGGAGAGTTCCTTTTGTTCCTCACCCTCTAGCAATTGGTATTGTCCTATTTTTGGAGCTTAGCAGTCCTAACAGGTGTGCTGTGATATCTCATGATTTTAATTTGTGATTCCCTAATGGTGTATGATGTTGAGCGTGTTTCTGTATGACTTTCACTCTCTGTGTATCTTTTTCGGCGGGACGTCTGTTCAGATCATGCTGTCATGTTCATGCTGAGAGGAGCCCCGTCTCCTCAGGACCCGCTGGGGCTTTGGCTTCTGGGACATGCGGGGCTGAGTCCACACTGATGGCCGGGCTTTGGGACAACCCGGGGTTGAGTCCACACTCACAGAAGCTGGGTCTCCTCAGGACCTGCTGGGGCTTTGGCTTCTGGAACACGCTGGGCTGAGTCCACACTGATGGCCGGGCTTCGGGACAACCCGGGGTCAAGTCCACACTAACAGAAGCCGGGTCTCCTCAGGACCCGCTGGGGCTTCAGCTTTGGGACACTGGGGGGTCCAGTTCATGCTGACAGGAGCCTGGTCTCCTCAGGACCTGCCGGGAGGCGATGTCGCTGAGGGAAAAGGTGAGGAAAAGTGGGGAGAATGTTCCTGTGCGTTTTTGACCGCTGAGGGTGTCTGTCTTCAGAGGACCCAGGAGAGGAGGGGCTTGGTGTGGAAAACTGGGTTTTGGGGCCCTTTTAGACAGAGTGCAGTGTTGTTCTTTGGTGTGTGGTGTCTAGTTTTCCCAGCACCGTTTACTGAGGTGACCGTCCTTTCCCTGGTGTATGTTCTTGGCTCCTTTCTTGTGAAGGAACTGACCACATACCTGTGGGTTTATTCCTGGGCTCTCTGCTCTGTTCCTCTGGTCTGTGGGCCTGTTTTTGTGCCAATTCCACACGTTTTTGGGACTGTAGTTTCATAATGAAGTGTGAAGTCGGGGAGCAAGATGCCTCCAGCCCATTCTCCTGCCTCAGGGTCGCTTTGGCTCTTCTGGGTCCTTTGTGGCTCCACACACAACTTACAATAGTTTGTTCTGTTTCTATGGAAAATGTCATTGGACTTTTGGTAGGGATTGCATTGAATGTGTACATTAATTTGGCTAGGATGTATATATTTTTTTAATTAAAAATATTTGGGGCCACACCATGTGGCATGCAGGATGTGGGATCTTAATTCCCCAACCAGGGATGGAACCCATGCCCCCTGCAGTGGGAGAGCAGAGTCCCAACCCCTGGACGGCCAGGGAAGTCCCACCTTAGAATTCATATTTTCACAGTATTCTTTTCACTCATGAGCACGGGGTATCTTCCCATTTATTTTTGTCTGTTCAGTTTCCTTTATCAGTGTCTCCCAGTTTTCAGTGTGCAGGTCCTTCACGTCCTTGGTGAAATTTACTCCTAGTTATCTTTTTGGATGCAATTGTAAGTGGGATTTTTTTTTAAAAAATCTTTTTCTGATGGTTCATTATCAGTGTATAAAATCACAAATGATTTTTGTGCATTGATTTTTCTTTTTTTTGTATCCTGCAGCTTTACTGAATTCATTTTTTAGTTGTAACAGTCTTTTGGTGGTTGAATGTGGAAAACTAGAATTCAGAAATCCCACTGTTTCAGCTACATCCAGGTCATCCACAGCACCCAAGACATAGTGGCTCCCAATATAATCTTCCTGTGGTGCCTCTTATAGTATGTGGACTCCTACAAGGGTGATTAGGATCATCACTGTGGGTGAACTGGATCTGGGTAGGGGTTGGCCTCTATAACAGAGTTTGATGTCTGCATTTCTGGTGTGGTATGACATGGTTATTTTGATAAGTATTTTATTTTCTGATAAATTTCAAGTGTATAAAAACTTTAAATAGCAGTATAAAGTTTTCCACATTCATAAAATACTCCAGGTTGTTTTTACTCAACTTTCACCAGCTGCCCCAGCTTTGTGGAAATGTATTTTTCCATTCGAATCCACTTTTCTTTTCTTGGAACCATCACTGGGGCTTTTCCTCACTTTAAAAACTTTACTGGATTTAAAGTGTACAAGATGAGCATGATCTGAGTGGTTTTTCTATATGGCTTCTTTCACTTAGGATGTTTTCAGTATATATCCACATTGTAACATTGATCATTATTTCATTCACTTTTTCCATTGTGATTAAAAACACATAACATTTACCATTTAAGCCATTTTTTTTTTTAAATTTTGCGGTATGCGGGCCTCTCACTGTTGTGGCCTCTCCCGGTGCAGAGCACAGGCTCCAGACGCGCAGGCTCAGCGGCCATGGCTCACGGGCCCAGCCGCCCCACGGCATGTGGGACCTTCCCGGACAGGGGCACGAACCCATGTCCCCTGCATCGGCAGGCGGACTCTCAACCACTGCACCACCAGGGAAGCCCTTTAAAAGCTTTTTTAAAAAAATATTTAATTTTTTATTTTTTGGCTGTGTCAGGTCTTTGTTGCTGCACGCAGGCTATCTCTAGTTGTGGCGAGTGGGGGCTACTCTTTGTTGCCATGTGCAGGCTTCTCATTGTGGTGGCTTCTCTTGTTGCGGTGCACGAGCTCTAGGCGCACGGGTTTCAGTAGTTGTGACATGAGGCCTCAGTAGATCTGGCTCATGGGCTTAGTTGCTCTGCGGCACGTGGGATCTTCCAGGACCAGCTCTTGAACCCGTGTCCCCTGTACTGGCAGGCGGATTTTTAACCCCTGTGCCACGAGGGAAGCCCCATTTAAACCATTTGTAAGTATACAGTTGTATGGCATTAACTGCATCCACATTGTTGTAAAAATATACTCACCATCCATCTCCGGAACTTTATTTTCCCCATGTGAAAACGTAGCCATTAAACACTCACTCACCTCAACCCCTGGCAACCTTATTCTACTTTGTCTTTGAGTTTGACTTATCTGGATACCTCATACTAGTGGAATCATAGAACGTTTGTCCTTTTTGTGTCTGGCTGGTTTCACTTAGTATAATGACTTCAAGGTTCATCCACATTGTAGCATGAGTAAGAATTACCTTAGTTTTAAAGGTTGAGTCATATTCCATTGTGTATATACTACACTGTACTTATCCATTCATCTGTTGAAGGATGTGTTGTGTTGCTTCCACCTTTTGGCTAGTGTGAATAATGTTGCTATGAATATGGGGTACAAATGTCTGTTCCAGTCCTTGCTTTCTAATATATTCTGGGTGTACACCCTGGAGTGGAATCAAGGGATCACACATTTTCCTAGTTTTTGAGGAGCCACCATACAGTTTTCCACAGCAGCTGTATAATTTTACTTTATTCCTTTATATGACAGAATAATGCAGCTTATGGATCTACCTTATTTTGCTTATCCATTTACCTGCTGATGGACATTTAAATCTTTTCTACCTTGGGCTATTGTGAACAGTGCTGCTATGAATAATTGGTGTACAAGTTTTTGTTTGAACGCCTGTTTTCCATTTTTTTGGTATATATCTAGGAGTGGAGTTGTTGAACCACATGGTAATTATATTTTATATTTTTAAGTAAATGTAAAGGTTTGTACGCATAGACTGCACCATTGTGCATCTCCACAAGTAACTTTTAAGGGTTCCAATTTCTCTGCATTGCTGCCATTTGTTATTTTTATTTATATATTTTAAAATTGATTTTAAAGTTTATTTTTATTCTAGTGCGTGTGAAGGGGCATCACACTGTGGCTTTCATTTGCATTTTCATCATGACTACTGACGTTTGACATCTTTCCATGTCCTTGTTGACCGTTTGTATGTCTTGCCTGGAGAGCAGTCCATGCAGCCATTTGTCTGTTTCAAAAATGTTGTTGTCTTTGTGTTGATGAGTTGGAAAAGTCCTGGGTATATTCTAGGTAAAGAGTCTTATCAGATATAGAATGTGCCAATATTGTCTTCCATTCTGTGGGCTGTCTTCTTCTTTTCTGGATAGCCTCTTTTGATGCATAAAGGTTTGTAATTTTGAGGAAATCCAATTTATCTATTTTTTTCTTTCATTTCTTATGCTTTACTGTCAAATCTAAGAAACCATTGCTAAATTCATGGTCAGGAAGATTTAATTCCTTGGCTTATTTGAGAGTTCATACAGTCATCCCTCGGTAACCACTAGGCCAGGCTTTAGGCCTAGGTTTGAGTCAGTGTGAGGGTTCGGGGGTCACAGTTTAGGGTTAGGGGTCATTGTTGGAGCATCCTGGTAGAGGGCTGTGGCTAAAGGGTCGGGGGTTAGAGTTTAGGGGTCGGGGCAAGGGTCTAGGGGTCTGGGGCTAGGGTTGTTAGGGGGTTACGGTTAGAGGTTAGGGTTCTTGGGGTAAAGGTTAGAGTTAGGTTTAAGCACAATTGGCCCTCATTGCCCTCCCCTCTCTTTCTCTCTGAAGCCTCCAGAATGGATAGGACTTGCCCAGGGTCAAACAGGAGTCAGGGAGCTGAGGTCAATAACTGGTTTTCTGGCATCCCTTCCCCCAGTCCTGGGCTCTGAGAGAAGAATGAAATGTCTGTTCTTGTCTCGGACTGTTTCTTATCCAACTCAACCTCTGTCAAGGATTGGGGAGGGTGTCAGAAGTCATGCATGGTTTCCTTCTGCCCTCCTACCTGGGAAGGGTGATGCTGGCCCTACTCTGCCTGGGCAACCCCAGGTTCCAGCACAGCCAAGACAGGAGGGAACTCAGCGGACACGTGTGGATTTATACAGGACTGGGGGCAGTGACCTGCCAGCCCCCAGATGCCGCCTTCTTAAGGGCTGATGGGGCCCTCCTGGCCCTGGAGGCATCCTTTGTTCCATCTGAGTGGGCATGAATAGATGATCAAGTCTCAGGCAAGACAGCCTTTAACCTCTGACTATCCAGGCAGGCATCTGTGGTCCTCTAGCTCAGTCCAGCCTGGGCATTGTCAGGCCCTCATGTACACTTACGGAGCTGACCATGATGCTGGGCAATTCAAGAGCTACCTGGGCAGTGTAGACATTTCTTTGAGAAGTTTCAACTACTAACATGCATGTGGCTGAGAAAAAGGCCTCCCGCTCACAGCCTCATAGGCTGCCAAGAGAAGTAATAATCCTCTAAACATTGGATTGTGTCCCTGACACAACACCCATACAGTAGACCATGGCCCTGCAATCCTTTGTCCTTTCAGTCGTTAGAAACTTTTGACATGCATATTCATTAAGGATCAAAGATATGGGAGCACCTGGACCGCCCAGTGGGAGGTTTACACTGACACTGCCTTTGTCTTGGAGAGCCATATGCATCCATGTGGCCTCTGGAAGCCTGCCAATTATGGGTTCCATGGCATGGAATAATTCTTGAGCCTCCCGTTACTTCATTGCACAAGAGTTTCCTTACCACCCTAGCATTTGGTTTCTTCCCTTAGAAAAGGAGAGAGAAGAAACTGGAAAAGGAGCAGTATTGTTTTTCAGGGATCGGTAGTTAATATGGCCAGGGAGATGGCATAACTCACGGGATCCCACATCTCAGGGGCAGGAATGAGGTCTGTGTGTGTTCTGAGGGCACATGGGCTGTTCTGGGCCAGCCTCTGAGATGTGAGGACCTGATGCCCAAGGAAAGAGACTTGAGTTTACCACCACCAATGATCCTGACTTTTCAGCAAGTGAAAGAACTTCTTGCAGTCTTGGGAGGGACAGTGAGAGCACTGGATGAGTAGCTGCAGCCCCTGACCCTAAGTGAACCCCTTTCTTCCTTTTGTGTCAGATTCTGTGCTGTGCAGTGAGCTGTCATTGACTTAGAATCTGTTGCTTTCTCCCAGCCAACATCTGTTCTCAGGCCCAAGTGCCTCAGTTTTCCTTTGGGAATTACATCTCACCTGCTTCCAGTCCAAACAGTTGCAGAAGGATGACCCCATGTTCCACCCAGCTCGAAGAAGGGTTTACAACCCACATCTAGCCAGTCCCATTTTCCATCTTCTGGTGTTGGGTCAAGGATGAGAATGCAACCCAAGCCAGATCAAAGGCATTTAAAACCATGACTTTTTGGAATCCAAGAAAAGGAGAAACTCTTTCTCGGAAAATGGATGGTGAGTGGTTGTCAGCCTAGAACTGCTGTTGGCCAAAGGGGAGTGAGAGAGCCTGTGCCTGTGAATGGGGTCCCCCAAAGGCACTGAGCAGGACAAAGGTTTGGAGAGAAGCAAGGTCACACTGAGACAGTGTGAGCCGCTGGACCTGCCAGGTCCAAACCCATTCTTCAACTTGTCACTTGCAAGTATTAATGTATTTCTACCCTTACAATAAATACTAATTTATTTTACTTCCGTAAGTGTGTCCAGTCGCTGGGAAAAGAAAAAGTCCTGGTTGATACATCTGAGTCAATAATCCCTGACCCTTCCTCAGGTGTCCTCACTGGGTAGGCGTGGCTGGGGGAGGTGAAGACACTGGGTGGGGTCATATACTAGGGGAGCTGCCAAACAGCTCTGTCCCTGTTCCTTCCCTGTCCCAGGAGAGGAAAAGCCTGGAACAGTGATAGGATAACCAGTAGGGGAAGAGGTTCCTCAGTGATTAATTGGCCTTTTTGTGTTTTCCTTAATTTAGGGTCCATTTTGGTAATGTGTTTTTACAAAGAAATCCCCCTTTTCCTCTAGATTTCCAGTTTGTTACAGTAGATTTCTCTTATTTGACGTTCACTTTTTCCTGTCTAATTTTTTTACAGAATCATGACAAATAAT
Source organism: Mesoplodon densirostris (assembly GCF_025265405.1). Classification (NCBI taxonomy): domain Eukaryota; kingdom Metazoa; phylum Chordata; class Mammalia; order Artiodactyla; family Ziphiidae; genus Mesoplodon; species Mesoplodon densirostris. The sequence goes on along the minus strand of NC_082670.1, from coordinate 820,088 downwards.
GAACAAATACTGATACTTTACTATTAACTGAAGTTCCTATTCACGTTCCCTTTTTTATACCTTTCCTTGTTCCAGGGTCTCAAAGGACATGGGGTCATCATGTCTGTTTAGTCTCTTCTGGGCTCTGACAGTTGCTCAGACTCTCCTTGTTTCCATGACCTTGACAGTGTGGAGGAGGACTGGTCAGGTATTTTATAGACTGCCGGGCACTGGGATTTGCTTGGTGTTTTTGTCGTGGTTAGACTTGGCTTTGAAAAAGCAGATCACAGAGGTGAAGTGCTTCCTCTTCACTATATATCAAGAGGACAGGCTCTTAAGGAAACTTCTCACTTATATTCTTAACTTTGGTCACCTAGCTGAAGTAGTGTTTGTCAAGTTTTCCCACAGGTTATTTTTTTCCCCATGTCCATCCTGTGTGTCTTATTTAGGAGGAAGTCATAATGCAGAAGCCACACTTGAGGAGAGAGGTGTTACAGCTGAGTGTCTATATGAATTGTTTAGAAGCTTTGTGCATAGGAGATTTCTATTTAACACCATTCATCGAAAACTATGTAATTTCTTTTTACCAGTTTGGACACGTGAATGATTACTGTAAACTTTTGTTTATAATCCAGCACTACATTATTAGACTGCTTAGTTCATTCTTGCTTTGGCTGTTGAGAGCTTTTTCCATTTGCTCCTGTTTTCATTTTACATAATTTTCCTTTTGTGGGTTTTTAAAATTTTGGGTACTTCTTTACTTTCTGATATTTTAAGATTATGCTGCTTCATATATTTACTGTCTCAGTCCTAGCATCAGCCCTTTCTTCAAAGAGCCCTTGTTCCTTTTATTAGAGAATGGTATTAAAAACTTACATGTGGGAGCTCAATATGCTCAGCTGACAGTACATAGAAATACATGCATGTATCCCAGCCTATGCATATACACATAATTATAAAGATATCCATGTGGAACTATGTGTAGGCTAAAGATAGTTTATACCGATGTCTCCAACCGGATCTGTTATGACATGGATATCGTAACCTTTTCCCTTTGTTTGACTGTAACATCCCACTCCAGTGGTAAGAAACCTGGCTTCCACCATTTGTCATTTATTAAATTCAGTGCTTGTTCCATTCGATTACTGATATAGTAGTTTCAGTACTGTTAGCTACTACCCCTCATGGGAAAGAACTTAGAGTCCACTGTGTATGTATGGCACATTTTGTCTTTGGTCTACAGATTCTGTACATCTCCAAAGTTAACTTAGGTCAGCCCATTTGTCCCACTACCAACAGTGAGTTTTTCCATACATTTCTGAAACAGTTAGATTCTTTGTTACATTCTGTATTCCAGGCTTTGACACTCCCATATCCTAAGTAGCTAAGTTTGAATAGATTGTAAATTACTTGTTGTGTTGTAAAAATCTGTGGGTGTAGACAAATGCATAGTGACAGGTATTCACCACTAAAGTATCATATGGACTATTTCTACCACATATTCCTGAAACTGTTTACCAGTGTCAGTTTTACCTTTTCTAGAATGTCATATAAATGAGGTCATACAGTGTGTAGCACTTCAGACTGGATTCTTTCACTTAGCAATGTACGTGTTAGTTGCATCTATATCTAACTATATATATTTGCATGGGTTGATGATCCATTCCTTTATATCTCTGAATACTATTGCACTGCATGTGTATGAGAGGAAAAATAATTTTCCCTCTACACTTCTATGTTCTTTATTGAGATCTCCCTTGTAATGAAAAAGAGACGAACTGGAGAAAACAATCAGAAGTTTAATATATCCCATGCGTACCTCCTGTATACTTGAAAGATACCCAGGAAAACTGAGTCACTCCCTGAAATGGCCCAAGCCATTACCTTAAATGCTATCTTCTGCTGAGAACAAAAGAAAGATGTTAGGGAATGGAGGAAGCCATTTAAGGGATGTTATTAGTCAAAGCCCAGTAAACAAGGGTATGGTTGTTACACAGATTTACATCCAGGCCTATTTCATTGACAAGCTTTGTGTTTTTTTTTTAAACATTTATTTATTTGGCTGCACTGGGTCTTAGTTGCAGCCTGTGTAATCTTTAGTGGCGGCATGCAGGCCCTTAATTGCAGCATGTGGGATCTAGTTCCCTGACCAGGGATTGAACCCTGGTCCCCTGCATTGGGAGTGTGGAGTCTTAACCACTGGACCAGCAGGGAAGTCCCAGCAAACTTTTCTTGATATTTAGTCATCTTTCAATTCCTGGTCCAAAGAGGGACATACCCTTACAAATGGAGATATCCTTAATAAATGGAAATTTACCTCCTAAAAGGGCATTTTCTACTTTATTTATTTATTTATTTATTTGCGGTACATGGGCATCTCACTGTTGTGGCCTCTCCCGTTGCGGAGCACAGGCTCTGGACGTGCAGGCTCAGCGGCCATGGCTCATGGGGCCAACCACTCCGCGGCATGTGGGATCTTCCCACACTAGGGCACGAACCCGTGTCCCCTGCATCGGCAGGCAGACTCTCAACCACTGTGCCACCAGGGAAGCCATCTACTTAGTTTTGAAAGATTCTCCTGGGTCTGCTGTTTCTTAAATTAACCAGTCCAAAATAATCCTTTTGTCAAATGGGCATATTTTGGGATGGTGTATTCTGCTCCCCTTGACATGTATGTGCCCTAATTTGCTTATGAATTCATCTACAGAAGGACATCCTGATATCTTAAGTTTTTAGCCATTATGAATAGAGCTGCTGTGCATTACTTGATGCTAGTTTCGGTTTGAACACAGTTTTTCAAAGCAGTTGTCTAAATACAAGAGGTACACTTCTTGGATCCTAAGGTGAGACTTTTTAGATTTGGAAAAAACTGCCAAACTGTCTTCCAAAGTTGGTTGTACATGCATTCCACCAGCATCTTGAGTATATTCTTGTATGCTTATTTACTGCCTGTTTATCTTCCTGGGCTAGGTGTGTGTTTCAATCTTTACTAAATTTTAATTTTAATGGCGCTGGTGGCATAATTTGAGTACAAATCCTTTAACAGATATGTGTTTTGGAAATAGTTTCTTGCAGTTTGTGGTTTGTCTTCCTGTTTTCTGAATAAGGTCACCAGACCCAAAGTCATGTAGATTATCTTTTTTTGTCTAGGATTTATATAGTTTGGTAATTTAAATTTGTCTATGGGCAATTTTGAGTGAATTTTGGTTTAAGTTGTAATGTTTGTGTCTACATTCATTTCATTACATATGGTTTGTAATTAATTGCTCCTTAACCAATTTTAGAGAAGATACAGTGAGACACTTGGCTCCATTTCAGTTTGGATTTCCAAACTTAGTATATACAGCAGAACTGCCTTCCGGACGAGGCCTCTGGGTTTGTGAGTGCGGCACTCCCGGCACTTTTCTCACGTCCCACAGGGGGCGCCAAACCCACCTGTCTGACCCTGGGGGCACAGGTGCACCCTGCCCACAGACTTTGCTCTGTGACAAGCAGACGGGAGCTTTGTCTCCTGTCAGGGCTTAGGTTTCTGGAACATGAGGCATTGTCCACACTGACAGGAGCTAGGTTTTCTCAGGAGCCACTGGTGAGGAGACTCCGCAAGAGGAAAAAATGAGCAAGTGTGGAGAATCTTCCTGTGCAACTGACTGCTGGCTGGGTGGGTGCATCTTCAGGGGACTCAGGAGAGGAAGAGTTTAATGTGGAATACTGTGTGCTTTTAGTTAGCTTTATATGCAGTGTAGATGGTGACCACTGTCGTTCTTTGGAGTCCGGTGTCTAGTTTTCCAGGCACTGGTTGTTGATGGCTTTAGGTAGAATAAACATTTTTTTACAACTTTATTGGAGTATAATTGCTTTACAATGGTGTGTTAGTTTCTGCTTTATAACAAAGTGAATCGGTAAAACATATACATATGTTCCCATATCTCTTCCCTCTTGCGTCTCCCTCCCTCCCACCCTCCCTATCCCACCCCTCTAGGTGGTCACAAAGCACCAAGCTGATCTCCCTGTGCTATGCGGCTGCTTCCCACTAGCAATCTATTTTACGTTTGGTAGTGTATATATGTCCAAGCCACTCTCTCACTTTGTCACAGCTCACCCTTCCCCCTCCCCATATCCTCAAGTCCATTCTCTAGTAGGTCTGTGTCTTTATTCCTGTCTTAACCCTAGGTTCTTCATGACATTTTTTCCCTTAAATTCCATATATATGTGTCAGCATATGGTATTTGTCTTTCCCTGTCTGACTTACTTCACTCTGTATGACAGATTCTAGGTCCATCCACCTCATTACGAATAGCTCAATTTCGTTTCTTTTGGGGCCCGAGTAATAGTCCATTGTATATATGAGCCACATCTTCTTTATCCATTCATCCGATGATGGACACTTAGGTTGATTCCATCTCCGGGCTCTTGTAAATAGAGCTGCAGTGAACATTTTGGTACATGACTCTTTTTGGATTATGGTTTTCTCAGGGTATATGCCGAGTAGTTGGATTGCTGGGTCATATGGTAGTTCCATTTGTAGTTTTTTAAGGAACCTCCATACTGTTCGCCATAGTGGCTGTGCCAACTCACATTCCCACCAGCAGTGCAAGAGTGTTCCCTTTTCACCACATCCTCTGCAGCATTTACTGTGTCTAGATTTTTTGATGATGGCCATTCTGACTGGTGTGAGGTGATATCTCACTGTAGTTTTGATTTGCATTTCTCTAATCATTAATGATGTTGAGCATTCTTTCGTGTGTTTGTTGGCAGTCTGTATATCTTCTTTGGAGAAATGTCTGTTTAGGTCTTCTGCCCATTTTTGGATTGGGTTGTTTGGTTTTTTGTCATTGAGCTGCATGAGCTGCTTGTAAATTCTGGAGATTAATCCTTTGTCAGTTGCTTCATTTGCAAATATTTTCTCCCATTCTGAGGGTTGTCTTTTCATCTTGTTTATGGTTTCCTTTGCTGTGCAAAAGCTTTGAAGTTTCATTAGGTCCCATTTGTTTGTTTTTGTTTTTATTTCCATTTCTCTAGGAGGTGGGTCAGAAAGGATCTTGATGTGATTTATGTCATAGAGTGTTCTGCCTATGTTTTTCCCCTAAGAGTTTGATAGTGTCTGGCCTTACATTTAGGTCTTTAGTCCATTTTGAGCTTATTTTTGTGTATGGTGTTAGGGAGTGATCTAATCTCCTACTTTTACACGTACCTGTCCAGTTTTCCCAGCACCACTTATTGAAGAGGCTGTCCTTTCTCCACTGTACATTCCTGCCACTTTATCAAAGATAAGGTGACCATATGTGCGTGGGTCTGTTATTATAGGTCTTTTCCTTCTCTTGTGTTTCTTGCCTAGAGAAGATCCTTTAGCATTTGTTGTAAAGCTGGTTTGGTGGTGCTGAACTCTCTCAGCTTTTGCTTGTCTGTGAAGGTTTTAATTTCTCCATCCAATCTGAATGAGATCCTTGCTGGGTAGAGTAATCTTGGCTGTAGGTTGTTCTCCTTCATCACTTTAAATATGTCCTGCCAGTCCCTTCCGGCTTGCAGAGTTTCTGCTGAAAGATCAGCTGTTAACCTTATGGGGATTCCCTTGTGTGTTATTTGTTGTTTTTCCCTTGCTGCTTTTAATATGTTTTCTTTGCATTTAATTTTTGACAGTTTGATTAATATGTGTCTTGGCATGTTTCTCCTTGGATTTATCCTGTATGGTACTCTCTGTGCTTCCTGGACTTGATTAACTATTTCCTTTCCCGTATTAGGGAAGTTTTCAACTATAATCTCTTCAAATATTTTCTCAGTCCCTTTCCTTTTCTCTTCTTCTTCTGGAACCCCTATAATTCAAATGTTGGTGCGTTTAATGTTGTCCCAGAGGTCTCTGAGACTGTCCTCAGTTCTTTTCATTCTTTTTTCTCTATTCTGCTCTGCAGTAGTTATTTCCACTATTTTATCTTCCAGGTCACTTATCTGTTCTTCTGCCTCAGTTATTCTGCTATTGATCCATTCTAGAGTATTTTTAATTTCATTTATTGTGCTGTTCATCGTTGCTTGTTTCATCTTTAGTTCTTCTAGGTCCTTGTTAAATGTTTCTTGCATTTTCTCTATTGTATTTCCAAGATTTGGGATCATCTTTACTATCATTATTCTGAATTCTTTTTCAGGGAGACTGCCTATTTCCTCTTCATTTGTTAGGTCTGGTGGGTTTTCATCTTGCTCCTTCATCTGCTGTGTGTTTTTCTGTCTTCTCATTTTGCTTCTCTTACTGTGTTTGGGGGTCTCCTTTTTGCAGGCTGCAGGTTCGTAGTTCCCGTCGTTTTTGGTGTCTGTCCCCAGTGGCTAAAGTTGGTTCAGTGGGTTGTGTAGGCTTCCTGGTGGAGGGTGCCTGTGTTCTGGTGGATGAGGCTGGATCTTGTCTTTCTGGTGGGCAGGTCCACGTCTGGTGGTGTGTTTTGGGGTGTCTTGGACTTATTATGATTTTAGGCAGCCTCTCTGCTCATGGGTGGGGTTGTGTTCCTGTCTTGCTAGTTGTTTGGCATAGGGAGTCCAGCACTGTAGCTTGCTGGTCATTGAGATAAGCTGGGTGTTGGTGTTGAGATGGAGATCTCTGGGAGATTTTCGCCGTTGGATATTACGTGGAGCTCGGAGGTCTCTTTTGGACCCGTGTCCTGAAGTTGGCTCTCCCACCTCAGAGGCACAGCACTGACTCCTGGCTGCAGCACCAAGAGCCTTTCATCCACACGGCTCAGAATAAAAGGGAGAAAAAGTAGAAAGAAAGAAAGAAAGAAAGAAAGAAAGAAAGAGGATAAAAGAAAATAAAGTAAGGTCAAATAAAATAAAGTTATTAAAATAAAGAATTATTAAGAAAAAAAATTTTTAAGTAAAAAAAACAAAAAACAAAAAAAAAACGGGCGGATAGAACCCTAGGACAAATGGTGAAAGCAAAGGTATACAGACAAAAATCTCACACAGAAGCATACACGTACACACTCACAAAAAGAGGGAAAGGGGAAAAAAATAAATAAATCTTGCTCTCAAAGTCCACCTCCTCAATTTGGGATGATTCGTTGTCTATTCAGGTATTCCACAGACGCAGGGTACATCAAGTTGATTGCGGAGCTTTAATCCGCTGCTTCTGAGGCTGCTGGGAGAGATTCCCCTTTCTCTTCTTTGTTCGCACAGCTCCCGGGGCTCAGCTTTGGATTCGGCCCCGCCTCTGCGTGTAGGTCGCCGGAGGCCGTCTGTTCTTCGCTCAGACAGGACGGGGTTAAAGGAGCCGCTGATTCGGGCGCTCTGGCTCCCTCAGGCCGCGGGGGAGGGAGGGGCACGGAGGCGGGGCGAGCGTGCGTCGGCGGAGGCCGGCGTGACGTTGCGTCAGCACGAGGCGCGCCCGTGCGTTCTCCCGGGGACGTTGTCTGTGGAGCCCGGGACCGTGGCGGTGGCGGGTAGCACAGGCTCCCGGGAGGGGAGGTGTGGAGAGTGACCTGCGCTCGCACAGGGGCTTCTTGGTGGCGGCGGCAGCAGCCCCAGCGTCCCACGCCCGTCTCTGGGGTCCGCGCTTTCAGCCGCGCCTCGCGCCCGTCTCTGGAGCTCCTCCTTTCAGCAGCGCTCTGAATCCCCTCTCCTCACGCACCAGGAAACAAAGAGGGAAGGAAAAGTTTCCTGCCTCTTCGGCAGCTCCAGACTTTTCCCCGGACTCCCTCCCGGCCGGCCGTGGCGCACTAACTCCCTTCAGGCTGTGTTCACGCCGCCAGTGCGCTCTGACTGAAGCCCGAGCCTCAGCTCCCAGCCCCGCCCGCCCCGGTCGGTGAGGAGAAAAGCCTCTCGGGGTTGGTGAGTGGCGGTCGGCACCGGTCCTCTGTGCGGGAATCTCTCTGCTTTGCCCTCCGTACCCCTGTGGCTGCGGTCTCCTCCGCGGCTCCGAAGCTTTCCCCCTCCGCCACCCGCAGTCTCCGCCCGCGAAGGGGCTCCTAGTGTGTGGAAACCGTTTCTCCTTCACGGCTCCCTCCCACTGGTGCAGGTCCCGGCCCTATCCTTTCGTCTCTGTTTATTCTGTTTTCTTTTGCCCTACCCAGGTATGTGGGGAGTTTCTTTTCTTTTTCTTTTTTTTTTTTTTTTTCGGTACACGGGCCTCTCACTGTTGTGGCCTCTCCCGTTGCGGAGCACAGGCTCCGGACGCGCAGGCTCAGCGGCCATGGCTCACGGGCCTAGCCGCTCCGCGGCATGTGGGATCTTCCCGGCCCGGGGCAGGAACCCGTGTCCCCTGCATCGGCAGGCGGACTCTGAACCACTGCGCCACCAGGGAAGCCCCGTGGGGAGTTTCTTGCCTTTTGGGAGGTCTGAGGTCTTCTGCCAGCGTTCGGTAGGTGTTCTGTAGGGGTGGTTCCCCGTGTAGCTGTATTTCTGATGTATCTGTGGAGAGGAAGGTGATCTGCGTGTCGTACTCTTCCGCCACCTTCCCCCTCTCCCAAACATTTTAAAATAGTAATTTTTCTGACGCATGAGCATGGAATACTGTTTTCTATTGTGTCTTCAGTTTCTTTACCAGTGCTTTATAGTTTTTTGAGTATAGGTCTTTCGTGTCCTTGGTTAAATTTATTGCTAAATAGTTCGTTCTTTTGGATGGAGTTGTAAATGGGATTGTTTTCTTAATGTTTCTTGTTGGTGGTTCATTATTAGTGTATAGAAACGAAACTGATTTGTGTATATTGAGTGCATATTTTGCAACTTTACTGAATTTATTTTTTAACATATTTTTTGAAGTAATGTGAAAAATTGCAATACTAAAATCTCACCGTTTCTACTGCCCCCCAGGTGATCCACAGGACCCACGACATGGTAGCTACTACTACACTCTTCCCACGGTGCCTCTTAATACCGTGCGGACTCCTACAAGGGAAATAAGTATCACAACTTTGGTTGAACGTGGTCTGGGTAAGTCTTGGCCTCTATAAGAAAAATTTGATGTCTGTTTTCTCTGATTTTCTGGCATGATCCTGACATGGTTGTCTAGAAAAGTAACTTACTTTCCAGTAATTTAAAATGTACAGAAAAGTTGCAATAATGTCAAAAAGTACTCACATTTGCCACTTGACACAAAATGCTCAGTGTGTTTTGCCCAAGGCACCAGCACATAACCCCTAAATGAAGAAATCCTGATGTCCACATTATAATTTAATACTCAGCCCCACTTCAACCTTCACCTACTGTCCGAACGGTATGAAAATGTCTTTTTCCATCCTGATCCAGTTTTCTTTTTCTGGAACCATGACTGAGTTTCTCCCTCATTTGGACAACCTTGATGGATTTGAAGCAGACAAGATGAGCATGGGATCTAGGGGGCCTTTTCTATATGGCTTTTTTCACTAAGAATGTTTTTAACGTTCATTTTTGTAACAAATATCAGCGCTACACTTTTTTTTTTCATTGTCATTAAAAATACAAAACACGACTTTAGCATTTAATTCACTTTATGTATACAGTTTTGTGGTATTAACTACCTTCATTTAGTTGCACAAACAAGTTAACTAACCTGTGTACCTCCTCTGTGCGTGGCAGATACCCAGGAAATTGAGTAACACCCTGAAACGGCCCAAGACATCACCTTAAATACCGTATTCATCTAAAAGGGGAAAAAAGGAAGGCTATAGTTGTTTTTGTCTACATTCATTTGATAGTATATGGTTTCCAATTGATGTTGTATGACTAGTTGTGGAGAAGTCATGGGATAGGTGGCTTCATTTCAGTTTGAATTTCCAAATTTAGTGGATTCTGCAGGCTTGTGACAAGGTTTACAAACTTCATATTGGTTCAGGACATCCCATGGTGTAACTGGTATTCATGGTTTGTTCAACAGTTAAAGTTCTGTGTGATATGAGTTCATCCTGGAGTAATCCAGGTTAGTTTCTGTTATACATTTGTCCCAGGGTGAAAGGACAAGAGAACTAAGACCTAATTTATAAAAGTGCCTTCAAACTAATTGGTACTGAAGTATAGTTAACCTACAATGTTGTGTTAATTTCTGCTGCACAGCAAAGTGATTCATATATACGTACATACATATGTACATATTTTTCATATTCTTTTCCATTATGGTTCATTACAGGGTATTGAATACAGTTCCCTGTGCTGTACAGGAAGACCTTATGTATCCATCCTATATCTAATAATTTGCATCTACTAATACCAAACTCCCAATCCATCCCTCTCCCCTGTCTTCCCCTTGATAACCACAAGTCTGTTTTCTATATTTGTGAGTCTGTTTTTGTTCTGTAGATAGGTTCATTTGGGTCTCAGTTTATAATCCACATATAAGTGATATCATATGGTATAGGTTGTTCTCTGTCTGTCTTACTTCACTTTATACGATAATCTCTAGGTCCATCCATGTAGCTGCAAGTGGCATTATTTCATTCTGTTTCATGGCTGAGTAATATTCCGTTGTATATATGTACCACATCTTCTATATCCATTCATCTGCTGAGGGACATTCAGGTTGCTTCCAAGTCTTGGCTATTGTGAATAGTGCTGCTGTGAATGCTGGGGTGCATGTATCTTTTTGAATTATAGTTTTGTCTGGATATGTGCCCAGGAGTGGGATTGCTGGGTCATATGGTAATTCTAGTTTGAGTTTTTGAGGAACCTCCATACTGTTTTCCATAGTGGCTGCATCAATTTACATTCCCACCAGTAGTGTATGTAGTAGGGTTCCCTTTTCTCCACACCCCTTCCAGCATTTCTTTCTAGACATTTTAATGATGGCCATTCTGACCACTATGAGGTGATAGCTCACTGTAGTTTTGATTTGCGTTCTCTAATAATTAGCGATGTGGAGCATCTTTTCATGTGCCTATTGGCTATCTGTATGTCTTTGGAGAAATGTCTGTTTAGACCTTCTGCTTATTTTTTGATTTTTTTTTCTTTTTTGAGCTGTATGAGCCGTTTGTATATTTTAGAATTAAGACCTTGTTGGTCGCATCATTTGCAGGTATTTTCTCCCAAACAGTTAGCACAGGTAGTGGAACAACTGGATACCCATATGCAGAAGAGTAAAGTTGGACCCTTACCTCCCCCCACCCCATATACAAAATCAACACAAAATGAACCAAAAGCCTAGGTGCAAGAGCCAAAATTATAAAACTCGTAGAAGAAAACATGAGAGTAGATCTTCATGACCTTGGATTTGGTCATGATATCTTAGATCTACCAAAAGCACAAGCAACAAAAGACAAAATAGATGAATTAGACTTCCTCAGAATGAAAAGGAGTTGTGTATAAAAGGAGCAAGGAATAAGATAATCCACCATCCAAAATGGCGCAGGATGTTTGCAAACCATGTATCTGATAAAGGACTGTATGTAGCCCACCGGCCAAGCCCCCGGTGGTCCGGTGGAGTGTCTGTGCGGCCCCTCCCGTCCTCGGTGATCAGGGAATTTCAGGCCCCACGGCACCCGAGGGGTGGTCACTGGTCATCCTCGGCACCCTCAAGGAGTGAGTGAGTGCTGGATGGTTTTGAGCCCCGATGCACTCCCATTACTGCCCTCAAAGGCTGAAGCCTTCAGCATGCCTCCAGAAGGACACAGAGTATTTGCAAGTCTTTGAGAGCCAAGAGAACAGTCTTCACTTTTCTGAAAAGGGCATCTTACTGTCTCACAGCATGACCATTTTCAATCTGGCTCTCGGGGTGCCCTCCCACCTTCTTTATTTCTCTGAGAGTGGCCATGGTGGTTTGGCTGTCCCCAGTCCCCACACCAGGTGACAAGGCCAGTGGGGCCAGATCCTGGTGGCCCTTAGCTTCGTTGGAGATTAACCCAGACCCTCGGCCTGTGATTGAACGGGCATGCCCCTGCTTCTCCCCATCACCGATTCTCATCTCTTCCTCTGTCTCTTTTCCTCTTGCTTTTCAGTCTCAGATTTACCTGATGGTCACCACTCACAGCTCCCGCAGAGCCCAGAGATTTCTCCTTGAAGGAAAGGTTCTGGAAAATCAGAGGGATAAATAAAGGATGCAGCTGCTTCCCGCCTTGTGCTGACACCCAAGAGGGTGAGGAGAGTGAGTGTTTTCTCATTAGAATTTTAAATCCTGCAAGTAATAGATCATTGGGGGTGGGGGGCATCCAGTGTTTTCCTGCTCATTCTCATGATGTCATTCCTGAATTTTTATGTGGTAAGTAATTTATATTATTTATCAGTAATTTGATTATTGATATAATCAAATTATTATCAAATTATCCTGATAGGGATATCCATTTAAAACATGTTAGAGGTAACTCCAAGGGATTTACAACAAACAAGGACACAGAACCCGTTCTCCAGACACTGAGAGATTCCTACCCTGAGCCGCAGTCCCCTGGAGGGCGGAGTGGCCATGACTCTCCTCCCACAGGTGAGCCTACACAGGCACATCCCACGTGGGACCACTGCATCGCAGAATCTTAGAGTGGCCAATGGCAGGCAGCTGGCCAGAGATGCGGACAAGAGAAAACTGCCCAACAGCCTGGGACAACCCCGGGGTGAGGCCTTAGGAAGGGCCAGTGTGAGAGCCTCAGAGATAACCTGAAGAGAGTTCAGGCTGTTAAGGACATCGTCAGAGATGCACTTAGGGACATATTCAGGGCCTTAGTTGTGGACAGGATCAGGGCATTATTTAGTGACAGCTGAGACTATAGGGGACAGCATCAGGGCCTAAGTTAGGGACAGTGTCAGTGCTTCCGTTAGAGAGAACGTGAGAGCCTTAGCTCGACACAGTTTGGGCTGTTACTTAGGGGTCTCTTCAGGGCCTTAGAGCCAGCATCGTAGCCATAATTAGAACCAGTGTGAGGGCGTTAGGTAGGGCCAAAACTGTGGTGTTAGTTAGGGAAAGAGGTCATTAGTTACAGACAGTGTCAGGGTTTTAGGTGGGGACGGCGGCAAGTCCTTAGTTAAGAAGAGTGTCAGGGCCTCACTTAGGGGCAGCGTCAGGACGTTAGGGAGAGTCGGGACATGAGAATTTCAGATTCTGAGGTAGAGACAGCATCCGGGCCTTAGTTAGGAAGAGGGTCAGGGCCTTGGTGAGGGACAGGGTCAGGACAACGGTGAGGGACATCTAAGACTATTAGGGACATCGTCCAGGCCTTAGATTGGGCCAGCGTCAGGGCTGTGGTGTCGACCAGTGTCAGGGCATTAATGAGGGACAAAATGAGGGTGTTAGTTAGGAAAAGAGTCAGGTCATTAGTTACAGACAGTTTTAGGGCCTCAGGTAGAATGGGCATCAAGGCCTTAGTTGGGAAGAGCATCAGGGCCTCAGTTAGGTTCAGCATCAGGACGTTCGTTAGGGCCAGCAACGGGGCCTTAGTTAGGGACAGTGTTGTGAGGCCCTCAGAGATCACTTGAGGGCCTTCGTAAGAGACAGTTCAGGCCGTTAGTTAGGGACACTTCAGAGACTTTCTTGGGGATATATTCAGGGCCTTAGTAATAGAATCAGCGTGTTATTTTGTCACCGCTTAGGCACTAAAGGACAGCATCAAAGCCTCAGGGAGGGTGTCAGCGTCCTGGGGATAGTGTTAGGGACTTTGTAAGTTATAGCTTAGGCCATGAGCTAGGGACAGTGTCAGGGGCTTATTAAGGGCAGTGTCAGAGACTTCATGAGGGACATCTTCAGTGCCTTAGTTATGGACAGGATCAGGTCCATACTTGGGACCAGTGTCAGGCCGTTATTTAGGGGCAGTGTCAGGGCCTTCTGTAGAAACAGCAGCATACAGGTGTGAATGTCCATGTTGCCTTGCACAGATGCTTTCTAGGAATTGAAAGCAATGAGGAATGAACAAGTAGCAACAAGGTGCAGGATTTTGCCAAAGAATCATTTTTTTTAACATCTTTATTGGAGTCTAATTGCTTTACAATGGTGTGTTAGTTTCTGCTTTATAACAAAGTGAATCAGTTATACATATACATACGTCCCCATATCTCTTCCCTCTTGCGTCTCCCTCCCTCCCACCCTCCTTATCCCACCCCTCTAGGTAGGTGGTCACAAAGCACCAAGCTGATCTCCCTGTGCTACGCGGCTGCTTCCCACTAGCTAGCTATTTTACGTTTGGTAGTGTATATATGTCCAAGCCACTCTCTCACTTTGTCACAGCTCACCCTTCCCCCTCCCCATATCCTCAAGTCCATTCTCTAGTAGGTCTGTGTCTTTATCCCTGTGTTAACCCTAGGTTCTTCATGACATTTTTTTTCTTAAATTCCATATATATGTGTCAGCATACGGTATTTGTCTTTCTCTTTGGGACTTACTTCACTCTGTATGACAGACTCGAGGTCCATCCACCTCATTACAAATAGCTCAATTTCATTTCTTTTTGTGGCTGAGTAATATTCCATTGTATATATGTGCCACGTCTTCTTTATCCATTCATCCGATGATGGACACTTAGATTGTTTCCATCTCCGGGCTATTGTAAATAGAGCTGCAATGAACATTCTGGTACATGACTGTTTTTGAATTACGGTTTTCTCAGGGTATATGCCCAACAGTTGGATTGCTGGGTCATATGGTAGTTCCATTTGTAGTTTTTTAAGGAACCTCCATCCTGTTCTCCATAGTGGCTGTGCCAATTCACTTTCCTACCAGCAGTGCAAGAGTTTTCCCTTCTCTCCACATCCTCTGCAGCATTTACTGTTTCTGGATTTTTTTTTTTTTTTGCGGTATGCGGGCCTCTCACTGTTGTGGCCTCCCCCGTTGCGGAGCACAGGCTCCGGACGCGCAGGCTCCGGACGCGCAGGCTCAGCGGCCATGGCTCACGGGCCCAGCCGCTCCGCGGCATATGGGATCCTCCCAGACCGGGGCACGAACCCGTATCCCCTGCATCGGCAGGCGGACTCTCAACCACTTGCGCCACCAGGGAGGCCCTGTTTCTGGATTTTTTGATGGTGGCCATTCTGACTGGTGTGAGATGATATCTCATTGTAGTTTTGATTTGCATTTCTCTAAAGATTAATGATGTTGAGCATAGTTTCATGTGTTTGCTGGCAGTCTGTATATCTTCATTGAAGAAATGTCTATTTTGGTCTTTAACTAAGACCGTAATGCTGATCCTACACAGGCCCTGATGCTGCTCCTAAGTTATGCACTGACAGTGTCTCCGGCTAAGGGCCTGATGCTAGGCCTCACTCGGGCCCTGTCGCTCTCCCTACGTCAGGCTCTGACGCTGTCCCTACCTGAAGCCGTGACACTGGTTCTAAACAAGGCCCCGATATTCTCAGTAACTAAGATATTGACACTATACCTGGGTCACTTCCTGACAGTACACCTAGATCATAACTTATCCTTGTCTTTAGCTAAAGTCGAGCCTCTCACGGCAACTAAAGCCCTGATGCTATGCATAACTCAGGCCCTCAATTTAGCCCCAAGGCCGTGATACTGTCCTTAATTAAGGCCTACGTGGTGGTCCAACGTCAGGGCCTGATACTGTCCGTAACAAAGTCCCTAACACTATTCCTGACTCAGGCCCTGACAGTGTTCCTAACAGAAGGCCCTGACGCCAGTCCTAGCCAAAACTCTGACACTGTCCCTAGTAAAGGCTCTGATGGTAGTCATAACCAAGGCCCTGACACTGTCCCTAATCAGGGCCTGAGACTACGGCTAGCTCAGTCCGTGATACGTTACCAAACCAAGGCTCTGATGCTCGTCCTCAGTAAGGCCCTGGCACTGGCCTATCTTACGCCCTGACACTGCACCTAACACAGACACTGACACTGTTCCTAAGAGAGGCACTGATTCCACTCCTAACTCAGGCCCTGACGCTGTCCCTCACTAAGGCCCTGACACGACTTCTACCTCAGGCCCTGACTTTATACCTCACGAAGGCTCTGAGGCTAACCCAAACTAAGGCACTGACAGTGACCCAAATTAAGGCCTTGACGCTATTCCTAACTAAGGCCCTAGCCCTAGCCGTAGCCCTAGCCAAAGCCCTATCCGTAGCTCTAGCCCAAGCCCTTGTGCCAGCCTCAGCCTCTGATTCTACAGAGGCCCTCATGATCCTACTAGGCCTTGCCTGACACTGTCCTTAAGTAATGCCTTGACACTACTAATAACTCAGGCTGTGATACTGTCCCTAACTAAGTCCCTGACAGTATCCCTGACTCATTGCCTGACCCTCCTCCTAACTCTGGCCCTGCCATTATACATAACAAGGGCTCGAACACTCGTCCTTACAAAGGAACTGACACTGTCCCTCACTACGGCCCTGACACTACTTCTAACTCAGGCTTTAACATTATACCTAACAAAGGCTGTGATGCTAACCCTAACTAAGGCCCTGACAGTGACCCTAACTAAGGCCTTGACACTATTCCTAACTAAGGCCCTAGCCCTAACCATAGCCCTAGCCCTCCCCTACCCGATCCCCAGCCCCAGCCCCAGCCCCAGCTCCTGCCCCAGCTCCTACAGAGGCCTTTATGCTCCTCCTAGTCCTTGCCCTGACACTCTCCTTAACTAAGGCCTTGACACTGCTACTAACTCAGGCCGTGATACTGTCCCTAACTAAGTCCCTGACAGTGTCCCTGACTAATTTCCTGACTCTCCTCCTAAGTCTGGCCCTGCCATTATACATAACAAGGGCTCGAACGCTCGTCCTTTCCAAGGACCTGACACTGTCCCTCACTAAGGCCCTGACACTACTTCAAACTCAAGCTCTGACATTATACGTAAGAAAGGCTGTGATGCTAATCCTAACTAAGGCCTTGACACTATTCCTAACTAAGGCCCTAGCCCTAACCCTAGCCCTCCCCTATCCGATCCCCATCCCCATCCCCATCCCCATCCCCATCCCCATCCCCATCCCCATCCCCAGTCCCTGATGCTGATCCTACAGAGGCCCTTATGCTCCTCCTAGGTCTTGCCCTGACACTGTCCCTACCAAAGGCCATGATACTGGTCCCAAAGAAGGCCCAGGTGCTCTCGATAACTAAGGCCTTCCAAGTGTCCCTTGCTCCGTTCCTGACTTTATCCCTAGTCCGTAGTTAATGTCCTGCCTCTTACCCTACCTGAAGCCCTAATACTGTGCCTAATTAATGCCCTGACTAGTCATCACTAAGGCCCTGACACTGTTTGTAAGTAAGGCCTGGAAGGTGTCCCTAATGCAGGCCCTGCTGCCGGCAATAACTAAAGGCCTAACACTATCCTGAGCTAATATACTGACCCATCTTGAACCAAGGTCCTGACACTATCCCTAAGTGAGCCCTGATGCTGGCCCTAAATAAAGCCGTGAGGCTGTCCCTAACACAGGCCCTGAAGCTATCCGTCACTGAGGCCTTGACCCTCCACCTAACTCAGGCCCTGATCATGTCTTTAACTAAGACCGTAATGCTGATCCTACAGAGGCCCTGATGCTGCTCCTGAGTCATGCCCTGACAGTGTCCCCAGCTAAGGACCTGATGCTAGGCCTCACTCGGGCCCTGTCGCTCTCCCTACGTCAGGCTGTGACGCTGTCCCTACCTGAAGCGTACCCTGACACTGGTTCTAAAGAAGGCTCCGATATTCTCAGTAACTAATGTGTTGACACTCTACCTGGGTCATGTCCTGACAGTATACCTAGATCATAACTTATCCCTGTCTTTAGCTAAAGTCGAGCCTTTTATGGCAACTAAAGCCCTGATGCTATACTTAACTCTGGCCCTGAATTTAGCCCCAAGGCCGTGATACTGTCCCTAACTAAGGCACTGATATTGTCCCTAAGTAAGGGCAGTACTCTCTTCCTAACTCTGGCCCTGCAATTATATCTAACAAACCTCTGACGTTCGTCCTAACCAAGGCCCTGACACTGTCCCTCACTAAGACCCTGACACTACTTCTAACTCAGGCCCTGACATTATACCTAACGAAGGCTCTGATGCTAACCCTAACTAAGGCCCTGACAGTGACCCTGACTAAGGCCTTGACACTATTCCTAAGTAAGCCCCTAGCCCTAGCCCTAGCCCCAGCCCCAGCCCCAGCCCCAGTCCCAGTCCCAGCTCCTGCCCCAGCTCCTACAGAGGCCTTTATGCTCCTCCTAGTCCTTGCCCTGACAGTGTCCTTAACTAAGGCCTTGACACTGCTACTAACTCAGGCCGTGATACTGTCCCTAACTAAGTCCCTGACAGTGTCCCTGACTAATTTCCTGACTCTCCTCCTAAGTCTGGCCCTGCCATTATACATAACAAGGGCTCGAACGCTCGTCCTTACCAAGGACCTGACACTGTCCCTCACTAAGGCCCTGACACTACTTCAAACTCAAGCTCTGACATTATACGTAAGAAAGGCTGTGATCCTAATCCTAACTAAGGCCCTGACAGTGACCCTAACTAAGGCCTTGACACTATTCCTAACTAACGCCCTAGCCCTAACCCTAGCCCTAGCCCTCCGCTACCCGATCCCCATCCCCATCCCCAGTCCCTGATGCTGACCCTACAGAGGCCCTTATGCTCCTCCTAGGTCTTGCCCTGACACTGTCCCTACCAAAGGCCATGATACTGGTCTAAGGAAGGCCCAGGTGCTCTCGATAACTAAGGCCTTCAAAGTGTCCCTTGCTCCGTTCCTGACTTTATCCCTAGTCCGTAGTTAATGTCCTGCCTCTTACCCTACCTGAAGCCCTAATACTGTGCCTAATTAATGCCCTGACTAGTCATCACTAAGGCCCTGACACTGTTTGTAAGTAAGGCCTGGAAGGTGTCCCTAATGCAGGCCCTGCTGCCGGCAATAACTAAAGGCCTAACACTATCCTGAGCTAATATACTGACCCATCTCGAACCAAGGTCCTGACACTATCCCTAAGTGAGCCCTGATGCTGGCCCTAAATAAAGCCGTGAGGCTGTCCCTAACACAGGCCCTGAAGCTATCCGTCACTGAGGCCTTGACACTCCACCTAACTGAGGCCCTGATCATGTCTTTAACTAAGACCGTAATGCTGATCCTACAGAGGCCCTGATGCTGCTCCTGAGTCATGCCCTGACAGTGTCCCCAGTTAAGGACCTGATGCTAGGCCTCACTCGGGCCCTGTCGCTCTCCCTACATCAGGCTCTGACGCTGTCCCTACCTGAAGCGTACCCTGACACTGGTTCTAAAGAAGGCCCCGATATTCTCAGTAACTAATGTGTTGACACTCTACCTGGGTCATGTCCTGACAGTATACCTAGATCATAACTTATCCCTGTCTTTAGCTAAAGTCGAGCCTCTTATGGCAACTAAAGCCCTGATGCTATACTTACCTCAGGCCCTGAATTTAGCCCCAAGGCCGTGATACTGTCCTTAACTAAGGCACTGATATTGTCCCTAAGTAAGGGCAGTACTCTCTTCCTAACGCTGGCCCTGCAATTATATATAACAAAGGCTCTGACATCGTCCTAACCAAGGCCCTGACACTGTCCCTCACTAAGGCCCTGACACTACTTCTAACTCAGGCCCTGACATTATACCTCACGAAGGCTCTGATGCTAACCCTAACTAAGGCCCTGACAGTGACCCTAACTAAGGCCTTGACACTATTCCTAACTAAGGCCCTAGCCGTAACCCTAGCCCTAGCCCTCCCCTACCCGATCCCCATCCCCATCCCCATCCCCATCCCCAGTCCCGGATGCTGATCCTACAGAGGCCCTTATGCTCCTCCTAGGTCTTGCCCTGACACTGTCCCTACCAAAGGCCGTGATACTGTTCCCAAAGAAGGCCCAGGTGCTCTCGATAACTAAGGCCTTCCAAGTGTCCCTTGCTCCGTTCCTGACTTTATCCCTAGTCCATAGTTAATGTCCTGCCTCTTACCCTACCTGAAGCCCTAATGCTGTGCCTAACTAAGGCCCTGAGTAGTCATCACTAAGGCCCTGACACTGTTTGTAAGTAAGGCCTGGAAGGTGTCCCTAATGCAGGCCCTGCTGCCGGCAATAACTAAAGGCCTAACACTATCCTGAGCTAATATACTGACCCATCTCGAACCAAGGTCCTGACACTATCCCTAAGTGAGCCCTGATGCTGGCCCTAAATAAAGCCGTGAGGCTGTCCCTAACACAGGCCCTGAAGCTATCCGTCACTGAGGCCTTGACACTCCACCTAACTGAGGCCCTGATCATGTCTTTAACTAAGACCGTAATGCTGATCCTACAGAGGCCCTGATGCTGCTCCTGAGTCATGCCCTGACAGTGTCCCCAGCTGAGGGCCTGATGCTAGGCCTCACTTGGGCCCTGTCGCTCTCCTTACGTCAGGCTCTGACGCTGTCCCTACCTGAAACCCTGACACTGGTTCTAAACAAGGCCCCGATACTCTCAGTAAGTAAGGTGTTGACAGTATACCTGCGTCATGTCCTGACAGTATACCTAGATCATAACTTATCCCTGTCTTTAGCTAAAGTCGAGCCTCTTATGCCAACTAAAGCCCTGATGCTGTGCTTACCTCAGGCCCTGAATTTAGCCCCAAGTCTGTGACACTGTTCCTAACTAAGGCCCTGAATAGTCCTGTTAAGGCCCTGACACTGTCTGTAAGTAAGGCCCGGAAGCTGTCCCTCATGTAGGCCCTGCTGACAGTAATAACTAAAGGCCTGACACTATACTGAGCTAATATACTGACCCATGTCTAACCAAGGTCCTGACACTATTCCTAAGTCAGCCCTGACGCTGTCCCCAAATAAAGCCGTGAGGTTGTCGCTAACATAGGCTCTGAAGCTATCCATAACTGAGGCCCTGATGCTCTCCCTAACTCAGGCTCTGATCATGTCTTAAGATCGTAATGCTGATTCTACAGAGGCCCTGATGCTGCTCCTGAGTCATGCCCTGACAGTGTCCCTAGCTAAGGGCCTGACGCTAGGCCTCAGTCATTCTCTGACCGTCTCTCTGTCAGGCTCTGATGCTGTCCCTACCTGAAGCCCTGACACTCGTTCTGAACAAGTCCCTGATACTCTTAGTAACTAAAGTTTGACACTATCCCTAGGTTATTTCCTGATACTATACCTAGACCTTAACCTAACCGTTTCTTTATCTAAAGTTGAGCTTCTTATGCCAACTAAAGCCCTGATGCTGTGCCTAACTGAGGCCCTGACTTTAGTCCCAAGGCCGTGACACTGTCCCTAACTAAGGCCTAGATGCTCATCCTAAGTCAGGGCCTCATACTGTCCCTACCTAGGGCCCTGACACTATTCCTAACTGAGGCCCTGACACAATCCCTAACAAAGTCCTTGACACTACTGCTAACTCAGGCCCTGACAGTGTCCCTAAATAACGCCCTGATACTACTCCTAACTCAGGCCATTGCATTGTTCCTAACTAAGGCTCTGATACTACTCTTAACTCAGGCCCTGACATGATACCTAACAAAGACTCTGATGATAGTCCTAACCAAGGCCCTGACACACACTGTCCCTATCTAAGGCCTTGACATTGCTCCTAACTCAGGCCCTCACACGATTACTAACAAAGGCTCTGTTGCTAGTCCTAACTAAGGACCTGACACTGTCCCCAACTAAGGCCCTGACACTACTCCTAACTCAGGCCTTGACATGATACCTAACAAAGGCTGTGATGCTAGTCCGAACTAAGGCCCAACACTGTCTCTAACTAAAGCCTTGACACTACTCCTAAGTCAAGGGTTTTAGTTAGGTCCTGTTTCAGCGCCTTAGTTAGGAATAGCGTCAGAACCTTTGTTAGGTATCGTGTCAGGGTCTAAGTTAGGAGTACTGTCAGGGCCTTAGTTAGGTACAGTGTCAGGGGCTGAGTTAGGAGTACCGTGAAGGCCTTGGTGAGGACAGTGTCAGGGCCTTAGTTAGGACTATTCAGGTTCTTAGGTAGGGACAGAGTTAGGGCTTCAGGTAGGCTAATTATTACTTACTTAATAAGTAAGCCTTGTTAGGTATCGGGTCAGGGCCTAAGTTAGGAGTACTGTCAGGGTCTTAGTTAGGGACAGTGTGAGGGCCTTGGTTAGGACTAGCATCTGAGCCTTTGTTAGGGAGAGTGTCAGGGTCTTAGTTAGGACTAACGTCAGGACCTTCTG
Source organism: Mesoplodon densirostris (assembly GCF_025265405.1). NCBI lineage: Eukaryota > Metazoa > Chordata > Mammalia > Artiodactyla > Ziphiidae > Mesoplodon > Mesoplodon densirostris. The sequence continues at coordinate 798,154 of NC_082670.1, read as the reverse complement.
TTAGGTACACTGTCAGGGCCTGAGTTAGGATTAGTGTTAGGGCCTTTGTTAGGGACAGTATCAGGCCCTGACGTTCGACCAGCATCTAGGCCTTAGTTAGGGACAGTGTCAAGGCCTTGGGACTAAGTCAGGGCCTGAGTTACGCACAGCATCAGGCCTTTAGTTGGCATAAGAGGCTCGACTTTAGCTAAAGACAGGGTTACGTTAAGGTATAGGTATAGTGTCAGGAAATGACCTGGGGATAGTGTGAATACCACAGTTACTGAGAGTATCAGGTCCTTGTTTAGAACCAGTGTCAGGGGTTCAGGTAGGGATCGCCTGGGAGCCTGTCTTAGGGAGAGTGACAGGGCCTGAGTGAGGCCTAGCATCAGGCCCTTAGCTAGGGACACTCTCAGGGCATGACTTAGGAGCAGCATCGGGGCCTTTGTAGGATGAGCATTAGGGTCTTAGTTAAAGACATGATCAGGGCCTGAGTTAGGAGTACGTTCAGGGCCTTAGGTAGGGAGAGTGTCAGGGCCTTAGTTAAGACTAGCATCAGAGCCTTTGTTAGGTATCGTCTCAGGGCCTGAGTTATGAGTAGTGTCAGGGCCTTAGTTAGGGACACGGTCATGGCCTGAGGTAGGTGTAGTGTCAGGGCCTTAGGTAGAGACAGTATCAGGGCCTGAGTTAGTGGTAGTGTCCAGGCCTTAGTTAAGGACAGTGTCAGAGCCTTAGGTACGATTAGCATCAGAGCCTTTGTTAGGTATCGTGTTAGGGCCTGAATTAGGAGTCGCACAAGGCCCTTCATTGGGGACAGTGTTAGGGCCTGAGTTAGGAGTGGCATCAGTGCCTTTGTTAGGAACAGTGTCAGGGCCTTAGTTAGGACTAGCATCAGAGCCTTTGTTAGGAATCGTTTGAGGGCCTGAGTTAGGAGTAGTGTCAGGGCCTTAGTTAGGGACAGTGTCAGTGCCTTAGTTAGGAACAGCATCAGAGCCTTTTTTAGGTATCGTGTCATGGCCTGAGTTATTAGTCATCTCAGGCCTTACTTAGGGACAGTGTCATTGCCTTGGTTAGGACTAGCATCAGAGCCTTTGTTAGGGACAGTGTCAGGGTCTTAGTTAGGACTGGGGTCAGGGCCTTCTGTTAGGTACTGTCAGGGACTGAGTTAGCCATAGTGCTAGGTCCTTAGATGGGGACAGTATCAGGTCCTGACTTTGGACCAGCATCTAGGTCTTAGTTTGGGACAGTGTCAGGGCCTTGGTTAGGAGTAGCATCAGAGCCTTCTGTTAGGTACAGTGTCAGGGCCTGAGTTAGGAATAGTGTTAGGGCCTTTGTTAGGGACAGTATCAGGCCCTGACGTTGGACCAGCATCTAGGCCTTAGTTAGGGACAGTGTCATGGCCTTGGGGCTAAATTCACGGCCTGATTTAGGTACAGCATCAGGGCTTTAGTCGGCATAAGAGGCTCGACTTTAGCTAAAGATAGAGTTAGGTTAATATCTAGGTATAGTGTCAGGAAATGACCTGGGGATAGTGTCAATACCATAGTTACTGAGAGTACCAGGGGCCTTGTTTAGAACCAGTGTTAGGGCTTCAGGTAGGGACAGCGTCAGAGCCTGATGTAAGGAGAGTGACGGCCTGAGTGAGGCCTAGCATCAGGCCCTTAGCTAGGGACATTCTCAGGGCATGACTTAGGAGCAGCATTAGGGCCTTTGTAGGATGAGCATTAGGGTCTTTGTTAAAGACATGATCAGGGCCTGAGTTAGTAGTAGGTTCAGGGCCTTAGGTAGGGAGAGTGTCAGGGCCTTAGTTAAGACTAGCATGAGAGCCTTTGTTAGGCATCATGTCAGGGCCTGTGTTATGTGTAGTGTCAGGGTCTTTGTTAGGGACAGTGTCTGACCTGAGTTAGGAGTAGTGTGAAGGCTTTAGTTGGGCCAGTGTCAGGGCCTGAGTTAGGAGTAGTCAGTGACTTAGTTAGGGACAGCATTAGGGCTTCAGTTAGGATAAGAGGCAGGACATTATCTACAGATCGAGTCAGGTTATAGGCTAGGGAAAATGTTAGGAAATGAGCGAGGGATAGTTTGAAGGCCTTAGTTATTCAGAGCATCAGGGCCTTATTTAGGACCAGCGTCAGGGCCTTATCTAGGGAAAGTGTCAGGCCAGGCTTAGGAGCAGCACAATTGCCTCTGTAGGATGAGCATCAGGGTCTTTGTTAAAGACATTCTCAGGGCCTGTGTTAGGGACAGCCTCAGGGCCTCACTTAGGGACAGCATCAAGGCTTACATCAGGAGAGTTCTAGGACGTTATTAAGACATTTGTTAGAATATATTCTCAGGATAGTGTCAGGACTTTAGATATTGACGGCAGCAGGGCCTTAGTTAGGGCCAGTGTCAGGGCCTGAGTTAGGTGTAGTGTCAGGGCCTTAGTGAGGGACAGCGTCAGGGCCTTAGTTAGGACTAGTGTCAGAGCCTGAGTTAGGAGTAGTGTCAGGGCCTTAGGACTAGCGTCAGGGCCTTCTGTTACGTACAGTGTCAGAACCTGAGTTAGGAATAGTGTTAGGGCCTTAGTTAGGAACAGTCTCAAGCCCTGACCTAGGAGAAGCATCTAGGCCTTAATTAAGGACAGTGTCACGGACTTGGGACTAAATTCAGGGCCTGAGTTAGGCGCAGCATCAGGGCTTTAGTTATCATCAGAGGGAGGACATTAGCTAGTGACAGGGTCAGATTAACATCTAGGGGTCGTGTCACGACGTTAGTTACTGAGAGTACCAGGGCCATTTTTAGAACTAATGTCAGGGCTTCAGGTAAGGACAGCGTGAGAGCCTGACTTAGGGAGAGTGACAGGGCCTGAGTGAGGCTTAGCGTCAGGCCCTTAGCTGGGGACACTGTCAGGTCATGACTTCAGAGCAGCATCAGGGCCTTTGTAGGATCAGTATTAGGGTCTTAGTTAAAGACATGTTCAGGTCCTGAGTTAGGAGCAGGTTCAGGGCCTTAGTTACGGAGAGTGTCAAGGCCTTAGTTAGGCGTAGCATCAGAGCCTTTGTTAGGTATCGTGTCAGGGCCTGAGTTAGGACTAGTCAGGGCCTTAGTTAGGGACAGCATTAGGGCTTCAGGTAGGATCAGAGGCAGGACATTAGCTGTGGATCGAGTCAGGTTAAGGGCTAGGGATAATGTCAGTAAATGAGCAAGGGATGGTTTGAGGGCTTTAGTTACTCAGAGCATCAGGGCCTTATTTAGAAGCAGCGTCAGGGCCTTATCGAGGGACAGTGTCCGGGAAAGGCTTAGTCGCACCACAAGTGCCTCTGTGGGATCAGCATCAGGGTGTGGGTTAAAGATAGTATCGGGGTGTCTGTTACGGACAGCCTCGGGGCCTCACTTAGGGACAGCGTCAAGGTTCACTTAGGGAGAGTTTCAGGACTTCAGTAAGAGATGGGTCAGGATATAAGCTTAGGATTGTGTCAGGATATAGATATTGACAGCAGCAAGTCTTTATATAGGGACAGGGTCAGGGCCTGAGATAGGAGTAGCATCGGTGCTTTTGTTAGGGTTAGGGTTAGGGTTATGGATAGAGGTTTTGGGTTAGAGGTTTAGGGTTAGGGTTAGGTGTTAGGGTTAGGGTTATGGATAGAGGTTTTGGGTTAGAGGTTTAGGGTTAGGGTTAGGTGTTAGGGTTAGGGTTAGCGTCAGTGTTAGTTATGGGTAGGGTTAGTTAGGGTTAGGGTTGGGGTAGGGTTAGGTTTAGTGTTAGGGTTAGGGATTAAGGTTTAGGGTTTAGGGTTAGGTTTACGGTTTTAGGGTTTTAGGCTTTCAGGGTTAGGGTTTAGGGTTAGGGTGAGGGTTAGGGTTATGGATAGAGGTTTTGGGTTAGAGGTTTAGGGTTCGGGGTTAGGGTTAGGGTTAGCGTTAGGGTTAGATATGTGTAGGGTTAGTTAGGGTTAGGGTTGGGGTAGGGTTAGGTTTAGGGTTAGGGATTTAGGTTTAGGGTTTAGGGTCAGGGTCAAGACTAGGGTTTTGGGGTTAGGGTTTATGGGTTACGGTGAGGGTTAGGGTAAGAGGGTAGGCTTAGGGTTAGCATATGGGTTACGGTACAGGTTAGGGTATGGCTACGGCTTAGGCTTAGGGTATGTGTTAGGGTACAGGTTAGGTTTAGGGTATGGATTAGGGTTAGGATACAGGTTAGGGTACAGTTTAAGGTTAGGGCACAGTTTAGGGTTGGGGTATGGGTTAGGGTCAGGGTCAGGTTAGGGTTAGGGTTTCGGGTTTCGGGTTTCGGGTTAGGGTTAGGGTTAGCGAACGGGTAAGGTTTATGGTAAAGTTGAGTGTTAGGGTAGCTTTAAGGTTAGGTTTAGGGTTAGGGTAAGGTTTAGGGTTAGGGTTATGGGTTAGGGTTAAGGTTAGGGTTAGTGTTAGTGTTGGGTTAGGGTCAGGTTCAGGGTTAGGGTTAGGTTAGGGTTAGGGTATGGGTTTGGGTGTAGGTTAGGTTATGGTTTAGTGTTAGCGTACGGGTTAGGGTTAGGGTATGGGTTAGGGTATGGTATGCCTTAGTTTCAGGATTCGGGTATGGGTTAGAGTACGGTACGTGTTAGTGTTAGGGTCTGGGTTAGGGTACAGGTTAGGGTATGGGTTAGGGTACGGGCTAGGGCTAGGGTACAGTTTAGGGTGTGGAACAAGGGTGTCCTGAAGGGAGTGGCTTGGGGTCAGGAGGCGGTGGAGACTGTGTTTCGTGGGAGAGTCTTGCTCACCTGTGACATTTCGTTCTCGGGGTCAGCACGGCCGTGCGGATCCACCATCTGCCCATTTCTCTGTTCCTTCATCGCTCACTCATTCACTTGCTCATTCATTCATTTTCCCTCTCGATCCATGACTTGAGCAGTTACTAAGGGTGTACTGTCTGCAGCAAAACACAGGACGCAGAGGGCCCGAGAGATCTGGCTGTCGGTAAGACTAAGGCCTGCTCAGCGTGTCACTCACAGTGAGCCCGGGAGTGAACTGTGCACCACCAGGGCAGGGGCTCCAGGGGGACGAGAAGACCATGGAACTGGGGTGCCGCCGCTTCCCGCCTCTTCTCCCTCAGGCTCCCTGGCCTGCCTGCATCCCTGTGGCACAGCTCTGTGTTTGGTCACCCTTTGTGTGGTATAGGCCTGGAGGAGATGGTCAGTGTCCTCATGGGAGGATCCTGCTGCCCACAGAGTACCTGGGACTCTGAATCCAAGTTCAGCAAGGGGAATACTCTGGAACTTTCTGACCCTCCAGGCCCCAAAAGCCTGGGAGCTTGGCTGGGCTCCCATACCCACTTATGCAGTCTCCCTGGATCCCCCATCCCACCACAGTGAGGATCCAGAAGGTGCTATGTGAGGCCCTTTCCAGTCTGGGCAGCACCAGGGCCCTGGGGCTCTTCCAGGCCCAGAGCATCTCTGAGTGTGTTCCAGTGTAGTGAAAAATTGACAGTTTTCACACAGTGTAGAACAGGCCTGGCTGTTATTTATGGTTTGTGTTGTGTGTGATTTTTTATGGTCTTGGAGAGTCCTATCATTTTTTTTAATGCATCAGCACATTTTCCCACAGCACGTGCTTGAGTCCACAGGCTCAGGGGGTATTCCCTGGGTTCTCTGGTCAGGAAGGCCCAGTCAGACTGGAGGGGAGACTGACCACACCCAAGGCCTGGTCCTTGTCAGGCAGAGGGCAGGAGAGAGTCCAGTTGAGGCAGGATTGAGGCTCATTCCAGGGAGGGTCATCCTGACTGTGGTCTAAAGAGATGCTGCTGCTTCTGGGAATATTTTTTTCTAGAGGAGAAAAACAGATGTTGTATAGAGCATGACTTGGACTAACAGGCAAAGGCAAGTCCGTGCAGGCCTGCAAGAGGGGGATCATGTCTCCCAGATCTTCATGGACTGTAGACCCAGCACCTCCGCAATCAGCCCCAGGTGGAGCAGCATTAAGACATAGAAGAAGTGGACTTGGGTCAGACTGCAGCTTTGTGACTGTGCACAGAGATGGCTGACTGTTTCCCAACTCCAGGGTTCTAGAACTGGGGCCTCTGGAGGGCATAGGCATTCAGGAATATGGCGAAGTGCTTATGGAAGAGTAGATAGCAAAATGTAAGCCTCAGCGCAGAGCAAGATACCATGCAAGATAACACAAGACCTCCTGTCAGGAAGTAGCACAGACATGACCTGCAACTGACACTGAGACTTGCTTCTCCCACGAGCGGCTGGGGCAGCGGAAGGCTCGGCTGAGGCAGCTGAGCAGGCTGGGTCTGTACCCCACGACTGGGCAGGGCAGAGCGTGCTTGAGCCTTCAACGAGCCTCAGTGACAGGTGCAGGGCCGTGACCATCTTTATTTCCCAGGGACCATCTTCTGTCTCCTCGTTCTTGGGGAGGCTGAAACAAAAACAAACGTTGTGAAATTTCCTGAGCTTTTGTGTGTATGTGTGTGTATTATATGAGTGTGCGCAAGCATGTGCATGTGTGTGCTGTCTGTGCACAGGTCTGTGTACATCCGAGGGCATGTGAGTGTGTTTATGTGCAGGCAGGCACATGTGTGTATGCACGTGTTTTTGCATGCGCAGCACGTGTGGTTGTATGCCTGTGTGTGACTGCAGTCCATCTTTGCATGTGTGTGTGTACATGTGTGTGAATGCAGGTATGCTTGGGCGTGTACGTGCACATGTGTGTGTACAGATGCATACTGTGGGGGGATGAGGAAGGCACGGGGTTGTTGCTTTCTGGTGCTGCCTTCCCCCACCCTCCCTTTTGCTGTTGCCTCAGCACTTTGTGGTGAAGTGTAGAGACTCAAAAGGAGGACCACTACCCGCTACCGTGAGTGATATGCCTGCTCATCCTCATGGTCATCCATCTGTCCAGTAAACATCCCTGAGCCTGTGCCATGTGCTGGGGCCTGGGGTCCACAGTGAAGCAGGCGCATGCTCTCAGCTCTGCTCAGCCCAGCCGTGCACGGGACAGAGAAGCTGCAGGCCAGGTGTGTCTGTGGAGGGAGAGGTTACCTCTGGCTGGTGGGTCAGCGGAGGTGGCAGCTGAGCTGAACTGAAGGAGCGGGATGGACGGAGCTCGCTCTAGAGGAGGGTGGGGGCAGGGGGCAGGGGAAGGGGCTGGGTTCCTGGCTCGCGGGGAGGACGCATCGCAGAGGGGCTGCAAGGGTGGCCCGACAGCTAGCTTTGACTTCGTTTTATAGACAGAACAGTTTTGGAACCAGAGTGACAGGATTAGGCCCACATTTTTCCTCTGGTGGCGGCTGAGGGGTTTGATGGCAGAAGAGAGGAGATGGGCCGAGGAACAGGGGTGACGGTGGGGGCTGTGCCTCCGCCAGGCTTCCAGCCTCTTTGTGGTGGTCCCTTGGGTCCACAAGGTTAGCACACACCTTGCGTGAGGCCGGAATGTGGCTTCCTCTTCATTCCCTCTTTCCCAGAAGTAAACGCAACACAGTTTGGAGTTGGTGAGACTGAGGGGGCCATCTTTCAGGAAAGGCAAGCATCAGCGTTGGCTGGGGTGCCCACCCGGGGACAAGGGGGACCCTTAGCCAGACCCGCAGACCCCGGGGAAGGACACGGTGTGCTCAGAGAGGCAGGGATAGTCAGGAAAGCCAGGTGTGCAGAGAAGGCTCGGCCAAGGGGGCCCTGGGGGCTCAGAGACTCAGGAAGTGAGGGGAGGGGCGGCCAGACAGCCGTGAACTAGGCCCAGGGGTCGACGGACCAACGGTCTTGCTGTGTGCAGGGTGGACACACAGGGCCAGAGGCTCTTCTGTAGGGAACGTCTCCTGGCTGCAGTGGGCTCTGGAAATAGTCTGCGGGTTGCCACACCTTCTGGGGGCTCTCTGGCCCAGGCCCAAGCTGGGAGCTGCCTGTCCAGCCTACCCTGGCTCCACCTCCAGACTGCGCAAGCCTGGGCGGGCAGGACGGGCTCCTCGTGCCTCGGTTGCCATGACCTGTAACGTTTCCTTTCCAGTTTCCAGATTCATTGTAAGTATATATGTACAGCTTTTTGCGTTGTCTTGGGCCACCCGTTGGCTTAGGGAAGAACTGCCCTAGTAGGTTGGCCTGCAAGGTGTGCTACTTCAGAGCCTCCATCTGACATACTCTTCCCTGTCCGAAATGCAAACACAGCACACACTCCCTGCCTGGTTTGGGAATGATGACACCTCACCTCTCGCCCCTCCTACCCTGTCCTGCCCACACTCCAACCTCAAGGACACTTCGGTTCCCCATCTGACTCCCGACCCCTCCAGCTGGCTGGGGACAGGCAGCCTCATGACACAGTGTGCACAAAGGTTTCTGGCCGGGCCATGAGGATGGGGACCAGGTCCCACCTGTGCCAATGAAGCAGGCGTCTCACCTGGATTAGTCTCCAGGCTGTTGAAGGTGGACTGAAGGTCAGACAGTCCAGAGGCCAAGGGCCCCAGAGGAGGGGGCTGTGGGCACAGGTAGACCAGGAGCAGCTGCCCATCTGGTCAGGAGAGTCCAACAACCCAGGGCTTTCTGGTTCCTGGGGGGAGGAGAGGGCAGAGGCAGTGGGGGCCCAAAGACACGTCTTGCTTCACCTCTGGATGGAGCCACTCAGGTGAGCCCAGGTTTTGAGGGATGAGTTAAAGGATGCAGGCTAGAGGGTCAGGGTTAGAGGATCAGGTTAGACGGTCTGAGTCAGGGTCAGGGTAAGGGTTGGGAGTTTACAGGTCAAGGTCGAGTATCTAGGGGCTAGGGGTTAGGAGCCTTAGGGTTTAGGATTAGAGATTAGGAGGTTAGGGTTAGGGAGTGAACAGTAGAGATTTGGGCGTTAGGGTTAGTGGGTTAGTGTTAAGCACAGCTGACCCACGGCCCCCCTAACCCCACACGTCTGAGTCCTGTAGGGTGGACAGGACTTGCCCAGGGTCACTCACGAGTGGGGGTTCACCTGGACCGCTGGTTATCTACCCCCATCCTGGAACCTGATGGCAGAAGAATGAAATGTCTGCTCTGGTCACTGACTGCTTCAAATCCAACTCAACCTCAGTCAACGGCTGTTAGGGCCTCAGAAGCCCACAGGGTTTCCTCCTACCATCTGAACTGGAGAGAGTAGTGCTGGCCCCACTTGGCCTGGGCAGCCCGGGTCCAGCAGAGGCCTGACTGAGCTCACTCCATGGTCATGTTATGAATTTATACAGAACTTGGTGCAGCGACCTACCAGCCCCCAGGTGCTGCCTCCTGAGGGCTGCTGGGGCCCTCCTGGGACTGCAGGCATCCTTTGTCCCATCTGAGTGGGCATCAATAGACATCAAGTCTCCGGACAGCCCTTGACCTCTGACCATCCAGGCAGTCACCTATGGTCCTCCAGCTCAGGCCAGTCTGGTCCCTGTCAAGCCCCTGTGGCCAATTGCTGAGCTGACCTTGCTGCTGGCAATTGAACAGCTACCTGGGCAGCACAGACAGCCCTTTGGGATGTTTCAGTTACTAACATGCATGTGGTTGAGAAAAGGGCCTCCCCCTCACAGGCCCATAGCCTTCCAAGTGAGGTAATAACCGTCTAAACATTTGAGTGTGTCCCTGACACAACAACCATACAGCAGACCATGGCCTTGCAATCCTTTGGGATTCCAGCTGTAACAAACTTTTGATATTCATACTCATTAAGAGTCAAAGATACGGGAGCAACTGGGTCACCCAGTGGATAGTTTCACACTGAGGCCGCATGGTCCTGGAGATCCACATGCACCCATGTGGTCTCTGAAAGCTGCCAATGACGGATTCCATGATACGGCATAATCCTTGAGCCTCCCACTGATTCATTGAGCAAGAATTTGCTAACCACCATAGCATTTAGTCTCTGCTCTTTGTAAAGGAGGGAGGAGGCTGGATAAATGAGCAGTATTGTTCTTGGGGGATGGGTGAGTCATGTGGCCAGGGGGCAGGGGTGACTCCTGGGCTCCCGCCACCAGAGACATCAAGGAGGGCTGTGCCTTTTGCAAGAGGAAGAGGTTCTTGCTGTTGTGGACGGACAGCAAGAGCACTGGATGGGTGGCTGCAGCCCCTGACCCTAAATCAGCCCCTTCCTTCCTTGGCCTTCAGATCCCACAGCTGTGCAGTGGGCCGTCAGTGATGTGGAATCTGCCTCTTTCCCCTATCCAGCATCTGTTCTCATGCCAAAGTCCAGAACCTCAGCTTTCCTTTGGGAACTTCTTACCTGTTTCCAGTCCAAACAGTTCCACACGGCTGACGCTGTGTTCCACCCACCTTGAAGATGGGCATATGATCCACATCTAGCCAATCCCATGTTCCATCCTGTGAGTGCTCTGATGGGTTCAAGGACGATGCTATGATCCAAACCAGGCCAATGACGTTAATTTTATTTTATTTTTTCGCCATACTGTGCACGCAGGATTTTAGTTCCCTGACCAAGGATTGAACCTGTGCCCCCTACATTGGGAGCTCAGAGTGTTAACCACTGGACCACCAGGGAAGTCCCATCCCCTCATTTTCAAAACTGCTATGGATTTAAAGCACACAAGATGGTTGTGATATGAGTGGCCTTTTCAGTATGACTTCTTTGACTTAGAATGTTTTCAATGTTTATCCATGTTGTAACATGTATTATGTGTTTCATTCATTTTTTTATTGTGGTTAAAAATACATAACATGGGGATGGGGGGCAAGTGGAGGGAACGGCCCAGATGCACACCATTCACGGACCCTCTGGACTGGAAGGACTCGTGAGAGCCGGAGCCCAGAAATCCGGGGATGGATAAGATGCAGCGTCCCCTCCAATTCCCATAAGCGCCCCTTGCTCCATCCTGCACCCAAATACCTCAGCTAGGCCCTCACCCCACTCTTGACACTCCAGACTCAACCGGGACAGACCTCTGCAGCCGCCGCTCCCCACCCTGCAGGAGAAGCTCAGAGGTCCTGTCCCCCTTTCCTCTGAGGGACTCTTTTTGGTGACCACAAAAGGATTTGGTCGCTCAGGACAAAGCTGGTAGAGGACAGTGGGATGGCTGTGCCCGGCGCGCCACGCTTCCTCCTGACCTTCGACTTGGACGAGAGTATCGTGGACGAAAACAGCGACGACTCCGTCGTGCACGTGCCGCGGCGGGCCAGCGGCTGCCTGAGAGCCTGCGTGCCACCTAGCGCGAGGGCTTCTACAACGAATACATGCAGCGCGTCTTCCAGTACCTGGGCGAGCAGGGCGTGCGGCCGCGGGACCTGCGTGCCATCTACGAGGCCATCCCCCTGTCGCGCGGCACGGGCGGGCTGCTGCAGTTTGTGGCCAAGCAGGGTGCCTGCTTTGAGGTTATTTTCATCTCAGACGCCAACACCTTTGGCGTGGAGAGTGCGCTGCGCGCCGCCGGCCACCACGGCCTGTTCTGCCGCATCTTCAGCAACCCGTTGGGGCCCGACCCTTGGGGGCTGCTGGCGCTGCAGCCCTTCCACGCACACAGCTGCGCTCGCTGCCCCGCCAACATGTGCCAGCACAAGGTGCTCAGCGACTATCTGCGCGAGCAGGCCCACGACGGCGTGCCCTTCGAGCGCCTTTTCTACGTGAGCGACGGCGCCAACGACTTCTGCCCCATGGGGCTGCTGGCAGGTGGCGACGTGGCCTTCCCGCGCCGCCACTACCCCATGCACCGCCTTATGCAGGAGGCGCAGAAGGCCGAGCCCAGCTCCTTCCCCGCCAGGGTGGTGCCCTGGGAAACCTCCACCGAAGTGCGCCTACACCTGCATCAGGTGCTGAGGATGTGGCCTGCAGGGGCCACCCGGGCGGGGAGGGGGTGGGGCGGTGGGGGTTGGGAAAGAGAAAGCTAGTTTTATTATTCCCTTTCCCTTTCGTTTTGGTATATCCCTCCGGGATTTCCCGGAATCCCAGGTTGGTCCATTTGGGGACTGGAGGAGGGAGTTGGAAGCTGTCCCCATCTGTGCAGTTAACCCAGCTCGGCTGCCTCCCCCAGTTCCACTGCAAGCGAATTCTGGAGTCTGGCCGCAGCAGCGTGGCACGCATATCTGAGCAAGCGGCAGTGTTTCCACAAACCTTGTCCTCTCAGTTGGGAGGACGGGGTTCCCTGTCAGGGTAGAGAAGGAACATGTCCCGCCGCGTTGCGGTTAACTGTTGCCTTGGGCTGCATGGCCTCCCTCCTCCAGTCTTCTGTCCAGAGGACCCAGGCCCCGAAATGTTTCCCCCACACCTCCCCGCACCAGACTCCCCACGGAGAGAGGTGGCGCTCCTTGCTGATGGTCCCAGGCCTAGATCTTGCTTTACCTACTGTGGCTGTATACTACACTCCTTGCCTCCCCCAACCCCACCCTGTTAGCATCCCCACAGGATAGATAAAAAGCTCGAGGGAACGGTCACCTCCTGTTGGTGGAAAGAGGTAGCACACTGTCCCGGGGCTCGGGTCTGGCCAGCCAGGGACCTCACAGAGCCCGAAGATGTCTCCTTGCACCCCAGCCTCGTCTATGCAGCAAGAAAGCAGGGACTTAACCAAAGTCGCCCCACTGACTGGGCCCTTTTGAGCCCCCCTCCTCCCGTATGGAACAGAAAGCCATGATGCTGTAAAGCAGAGCCAGTGGAAACCCAAGGCCCACCTCCTTCTTTTGGAGTTTCAGAGCTGTGAAGGAGGTGAAGGGGCAGAGGTGAGCGAGGTGTCTCACGCTGCCGTCTGGGGGATGAGGGCGAGGTGAGCTCTGCTCTCAGCCCCACCTAAGTGAGGGAGCTGGTTCCCACTCTTGGAGGAGTGTCCAGCCTGGGGCACCAAGACTGAATACACAACAAAGCAGGCAACAGGCAAAAGAGCAGGGTGCGGCCCACCTTCGCAGAGGGGCACAGGGATCTAGTGTGGAGGGCTCAGTGAGCACCAAGGAGATGGGAGATACTGCTGCTTAGGGCAGGCAGAGGAGGCTTAACTAGTGGGAGCCTTACAAGTGTGTTGCCTTTCAGTCCCTCGGCCCGCTAGCCCTGCAGGGCAATCATCAGGAGGTCATCAGAATTTTATTCAAAGTTGGCACTTGCAGCTGGAGACCCGGTCTTGCATGGCGTAAGGGTCCCCTGTGGGTAAGGTCACCAAACTTCTTGGCTTCCAGTTCTTTTTCCTGTCTCCAGCAGGCCTCTGGGTGCCTCCTCTTTCTTTACCCGGATGCCTTCCCACTGCAATGGGGGAAAGGAAGAGACGCAGCTCACAGCCCAGGAGGCGTGCTGGTCTGGTCCAGTCTTGACTGGAGAAGGCTTTGGTGTGGGACTCAAGAGGCTCACTCAAGGCGGTGCTTGGGTCAGCATCCCAGAGATCCCAGGTTGTCAGCAGCTGGGCTGCGCATAGTTCCTGGAGAAGAATCCAGACCCCTCTGAGCCGATGCCCTCACAGCAGCCATCGGAGTAGTGGCGGGTGATGCAGATAATGGTGCCCTCAGAGAAGGAGAGTTCATTGTCCTTCTGGCGGGTGTATGGGTACAGTGTCATTACTGCAGGGCGGGAGGCGAGGGGTGCCATGAGACATGCCTCCTGCCCCGCCACAGGGATGCTTGTGCCCACATACTGGACTCTAGGGGGCAATGTGGGGAGTGGGGCAGGAGATGCCTTCTTCAAAGCCCCAGGACTCCTCCGCAGCTGAGCTAATATTCAGTATCAGGCCAGCTGCTTCCCTCCTCTGGGGGGGAGCGGTGGCGTGGAATAAAAGGCTCCACAAGTGTGACACAAGCCATCCCCTCCACTCCAAGAAACTTCAGTGTTTGAGAGCAGGGCCCCAGGATCTACCCATGTTTTGTAATCTGCTTTCAGCCCCCGTTCATCCTGGTCTTCCCACAATGGTCTTCCCACCTCTGGCAGGTGCTGGAGGTATTGCTCAGTAGGTGCTCTAGTAGGTGCTCAGTAAATACAGCAACATTGAACAGTGTAGACTTGGCCGAGTGAGCCTTGGGCAAGTCACTTAGTTTAACCTCTCAGGCTCAGCTTCGTCTGTTAAATGGGAGTGTGAAGATCCTAGGAGGTTAAGTAAAAGTGAGAAAATGGATGAGAAGCTTCGACTCTGGGGTCTGGTATAAAGCAGGGGCTAAATTATGTTAAAACCCCCCACATTTACCATTTAAATCATTTTGAGCATACAGTTCTATGGCATTAATTACATTCACGTTGTTGTACAAATATTCTCAGCATCCACCTCCGGAAGTTATTTTCCCTATGGAAAGTTCTGTATCAGTTTCTCTAAATTTTTGCCAACATTTGTTATTTTTAGCTTTCTTGATTGTAGGCTTTCTAGTGTGTGGAGGGGTCGGCGTTGTGGTGTTAACTTGCATTTCATCACGACTAATGACGATTAACATCTCTTCATGTGCTTGCTGACCATTTGTATGTCTTATCTGGAGAAGGGTCTTTTGAAGCCCCTTTTCCATTTAAAACATTGGGTTGTTTGCCGAGTCCCGCCAAGCGCTCCTCCTGGCGGCGTTGGTGTCGGTGAGTCCAGCCTGGAGCCGTCTCCGCGCTGCAGGGGCCCGCGCCCCGGGGCATCGCTAGCTGCCTCTCAGGAGAGGAGACGCCCGCCCCCCGGCGCCCGTGCCTGGAGCGCCGAGATCGTGCTGCGCCGCGCGGACGCGGCGCCGGCGGGGCGGGTCTTGCTCGGCATTGGCTGTGGGTCACCTGAGCGCGGCGGTGGTCTGCGCACCTCTGCCGGAAGAGAGTGTCTTGGAAGTGGGCGTCCCGGCCAGAGCGCACCTGGCGCGGGGCGTCCTCGGGGCTCCTCGCCGTCGGCGCCACGCGAGCTGGCGGGGTTCTACGGAGCCAGCGCCCGGCTGCTGGGAACGACCCGTTCCGTGGGTCCCTGGCACCCCAGCGGCATCCGAGCGCGGAGCGGAGGGCTGCGGACCGCAGGTAAGGGGACAGGGGTTGGTGGGGGTGGGTGGAGGAAGGAACGAGGAATTACACCAGAGCTGTTTGGTACAGGGGCAGAAACAGAAAACTCAGACGTAGCACTGCAGAGGCCATGGGAGTTAAGTTGTAAATGCTGCTGGCTTTCAGTAGCCTGCAGCCATTCTCTTCTGTAGCTGATGGGATACAAAGCTCTACTGGGTTCTTTGCACGGGATAGTCTTGTTTTGCAGAAATTCAGCTCAGAGCCATCCTTGATGTGTAAGTGTAAGGTCGGATCTTAACAAACGGCATTGCAAAACAGAGGAAAGCTTCAAGTGAGCTTTATTAGGAGGCGCTCCCGGGCGAGGTTCACTGGTCCGAGAGAAAGGGACCAGAGAAGTCGCCCCCGGGCGAGGGCTGGGCAAGATTTTATAGGAGAAGGGAAAGGGGTGTGGTGAATCTGGGAGGGCATAGGGAATTCCTTATCTGGTTGTCTCTTCGGGTGTCGTGGCACTATCTGGTGCCGATTACATCAGTCTTGGGACCGCTAGTCCCGTCCCTCGAAAGGCGGGAAGGCTGGGCCGGGTGGAAATCCCCCAGGTCAGTTCCTGGAACTGGGTGGTCCGGAATGTCTCCAGGTCAGTTTCTGGAACTGGGTGGTCCGGAGAGTTTCGGTCTGATGCAACCTGTGAATCTGATTGCGTCCCCCTGCCTCGGGCCAGTTGGCCTTACATCCCGACATCTTTGGTGTAATGGGGCGGCGTTCCGATCTCTGGCTACTTCATGCTGAATGCGGGCGTCGAAAGGGGAGTCGGGCGACCAGAGGTCCGAGGCTTAGGGGAGACCAGTGGGGGTTTCTGTAGGAAGTAAGGTGTAAGGACCGAGGAACATTTGGTTTGTGGCCACCCGAGAGACTTCCTCCATGCGCCGGCGAAGGAACCTAAGAAAACGGGGGGCAAACATGAGCAAGATACAGATGAGAATTAAGGGGCCTCAGATTGGTGTTAGCCAGGTATAGAGAGTGGATCGCCACCAATCGGGAATTGGGGAGGCGGATTGTTGGTGTTTGCGTTGGAGTTCTTCTCTTAAGCGATGGAGGGCGTTTACAGCAGCATTCCTCCTGTAGGAAGAGGCAGGTACCTCCTTTGTCGGCCGTGAGGAGATCCAGGGCTCATCGATTCTGGAGAGCGACTCGGGCTATGGAGGTGATTTGGCACTGGAGAGAGGAGATGGAGGCGGCGGAGCCTTCAATGGCTAGCTGGAGTTTATGTTCTAAGTCGCGGGATGTTGAAACACTATGTGTTAGAGCTCCCCCCCGCCCCCCGAGGCCTGCAGCGACCAGGGAGGAGGCGAGAGAGATGCCTGCGACCAGAGGAAGAAAGATAGCTCTTTTTTGTCGGGTAAAGGGCGGCGTGATTAGCGAGGAAAATTCATCTTGGCTATACAGTGTGAGTTGTGGGACGAGAGTAACGGGGATACATGGGAAGGGGGAGGAAGAATTGATCTCTTTTGTGAGGGAACCATTGCACCACAAAAACATGCCTGGTGGTGCTTCAATTGATGTGTTTACCGTGAGGGATGTGTTGCAAAGAAACCCAGTATCAGGTAGATTTGGGCGGCTGCCGTAACAGATGGTGAGATATTTTTGAATCAAGGAATATGGGGACTTTTAACGGGGAAGAAGGTGGGTTTTGGGATGTGTAGGAAGTAGAATTGAGGGGCTGGTCGAGTGGGACAGCAGCCAAGGGTGGACGGCCAAGCGAGGCACATAGAAAGCAGTCGGAGATGTTGCCTATTCCTGTGTGGTTGAGTATCTGTAGTGTTTGGTCAGTTCGGCTGCTGCTGCTAGGTCCCGAAGGCATGGTTGCCATCCCTGAATGGTTGGGTCTAGCTGTTTGGAGAGGTAAGCCACGGGGCGGTAGGAAGGCCCTACAGGCTAGGCAAGGAGTCTAGTGGCTATTCCGGCCCGTTCATCCACAAAAAGGTGAAAAGGTCGGTTTGGGTTGGGCAGAGAAAGGGGAGAAGATATCAGAGCGTTACGGAGGGTGAGAAAGTCCTGTTGAACGGCGGAAGGAGAGGTGAGGGGTCCTTGAGGGGTTTCCTTAGCGGCTAGATATAAGGGTTTAGCGAGGAGAGCAAAGTTAGGGATCCAGTGTAGGAAAAATCCTGTAAGGCCCAAAAAGGAGAGAATTTGTTCCGCTGTTTCCGGAGGCTGGAGTTCACAGATAATCCGGGTGCGATCGGCTGTTATATCTTTTGTGGTAGGGGTAAGATGGAGCCCCAGGTAGGTTACAGAAGATACAGATAACTGAGCCTTGGCTGGGGAGACCCGATAACCGCGAGAGCCAAGGTGATTGAGGAGATCTGCAGTATGTTGTCTTGAGAGATGGGCTACAAAGGAGGAGGTCATCTACATATTGAAGGAGTGTGCTGGGGGTACGGGAGCAGGAAGTGAAGTCTTGTCCCAGCGCCTGACCGAAGAGGTGAGGACTCTCGCGGAAGCCCTGGGGAAGAACTGTCCAGGTGAGCTGACTGGAAGTATGAGTATCCGGATCCGTCCAGGTAAAGACGAAGAGGAAATAGGAGTCGGGATGTAGGTGGATAGTGAAAAAGGCATCTTTGAGATCCAGAACCGTAATGTGGGTTGTGGATGGGGGGATATGGGAGAGCAAGGTGTATGGGTTTGGTACTACTGGGTGGAGAGGGATTATGGCTTCATTGATTAGTAGGAGGTCCTGGACTAGGTGATAATCCCCAGAGGCCTTGCAGACAGGCAGGATGGAGGTGTTTCAGGGAGAGTCACTGGGGATAAGGAGTCCCTGGTTTAGGAGTCCTGTGATAATAGATTGTAGGCCCCTAAGGTGAGTCTCAGAGATGGGAAACTGGGGCCTTGATGGAAATTTGAAGGGGTCCTTTAGGCGGATGAGGACGGGGGAATGGTGTGTTGCTATTATGGGCTTAGAAGCATCCCAGACATGGGGATTGATTGGGTTCCATGTGATTGGAAGAGGGGGATAGGAGGGGGAGGGTTCTAGAGACAGGCCGAGAAGAGGAAGCAGGAGTTGGGAGGAGGGGACCTTAGGGTCAAGTCTATCCAGCTGGAGGGAGGCCCCTAAGTGGAAAAGGACATCTCGGCCTAGCAAGGGAACTGGGCAGGATGGTATGACTAAGAAGGAATGAGTAAAAGGGAGTCCTTTGTTATGACATGGGAGTCGACCGGTCTGGAGTAGGAAGGATGGTTTGCCATCAATACCCATGACCGAGATCTGGGAAGGAGAAACTGGCTCGGAATAAGTAGGCAGGACCGAAGAGGCAGCCCCCGTGTCCACCAGAAATGAAATGGACTTATCCGCTACCTGTAGCGTTACCCTGGGCTCGGTGAGGGTGATGGGGGTCTTCGAGTCCGGGTGCCGTCAGTCGTCAGCCAATCCCAGCAGTTCGAGTGGTAATGCCATTGGGTTGGCCCGCCCCCCCACGTGGAGATGCTGAGGGAGGGCCAGTCGTAGGGCAGTCACTCTTCCAGTGGCCCGTTAACCCGCAGCTGGGACAGGGCTTAGAAGGAGGTCGGGGATTGGGACATTGGCGAGCCCAGTGGCTTTCTTTTCTGCATTTGAAGCAGGCTCCCGGCGGGGTTGCCTTTTGCGGACCCCATGGATGCTGTGATACATGGGAGATGGCCGGCCTTAGGGCGGCTACAAGAGGTTGGGTTTGGAGGGCCATCTTCTGGTGCATCCGAGCCTGTCAGCTGGATCCTGCCAAATCCTCAGGGCCATTGTAGACTTTAAAGGCCATCTTTACCAGATCTCGAATAGGGGTTTGAGGGCCGTCTTCTGCCCGTTTTAATTTCTTTCGGATGTCCGGGGCTGATTGAGTGATAAAATGGGTGGCTAGGACCGCTGCCCCTGCCGGGGTGTTGGGATCCAGTTGGGTGTAGAAAGTTAAGGCCGCTGTAAGGCGATTGAGAAAGATAGCTGGATTTTCGTTAGGTTCTTGGATTATCTCTTTTAGTTTTTCAAAATGGACTACCTTATGAGCAGCAGCCTGCATGCCAGCCAGGAGGCACTGGATCATGAGGTCGTGTTTATGACGGCTATCTTGGCCATCCTGATAAGTCCAGCCTGGATTGGTACCAGGTACAGCAGTCACTCCGACAGGCATGGAGTTGTCGGTAAGGTGAACCTGATCTGCATGGTTTCGGGCAGCAGTTTGAATTCTCTTTCCCTCTCATCAGGGGTCAGAGTAGAAGATAGGATCACAGAGATATCATACCAGGTTAGATCGTAAGCTTGAGAGAGGTAGCGAAATTATTTGATGTAGCAGGAAGAGTCCGCCGAAAAGGAGCCTAATCGCGTTTCTATTTGAGAGAGAACTTGGAGGGAAAAGGGAACATGAACTGTAACTAATCCTTCCGCTCCTTCTACCTCCCTCAGAGGGCAGAGATTTGGATCTTGGGAGTCGGGAGAGCGTGTATGTGCACTAATTGGTGAAGCAAGGGGCGTGGCAGGAGAAACCGTTGAGGGAGGCGAGGGAGCGGTTGGATGGGCCAGAGCGGCTGCGGGATGAGGAGGGACCGCTTCAGGGTTGGGTGGAGGCTGGAGAGAAGCTCTGGAGCGGGGAGAGGCGAGAGATTCGGGTGGGTCGCCTAGTGGAGAGGAGTCATCATCAAAGGAAATTAGGGGCTTGGATGTAGATGTCTGTTTGGCAAGAAAGATCTGGGAAGTGGAACAATCGACGTAGAGGGAGGGGCGGGAGCGTAAATACCAGAAGGCCTGAACATAGGGGACCTCGGATCATTTGCCCATCCTGCGGCAGTAATTATCTAGATCACAGAGGATGTTAAAATTGAAAGCCCCTTCAGGAGGCCATTTGGATTGATTGTCTAGAGGATATTGTGGCCTGGCCACAGTGGAATAGAAAATAAGCCGTCGGCAACGGAGAACTTGGGAGAAACCGAGGGCTGTAAAATTGGCTAGGAGACACCCCAGGGGTGTCTTAGAATCTGGTTTCGATTCTGAGGTTCCCATGACCCCCAGTCTGTCCCTGAGTGAATGGAGGAGAGAGGCGTGCCTGGTCTCAGTCTCCAATTCACGGCAGGTCGGAGGGCAGTCAGGTGATTGGGACGTCTCCACAGTTCCATAGACCTCACTTGCTATATGGTCGGTCTTTTGATATATGTATTTAATAGGTATTTGTACACGTATGGTAACCCTAATCTTAATTTTTCCATTCACCCCACTTATCCTTTTAGATAAGCATACTTCTAAGTCTGTGAGTGTCTTTCTCTGTGGAAATATGTTTATTTGTGTTAGTTATTAGTTAACACCTCTAAGTGATACCATAGGATATAGGTTTTGGCTTTCTGACTTACCTCATGTTCTGTGATTATCTCCAAGCTCATCTATGGTGCCTCAAATAGCAGTGTTTCATTGTTTTCCATGGCTAATATTCTGTTGTATAAATAGACCACTTCTTCTTTATCTGTTCATCTGTTGATGGACCTTTTGGTTGCTTCACTGTCTTGGCTATTGTGAATAAGGCTGCAGTGCAGATTTTTCAGCCTGGGTCTTCTCGATTCAGGTCTCAGGTGAGAGGCCCAGTGGTGTGACTGCTAGATTGAATGGTACCTCAATTTTTATTTTAATTGCAGCTCCCTTCTGTTCTCATTATTGGCTGTTACCACTTTACATCTCACCAGCAGCTAGAGGGTACACAGTTCTCTAAAATCCCTACAATATTTATTGTTTGTAGTCTTTTTGCTGATGGCCAGTTGGCTGGTGTGAGTTGAAACCTTTTTGTAGATTAGATTTGCATGAGTCTAATAATTACTGAGGTTGAGCTTTTATCCATTTTCCTTTTTTTTAAAAGAGAGTGAGCCAAATTAACCTCTTCATATTATTTTCTTGAAAAATTTGCAGTTTTGAATTTTTTTGGCCATTCCCTACCTCCGCACAGTTGTTTAGGGCAGGTGTCCTTTACAGCCCTGAGTCCTTCTGAATGTTAAGTGACCATTAGCTGTGGGTTTAAAGCCGCTCTTGTGGGAAACGGCCACAAGGCGGCAGCTTTTCTACATTTCCAACTCTGGGTTTTTGGGCAACAGAGCTTTCCTGGAAATTGTGTTAGTAAGCAGCAAATTAGAGTGGAATGTGCCAGCGAAAAGCCCCAAGAGCATATATATCCTAAATTGTTTGCTTTTTAAATTTAATTTTTATTAATTATCAGAGCAAATTTGATAAAAATGTAGTTCTCCTAGGTGTACAGTTTCTGATTCATCCTATCAATGTATCTGTCTATTCCTCTTTGGATCCTTTCCCGTGTATATTATAGAGTGTTGAGTAGACCTCTCTTCGTATCCCATAGGTATTGTGTGATTATATATTTCATATGTATTAGTACATGTCTGTTAACCCCCATATCCTAATTCATACATTCCTTACACCTTTCCATTTGGTTAAACATAATTTGGTTTTCTGAATCTACGTGTGTCCTTCTTTTGGAAATTATTTCATGGGTATCAATTTTTAGGTAACACCTATAAGTGATGTCATAGGATGTCTGTCTTTCGGTTTCTTTCTTACTTCATGTTGGGTGATTATCTGTAGATCCTTCTATGGTGGTGCCAACGGCACTGTTCCATGCTTTTTCATGGCTAATATTCCATTGTGTACATGGACGACTTCTTCTTGGTGCATTTTTCTGTTGATGGATATTTTGGTTTCTTCCAGGTCTTGGCTATGGTACATGTTGCTGCAGTGCAGGATTGCCAGCCTGTGTCTTTTTGATTCTGGTCTACTCATGTGACAGGCCCATTAGTGGGCCTACCAGATCACATGGTAGCTCCATTTTTACCCTTAAACGCATCTCTATTCTGTTCTCACTACTGGCTGTTTCCAGGTTACATCCCACCAGCAGCTAAAGGGTACACAGTTCTCTAAAACCCCTTCAGCATTTATTCTTTGTAGACTTTTTTTTTTGCTGATGATCATCCTGAAGGCTGTGAGGTGAAAGTTTTTGTACACTGGATTTGCATGGCTTTATTAATTCCTGATGTTCAGCCTTTTTCCATTCCTGTTTTTTTAACAAAAAAAGAAAAAGAAACAAAACAAATGTGCGTAAAATAATGCCTCTTGAAACTGTCGTTTTGAAATGTGGACGTCTTTTGAATTTTTTGTTCGATATACGACCCCAGGATTTGTTTTCAGGGCAGGTGTGATTTACAGGCCTGCACTTATTTTGAATATCAACTGACCATTAGCGCTGGGATTAAAGCTGCTGTTCTGGGAAACGGCCACAAGGCGGCAGCATTTTTCCAGTCCCAAATCTGGTTACTAGGGCAGCAGAGCCTTTCTGGAAGTCCTGTGCCTAGGTTGTAAATTAAAATGGAATGTGCCAGGAGAAACCCCCATAAGTTTATCTTACATTAATTCTTGTTCGTTGTTTTAGTTTTTTAATCAGGGTAATGATTAGAATATTGTTTGTCCTAGGTGTACACAATCTGGTTCATTTGTGCATTTTATATATATATATATATATATTCCTGTACAGAGCCAATTCCCATGTAAATTATTGCAGAGTGTTCCATATACCTCCCTTGCTATATGGTCGGTCTTTTTAATATATGTATTTAGTAGGTATTTGTACACGTATGGTAACCCTAATCTTAATTTTTCCATTCACCCCACCATTCCTTTTAGATAAGCATAGTTTGTTTTCTAAGTCTGTGAGTATCTTTCTCTGTGGAAATATGTTCATTTGTGTCAGTTGTTAGATAACGCCTATAAGTGGTATCATAGGATATGTCTTTTGCTTTCCGACTTACCTCATGTTCTGTGATTATCTCCAGGATCAACTATGGTGCCTCAAAGAGCAGTGTTTCATTGTTTTCCATGGCAAATATTCCATTTTGTACATGGACCACTCCTTCTTTTTCCACTCATCTGGTGATGGACATTTTGGTTACTTCCATGTCTTGGTTATTGTGAAAATTCCTGTAGTGCAGCTGTTGAAGCCTGTGCCTTCTCGACTCTGGACTTCTCAGGTGAGAGGCTCAGCAGTGGGCCTGCTGAATGGAATGGTGGCTCAATTTTTACGTTTAAATGCAGCTCCTTTCTCTTCTCATTATTTGCTGTTACCACTTTACATCTCACCAGAAGCTAGAGGGTACAGAGTTCTCTAAAACCCCTTCAGCATTTATTGCTTGTAGACTTTTTGCTGATGGTAGTTGACATGTGTGAGTTGAAAATTTTTGGAGGTTAGACTTGCATGAGTCTAATAATTCCTGATGTTGAGCTTTTACCCATTTTCCTCTTTTTTGAAAATGAGTGAGTAAAACTTACCCCTCCATACTATCTCCTTGAAAATTTGCCAGTTTTGAATTTTTTTGGCCATTCCCTACCTCCGCACAATTGTTTAGGGCAGGTGTCCTTTACAGCCCTGAGTCCTTGGGAATGTTAAGTGACCATTAGCTGTGGGTTTAAAGTTGCTCTTGTGGGAAACAGCCACAAGGCGGCAGCATTTCTACATTTCCAACTCTGGGCTTTTGGGCAACAGAGCTTTCCTGGAAATTGTGTTAGTAAGCAGCAAATTAGAGTGGAATGTGCCAGCGAAAAGCCCCAAGAGTTTATATCTCCTAAATTATTGTTTGTTTTTTTAATTTAGTTTTTATTAATTATCAGAGCAAATTTGATAAAAATGTAGATTCTCCTAGGTGTACAGTCTCTGGTTCATCCTATCAATGTATCTGTCTATTCCTCTTTGGATCCTTTCCCGTGTATATTATAGAGTGTTGAGTAGACCTCTCTTCGTATCCCATAGGTATTGTGTGATTATATATTTCATATGTATTAGTACATGTCTGTTAACCCCCATATCCTAATTCATACATTCCTTACACCTTTCCATTTGGTTAAACATAATTTGGTTTTCTGAATCTACGTGTGTCCTTCTTTTGGAAATTATTTCATGGGTATCAATTTTTAGGTAACACCTATAAGTGATGTCATAGGATGTCTGTCTTTCGGTTTCTTTCTTACTTCATGTTGGGTGATTATCTGTAGATCCTTCTATGGTGGTGCCAACGGCACTGTTCCATGCTTTTTCATGGCTAATATTCCATTGTGTACATGGACGACTTCTTCTTGGTGCATTTTTCTGTTGATGGATATTTTGGTTTCTTCCAGGTCTTGGCTATGGTACATGTTGCTGCAGTGCAGGATTGCCAGCCTGTGTCTTTTTGATTCTGGTCTACTCATGTGACAGGCCCATTAGTGGGCCTACCAGATCACATGGTAGCTCCATTTTTACCCTTAAACGCACCTCTAATCTGGTCTCACTACTGGCTGTTACCAGGTTTCATCCCACCAGCAGCTAAAGGGTATACAGTTCTCTAAAACCCCTTCAGCATTTATTCTTTTAGACTTTTTTTGCTGATAATCATTCTGACGGCTGTGAGGTGAACGTTTTCATATACTGGACTTGCATGGCTTTAATAATTCCTGATGTTCAGCCTTTTTCCGTTCCCATTTTTTTAACAAAAAAAGAAAGGAAAAGAAACAGAAGCCAAATGTGCATAAATTATGCCTCTTGAAACTGTCGGTTTGAAATATGGACGTCTTTTGAATTTTTTGGTCGATATATGACCCCAGGATTTGTTTTCAGGGCAGGTGTGATTTACAGGCCTGCACTTATTTTGAATATCAACTGACCATTAGCGCTGGGATTAAAGCTGCTGTTGTGTGAAACGGCCACAAGGTGGCAGCAGTTCTCCCTTACCAAATCTGGTCACTAGGGCAGCAGAGCCTCAATGGAAGTCGTGTTCTAGGTTGTAATTTAGAATGGACTATCCCAGGAGAAAGCTCCTTAAGTTTGTCTCACAACTTCTTGTTCGTTTTTTTAATATCATTTTTATTTTTTATCACAGCAAGTTTGATTTCAATATTTGGCTTGTTCTAGGTGTGCAAGATGTCGTTCTTGTACACATAAACATATGTCTATTCTTCCTGGGATCCTTATCCCATGTACGTTATGACAGAATGTTGAATAGTCTTCTCTTGGTATTCCGTAGGTCTTTGGTGATTATATATTTCACCTGTGTTTGTATACGTCTGTTAACCCCAATATCCTAATGTATCCAATCCTCACACCTTTCCATTGGTGAACCATAAATTTGTTTAATGAATCTCTGATAGCCCTTCTCTGTGGGAATATCTTCACTGGTATCAATTTTTAGGTAACACCTGTAAGTGATATCATACGATATGTGTCTTTCTCTTTCTGACTTACTCCAGGTTGTGTGATTACATCTAGAATCATCTACGGTGCTGCACAGGGCAATGTGTCCTTTTTTTCCTTGGCTAATATTTTGTCTGTACTTGTACCAGTTCTTCTTTGTCCACTCATCTGTTGCTGGACTTTTTGGTTACTTCCATATCTTGGCTATTGTAATACTGTGCAGTGCACATTTGCCTTCCTGTGCCTTTCCAATTCTGTCTTCTTTGGTTATAGGTCCAGGAATGGGCCTGCTGAATGATACTGTAGCTCAATGTGTACCTTTTAAAGGCATCTCCATTCTGTTCTCATTAGTGGCTCTTTCCAGGGTACATCCCACTGAAAGTTGAGGGTATGCATTTCTCCACAACACCTTCAGCATGCATGCATGCATTCACTCATTCATTCATTTATTTATTTATTTTCGTTTGTTTGTTTTGCGGTACACGGGCCTCTCACTGTTGTGGCCTCTCCCGTTGCGGAGCACAGGCACCCGCGGCATGTGGGATCTTCCCAGAACGGAGTATGAACCCGCGTCCCCTGCATCGCAGGTGGACTCTCAACCACTGCGCCACCAGGGAAGCCCCAGCATTTATTGATTATGGGTTTCGTGCTGAAGGTTATTCTGAGGGGTGTGAACTGATACCTCTTTGTGGTTGAATTTCCGTGTGTCTCATAATCCCTTGACATTAAGCTTTAAGGCATGTCCTTCTTATTTTTCAAACTGTGATTACAGCTTAGCTCTTCAAAGTGTTTTCTTAAAGTATGTGTCACATTTTGAAATTTTTTGGCCATTACCTCCCTCAAGACATTTTGAGGGCAGGTTTCATTTACAGCCCTGCAGTACTTGTTCACATGAAGTGACCATTAGCACAGGCTTTAAAGCTGATTTGCAGGTAACAGCCAGAGGGTGGCAGCCTTTCTAAGTTCCCCACGCTGGTACTAGGGAAACAGACCTTCCTGCCAGTGGTGTTCCTCGGTTATAAATTAGAGAAGAATGTGCCCAGATAAACCCCCAAATGCTTACGTCTCCTTACTTATGTTTGTTTTTAAATTTAATTTAAACTTTTTATTGGAGTAATATTCCACTGTGTACATGGACCACTGCTTCTTGGTGCACTCCTCTGTTGATGGACATTTTCGTTGCTTCCAAGTGTTGGCTATGGTAAGTATTGCTGGAGTGCAGAATTGCCAGTCTGTGAGGTTTTGATTCTCATTTTCTCAGGTGACAGGTCCAGCAGTGGGTATGACTGATTGCCTGGTAGCGCAATGTTTCCCTTTTCAAAGCACCTCCATTGTGTTTTCATTAGTGGCCCTTACCACATCCCCCTTAGAACGGAGGGTACGCACTTCCCCACGATCGCTTCAGCATTTATTGCTTGCAGCATTTTTGCTAATGGCCATTCTGACTGCTGTGAGCTGATAGGTTTTTGTAATTTGGGTTTGCGTGTCTTTACAAATACCAAAAATTCATCATTTTTCCAAGCCGTTTTTGTTTCTGTTTAAAAAAAAGGAGAACAAAGTGTGCATACAATATACCTCTTGAAATTGTCTTCTTGGAAGGTTGCCCTCTTTTGAATTTCTTATACGGTTTTCGACCCCAGAAATTTTTTGGTGGACAGGTGCCATTACAGAACTGCACGTTTGGTGAATAGTTAGTGACCCTTAGCAGTGGGTTTAAAGCTGCTGTTGTGTGAAACGGTCACAAGGAGGCAGCATTTCTTCATTCCCCAATCTGGGTAGTAGGGCAGGAGAGCCTTTCTGGAAGTCGTGTTCCTAGGTTGTAAATTAGAATGGAATGTGCCAGGAGAAACCCCCATACGTTTACGTCTCATTACTTCTTACTGGTTGTCTTAATTTTTGTAATCGGGGTAATTATTAGAATATTGTTTATCCTAGCTGTACACAATCTGGATCATTTGTACATAATATATGTCTATTCATATACAGATCCTCTTCCCATGCAAAATATTACACAGTGTTCCATAGACCTCCCTTGCTATATGGTCGGTCTTTGTGACACATGTATATAGTATGTATTGGTATATGTAACACTGATCTTAATTTATCCATTCCTCCCACCTTTCCTTTTAGATAAGTATAGTTTTTTCCTACATCTGTGAGTGTCTTTCTCTGTGGAAATATTTTCCTGTGGGTCAGTTATTAGATAACGCCTATAAGTAATATCATAGGATATAGGTCTTTTGATTTCCAACTTACCTCATGTTCCACGATTATCTCTAGGCTCATCTGTGGTGCCTCAAAGAGCAGTAATTCATTGTTCTCCATGGTGAATATTCCATTGTGTACATGGACCTCTTCTTCATTATCCATTCACCTGTTGATGGACATTTGGGTTGCTTCACCATCTTGGCTATTGTGAATAAGGCCGCAGTGCAACTGATACAGCCTGTGTCTTCCCGATTCAGGACTTCTCAGGTGAGAGGCCTAGCAGTGGGCCTGCTGCGTCGAATGGAAAACGTAGGGAGTAACCAGGCAAAGTCAGTTACCATGGCAGCCCTGGGAAAAACATTACCAAGTGACACTAACACTCCCAGGAGCCTACATTTGTTTCCACAATAGGTAAACCTTTCTCATTTCTAAAGTACTATACTGTGAAATATGCATCTCAGTCACAACTAGAGGTTACTCATTGTCTGCTGTGAGTGGGAGGAAAACAGAAGGGCCTTATACAGAACCTAAAGCAATGACAAGAAGAAACTAGGGTCCACGGGCAGAGACACACAGGCTCAGTCAGGCTCCTATCACTATGACATTCTGAGGAGATTCACTTTGTAAGGGCTCGAGCACGAGAAAGCAGCCACTAACCAGCTACCCTGTCTCAAATATGTGGAGAAAGTCAATGCAAATGCATACCTATGTATTATTCTTTTCTGATCATTCTTTCAGCATAGCCCTTCTGGCTTTGTGCAAAGCGATTCTTTGTTTTGTACCTGAAAAATGAGTGGCACATGTAAATGGATGAAACTTGTCAGAGCAGACATCCAAGGAGCTCTTCAGCTAACGAACGAGGAGCTCCGAGTTCTGGGAGAGAATCGTAAAAGTAGTGTAGAATCACAATATCTTAGAGCATCCTTTATATGAAATCCCCTCTTGCATATCACCAGTCACTGGTCATCAGCCTATACATGAACTTTGCAGTGACAGAAAACCCAGCACTGTCTAGACAGGTCTAGGCACTTCTAGTTGCTACAGCAGTCTACATCAAGTTCAGAATCTGACTCCCTGTCACGCATCAGTCCCAGTCTGCCTTCTGCAATGGTACACCCCATGGCACACCTCATCTCTTTTCCATCTGGCACATTTCCCAAACACAGGAGGACAATTTTGTTCTTCCTAAAGCTCTCTTCTCCCACATCACCCTCCTAAATCACTCCTTCCTTCCTGTGTTTATGACTTTGAGGAGCCCCCAAGGTTTTCTCATCCCAAGGCCATGACAAGCAATGGCATCAGTGTGCCTGCTACAGATTCTAGGAAAGGGGCAGGGCCACACAAGGGTCTGGCAAATGTGACTGACAACCTGAAGGGAGAGTACATGTGAGAACCTCAGCCTCTCTTCAGTCCTCAGCCTCTATCCAAGGTTTCTCCATAGCACACTATTGGCATTTTGGGCCAGATAATTCTTTTGGGGTGGTGGGGAGGGCTGTCCTATGCCTTGTACGATATGTAGTAGCATCCTGGCCACTACCCACTAGATGTCTGCAGCACTGCCGCCCCCCCCCACACCCCGGATGTGACAAAGAAAACTGTCTCCAGCCATTGTCAAACGTTCTGGAGGACGGGTGATGGCAAAATCACCCTCACTCAAGAGCCACTGCTCTTTCCAATGACTCTGTTCACCCATGAGGACTCAAAACCCTCTCCTCTGCTGGCTTAGCATTCAACTCTCCAGAACGTCCATCGTGTATCAAAATGCTATTTGAAATTTGATAGTATTTATCTCTATAACGGTGTCTGATGAAAGTAAAACTCTTTCGCCAGATGTTAAGAACCTCCCAGGTGATTAATCCACGTTTACCTTATCTCCTACCCAAGACACTGGAAATTACAGAAGTGATCGGACACCCACTTTCGGTATCCGTTCAGGAAGTACCTGTTGTCTAAGGCTTTTCGGCAACCTGAACAACTGAACTAAAGTAAAATATTCTGCCTGACCGTGGCTTTGTGAGACAAGACACAAACCTGTAGCAGGACCCTCCTCTCTGCCGTTTACGGAATTGAGGTATCTGACTGGAAAGCCGTTGGAGGTGAACTACCCAAGAAAGCAGTGGGTTCAGGATGAGAATTTGGAAAGGGTGACAAGGGAGGGGAGAATGAACCTCAGCTGAAAAGAAAGGGGAAAAGTACCAAGAGATGAGTTCTCTTGACTGAAGAGAAGATACGCTGAAAGCCATCAGCTTGCCCTCGGGGCCCTCAGCTCTCTGGGGAGCTCTAAGGGAAGGGTGAGCCTGGACCTACGACTCCGGACTCCTGGTCTCGGCCCCCAGGCCTGACCCATTCACTCAGACTCTCAATAAATACTTGTATTCAAAGACCTTACACGGGGACCACATCTGGGAAAACATCGCCGCACCCTCATCATAAGTCACAGGGGGAGACCCGAACTGGCCAAGCCATGACAGGAGCTGTGAGGGCGACAAAAGAGCACGGCAGGGATTGGACATCGGATCGCCAGAAGCCCTCCGCCCTCCTGGTTCGTAATGCCAGGGCCCCATCGCCGCGCATCGCCGGACCCCGGTCCTGCCTCCGTCGCGCACCCTTCCCCAAGGCTGGCGGGGGTCTGGAGTCACCATCCCCGGTTCGGACCTACACACCTCGCCGCTGCTGAGCTCTACACATCCCGCTCCTTCCACACAGTTCGCCGAGTCCGCGGGCCTTACTGAGCCGCGCCGGCCACCGTCCGCGAGGCCTTGGCGCGCCTGTGACGTCACTGTCGTGCGCCTCTCCCGCAACGAGGGGTGTATGGCTCTCGTACGGCGGCTGCGGCTGTTGTCGCTCGCGGCTCGGTTGCTTCTGGCGCCTCGCCGCGACCTGACGGTCTGCGGTCCCATCGAGCCCCTGCCCGTGGTGCGCATCCTGCGGGCTCTACAGCGGCGGCAGGAAGAGCGGCAGAGTGGGCAGCGGGGCCCCCCGCGGCCGATGCTGGCGCGACCTGGGCCGCTGCCACAACGACTGAGCTCACGTGCTGCAACTACTGAAGCCCACGCGCCTAGAGCCGGTGGCCCCCAACAAGAGAAGCCACCACAATGAGAAGCCGGTGCACCGCAACGAAGAGGAGCCCCCACTCACCGCAACTAGAGAAAGCCCACGTGCAGCAATGAAGACCCAACACAGCCAGAAATAAACAAATAAATAAAATGAAAAAAGATACAATACAGTATTGTTAACCATAGTTGCCATGCTGCACATTACATCCCAGAACGTATTTGTCTTGTAACTGGAAGTTTGTATCCTCTGACCACCCTCACCCATTCCTCCCCCCCCACACCTCATCCCCATAGGTTAAAATTTTAAATAGAGGAGCCCAGATAAACTTCAATGAGCAGGTGACATCTGAGCAGAGATCTGAGTTAGCCAAGTTCGTATGTAATGGAAGAGCGCACAGGAGAGGTAAGGGCCGGTGCAAAGACCCTGGGGCAGGAGCTTGTCTGGTGGGTTAGAAGAACAGGAAGGAGGCCACTGTGGTTGCAGCACAGAAAGGAGAAGAGGGTAATGGAAGTCAGATACACAATGGATGGAGAGCAGTGAGCAGGTAGGACACAGTGGTCGGATCCCGAATGGCCTTGTCGGACGCTCTGCGGGCTGTGTTAGCGCTTCACGATAGGAGCCAGTGAAGGATTTTAAGGAGAGGAGTGGCATGACTGATCACATTCCCCATGATCACGCCGACTGCTGTATGAAAAACAGACTGTAGGGGCCACGGTAGACACTGGCAGATCATCAGAAGGCTCTTCTGCCACCGATGTCAGAGATGATGGTGGCTCAGGACGGAGAGATAGTAGGGGAGGTGGCAAGAAGTGGTCACATTCTGAAAATATTTTGAAGGGAGAGCAACAGGAGTAAAACGAAGAAAATCCAAATCCCGTGGCCCAGAGATAACTGTTAACTTATTTATTCTAAGCAAACTCGGTCCCTCCTAAAAACCACAAAGCTTGCCAAGGATGCTCTTCTCAGAGGTACTACCTTTGTACTACTCAGCCCACTCCGGCATGCCCTCCCCCTCTGCCACATTCCCAAAACCGCTCTGATTCAAGTCACCAATTACCTCGAAGTGGCTCAATCTATGAGACACTGACGTGTCCTCAATCGTGTTCTGCTAGCAGCACATGGCACGGTGAAGCCTCCCCTCTTGCTTGATCTCTCTCCTCCCTGGGTTCGTCGACCGCACACTCTCCCAGTTTTTCTCTCTACCCCTGCTTTGCAGTCTCTTTTCCTGGTTTCACCTCCTGCCCTCACATGTTGAGGTTGCTCCTCAGTCGTGGGCCCTCTTCCCTGCTAATTTCACACATCCTGCCCCACAAATTTATTCACTCCCATGGTATAAACTACTGGCCACGATCATCTCCAAAGGCATCCCAACCTCACACCAACTGCTCAAAACACATCCCCACTCGGATGTGTTAAGGGCATCTCCTACTCCACGTGTAGAAGACAAAGCCTTGATCAACCTTCCTAAGCCTCGTACTCCGTCTCCAATTATTTATTCAGCGGACACTTACTGAGCCCCTAAAATATGCCAAGCACTGCTAGGCACTAGAGACAGAAAGACGAGGCAGGAGGGTAAGGTTCAATAGAACAGAGGGTTATAGAAAGGGAACTTACAGATACGTGTGAAAATAAAAGTGTGCATGGTGCTATGATGGAGCACTTACGTAAGGCTGTAGGAGTCTAGCTCAGCAGCGAAGAGACTGATGGGGGTTGAGGAGGGCCTCCCTCAAAAAATAATCTCTGTGGACTTCCCTGGTGGCGCAGCGGCTCAGAATCCGCCAGCCAGCACTATTTACAATAGCCAGGACATGGAAGCAACCCAAGTGTCCATCGACAGACGAATAGATAAGAAGGTGTGGCACATATATACAATGGAATATTACTCAGCCTTAAAAAGAAACGAAATTGAGTTACTTGTACTGAGGTGGATAGACCTAGAGTCTGTCATACAGAGTGAAGTAAGTCAGAAAGAAAAACAAATACCGTACGCTAACACATATGTATGGAATCTAAAAAAATAAAATAGTTCTGATGAAGCTAGCGGCAGGACAGGAATAAAGACGCAGACGTAGGGAATGGACTTGAGGACACGGGGAGGGGGAAGGGTAAGCGGCGATGAAGTAATAGAGTGGCACTGACATATATACAATACCAAATGTAAAACAGCTAGGTAGTGGGAAGCAGCGGCATCGCAAAGGGAGATCGGCTCAGTGCCTTGCCACCACCTAGAGGGGTGGGATCAGGAGGGTGGAGGCAGACTCGAGAGGGAGGGGATATGGGGATATACGTATGCATAGAGCTGATTCACTTTGTTATACAGCAGAAACTAACACACCATTGTAAAGCAATTATACTCCAATAAATATGTTTAAAACAAAACAAAACAAAAACAAAAACAAGAATCCACCTGCCAATGCAGGGGACACGGGTTTGCTCCCTGCTCCAGGAAGATCCCGCATGCCTCGGAGCAACTAAGCCCACGAGCCACCGCTACTGAGCCCGTGCGCCACAACTTCTGAAGCCCGCGCACATAGAGCCCGTGCTCCGCAACAAGAGAAGCCCCTGCAGTGAGAAGCCCGTGCCCCACGACGAAGGGTAGCCCCTCCTCGCCGCAACGACAGAAAGCCCACGCGCGGCAACGAAGACCCAACGCGACCAAAAATTGATTAATTAAAGCTTATATTAAAAAAAAAAAAAAAACAAAGAAAAAAATCTCTGCTGGGAATTCCCCGGTGGTCCTCTGGTTAGGACCCTGTGCCTCCAGTTCAGGGGGCCTGGGTTCAATCCCTGGTTGGGGAACTAAGATCCTGAAAGCCGGCACCACAGCCCAAATAAAAATGAAATAAAATAAAATAAAAAAAGAAAGGATCTCTGATTCAAGGTCTAAAGGGTGAGAAGGTGTTTGTCAGGCCAATACCTGGGGAGAAAATTTTTCCCATTTCAGTAAGTAGCACCTCCATTTACCCAATTACACACCATTAACCCACATTCCCCACATCCAATTCATCGCTTACTCCTATTCGCCTCCAAGCCATCACTAACCTTCCAAATATGACTCTAACGTGCCTGCTTTACTCCACCTCCAAGGCCACCACTGTGCACAAAGCCAGTCTCCTAATGAGTCTCCCCAAGTCTTCTCCCGCCCCCTCCTATCCATTCTCTTACAATAGCCAGTATGGTGTCTGAAAAAGGCATCTCTGCTAACACCACTTCCCTGTTTATACCCTGCAATGGCTTCCCACCAACTTTAGGATAAATCCCAAACAGATGATGGACTGGAGGTTGGAAGACCAGAAGGAGGTAGGGTGTTAGGTTAGAAAGAGGGATAAAGGGTCTAGGCAAACAGCGAAAAGGGCTGAAAAGAAAATGATCGGCACTTGTACAACAGTCCGGATGCAGGCAGGAGAATGCAGGAATAGCGAAGGAATACGAATAGCCAGCCACTTTTTATTTCTGCAATGCCTTTGCAATTCCCAAAGTGCTTCACTTATAACTGTGATTCTCAAACCTAGCTGTACATTGGAATCATCTGGAGAGATTTTTAAAACTACCAATGGCCAGCCCTCACCCCATTTTAATCAGAATATACACTTCACTAGGGCAGGAATTTCGTCTGTTTCACTCACTGTCCATATGAAAAGTACCTGGGACATACATGGTGCTCAGAAAATATATACTGAATGAATAAATGAAGGAAGGAATGTACCACTATCACCTGAGATCCAAGGAGACATTCTTTTCAAAACTTAGGGAGTAACCAGGCAACGTCAGTTACCATGGCAGCCCTGGGAAAAACATTACCATGTGACACGAACACTCCCAGGAGCCTACATTTGTTCCCACGATAGGTAAACCTTTCTCATTTCAAAGTACTATAATGCGAAATATGCATCTCAGTCAGAACTAGAGGTTACTCAGTGTCTGCTGTGATCGGAGGAAAAGAGAAGGGCCTTACACAGTATCTAAAGCAATGACACGAAGAAACTAGGGGCCACGGGCAGAGACACACAGGCTCAGACAGGCTCCAATCTCTATGACATGCTGAGGAGATTCACTTTGTAAGGGCTCGAGCACGAGAAAGCAGCCACTAACCAGCTACCCTACCCTGTCTCAAATATGTGGAGAAAGTCAAT
This sequence comes from Mesoplodon densirostris, assembly GCF_025265405.1. NCBI lineage: Eukaryota > Metazoa > Chordata > Mammalia > Artiodactyla > Ziphiidae > Mesoplodon > Mesoplodon densirostris. The sequence goes on along the minus strand of NC_082670.1, from coordinate 763,740 downwards.
GTAAATGCTTACCTATGTATTATTCTTTTCTGATCATTCTTTCAGTGTATCCCTTCTGGCTTTGTGCAAAGCGATTCTTTGTTTTGTACCTGAAAAATGAGTGGCACATGTAAATGGATGAAACTTGTCAGAGCAGACATCCAAGGAGCTCTTCAGCCAACGAACGAGGAGCTCCGAGTTCTGGGAAAGAATCGTAAAAGTGGTGTAGAATCACAATATCTTAGAGCATCCTTTATATGAAATCCCCTCTTGCATATCACCAGTCACTGGTCATCAGCCTATACATGAACTTTGCAGTGACAGAAAACCCAGCACTGTCTAGACAGGTCTAGGCACTTCTAGTTGCTACAGCAGTCTACATCAAGTTCAGAATCTGACTCCCTGTCACGCATCAGTCCCAGTCTGCCTTCTGCAATGGTACACCCCATGGCACACCTCATCTCTTTTCCATCTGGCACATTTCCCAAACACAGGAGGACAATTTTGTTCTTCCTAAAGCTCTCTTCTCCCACGTCACCCTCCTAAATCACTCCTTCCTTCCTGTGTTTATGACTTTGAGGAGCCCCCAAGGTTTTCTCATCCCAAGGCCATGACAAGCAATGGCATCAGTGTGCCTGCTACAGATTCTAGGAAAGGGGCAGGGCCACACAAGGGTCTGGCAAATGTGACTGACAACCTGATGGGAGAGTACATGTGAGAACCTCAGCCTCTCTTCAGTCCTCAGCCTCTATCCAAGGTTTCTCCATAGCACACTATTGGCATTTTGGGCCAGATAATTCTTTTGGGGTGGTGGGGAGGGCTGTCCTATGCCTTGTACGATATGTAGTAGCATCCTGGCCACTACCCACTAGATGTCTGCAGCACCGCCGCCCCCCCCCCACACCCCGGATGTGACAAAGAAAACTGTCTCCAGCCATTGTCAAACGTTCTGGAGGACGGGTGATGGCAAAATCACCCTCACTCAAGAGCCACTGCTCTTTCCAATGACTCTGTTCACCCATGAGGACTCAAAACCCTCTCCTCTGCTGGCTTAGCATTCAACTCTCCAGAACGTCTATCGTGTATCAAAATGCTATTTGAAATTTGATAGTATTTATCTCTATAACGGTGTCTGATGAAAGTAAAACTCTTTCGCCAGATGTTAAGAACCTCCCAGGTGATTAATCCACGTTTACCTTATCTCCTACCCAAGACACTGGAAATTACAGAAGTGATCGGACACCCACTTTCGGTATCCGTTCAGGAAGTACCTGTTGTCTAAGGCTTTTCGGCAACCTGAACAACTGAACTAAAGTAAAATATTCTGCCTGACCGTGGCTTTGTGAGACAAGACACAAACCTGTAGCAGGACCCTCCTCTCTGCCGTTTACGGAATTGAGGTATCTGACTGGAAAGCCATTGGAGGTGAACTACCCAAGAAAGCAGTGGGTTCAGGATGAGAATTTGGAAAGGGTGACAAGGGAGGGGAGAATGAACCTCAGCTGAAAAGAAAGGTGAAAAGTACCAAGAGATGAGTTCTCTTGACTGAAGAGAAGATACGCTGAAAGCCATCAGCTTGCCCTCGGGGCCCTCAGCTCTCTGGGGAGCTCTAAGGGAAGGGTGAGCCTGGACCTACGACTCCGGACTCCTGGTCTCGGCCCCCAGGCCTGACCCATTCACTCAGACTCTCAATAAATACTTGTATTCAAAGACCTTACACGGGGACCACATCTGGGAAAACATCGCCGCACCCTCATCATAAGTCACAGGGGGAGACCCGAACTGGCCAAGCCATGACAGGAGCTGTGAGGGCGACAAAAGAGCACGGCAGGGATCGGACATCGGATCGCCAGAAGCCCTCCGCCCTCCTGGTTCGTAATGCCAGGGCCCCATCGCCGCGCATCGCCGGACCCCGGTCCTGCCTCCGCCGCGCACCCTTCCCCAAGGCTGGCGGGGGTCTGGAGTCACCATCCCCGGTTCGGACCTACACACCTCGCCGCTGCTGAGCTCTACACATCCCGCTCCTTCCACACAGTTCGCCGAGTCCGCGGGCCTTACTGAGCCGCGCCGGCCACCGTCCGCGAGGCCTTGGCGCGCCTGTGACGTCACTGTCGTGCGCCTCTCCCGCAACAAGGGGTGTATGGCTCTCGCACGGCGGCTGCGGCTGTTGTCGCTCGCGGCTCGGTTTCTTCTGGCGCCTTGCCGGGACCTGACGGTCCGCGGTCCCAACGAGCCGCTGCCCGTGGTGCGCATCCCGCGGGCTCTACAGCGGCGGCAGGAAGAGCGGCATAGCGGCCAGCGTAGCCCCCCCGCGGCCGATGCTGGCGCGTCCTGGGCTGACGCTGATGTCAGTGCGGCGACCCGACTTGAACCAGCCGGCTCACCTCACGCTAGGCTCTTGGAACCCGCGCCACTCTCTTCGTGGGGCTGGAGGAAGCGGTGCACCCACGCGGACCATTTCTCCATCGAGTGCGTGCAACATGAGGCTCCAGCGCTGCGGAACCTTTCGCCCAAGGGCAGCTGCACTGAAGTGTGTCTGGAGCTCCCCGTTCTGAGCGCGCTACAGGAGGCTGCTCCCGAAGTTGTTCGGCCCACAAACGTGCAGTTGAGTACCATTCCCCCACTTCTTCGCGGCCGCCACATTCTCTTCGCCGCAGAAACCGGCAGTGGCAAAACTCTCAGCTACATGCTACCTCTCCTTCAACGGCTGTTGGGCCAGCCAAGCCTGGACCCCTGTCGTATCCCTGCTCCTCGAGGCCTGGTTCTCGTGCCTTCTCGAGAATTAGCCGAACTGGTGTGTGCCGTGGCCCAGGCCTTGGGCAGCTCCTTGGACTTCCAGGTGCTGGAGTTAGGGGGAGGCCATGGCATGAGGAGGATCAGGCTGCAACTGTCCAAACAACCTCCAGCAGATATTCTGGTGGCCACTCCGGGGGCTCTGTGGAAGGCCCTGAAAACTCAACTGATCAGCCTGGAGCAGCTCTCCTTCTTGGTGTTGGATGATGCAGACATGCTTTTGGATGAAATCTTCCTGGAACTGGTGGATTACATCTTGGAGGGGAGCCATATAGCAGAAGACCCAGCTGACTTAAAAGACCCCTTCAATCCCAAAGCTCAGTGCTGGTGGGTGCCACATTTCCCGAAGGTGGAGGCCAGCTGCTGAGTAAAGTTGCCAGCTTAGACTCTCTAACCCCCGTTACCAGTGACAAGCTCCACTGCATCATGCCTCATGTCAGACAGACATTCATGACCCCGAAGGGAACAGAGAAGGTGACTGGGTTGGTACAGATCCTTAGGCAGCATGACAGAGCATATAGGACTGGCGCCGCAGGAACTGTTCTGGTGTTCTGTAATTGCTACAGCACTGTGAACTGGCTGGGGTATATATTCTGGATGACCACAAAATCCAACACTTAAGACTGCAGGGACAAATGCCAGCCTCAATGAGAGCAGGCATCTTCCAGTCCTTCCAGAAGGGCTCCCGAGACATTCTTCTCTGCACAGACATCGCCTCTCAGGGCCTGGACAGCACCCAGGTGGAGCTAGTCATCAATTATGATTTCCCTCTCACCCTGCAAGACTACATCCACAGAGCAGGGAGGGTGGGCCGGGTGGGGATCGAGGTGCCAGTTACTGTCATCAGCTTTGTGACCCATCCCTGGGACGTGAGCCTGGCTCAGAAGATTGAACTGGCAGCTCGCCAGAGGAGAAGCCTTCCAGGACTGGGGTCCTCAGTGAACAGAGCCTTTGCACCAGCAAACCTTATTGCAGCAGGCTTATATATGATGCCATAACAGGGACCTTTCCCTCTGTGCTGGATGGGTGAGCACACTTGTCAGTAGGGTGCTCTGGGCTGCCTAGTCACCTTCTGAAGACCCGGGCTGCTGTCTGGCTTCAAAAGGTAAGTTGCTGGCCAACACTTGAGGGTGAACTACTGAGCTTGGATCTCTGTAGTCTTTCACGTGAAGAATAATATCGATCTTGGCTCTGTATTATGTCATGGTTTCTAACAATAAGCGATGTTTCTATGGGTGCCCCTTAATAACAGTGTCCACTGGGGCAGAATTCAGTAGACCCTGAGAAGATTCACACTCCAAACTACCACACTTAGGACGAAGGCTCTTTCAATTGATGTTTTAGTTTAAATTTCGTTTCCTGCCCCCAAACATCCATTAAGCCTCCAGGAGAAGGAAAAGGGGATGTGACTAGCAATAAAGAGAAATTTTCTTCACAACAATGGCCATGGCAAGCTTAGGCACTTTTGGTGAAATCTCTCTGGGAAGTACTGGCAGAGGAATAAAAGGCAAACTGACACAGAAATATTGCTTGGTGTGCATTTCCAGGCTCTGCCTTCTTTCTCATCTCTTGGTGGCAGGTGGAGGAAGAGAAAAAAAGGTTAAACTTTTTTATAAACCAGCAGAATAAGCTTATAACATCCTCTCACTATCTCTGCATAGGTTCTAGTCTCTGCAGCATTATATAAGCTTTGCCCAAAGTAATCAACTGTTGAAAGTCAAATGTAATACTTCACCAAACAACTTAAAAATGCTTGTGCACTGGAAAGGGTTAAGTTGCAGAGAACACAAATGGACCCAGAGCAACCTTTGCCGAAAGAGAATATTGTGCTAAATGTACAGTCATAGCTCTTTTCCATATGAAGAAACAGTCAGAAGGATAAAAGAACTTGGTCAAAATCACACAAGTCAGTAGGAAAGAATCTGGTTTGTCTGTCCTCAGGGTTGTGTTCTTTAACCACCAGGCTAGCTTTTCTCAAATCTGATTCATGCATAGAATAACTATACACCTCTGCTTGCCTTGAATATTCCCTGTTTATACATATGCCTGCTGCAGTTTTTTATATTGACCACTTTGACTCCCAAAAGCAACCGAGAATACACAATAATTTGGTCTCTCTATCCATGGACCACTGTGGTGGGACTGCCCAGGAAGCTTATGAAAAGTGCAGCTTCCTGAGCCCTACTCCAGATCTAGATAAGTTTTCTGAGGGTTGGCTCAAGAATCCAGGTACAAGGCTTTTTAAGTGGTTTGGTGGAACCCCCCAGGTGATTCTCTCGCTCTCTTAAGTTAATAAACCGTTTATTCTGCCTCCCCCAGATGCCCAGCCAGGTCCTGTTAAGGTAGGAGTCCCCACACCACATCAGAGGGATGCTCCCAGCAAAGTAATCTCTGGAGCCTTGGAGATTCTGAATGGTCTCATGCTGGCCCACCTGCCGTGACAAACCTCCGCCAGAGCATTCCCCTTCACATTTTACCTTCTACCACTCCCAAAGGCAGTCTGCTCCAATGAGGCCTGACTTCGTCTGTCCTAACGGGCACCCACTGATTCAAGCAGTTTAGGGATAGAAGGTGCTGTGGTTCTCAACCAGGGTGGCCCAACCTCTAAAAGGGTAGTCCAAGCAGTCTCTACCTCCTGGGCACATCCCCTCTGCAACAGCCCCAGTAAACGAAGGTCCCATCTTTGCTTTTTCAAGGTTGGCAACAGGGAGTCCCCTCCTAAAGAAGGTTCTCTCTCATTGCCACACTATCAAAAGCTGCCCCAAATGTGGTTCCTTCCTGTGGGCCTGATCAGGCTAAGGGCAGAGTTGTCTCTTTCCTTCTCTGAGTCGGACCAAGTTGTCTTACTAACCCCTCTTCACAGTGTTGACCATGATTTTCACGGGGGCTGCTGCTGAGCCTTTATCTCATCCTTTCATGGTGGAGAGAGAGAGGATTATAATGATTTTTACTTCTAGGGGAGAGGGGAGTGTAATGATTATGTTGTCATTTTGTATTATGTCCTTTTGTCATGAATTTGTTTTGAATTTCATATTAAAATGGGCCCACCATTCCCACTTTGTGAGGTCATTCAGCACCCTCATTTTGCACCTTTAACATCTCTCTCAGTATCACTTGGAAATGTTTGAAACGGCCTGAGCTTGTCCTCACATTCCTATCAGCTGTAAATCCGGAGCCCCGACATGAACGTAACCATTGAGCAGAACCCCTCTCCACTAGCTGTGTAACACTGGGTAGGCTCCTTAACATCTTGGTTTTTCTAAGCCCTCAGGTGTAAAAATGTGAGGGTTCTATGAATTTATATTTGGGGCAGGACAAGGTCGAGAAGAGTGTGTCTTTGCTTGTATTCTTCCAAACTGGAATGTCTTCCCTCTCTTCCCCATGGGTCCAAATCTCACTTGTCCTTCAGGCCCACTGCCAAGGAGCCTTCCCTGATTCCCCAGTCCACACAATTCTCTGCCTCTTAGGGTCAGTGCCATACAACCTAGCTGTCTCTTAACGTTAATCTTGCCTCTCAAGCCAATTTCAGAATGTGGGTCTCTCTTGCCCTCCTGGGGCCCCTGGGGCTGTACCAGCCCACCTGCACGCCCCACGTGGGGTGTCTGCTAGACTAGGGCATGGGTGGGGAAGCCCAGGGGTGAGGGACCAGGCAGAGTACCTCTGCCTCCACCCTGCTCTCCTCCACAAAACTGCCCCTCCTCCTGAAGCCTGACCCGCAAGTCACAGGTTCCTTATTATGACCTCACTGGGTAGTGATGACCTCACAGGCCTTCTCACAGTTTCCATGGCAGCATAACTATGGAAACGTGCTGCCCTCAGAGAAACTGCCCTACCAGTTCTCCACCAGATACCAATCTCTTTGGTTGTCTGAGAGAGAATGTCTGACCGGATCGTCTATATTTACTCAAACCTGTGCTCTGTTCCCTGGCTGGGCAGTGCAGCAGGTACACCGAGACCGAGCACCTGTAGAAGAGGCATGGTGTACACACAATCTCACCTGGCTGCCACATGTTCCTGTGGGGCTTGCCCACTACGTAAACCTCAGCACTTTCCCAGCTGTAAGTAATACCAGTGACCTGGGACACCTTCAGGGTCCCACAGTGCTCACTGCTGAGGACAAGTGAAAGGTCATCCCTGAACTAGTGTTCAGGAAGCTTCTGATCTTTATAAATGTTGCCTTCTGCTTTGGGCTACAGGATGCTTCCATTCAGACCCTTTCCTGATTGGCCTCTTAGCAAAAGGCAAGTGCATTTTTCTTGGCAGACAGTAAACGGAGCAGTTTGAGGAAGAGGGCCACTCTTGAACCGCACCTTCAAACCCAGGCACCTCTGTGCTGTCATGTACACATCTATATCGGTCCCCTCAGACACATCCCATACTGAGCTGCTGAGTACTAGGGGAGAGGGTGGTGCCTTATTCATGGGAAGACCGGAAGAACCAAGGGGGGTGATGAAGTGCTAGTGAGACTGGAGGGCTGAGCAGATGGTGTCCCAGGAGGCTGGGTGGATGTGAGCCTACACTTGGTACCCAGAACCCGGTTCTGAGTCTCCTGATCACTCTGCCTCAGTATTTGGCCTTGTTCTAATCTAGATAAAAGTATCAGAGGGCTAGAGTTCAGTGTGGTTGTAACAGGCATTATAAATGGGGCCCAAGAGGGGTTGCCAAAGGGGGAGGGGTCCTTAACCAATTTATATTAGATTATCTTTTTCCAAAACTTGAAAGACGTTTCCATTAAAGCCTCAGAAGTGACACACTGCAAGAAATGTTTTCTCTGTTGTGGAAGGGAGAGATGGAGAGGATCATGATTGCAATTTCTTTCGGGTTCTACTGTTTTCCCTGGCAACGGTGAAGAGACTACCTCACCTGATGCAGCCGTAGGCTCTAGGAATTGCTTTTGCAGCCAGTGTCCCTTCTCTAGGGACTCAGAGAGGTGATGGGCCAAGTCTGTGTTTTGGATGTCAAGTAGATTAAAGGTCTTCAGCCAGAAACTGGGAGAGACATGAGAGGGAAATTCTGGCAGGAGACTGTGTACAGCAGAAGTGACTGATCAGTTCTGATTTTCTTTGCAGCAGCTGTGGCTCCCATTTCTCCTCCTAAACCTGGTCACTACCATGTCCTCAACCGAGGGTGTGGAGAAACGCAGTTGGGCCGGCATGGGGAGACATACTGCCTGGTTGGTGGCTACCCGGCCTACGGGGATGCTCCTTTGGCCATGCCAGCAAAGGCGGAAGCCGAGAAGCCAGTCCCCAGATGTGCTCCCGAGAGAAAGCACACTCCAGAAGAGTCGGACGAAGATCTCGGTTGCTCCAGACCCAAAATCCGGCGACTGTAGCATGGTGCCAGGAGGCGGACTCCACAGAATCTTGCTGGCTGAACCATTCTGAAGACAGGGCAATGGTTTAACTGCCTAAGACAGCGAATGCCTCTTCCTGCAGTGACCCCTCCCGCCCCCCCACTGCCCACTACCACAGATTAGAACCTGCGTCGTTCTGTCTGAGCCTTCCTCAGCCAGGAGCCTCCCTGCACACTAAATGGCCATAAGCCAGGAGCCTCAGAAAGTGAGGTTTGAAATGAAAGTCTGCCCTGAACATCCCAGGGCGGAAGCTGGCCTGGAAGAAAACCTGACATTCCTCTGCTCAATCCTCACGGGCCCCTTTGTGAGCTGGAGAAAGTGAAGTCTGCCCTCTGCGAGCCGAGGAGGATGCAGGAGCAGAGACAGGGTGCAGAGAAGCCTTAGCAGTCTACCACATGGGCTCCTGCCCTGAGCCATTGTCAGCGGCCACCACCACAAACCAGTGGGGAGCTGGGCTTTTTGAAACTGAAAGCAGCAATCTGTGGCTTCCCAAAGAGCCTCCTGCCTGGGGTCTCAGGAGGCAGGACAGAGAGGCCGAGGAAGCCCTGCTCCCTGAAGCAAGAACAGGATGGAGAGTCAAGCAGCACGCACCCCGCCCCGAGGTTCACATGCTCCTTTATTGCCAGCCCTTTCCGTCCCCAGTGGCGTCCCTTACTGCTCAATAAAATGTTCTTCTGTAACAGATTTGTAGGGTCGCCAGTGCTCAGACTTAGGTCACTAGCCCTGTGCTAGGCACTCCTGCCACCTGGGGAAGGTTCCAAAGGTGGAACAGCTCCAGGGGGTGCCAGGGATCAGAGCAAAAACTTGAGAGGCTGGGGATGCAGGAGTTTGGGCACAGTCCCTAAATCATCTCAGTGGTTGAGCTGCTGTGAGAAGGCACATCCCCAGTGTGCGTGTGTGTGTGTTGGGGGGGAGGGGGTCCCTAGAGGAGGCAGCTAGCGGGAGGGCCTGAGGCTGGAAATGGGGAATGGCGTGCGGCCTCTGAGCAAGCACAGGCACTTAGCCCTTGAGGTTTCTGGGAAAGCTAGAGCCACAAGGGCCACGAGATAAGGCAAGTGTAGCAGCAGAGCCCAGGTGCCAGGTCTTTCTTCAGAACCTACACTTCTCCACGAGGCCGGGCCTTCCACGCTGAGGTAGGAGGGATCCTGGCCAGAAGGTCAGCCAGCAGCTCTGGGACGAAGGTTGCTGCGGCGGGGGCTCTTCTGCCATGGAAGCGACTTCATTTCCTTCCACACAAATAGCCTACTGACTGAGTTCCTGCTCTGTTGAGTAAAAGGGTGTTGACTCTCCCCAGAAGGTTGTTCAGTTCACATCCCAAAAGTCCCTCTATTCAGGCCCTGGGGAGGTGTAGCAGCTCCTGAGTGCGCTCTCCTGAGGCTGGCTGACAGAAGTGGGGGAGGTTCCTGATAGTTCCCGGGCGCTGGTTCAAGTCCCCAGAGAATGGTCATGGAGGTTGGGGAGTCAAGTAGGAGGAGAGAGAAGGTCGGGGGCAGAGGGCTCCCTCCTGAATCCAGAGCTCACAAGGTTACCCCCCCATTTCCAGAAATTATCTCTTCCCCCACACCAGCCCCCATGGCCCAGTACCGGGAAACCGGGAGCCCAGAGCACTTGTGGCCACAGAGACCCTCGCACGCAGCCCTCGGGGTGGGCGGGGCCGGCTGCAGGCAGATGGGGACGAGGTGTGCTCCCGGGAGGCCACGGGCTGCAGGTGGCCCTCTGAGAGAAGCACCCCATTTTGGACAGGAAGGTTAGAGGCGGGGGAGAGCACCCTAGGGCGCCCCCTCGGAGCAGTGGGTGTGGGAAGAGGGGCGGGGGCGGAGGGAACCCGCGATGGGAGGCGAGTGGGCTCTCAGCAGAGGCCAGCTTAGCCCGCGGGAGCTGCCTCTGAGCAGGGGGCGGGAGGGCAGTGCCGCCCTGTGGCTGCCGGGCTTCCCGGATCCGGATCGCGGCTCTCCGCACACGGGTCGCAGGGTCCTGTGACTCTGTATCCCCTCCCTCACCCCGCCCCCCTCGCGAGGCCGCACCGCTGGGTGGCCTGTGTCGACGGGCAGAACCCCATCGCCCGCCCCTCTCAGACCCGCCTCTGCCCGCCTGCCTTGCCCTGCGCAGCTTGCGGCCCGGGGGCCTCGAAGGTCCCCGTGCACGCAGCCAGCGGCCTCTGCTGTGCCTGCTGCTCCTGCTGGGTCTGCTGCTGTGACCGGTAACCCTCGTGCAGACCACGCTGGGCACCTCCAGCACCCCAAGTCCGCGGGAGCGCACGCGGGCCCTGATGCGGGACTTCCCGCTTGTGGAAGGGTGGCTGCAGTGTGTGCGGGCTGCTGGGGGCCGGTGGGGGCCTAGCCTGGCCCTGGGCAGAGGAGGAGGTCCAGAGCATGTAGCGCTATTGGGGAGGCTCCCTCACACCACCCCTGGATGTCCTCTCCATCATCTATGGATGCCCTTCCCCTTCTCTGTCATCCCCTCCCTGGTGGGAAACCCTCAGCCCAGGCCTCAGCTGCTCCTAGTATAGTCTGTGTGACAGTGTGAGGTGGGGGACCCCCAGGCTGGCCCAGGCCAGGCAATGTGTCCTGCCCGATCCCAAGACCTAAGGAGCCCACCCATTTGCCTTGACCTCCCTCCAGCCACAACAACATGCCCCTGGTCCTGAGGCAGTTTTACCACAATGGGCTATACCATGGTAATCTGCGCAATTTCAGCCATGGCTAGACCAGCTTGGACAGGCTGAAAGATGGTCTCGTGGGTGGCCAGGTACCAAAGGGACACACAAGGTGCCACCATGGCTGCTGGGGAATGTGGGGCAGTTTGGGGGCCACAGAGGCCACAGGTTAGTCACATTGGAACGAAGTTACCATAGTGACCTAGAAAGTGCCATGCCATGGATGCTGGGGGCTACAGGGGTCACAGTGAGCCCACCTGACGGGCTTCCAAGTACCACAGAAAAAGCAACGCATTACATGTGACTTCTGGGCACAGTAAGTGCTGTGCCAGCTGAGGAGGCTATGAGAAGCCCAAGGAGTTCCAAAGCCCAAACTAAGCCCTGGCCTTCCCTCAGTTCTGGTCAGCCTACGTCCCATGCCAGACCCACGAACGGGATGCTGTGCACCTCATCCTGGAACAAATTGACCTCATCCGCCTCATGTGTGCCTCCTATTCTGAGCTGGAGCTTGTGACCTCAGTTAAAGGTAGACGGGGGACTTCCCTGGTAGTCTAGAGGTTAAGACTCCACGCTTCCACTGCAGGGGGGTCGGGTTTGATTCCCGGTGGGGGAACTAAGAGCCCTCATGCTGCGTGGCACGGCCAAAAAAAAAGGTAAACAGACTGGTGGTAGTGGGTGTTAGGGACTTCAGTAAGCTACCCCTGCCTCTGAAAATGATCATCTGACCTATGTGCCCCCAGCTCTCAACAATACCCGGAAGTTGGCTTGCCTTACTGGTGTGGAGGGCGGGCACTCACTAGACAGTAGCCTCTCCATCTTGCGTACCTTCTATGCGCTGGGTGTGCGCTACGTGACACTCACCCACACCTGCTACATGCCCTGGTGAGCACCTGAATATATTCAGGAAAAAACGCATTCGCCCTTTTTGGCCAACCAAAGAAGCGAGCAATGCAAATCAACACTGCAAAGAAGTCTCACTAGGCATTGGTCAAAAGGGCCATGCTGAAAAAGTGTAAAAACCAGAAATGCAGGGCAAGTCAAGGAGAAAAGGGAGCTTTTTTTCGCTGATGGGCATGATATAAATTGCCAACGGCCACTCTCGAAAATTGTATGGTGTTTCCTAAAACATCTAAAAAACAGAGCTACAGAGCACAGGGCACTTCCACTCATGGGCTTATATCTTGAGAAAACCAAAAATCGACAGGACACAGGCACCCCAAATTTTAGGGCTGCTGTGTTCACAAAGTCCTCGACTCGGGTACACCTTAAGTATCTCATGAAAGAGAAAAATGGATAAACAAGTTGTAGTACTTATGTACAATGGAATATCACTCAGCCATGAAATCAATGTCCTAAGGCTAGTAGCAGCATAATGAGTGGATTTAGGTATGATGATTCTAAGAGAAATACATCACACAGATAAAGAAACTTATCATAAGATATCAGTTATAGACGGAATGTAAAAATCGCTACATGAACTAAATTACAAAACAGAACAGAGTCACACATTTAGAAAACACGCTTATGGCTGCTTAAGGGGAAAGGTGAGGTGGGGTGATGCATAAAACAACAGTTTGAAATTAGCACAGATACCGTTCAATCAACCAAATATGTAATAGAGAAGACATACTCATTGCTCAGTGAACTGGACTCAACACACCTTATTCACCACAGAAGAATATATCCGCATAGTAAGAATCTTAAAAAGTATTTATTGATATTTCTTGGTAAGTGAATATAGTGGGTGTAAAGGGGCACAAACACAGCATTGAAAATCAGCTAAATCCCATTATAAATACAAATTACAAAAAAAAGCAAAGATAGTGAAAGAGAGAGAAATTCTTACAAAATTCATTCAGTGGCTGTGGTGCATCCTGGATTGACCACATCTAGACCCACAGCTGGAAGAGACATAAGGCTGGACACTCTTGGGGGCGACCGGATTGGTGAGGTTGCGTGAGCAAATGCAGACCCTTTAAAGTAATACTTCGTGCTACCCATTCCATGGGTCAGAAATCTCCAGGTTCAAGGGAATCTTCCTACAGCTAAAACATGCATGGGAAACCCAGAGGATGGTACACCATATGATCAGGAAACGTTTCTAAAACGCACCTCATTTTTCATCTCGTGGTGCTTGGGTTCGCCATTCCAGCTGCTTTACCAACAATCTCCCCACTTGGAGAATCAGCACCTTTAACCTCCTGTTTCGTACAGTTTGCAATTTGTCCAGAGGTTGAACGGGTAGAGGGGGAACCAATGAGAGATGAGCTCTAGGTGTTTGGACAGACACATGTCACTCTAATTTCCAATCAGGAAGAAGAATTAACCAAAGGCTCTGCCTGCCCCCCGGAACCAGAATAGGGCCTGAAGCAATCCTGCGGTTTGGAGGCCAGCTCCCAAAAAGGCGAGTTGAAAAATGAATCTCAGAGGCACTAAAATTCACAAACCTGCAGGATAATAAATGATAACTTTCGTACCTTATTGAGGTAAGGCAACAAAGAGGATTTGAAAACAAGGCAGAATTGCAGGAAACCGTTTTCAAGAGGTAGATCGGAGTCGCCTTTAAAGCACATGAAAAGCGGCAGAACTTCGACAATGATGCAGTTGGCCAAAATGGGCATACGTTTTTTTTTCCTGAATATATTAAGGATAAAACACGTAGGCCCTTTTTGGCCAACCAAGCAAGTGGGCAATGCAAATCAGCACTACAAAGAAGTCACAATTCGCATCGTTCAAAAGGGGTTTTACCATATTTGAAATTCCAATATTTTAGCCTGACACGTTTTTGGATTTTAGAAAAAAAATATTTTAAATGAGACAAAAAAATTTTTTTATGACCCAAAAAGACAGCAATAGTTTTATATTTTTATCTATTTCACTTGCACACAAAAGTCTCATGGGTTTATGTAAAGCAGTCCTGTTGGATGCTGTGCATGGTGCAAATATGGATTAAAGCTTTGGAATCTTAAGCTTCACTCACCTGAAACTTTTAAATTAGGATGCAAGCAATCCTTTCCAACATATGAACAGAGAAGGACACTGTCTTTATTTTATTTGTCAGGTAATTAATCTGTCTTTTGCCCCAAGGAGAGAAACACCTGGCACTTCTATCACTGTGTTGTACAAAAATCTTTGAACACAGAGTGCAAGCAGAGGCTGATACAAGATGTGAAAGAAAAAAAAAAAGAGAGAGACCCCTGTGGCATTTTCTCCTAACTTATTGCAATCTCCCATTTAAAATGTGGGAATAATCAATCTTCTGAGGAAAAAGGCCCAAGGAAGCTTTTTGCTTTTGTGGAATAATGCAATGCCTAAAGATTTCATGAGGCAAGAAGAATTAATGAGAATGACCATGAGAAATCAAGAAAAGTCAGATCCATGGATGAAGTGATGTTTACCTCTGTGAATCAATGAGAAGTAGGAGCAAATGAAAAGAAAGCTGAATACAACATTTTCTGAATAAATGTAACCTTTCAGCTGTCACAGACAAATTAATGCTCACTATGATACAACATATTTAGTTCAGAAAGTTAACTTAAATTTAAAGCTTAACAATTAGATTTATTGAAGAAACGAAAACATATTTGTGGTTTAGAATATATAATGTGTTCTGCAACAGATAAGATTACATAAATAAATAGAAATAAGACTAAATAGAGGAAAATAACAAATTAGATGTTATTAACATTAAAAACTGACACTCATCTAAAGAAAGAGGAAAGACAGAAAGACAGAAGAACTTATATCAAGTATATATTTAAAACTCCTAAATAGGAAGTCTTCAGATGTTAAAAAAAAAAAGTCTTCAATAAGAAGATAATGTAATAGCAAAGATGGGAAAAATATACCAAAAGATATTTCAAGAAAGAGAGTACAGAACGTTAAGTAAACATATCAAAAGATGCTTGGCTTCTTAGTAGTCAATTAAATGCAAAAAAGTCATACCTGGAATTATCACTCACCAACCAGAAAGTTCAAATGAAAATGACAGGTATTATCAAGTTTGACAAGAATGTGTGTAATCCTTGAATCTCATTCACTGCTGCTGAGGATGAAAAATCATACAAATGTTTTGAAAATATTTAGAAGTATCTTAAAAGATAAACAGATGAAAGCTATGAGTCAAAAATTTTACTACTACATGTATATTGAACAATAATTTATACACATACCACCAAAGCTCAAGTTCTAGTATGTATATACCAGTGCAATTCTCAATAGACCCAAACTGAAAATCACTCATATTGTAATACATTTTGGAAAAAATTAATTAATAGTTAAATATTTACACTATGGAATCCTTTGCAACAGTGTCAGTGCATGACAACAACAACAGGCAACCATATAGGCGCATTCATAAACAACATAAAATAAAAAAGCCCAATCCAAAAGTGATTTTACTGTGCCATTACATTTATATAAAATACAAAATACAGGTAAAGTGATCTTTTTGTTAGATACCAGAACAATATTAAACCTTAAGGGGAGTCACTAGAATTGGACAAGGGGGGCTCTGAGTATCTGGCAATTTTCTGTGTCTGTATCTGGAAGCTACGTATAGAGTGTATGCAGATTCTGAATTTTCTGAAATTTGTCATTTCCTTACAAACCATGCATATTTTTAGTTGTTTTTTATACATAACAAAAAGTAAAAATGATAGACTAGGGAAGGTAATTATATTAGCACTTTAATATCCATGCTTTTCAAGGTGGAAGTGAAAGGTATTAAATACTTGACACTGTGATTACTTCTTAAAAGTAAGGTGAAAATTTCAGATTAATAAATAAGACATACTTCTTCATATATCATCCTCAAAGAGGAGGGGTAGAAAAGAGTATTATTATTCTTTATTTAATATAGAACAGTTAAGACAGAAAATAATGAAAACAGACTAGGTTTAAAAAAGAGCACACTGGACTTCCCTGGTAGCTCAGTGGGTAAGAATTTGCCTGCCAATGCAGGGGACAGGGGTTCAATCCCTGGTCTGGGAAGATCCCACAGGCTGTAGAGAAACTAAGCCCATGTGCCACGACTACTTGGCCTGCGTTCTAGAGCCTGCAAGCAACAACTACTGAGCCTGCGTGACACAACTACTGAAGTCCATGCACCTAGAGCCCATACTCCACAAGAAGAGAAACCACAGCAAGGAGAAACCCATGCACCACAATGATGAGTAGCCCCTGCTCGACACAACTAGAGAAACCCTGTGCAGCCTCGAAGACCCAACACAACCATAAATAAATAAAATTAAGTATTGTGACTTGTGAGATGACTCACTCATGTGGCTGTAAGTAAGAGGCCTCAGCTCCTTGCCACATGAATCTCTCCTTAGGGCTGCTTGAGTGTCCTCATGACATGGCAGCTGGCTTACCCCAGGATGAGTGATCTAGCAGAAACCAAAGCAGAAGCTTCAATATCTTTTATACCTTTGGAAGCTGCACTTTGTCATTTCTGCAATGTCTTATTAGTTAAAACATCAGCCCTTTTCAACTGTGAGGAGGCACACAGGTGCATGATGACTGGGAGATAATTAGGGTATGATTAGGGCCTTGGAGGCTGGCTACCAAGGTGGCTGACTCACCGAACACTGAATTTTGTTTTCTTCACTGATGGAGAGAAAATGGTGAGTGACTCTCATTGGTGTTCTTTGAGATGTACCAAAGCTAGCTCTTGCTCTCACCCCCAGCTGTGTGGCTGAGAGGGTCTTGGTGCTCCAGCCAGGTGTCAGGCCTGTGCCTCTGAGTTGGGAGAGCAGAGTTCAGAATATTGGTCTACCAGAGACCTTGGGCACCTTGTAATATCAAAACGGCGAAAGCCTCCCAGAGATATCCGTCTCAATGCTAAGACCCAGCTCCACTCAAAGACCAGTAAGATCCCGTGCTGGACATCCAATGCCAAACAACTAGCAAAACAGGAATGCAGGCCCACCAATTATCAGAGAGGCTGCCTAAAATCATAATAGGTCACAGACACCCCAAAACACAACACTGGATGCGGACCTGCCCAACAGAAAGACAAGATCCAGACAAACCCACCAGAACACAGGCACCAGTCCTCTCCACCAGAAAGCATACACAACCCACTGAACCAACCTTAGCCACTGGGGGCAGACACCAAAAACAACGGGAATTACGAATCTTCAGCCTGCGTAAAGGAGACCCCAGACACCGTCCACAAAGCCAAATGAGAAGACAGAGAAACACAGAGCAGATGAAGGAACAAGGTAAAAACCCACCAGACCAAACAAATGTAGAGGAAATAGGCAGTCTACCTGAAAAAGAATTCAGAGTAATGATACTAAATATGATCCCAAATCTTGGAACTGGAATGGAGAATATACAAGACATGTTTAACAAGGACCTAGAAGAACTAAAGAGCAAACAAACAATGATGAACAACACAGTAAATGGAATTGAAAATTTTCTAGAAGGAAACAATAGCAGAATAACTGAGGCAGAAGAATGGATAAATGACCTGGAAGATAAAATAGTGGAAATAACTACCACAGAGCAGAATAAAGAAAAAGGAATGAAAAGAATTGAGGACAATCTGAGACACTTCTGGGACAATGTTAAACACACCAACATTCGAATATAGGGGTCACAGAAGTAGAAGAGAAAAAGAAAGAGACAGAGAAAATATTTGAAGAGATTATAGTTGAAAACTTCGCTAATATGTGAAAGGAAATCGTTAATCAAGTCCAGGAAGTGCAGAGAGTCCCATACAAGATACACCCAAGGAGAAACATGCCAAAACACATATTAATCAAACTATCAAAAATTAAATGCAAAGAAATAATACTAAAAGCAGCAAGAGAAAAACAACAAAAAACATACAAGGGAATCCCCATAAGGTTAACAGCTGATCTTTCAGAAGAAACTCTGCAAGCCAGAAGGGACAGGCAGGACATATTTAAAGTGAGGAAAGGAGAAAAGCTACAACCAAGATTACTCTACCCAGCAAGGATCTCATTCAGATTCGACAGAGAAATTAAAACCTTTACAGACAAGCAAAATCTAAGAGAATGCAGCACCACCAAACCAGCTTTACAACAAATGCTAAAGGAACTTCTCTAGGCAGGAAACACAAGAGAAGGAAAAGACATACAATATCAAACCCAAAACAATTAAGAAAATGGTAATAAGAACATACATATCAATAATTACCTTAAATGTAAATGGAGTAAATGCTCCAACCAAAAGACACAGACTGGCTGAATGGATCTGAAAACACGACCGGTATATATGCGGTCTACAAGAGACCCACTTCAGACCTAGGGACACATACAGACTGAAAGTGAGGGGATGGAATAAAATATTCCATGCAAATGGAAATCAGAAGAAAGCTAGAGTAGCAATTTTCATATCAGAAAAAAGAGACTTTAAAATAAAGACTATTACAGGAGACAAAGAAGGACACTACATAATCATCAAGGGATCAACCTAAGAAGAAGACATAACAATTGTACATATTTATGCACCCAATATAGGAGCACCTCCATACATAAGGAAA
The DNA here is from genome assembly GCF_025265405.1 of Mesoplodon densirostris. Classification (NCBI taxonomy): domain Eukaryota; kingdom Metazoa; phylum Chordata; class Mammalia; order Artiodactyla; family Ziphiidae; genus Mesoplodon; species Mesoplodon densirostris. Next base: position 745,446 of record NC_082670.1, on the reverse strand, counting down.
AGGCTAACAGCCATAAAAGGGGAAATCGAAGGTAACACAATCGTAGTAGGGGACTTGACACCCCTCTTTCAACAATGAACAGACCATCCAAAATGAAAATAAATAAGGAAACACAAGCTTTAAATGATACATTAAACAAGATGGACTTAATTGATATTTATAGGACATTCCATCCAAAAACAACAGAATACACTCTTTCTCAAGTGTTTGAGGAACATTCTTCAGGATAGATCATATCTTGGGTCACAAATCAAGCATTGGTAAATTTAAGAAAATTGAAATTGTATCATGTATCTTTTCCGACAACGCTATCAGAATAGATATCAATTACAGGAAAAAAATCTGTAAAAGAATACAACCACATGGACGCTAAACAATACACTACTTTATAACCAAGAGATCACTGAAGAAATCAAAGAGGAAATTAAAAAATATCTAGAAACAAATGGCAATGAAAACATGACGACCCCAAACCTATGGGATGCAGCAAAAGCAGTTCTAAGAGGCAAGTTTATAGCAATACAATCCTGCCTCACGAAACAAGAAACATCTCAAATAAACAAGCTAAGCTTACACCTAAAGCAATTAGAGAAAGAAACAAACAAACAAAAAAACCCAAAGTCAGCAGAGGGAAGAAATCATAACGGTCAGATCAGAAATAAATGAAAAAGAAATGAAGGAAACAGCAAAGATCAAAAAAACTAAAAGCTGATTCTTTGAGAAGATAAACAAAAGTGATAAAACCATTAGCCAGAGTCATCAAGAAAAAAAGGGAGAAGACTCAAATCAATAAAATTACAAATGAAAAAGGAGAAGTAACAACTGACACTGCAGAAATACAAAGGATTATGAGAGGTTACTGCAAGCAACTATATGCCAGTAAAATGGACAACCTGGAAGAAATGGACAAGTTCTTAGAAAAGCACAAACTTCCAAGACTGAACCAGGAAGAAATAGAAACTATAAACAAACCAATCCGAAGCACTGAAATTGAGACTGTCATTAAAATCTTCCAACAAACAAAAGCCCAGGACCAGATGCCTTCAAAGGCAAAGTCTATCAAATATTTAGAGAAGAGTTAACACCTAACCTTCTCAAACTCTTCCAAAATATAGCAGAGGGAGGAACACTCCCAAACTTATTCTATGAGACCACCATCTCCCTGATACCAAAACCAGACAAAGATGTCACAAATAATGAAAACTACAGGCCAATATTACTGATGAACATACATGCAAAAATTCTCAGCAAAATACTAGCAAAAAGAATCCAACAGCACATTAAAAGGATCATACACCATAATCAAGCTGGGTTTATCCCAGTGATGCAAGGATTCTTCAATACATGCAAATCAATGTGATACACCATATTAAAAAACCTGAAGGATAAAAACCATATGATCATCTCAATACATGCAGAAAATGCTTTCGACAATATTAAACAGCCATTTATGATAAACCTCTAGAAACTAGGCATAGAGGGAACTTTCCTCAACATAGTAAAGGCCATATATGACAAACCCACAGTCATCATTGTTCTCAATGGTGAAAAAGTGAAACCATTTCCACTAAGATCAGGAACAAGACAACGTTGCCCACTCTCACCACTATTATTCAACACACTTTTGGAATTTTTACCTACAACAATCAGATAAGAAAAAGAAATAAAAGGAATCCAACTCGGAAAAGAAGAAGTTAAGCTGTCACTGTTTGCCACTAGATGACATGATACTATATATAGAGAATCCTAAAGGTGCTACCAGAAACCTACTAGAGTTAATCAATGAAGTTTGTAAGGCTGCAGGATACAAAATTAATGTACAGATATCCCTTTCATTCTCATACACTAAAGATGAAAACTCTGAAAGAGAAATTAAGGAAACACTCCCATTTACCCATGCAACAAAAGGAATAAAATACCTAGGAATAAACCTACCTAAGGAGACAAAAGACTTTTACTCAGAAAACTATAAGACACTGATGAAATAAATCAAAGATGACACAAACAGGTGGAGAGATATACCATGTTCTTGGATTGGAAGAATCAACACTGTGAAATGACTATACTACACAAAGCAATCTACAGATTCAATGCAATCCCTATCAAAATACCAATGGCATTTTTCAGAAAACTACCACAAAATATTTCCCAATTTGTATGGAAACACAAAAGACCCCGAACAGACAAAGCAATCTTGAGAAGAAAAACAGAGCTGGAGTAATCAGAATCCCTGACTTCAGACTATACTACAAAGCTACAGTAATCAACACAGTATGGTACTGGCACAAAAACAGAAATATATATCAATGGAACAGGAGAGAAAGCCCAGAGATAAACCCAGACACATATGGTCACCTTATTTTTGATAAAGGAGGCAAGAATATAGAATGGAGAAATCACGGCCTCTTCAATAAGTGGTGCTGGGAAAACTGGACAGCTACAGGTCAAAGAATTAAATTAAAAGACTCCCTTACACCATACACAAAAATAAACTCAAAATGGATAAAAGACTTAATGTAAAGCCAGACACTATAAAATTCTTAGAGGAAAACATAGGCAGAACACTCTATGACATCAATCACAGCAAGATCCTTTTTGACCCACCTCCTAGAGAAATGGAAATAAAAATAAAAATAAAAACATGGGACCTAATGAGACTTAAAAGCTTTTGCACAGCAAAGGAAAACGTAAACAAGATGAAAAGACAACCCCCAGAATGGGAGAAAATATTTGCCAATGAAGCAACTGACAAAGGATTAATCTCCAAACTTTACAAGCACCCCCTGCAGCTCAATATCAAAGAAACAAACAAGCCAATCCATAAATGGGCAGAAGACCTATTAGACATTTCTCCAAAGAAGATATACACATTGCCAGGAAACACATGAAAGAATGCTCAACATCACTGATCATTAGAGAATTGTAAATCAAAATTACAATGAGGTATCATCCCACACAGGTAAGAAGGGCCATCATTCAAAAAATCTACAAACAATAAATGCTGCAGAGGTGTGGAGAAAAGGGAACCCTCTTGCACCGTTGGTGGGAATGTAAATTGATACACAGACACTATGGAGAACAGTATGGAGGTTCCTTAAAAAACTAAAAATAGAGCTACCATATGACACAGCAATCCCACTACTGGGCATATACCTGGAGAAAACCATAATTCAAAAAGAATCATGTTCCACAATGTTCATTGCAACTCTATTTGCAATAACCAGGTCATGGAAGCAACCTAAGTGTCCATCAACTGATGAATGGATAAAAAAGATTTTGCACGTCTTCAATATAAAATGGAATATTATCAGCCATAAAAATAAATGAAATTGAGTTATTTATAGTGAGGCGGATGGACCTAGAGTCTGTCATGCAGAGTGAAGTCAGTCAGAAAGACAAAAACGAATACTGTATGCTAACACATATATATGGAATCTAAAAAAAGAAAAAAAATGGTTGGGAAGAAACTACGGGCAGGACAGGAATACAGACGCAGACGTAGAGAATGGACTTGAGGACATGGGGAGGGGGAAGGGTAAGCCGGGACGAAGTGAGAGAGTGGCATTAACTTATATATACTACCAAATGTAAAATAGATAGCTAGTAGGAAACAGTTGCATAGCATGGGGAGATCAGCTCAGTGCTTTGTGACCACTTAGAGGGGTGGGAAACGGAGGGTGGGAGGGAGATGCAAGAGGGAGGAAAAATCGGGATATATTTATATGTATAGCTGATTCACTTTGTTATACAGCAGAAACTAACACACCATTGTAAAGCAATTATAGTCCAATAAAGATGCTAAAAATAAATAAATAAATAAATAATTTATACCTCCCCCAAATTAAGTCTCTTTAAAAATAAATAAATAGGGCTTCCCTGGTGGCGCAGTAGTTGAGAGTCCGCCTGCCGATGCAGGGGACATGGGTTCGTGCCCTGGCCTGGGAAGATCCCACATGCCATGGAGCAGCTAGGCCCGTGAGCCATGGCTGCTGAGCCTGCACGTCTGGAGCCTGTGCTCCGCAACGGGAGAGGCCACAACAGTGAGAAGCCCGCGTACCGCAAAAAATTAATTAATTAATTAATTTAAAAAAAGGGTACTCAATAACATGGTAACTCTAAACCTAAGTATTTTCAATACTACAGCAAAGGTAAATGGATTAATGCCTCCTATTAAAGTGTAATTTTTTATATTATGTGCAACTAAAATTTTTTCCCAATATACAGGTAAAATAAAATAATTACTTTAGAAAGGTGAAAACATTCCATGTATTTAAAAACACTAAAATGATAAGCATATGATATGCATCTTAGATAAAGTAGTGTTTAATTTCAGAACAATTTGTCATTATTGTAACTAGTACTATTATCCCAATTTCTTAAGAATATTTCAATACATTTTCTTTTTGAAAAAATACTTTAATATTTTTTTCTCTGCTCTTTTGTGGTCTAATACATGGTAAGTATTTAGCTGCTAACATAACTTAAAAATATATGTTGTTTTTTACAGCCAAACAAAACTGAATCAAGAAGAAACAGATAACTTGAACAGACTGATCACTACAAGCAAAATAGAAACTGTAATTTACAAAAACTCCCTACCCACAAAAATCTAGGATCAGATGGTTTCACAGGCAAATTCTACCAAATATACAAAGCAAAACTTACACTGATTCTTCTCAAACTCTTCGAAAAGATTGAAGATTAAGGAATACATCCAATGACATTCTATGAAGCCACCATCACCCTGATATCAAAACCAGATGGGGGGGACTTCCCTGGTGGCACAGTGGTTAAGAATCCATCTGCCAATGCAGGGGACATAGTTTCAAGCCCTGGTCCGGGAAGATCTCATATGCCGTGGAGCAACTAAGCCTGTGTGCCACAACTACTGAGCCTGTGCTCTAAAGCCCACGAGCCACAACTACTGAGCCTGATAGCCACAACTACTGAAGCCCACGCACCTAGAGCCCATGCTCTGCAAAAAAGAAGCCAGTGCAGTGAACAGCCCGCACACCACAACGAAGAGTAACCCATACTCGCCACAACTAGAGAGAGCCCGTTCACAGCAACAAACACCCAATGCATCCAAAAATAAATAAATAAAAAAATTTACTGAAAAATAAAAAAACACAGATGGGGACTTTTCTGGTGTTCCTGCAGTTAAGATTTTGCCTTCCAGTGCAGGGGGTGTGGGTTCAATGCCTAGTGGTGGAGCTAAGATCCCACATGCCTCACAAATAAGAAACCAAAACATAAAACAGAAGCAATACTGTAACAAATTCAATAAAGACTTAAAAAAAAACAACACAGAGAAAGACACTAGCAAAAAAGAAAATTGCAGGCCAATATCTCTGATAAATATGGATGCAAAAATTTTCAACTGAATATTAGAAAACCGAATCTGACAGCACATAAGAGGATCATACACCATGATCATATTTGATTCACCCCCGTGTCACAAAGTTGTTTCAACATATGCCAATCAATCAACATGATACACTCCATCAACAAAGGAAGAACACAAAAAAATGATCATCTCAATAGATGCCGAAAAAGCATTTGAGAAACTTCAACATCCATTCATGATAAAAACGCTTACCAAAATGGGTATAAAGGAAACATATCTCAACATAATAAAAGCTATTTATGACAAACCCACAGCCAATATAATATTCAATGCTCATGACAAAATATCAAAGAAGCACGGAAAAGTGATGGAGGAGATGGAGAAACTTCTCAGTGTGCAGGTGCAGGATCAACATCAGCGCTAAATCCTGCTCAGCTTATGGTGATTCAAGAAAAAGCTAAAAGCCTTTATGAAGACTTGAAGAAGAAACACGGGAAAGAATCAGAGGGCATATTTTTTAATGCCAGCCATGGCTGTTTTCATCGGTTCAAGAGTAGAGCCAACCTCAACAAGGTAAAAGTAAGTGGAGAGGCAGCAGGTGCAGATAGGGTAGCTGTCCAGGAACTTCCTGAAACACTTCGAGAAATTATTGATGATGGTGTGCATTTACCCAACCAGGTGTTTAATGTGGATGAGACACAACTGTACCGGAAGAGGATGCCAGACGGAAGTTACATCAGTAAGAAGGAAAAGTTGATGCCGGGCTGTAAAGCAGCAACGGATAGGCTAACTGTTGTTTGGTGGCAATTCTTCCAGTGATATGAAGCTGAAGCCTCTCTTAGTTTATCATTCAGAGAACCCAAGAACCCTTAAAAACATAGCCAATGACTCTCTTCCTATTGTGTGGAAGTGTAACCCCAAATCCTGGATTACACAGGCCACGTTCCAGGACTGGTTTTGCCAACACTTTATCCCAGATGTAGAGGAATACTGCTCGGAGAAGGACGTCCCAGAAAAACATTCTCTTGCTGCTTGACAATGCTCTGGGCCACGCCCCTTTCATGGATGACTTTTCCCAACGTCAAAGTAGTGCATCTGTCACCGAATACTGCATTGCTCATCCATCCTATGGACCAGGAAGTTATAGCGACTTTCAAGAAATAATATTTATGTCACACTTTTTGTCAGGCAGTAAAGGTAAGTGAGAAATCAGGAAGAACCTAGGGACAATTTTGGAAGGACTATAACATCTACAAGGCCATAAAAAACATTGACTTTGCATGGTGTGAGTGTATGTTGGTCACCATGAATGGGGTTTGGAAGAACCTTTGCCCACAGTTTGTTCATGATGTTTGTGGACTTGAGAAGGCAGATCAGAAATCTGAAGAGGTCTTCAGCAACGTAGTGACCCTCAGTGAGAAGCTGGAGCTAGATCTGCAAGAGGACGATTTCACTGAACTCCTTGCTGTGCAACATGAGGAGCTTACTGATGGAATTGGAGGTGCAGAGAAAGGATGAAGAGGGACAGGAGGAAGAAGAAGTAACTGAAGAACTGAAGAGATTCACGACACAGAAAATGCCAAGGGCATCTTCTAAATTTGAGGAGGCACTGTTAGTTTTGGAGGCACAGGGCTCGAACCTACAATGGTACCCAAAGGTGGCAGCAGCCGTTCAGAATGCAAACCAGTGCTACCATGTCATCATCTATGATGAGAAGAAACGAGCTACAACCCAGACATCAATGGATCATTTTTTCAAGAGGGTAGATAGAATTAAATCCAGCAAGGAACCAGAACCTGTGTCATCAATGTCAGGCATGAGTGAAATTGGAGCTTGCCCCCTGTCTCCCACTGCTGATACTCCTTCACCTCTACCACCTCCCACCTCCTCTCCCTCCTCCAATCAGTAACTCTTCTCGCCTGTTCCCTTGATGCCAGCCTTAGTATCCCAGCTGTTGTACTGTATTACTGTACTTTTCAAGTCACTGTACTGTAAGACTAAAAATGTCTTCTTTGTTTTTGTGTTTGTTTCTTATATACTGTTTGTGTGAAAAGTATTATAAACCTATTATGGTACAATACCATATAGCCGACTGTGTAACCTGGGTACCTCGGCTAACTTTGTTGGACTTACAAACAAGATGGACTTACAAACGCACTCTTGGAACAGAACTTGTTCATACGTAGCGGACTTACAGTAAAAGCAAAAAAGAAACAGGAACTAATCAAACTTATAAGCTTTTGCACAGCAAAGGAAACCATAATCAAAATGAAAATACAACCTATGGGCTGGGAGAAAATATTAGCAAATGATGAGACTGACAACGGCTTAATTTACAAACTATACAAACAGCTCCTACAACTCAATAACAATATAACAAATAACTCAATGGAAAAATGGGTAGAAGACCTAAATAAACATTTCTCTAAAGAAGACATACAGATAGCCAATAGGCACATGAAAAGATGCTAATCATCACTAATTATTAGAGAAATGCAAATCCAAATTACAATGAGGTATCACTTCACACAGATCAGAATGGCCATCATTAAAAAAAATCTACAATTAACAAATGCTGGATGGAGTATGGAGAAAAGGGAACCCTTCAGCACTGTTGGTGGCCATGTAAGTTGGTGCAGCCACTATGGAAAACAGTATGGAGGTTCCACAAAAAAACTATAAAGAGAGTTGCCATATGATCTAGCAATCCCACTTCTGGACATATATCTAGACAAAATTATAATTCAAAAAAATATATAAAACCCTATGTTCATAGACGCACTATTTATAATAGCCAAGACATGGAAACAACCTAAATGTTCATTAAAAAATGAATGTATAAAGAAAGTGTGGTATACGTATACAATAGATATTACTCAGACATAAAAAAGAATGAAATAATGCCATTTGCAGCAACATGGATGGACATAGAGATAATGATACTAACTGAGGTAAGTCATAAAGGGAAAGACAAATACCATATAATATCATTTACATGTGGAATCGAAAACAGGACACAAATGAACATGTCAGCAAAACAGAAACAAACACACAGATATAGAAAACAGAGTTGTGGTTGCCAAGGAGAGAGTGATGGAAAGATTGGGAGTTTTGGAATAGCAGAAGCAAACTATTCTACATAGGATGGACAAGCCACAAAGACCTACTGTACAGCAGGGGAAACTATATTCAGTATCCTGTGATAAACCATAATGGAAAAGAATATATATATATATATACATATATATATATATATGACTGAATCACTTTGCTGCACAGCAGAAATTAATACAATAATGTATAAAGGCTGCAGAGGGTGTGGAGAAAAGGGAACCCTCCTGCACTGTTGGTGGGAATGTAAACTGATACAGCCACTATGGAGAATATGGAGGTTCCTTAAAAGCTAAAAATAGAACTACCATATGACCCAGCAATCCCACTACTGAGCATATACCTGGAGAAAACCATAATTCAAAAAGATACATGTATCACAATATTCACTGTAGCACTATTTACAATAGCCAGGACATAGAACCAACCTAAATGTCCATCGACAGATGAATATAGAAAGAAGATATGGCCTGTATATATAATGGAGTATTACTCAGCCATAAAAAGGAATAAAATTGAGCTATTTGTAGTGAGGTGGTTGGACCTAGAGTCTGTCATACAGAGTGAAGTACGTCAGAAAGAGAAAAACAAATACTGTATGTGAACACATATATATGGAATTCAGAAAAATGGTACTGACGAACCTAGTGACAGGGCAGGAATAAAGACACAGATGTAGAGAACGGACTTCAGGACACAGGGCTGAAGGGGACACAGGGACGTAGTGAGAGAGTAGCACTGACATATATACACGACCAGATGTAAAAGAGCTAGTGGGAAGCTGCCGCATAGCACAGGGAGATCAGCTCGGTGCTTTATGTCCCCCACAGGCGTGGGATAGGGAGTCTGGGAGGGAGCCTCAAGACGGGGGGATATGGGGATATACGTATACATATAGGTGATTCACTTTGTTGTAAAGCAGAAACTACTACAGTGTTATAAAGCAATTATACTCTAATAAACATGTATTTTAAAATACCACAACGTTGTAAATCAACTACACTAGAAAATACTTCTTAAGTGAAAAAGATTTTTTGAATGTATGTTTTATTGTGTGTGTGTACCACAGGTTCAATATATATGAATTATGTCAAATTGATTACATTGTTTTTCAAAATAAAGAATTTTTGATATTCTATATCAGCTGCATAATATAAATGCAGAAAAACTATATTTTTTTTTCTAAAGTTCAGAAATACCCATTTTGCTCATTCAGTATACTATAAACCACTAACTGTTAAAAAGGGATTCATGACCTCTTTCTTCCAAAGAAATATTTCTGCACTCACACAAGTTTAATAGAATGTTCCACCATGAACTGGCTTCCCACCTTAGAGACACGAGATTTACATCCTGAAATCTCTTTCTTGCAAAAATGTCCAAATAGCATCCTAGCATTACAGAAAAGAAATGCTTTTTGCCAGATCTCAAATTACATACAACTTTATCACGACATCATGTATGTTTTTTTTCCACACACACAGACTGCATTTTATTTTTACAAGAGAAAAATCAACTGACACCAAACATTGTAAATGGATGACCACAGCAAAAGCAACAATGATTGTAATTACCAAACATGAAACACACTCATACTATTGTCATAATATTGACATTCATACCAGGAATCCTCCACAGCTCCTTTATTTTGCAGTGAAAGACACCATTTTTTTTTTTTTTTTTTTTGCAGTACGCGGGCCTATCAGTGTTGTGGGCTCTCCCATTGTGGAGCATAGGCTCCGGACGTGCAGGCTCAGCGGCCATGGCTCACGGGCCCAGCCTCTCCGCAGCATGTGGGATCTTCCTGGACTGGGGCACGAACCCGTGTCCCCTGCATCGGCAGGCGGACTCTCAACCACTGCACCACCAGGGAAGCCTGACATCATATATATTTAAATTATCAGCACTCACCTGAGATCTTCAAAAATCAACAAAAACATAATTTTGTGCTCTCTTTCATTTATTCTGGTTCTAAGTGCTCATTTCTAAACGAAAGTATTTAAGTATGTTAACGTCATCTTATAACATCATATTTCAAATGACTACCGTCTCTCCAAAGATGCAATATGAGGAACTCATAATTAGGCTCTCCAAAGTTTTACTCTTTGAATCTGTATTACACTTCTGCTGAACTTCACACTGTTCATTATTCTCTGAGTATATTCTTTTTCTTGTATGCCCATCTCACATGCTCTTTCATTTCATGAAGTTTTTTCCTACAATTTTATGCCTAGTTTATTTCTGAGAAAATGCATTATTCCAGATTGATAATTATAGACACAAAGACTTCTATATAATTCCCTAAGAGTTTCAAAAACTCCTTCTTCTTTTTTTTTTAGATACCTAGATTCTGAAGCTCTCCACAAAGCATTACTAAAATTGCATTTACATAGTATCTACATATTAATCACACATTAATGCATTTACAATTGTATTATGCTTTATTGCTAATTTTGGAGCATAAACGTAGCTGTCTTATTTACCACCCTCTAGGAAATCACTTTAATATTTGCCCTTAGGACTTGAAAGAGAATGGATAAATAAAAACCTGAAGAATATGCAAATACAATTTATATATTTCTCATAAAATTAGGTGATTATCTAACCTTTATCCAGAAAAAAGAAGAGCCCACATACTCTGCAGTCATGATACTCGAGAATGTGTGGTCTTCCAGCAGGAAAACATGCAGTAATCCACGTGGCAGAGTTTACCTGTGACCAGCTGGGGTTAGTGTCCTATGCATTCCTTACATGCAACATATCAGGAGTGGCCAAACTGAATTTGTCAGTTGTGGCAATAAGTATAATGAAGATTTGTAGCAGGTCATGCTCATATATGCAGCACAGGTACAATCAACATTTTGCTCAATTCTGGTAGATCTAAATCTGTATCTGTTACCTTGTCTTTAACGAGGAAATGTCAGAACTGACTTACCAAAAAAAAGTGTTTTGTTTGTTTGTTTTAATTACAGTCACAGTGAGTAAGACATAGCTCAGAACAACTAATGTGACTTAGTGATTCTCTCATCAGGAAATGCAGTTTCTACTTCCCTGTTTATTCTCCACATCTTGTAGTAAGTTAAGTTTCAGTGAAAGATAAATCTACAGGGTGAAAAGAAAAGAAAACTTACATGTGTTGATAAGATCATTCTGACAGGTTTTACCACGTATGTCAGTGCTTCTGGTGATGGACACAAGCTAGAGCTCCCTACTCTGACATTTTCACTGATGTCATTCCCCTTGACCCTCAATTTGAAAGTGGATAAAAATGTTTTCTATGTTTTCTTCTTTAAGAAATTAAATAAAGAATGCTGTCTAGACATGATCCTCTAATGACTTTCAGTCAGTGGTCATCAAGAGAAGAAAAGCACAGAATCTCATCCCCACAGAAGGGTGACATTCAGTCAGGTAAGAAAATTCTCCCCAAAATCAGAGCTTCATCTTTAACATTCAATCAAAGGCTTTCACAGGTTCTTCATACTCTGCACTCAGCTTTACCATACGGGATTGGCTCTGAGAATCTCACACCAGATGACTGACAAACATGTCATAGTACACTGATCTGGGACCAGATTCTGCCTCTCTTAGTGATCTCCCGCAGGGACATTGCAATATTCTAGGATATTTCCTGGAGCCCTCTACTCTATACAGGTACACTTCCAAGTAGAAACAGAAGCTTTGATTCTCACTGGGACCCCTGCTCTGTCCAACCAACCTCTCTAGAAATATGATGTTCTAATCTCTCCTGATTAGAACATTGCACGGTCTCTCACTGTGCTAATTTAGTAAAGGTAAAAGAGAAACAAGAAAGAGCAAACTATGCAGGGAGCAATATATAAGATTCCTTTACTTCATGTATTTATCTGATATACACAAATATTGAGAAATATAGATTCATTTCATAATGGTCAAGAAAAGAGGAGGAGGAACCTCCATGCCAACAGTATATATAAATTGGAATCAATCCTGCATAAGTTCCAGCTAAAGCTTAGCTACGAGGTACTAACTCTTCTCATAAAGCAGCAATAGTTCTCCATCATTTGAAGCACACTGAGGACTCAGACAGCTGGATGCTGAGGGTGTAGTCTCCTCACTCGAATTCTGTACCTGCATCACAGAGCAATGAAATATTCCCAAAGAATTATTAAGGATGAGGTGGGGAGCCGAAATAAAAAAGATGAAACCACAGTCTGCCCTACCATCTGTACTGCTGGATGTTACCACCATCTTGGCCCAGTATGACCTTCCCACTTTTGTCTGGGCCTCCCTACTTCCCACCTCCATCCTCTCATTATATCTTACCTACACTTGGAAACGACTCTAGTTTTTCCACTGATCTTCATCAACAAGCAATCCAAATAGCAACTGTGTATATAACTCCTTAGAAACCTCAGGTATGACTCAGTAATACATGACCTTCGAAGTCAAAAGTTTTCCTAATTCCCTTTATTATTATTTTTTCCAATTTCCATGTACTTACACTCTCAGGACCTCCACTGTTCTCAGGTTCGTCTTCCCTGCAAAATCTGTCAACTTAGACATAGACTTAAGTACCACCCTCTAATTATCTCCTAGGGAATCCAGTTTTTAAAAAAGCCTCAGCAAGCCTTATGGACTTTAGTAAAGACTCTTAAAGATAACCCAGGGGAGATAGCAGTACACCCACAAATATCTATTTAATACACCCTCAGAGGAATTTTGTTTCTTTTGTATAAAGTCTCTTCTGTCCAATGAAGACTCTCAGCTCTTCTTCTTCAACATATGCAGTGTCTCACCCTTCTGATTACTCTCTGCTGTATCCCAGGGCCACTCCCTTTCCTGATATTACATTCTTTCCCAATTTTGTTAGTAACATCAAATAACATAAAGTATAACATGTTAATTATTATAAAGTGCACCGTTCAGTGATATTAAATACATTCATATTATTGGACGATCAACATCGCCATTTATCTTTCTAATTCTTTTCTACGTTTTAAAACTGTAACTCTATATCCTTTAAACATAACTTTCCTTTTTGTTCCATAACCACCTGAAAAGCATCATTACCCTCCCAATTTCTATGGTTTTGACTACACTAAGTACCCCATATAATTGAAATAAGTAGTTGCATTGTTATGACTCACTAAAAGTCACAAAAATGGCATATTTGGTAGCTAAATTTCCTCAGGATTCATCCATGTTGTAGCATATTCCTAGATGTTTTCCTTCTTAACACTGAATAATATTGTATTATATGGGTATACCACACTTTGCTTATCCAGGAACTAGTGGATGAACATTTAGGTTGCTTTCATATTTTAGCTACTGTGATTATTACTGCTCTATACACTGCAGTACAAATATTACTTTAAGACCCCGATTTCAATTCCTTTGGGTATACCTCATAGTAAAAATTTCCTGGATCATGTAGTAATTCTATTTTTCAATATCTGAAAAATTGCCATACTCTTTTGCAAAGCAGCTGTATCATTCTACATTCCCACTGACAGCACAAAGCTTCCAACTCCCTCACATCCTCACCAATACTTGTTTTCTGCTTGTGTATGTGTCTGTGTGCTTGTGTGTGTATGCATGCACACAAATATATAAACATGCATTTAATGATATGGAGCATCTATTCACGTGCTTAGTCATTTGTACATCTTTTTGAAGAACCATCTATTCAAGTCTTTTATCCATTTTTGAATCAGGGTGTTTGCTTCTTGTTGAGTTGTAGGAGTTCTCTGTATATTCTGAATAGAAATCTCTTGTCAGATAGATGGCTTTCAAATATTTTCTCCCATCTTGTGGGTTGCCATTTTATTCTGTTTACATTCCTTTGATACACATTTTTTTAAATATGTACTGCAAATTGTTTATTTTTTTGTTAGCTGTACCTTTGTTGTTCCTTCGTTTCAGATTGAGGAAATCACTGCCAAATACAATGTCATGAAGCTCTTCTCCTGTGTCTTCTTCTAAGACTTTTTATTTTATTAGGTCTTATATTTAGTTTTTTGATATGTTTTCATTAATTTTTGCATATGATGTTAGGTAAGAGTCCATCTTCCTTCTTTTGCATGTTGACAACAAGACTTCTCAGCATCATTTGTTGAAAATACTATCCTTTCTACTTTGAAAAGACTTGGCAACTTGTCAAAACCCATTTGGCCATATATCAGGGTTTATTTCTGGGTGTTCTATTCTATTCTATTGGTCTTGAATAAGGGAAAAAATAGTATAACCTATCCAGGTTGATAAAGAACATAAAGAAAGACCAGGACTGAGATTAGGAGGGCAATATAAAAAAGCAGGGAGTAAAAGACAGTGTGAGAGAAGATCTTGTACTTGCAAGTTCATGGAAATATGATCATGTTAAATCACTAAACGCCTGACTTTGAACAATACCGTAAATATGCTAGCAAGAAACGTAACACTTACCCATCTCTGGGAAATACAGTATGGGCAAAAAGATAAACTACACACAAATATATTAAAAAGGGAAGGGTTTTCATGGTGTGAGAATATTGTGGGATTTGAAATACAATTTACTTCTGTTCTACCATTGTCTCTAAAATTTATCAAAGTGTATATACAAGCAATTCCAATTCTGGTAATGTGCTTGACAGGTTTAATATGAACTTCAGCAGACCAGTAAATGTACATTGATAGTAGGACTGTTCCCTAATCCAAAAAACAAAACACAAAAACTGGAAAGACTTAGAGTTCACTTTGTCAACACACATACAGATGCAGCGATGGTTAACGGTCCAAAAAAAGAAGGTGAGCATGGGTGCAAGAGGTTAATCCCCAGTCTGGTGTGGGGTGCAGAGTTTGAGGGTAAAACCGGTAGAAAATGCTTTTGTTCTACCCTTGATTTTTTGAGGTATGGAAATTCACAGGTCACTACCTTCATTTCAAAATGAATGAATGCACTATTCAATTTTTTTTAAAACAGGAGAAGTAAACATGAGTGATAATAAATTTTAAACTGTCGCTAGTCAAATAAGATACTAAGAAAAATTAAATCATATGATTTAAGAATGAAGTGGAGAGATTGTCTAAGATGGTAGCATTCAAAGACCCAGAGTTTGATGCCTCTCATGGGCACACCAAAGTCACAACTGTTTACAGAACAGCAATTGATGAAAAAGGCCGAGACCTACCATAAAAGATGTTTTAGAGCTAAAGATATAAGGAAGGCACCTCGGCAAGACAGGAAGGAAGGGCAAAATCTCAACAGAGTCAAGACCCATCCCCCCAGGTGGGTGGCCCACAGATGGGAGAATAATTACAATTTCTGAGGTGCACCCAGGTGGCAAGGGGTATGAACCCAACATCAGGCTCCCAAGCCCAGGGACCCTGTGCTGGAAAGAAGGGTTCCTAGAAAGTTGGGCTTTGAAGACCAGTGGTGCTTATTTTCCAGAGAGCCTGAGGGTTGTGGGAAATAGAGATTCCACACTTAAAAGATGCTCACAGGGCTCCCCTGGTGGCTCAGTGGTTGAGAGTCCACCTGCTGATGCAGGGGACACGGGTTCGTGCCTCGTTTTGGGAGGATCCCACATGCCGCAGAGCGGCTGGGCCCGTGAGCCATGGCCGCTGAGCCTGTGCGTCTGGAGCCTGTGCTCCGCAATGGGAGAGGCCACAGCAGTGAGAGACCCATGTACTGCAAAAAAAAAAAAAAAAAAAAAAAAAAAAAAATGCTCACAAAATCCCACATGACCCGAGAATCAGAACAGAAGCCGTCATTTGAACGGATCCTGGGTCACACCTGCCTCCTGATCTTGGCGAGTCTCCCAGAGAGTCCAGAGGCAACTACAGCACAGCCTCAGGGACACAGACACTGGCAGCAGCCACTTGGGGTAGCTCCTTCTACCTCGTGGCCACTGGTACCAGCAAGCATAATTTCAGAGTCCTCCCTCTATCTTTTTAGCCTCAGGGTCTAGCCCTATCCATTTCCACCAGACTATAGACGCAAGTACTAGGATGCTGCAGGCCAAGCAACTGACTGAGCAGGGGCATAGCCCCATCCACCAGCAAACAGGCTGCTTTCAGACCCTCTCAATGCACAGCTGCCGCTGGACATGGGCCCAGCCACCAAAAGCCCCAGGACCAGCCTCCACACCTAAGTGGAGAGGCACCAGCCCCAGAGTCCTTGGCCCCTCTGACAAGTGAGCCTGCTCTGGCCTTGGAATCAGTCTCACCGTCGGCAGGTGATTGCTGCACAGGGACTGGATGGAGCTTGGACCTACCCAACAGCAAATCTGCTCTAGCAGTGGGATCAGCCTCATACACCAACAGGCACACACCAGCTCCAGGAATACCACAGCCCAGCAGCCTGTGTGACCAGAACACTCACTTGCAGGCCAGAAGCAGCCATGGACTCACTTGCATCTTGACCCTGCCCATCAGAATGACAGCACAAGATTAGGGATACCCCAGACCCTGCAGATAGCTGTGTCAGGAACAGTGATCCAACACCAACTCTGAGACTCCTGGGCCCTGCAGCCAGAACTCAGGACCTGTGTCTTCCTCCCAGTAGCCAGCATCACCCCAGTGACTGGGCACTAGCCCTGATATCACCTGGACTGCAATTCTACCCATAAGTGAACCAGCACTAGATTTGGTGTCCCACAGAGTCGTGCAGCCAACTGCCTTATGATTTAGCCTCACCAAGCAGCACAGACAGCCTCCATACAAGGCAGAGTCTGTCAAACAAGCCGTCTGGGGGCAGCCAAGCCTACCAGACCACCCACAGCAGTCAGCCCACCACAATAGAAGAGCCCAAGTAGCCCACATAGGGGGTACACCTAGAACATATAGTTCTAGTGACCAGGGGACAGTGGGCTTCTGGGACACATAGGACCTCTCCTACAAAAGGCCACTTCTAGAAGGTCAGGAAATGTAACGAACCTACTACATACACAGCAGTAAAAACAGCAAGTTAAGAAAAATGAGGTGACACTGAAACACGATCCAAATGAAGGAACAAGGTAAGAGCTCAGGAGAGGATCTACGTGAAGTGGAGGTAGCCAACCTCCTCAAAAAGTAGTTCAAGGTAATGACTACAAAGATGACCAAAGAACTCAGAAGAGGATCTACGTGAAGTGGAGGTAGCCAACCTCCTCAACAAGTAGTTCAAGGTAATGACTACAAAGATGACCAAAGAACTCAGAAGAGGATCTACGTGAAGTGGAGGTAGTCAACCTCCTCAACAAGTAGTTCAAGGTAATGACTACAGAGATGATCAAAGAACTCAGGAGAGGATCTACGTGAAGTGGAGGTAGCCAACCTCCTCAACAAGTAGTTCAAGGTAATGACTACAAAGATGACCAAAGAACTCAGGAGAAGATCTACGTGAAGTGGAGGTAGCCAACCTCCTCAAAAAGTAGTTCAAGGTAATGACTACAGAGATGACCAAAGAACTCAGAAGAGGATCTACGTGAAGTGGAGGTAGCCAACCTCCTCAAAAAGTAGTTCAAGGTAATGACTACAAAGATGATCAAAGAACTCAGGAGAGGATCTACGTGAAGTGGAGGTAGCCAACCTCCTCAAAAAGTAGTTCAAGGTAATGACTACAGAGATGATCAAAGAACTCAGAAGAGGATCTACGTGAAGTGGAGGTAGCCAACCTCCTCAAAAAGTAGTTCAAGGTAATGACTACAGAGATGACCAAAGAACTCAGAAGAGGATCTACGTGAAGTGGAGGTAGCCAACCTCCTCAAAAAGTAGTTCAAGGTAATGACTACAAAGATGACCAAAGAACTCAGGAGAAGATCTATGTGAAGTGGAGGTAGCCAACCTCCTCAACAAGTAGTTCAAGGTAATGACTACAAAGATGACCAAAGAACTCAGAAGAGGATCTACGTGAAGTGGAGGTAGCCAACCTCCTCAACAAGTAGTTCAAGGTAATGACTACAGAGATGATCAAAGAACTCAGAAGAGGATCTACGTGAAGTGGAGGTAGCCAACCTCCTCAACAAGTAGTTCAAGGTAATGACTACAAAGATGACCAAAGAACTCAGAAGAGGATCTACGTGAAGGGGAGGTAGCCAACCTCCTCAACAAGTAGTTCAAGGTAATGACTACAAAGATGACCAAAGAACTCAGAAGAGGATCTACGTGAAGGGGAGGTAGCCAACCTCCTCAACAAGTAGTTCAAGGTAATGACTACAAAGATGACCAAAGAACTCAGAAGAGGATCTACGTGAAGTGGAGGTAGCCAACCTCCTCAACAAGTAGTTCAAGGTAATGACTACAGAGATGATCAAAGAACTCAGAAGAGGATCTACGTGAAGGGGAGGTAGCCAACCTCCTCAACAAGTAGTTCAAGGTAATGACTACAAAGATGACCAAAGAACTCAGAAGAGGATCTACGTGAAGGGCAGGTAGCCAACCTCCTCAAAAAGTAGTTCAAGGTAATGACTACAAAGATGACCAAAGAACTCAGAAGAGGATCTACGTGAAGTGGAGGTAGCCAACCTCCTCAACAAGTAGTTCAAGGTAATGACTACAGAGATGATCAAAGAACTCAGAAGAGGATCTACGTGAAGGGGAGGTAGCCAACCTCCTCAACAAGTAGTTCAAGGTAATGACTACAAAGATGACCAAAGAACTCAGAAGAGGATCTACGTGAAGGGGAGGTAGCCAACCTCCTCAAAAAGTAGTTCAAGGTAATGACTACAAAGATGATCAAAGAACTCAGGAGAAGATCTACGTGAAGTGGAGGTAGCCAACCTCCTCAAAAAGTAGTTCAAGGTAATGACTACAAAGATGACCAAAGAACTCAGGAGAAGATCTATGTGAAGTGGAGGTAGCCAACCTCCTCAAGAAGTAGTTCAAGGTAATGACTACAAAGATGACCAAAGAACTCAGAAGAGGATCTACGTGAAGTGGAGGTAGTCAACCTCCTCAACAAGTAGTTCAAGGTAATGACTAGAAAGATGATCAAAGAACTCAGAAGAGGATCTACGTGAAGTGGAGGTAGCCAACCTCCTCAAAAAGTAGTTCAAGGTAATGACTACAAAGATGACCAAAGAACTCAGAAGAGGATCTACGTGAAGTGGAGGTAGCCAACCTCCTCAACAGAGAGTTCAAGGTAATGACTAGAAAAATGACCAAAGACCTCAGAAGAGGATCTACGTGAAGTGGAGGTAGCCAACCTCCTCAAAAAGTAGTTCAAGGTAATGACTACAGAGATGACCAAAGAACTCAGAAGAGGATCTACGTGAAGTGGAGGTAGCCAACCTCCTCAAAAAGTAGTTCAAGGTAATGACTACAAAGATGACCAAAGAACTCAGAAGAGGATCTACGTGAAGTGGAGGTAGCCAACCTCCTCAACAGAGAGTTCAAGGTAATGACTACAGAGATGATCAAAGAACTCAGAAGAGGATCTACGTGAAATGGAGGTAGCCAATCTCCTCAAAAAGTAGTTCAAGGTAATGACTAGAAAGATGACCAAAGAACTCAGAAGAGGATCTACGTGAAGTGGAGGTAGCCAACCTCCTCAAAAAGTAGTTCAAGGTAATGACTACAAAGATGACCAAAGAACTCAGGAGAAGATCTACGTGAAGTGGAGGTAGCCAATCTCCTCAAGAAGTAGTTCAAGGTAATGACTACAAAGATGATCAAAGAACGCAGAAGAGGATCTACGTGAAGTGGAGGTACCCAACCTCCTCAAAAAGTAGTTCAAGGTAATGACTACAGAGATGATCAAAGAACTCAGGAGAAGAGTGGACGACCAGAGCAAGAAGGTAGAATTTTTTAAAAAGAGTTAGAGCACTAAAGAACAACAAAACACAGATGAGGAATACAATAACTGAAATGAAAAATACTCTAAAAGGAAACTACTGTAGACTAAATGACACAGAGGAATGAATCAGAAAACTGAAGGACAGAGTACTGGCAATCACTGAAGATGAACTGTAAAACAATAGATTAAAATGAAATGAAGAAAGTTGAACAGACATGTGAAACATCAAGTGTACTAATATTTGCATTATACTGGTCCCAGAAGCAAAAAGGAAAGAGAAAGCAGTGTAGAGCATACCTGAAGACATAAGAGCTGAAAACTTCCATAACCTGGGAAAGAAAACAGACATCCAAGTCCAGTAAACACAGTAAGGCCAAAACAGGATCAACCCAAACAGGACCACACCAAGACTCATTGTAATTAAAATGGCAAAAAAATAAAGATAAAAAGACACTATTAAAAGGAGCAAAGGAAAAGCAACAAGTTACAAACGTGCGAACTTGCATTAAGTTATCAGCTGACTTTTCAGGATAACCTCTGCATGCCAGAAGGGAGTGGCATGGTATATTTAAAGTCATGAAAGGGAAAAGCCTATAACCAAAAATACTCTACCCAGCAAGGCTCTCCTTCAGATTTGATGGTGAGATCTAAAGTTTTACAGAGAAGCAAAACTAAAAGAGCACAGTATCGCCAAACCAGCTTTATGAGAAATCTTAAAGGGGCTTTTCTCAGTGAAAAAGAAAAGGCCATGACTGAAACATAAAAATTAGAAAAGGAAACTTACTAACGGAAAAACCTCATTGGATACGGCAAATATTCAACAAAGGCAGTAAATCAACCATGTACACAGCTAATAGGAAGGATGAAAGAAAACAGTAATAAAATCATCTATATTCACAATAAGAAGTTAAGGGACACACAAAACAAGTAGATGTAAAATATAAGGTCAAATTCAGTAACTGTGGGGGAGCAGGGTAACAATGCAGGGTTGTTAGTGTCCATGTAAAATTAAGAGCTCAGCAACTTAAATAATCACACACACACACACACACACACACACCTGAAAGAAATCCAAACATAATATTAAAGATAGTCCTCACGTCACAGATGAATAAAAGGGGAAGAAAGGAACAGTGAAGAAATTAAAGAGGGATTCTAAAAATACCCAAGAGAAATGAAAATGAACACACAGTGATCCAAAATCTATGGGACACAGCCAACGCAGTTCACAGGGGGAAGTTATAGTGATACAAGCTTATTCTTAGGAAACAAGAAAAATATCAAATAAACAACCTAACATTACACCTGAAGGAATTAGAAAAAGAAGACAAAAACAAAACTCAAAGCTGTCAGAAAGAAAAAAATTAAGAAAACAATACCATATGCAATCACACTAAAAATAATAAGATACCTAAGAACAAACACACCTAAGCAGGTAAAAGACATGTACTCAGAAATGTATCAGCCATTGGTGAAAGAAGTTGAAGGCAACAGAAAAAGATGAGAAAATATAGCAGGTGCATGGACTGGAAGAATTAATACTGTTAAAATAACCATACTGCCAAAGACAATCTACAGATTTAATGCTATCCCTATCAGAATACCAAAGCATTTTCATAGAACTTGAAAAAGTAATTTTAAAATTTGTATAGAAACACAAAGACCCCAAATAGCCAAACAATCTTGAGAAAGAACAGAGCTGGAGGCATCAGGCACCTTTACTTCAGATTATACTGCAAAGCGACAGTAATCAAAGAGCATCGGACCGGAGCAAAAACAGACACAAAGATCACTGGAATAGAATAGAGATCCCAGAAATAAGCCCACACGCGTATATTTAATTGATTTATCACAAAGCAGGCAATATGGAGAAAGAACTGTCTCTTCAATAAGTGGTACTAGGAAAACTGGTCAGCTACATGGAAAAGAATAAAATTAGAGTATTTTAGCACACCGTATATAAAATTAACGCAAAACTGAATAAAGACCTAAATGTAGGACCACAAAACCCCGAGAGGAAAATACAGAACATTCTTCAACATAAATGATAGCAACAGTTTTGCGTTCAGTCTACTAAGGCAAATGAAACAAAAGCAAAAATAAACAAATGGGACTTCACTAAACTTAAAAGATTTTGCACAGCAAAGGAAACCAAAGACAAAATGAAAAGACAACCTGCTGAAGGAGAGACAATATCTGCACATGATAAGAGGTTAACACCAAAAAGATGACCAAGCAAGGGTTCATATCTAAACTACAGAAACAGCACATACAACTCAATATCAGAACTGCACCCAAAATATTTTTTTTAAAAATGAGAAGACCTAAATAGACATTTTTCCAAGGAAAAAATACAGATAGACAGCCAGAATGCACAAAGATGCTAAACATAGCTAATAGGCAATAAAATGCAAATCAAAACTATGAGATATATCACCTCAGTCTTGTCAGAATGGCTGTCATCAAAAAGGTCACAAATAACAAAGGTTAGTGAGGATGTGGAGAAAGGGAAACTCTTGTAAACTCTTGATGTGAATGTGAAGTAGTGCAGCTACTGTGGAAAGAAGAATGGAGGTTCCACAAAAAACTAAAAATAGAACTACCATAATATCCAGCAATTTCCCTCTTGGGTATATCAGAAGAAAACAAAAACACTATTTAAAAAAAAATAATAACTGCACACCAATGTTCATAACAGCGTTATTTGCCATAGCCAAGATATAGAGTCAAACTAAGTGTTCATCAATAGGTTAGGGGATAAAAAAATGATATTTATGATGACTTCAGCAAAAAATGAAATTTTGCTATTTGCAAGAACATGGATGGACTTGGAGGGTATTATGCTTAGTAAAATAAGCCGCAGAGAAAACAAGCCTGGTAGGTTATCACTTACACGTGGCATCTAAAACATTGAATACAACAACAACAACAATGAAACAGACTCACAGATTAAAGAACAGACTAGTGGTTACCAGCAGGGAGAGACAGGGTGGAGGAGCAAAATAGTGGTAGGAGATTCTGAGGAAGAATCCACTATGTATAAAATCAATAATCTACAGTGACGTTCTGTATAGCATGGGGAATAGAGCCACTCTTTTATAATAAGTATAAATGGAGAAGAACCTAAACATTTATGAGTCACCATGTTGTACCTCTGAAACTAATATAATAATGTAAATTAACTATAGATCAATAAAATATAAAGTAAGAAACAATAAAGGAGAGACAGATTATTAGATAGAAATCAATTAAATAAACACAAGTTTTGGAAATCAAGGAATTAAAAAACAACATGTAAGACAACATTGGCCTTTAAAGTGTATGATCTATTCATTTAAAAGAAATCATTTAAGTGGTGAAAAATGGTACCCATTCTCACAATTTTGTATATCTAGGATAAATTATTATCTACAAAAATATGTTACAAATATTCACTCAAAAAGAAAGAGAAAATTTGGATTAACCCATTTTAGTATACAAATTTAATATCAAAGTCTCTATGTAACATTGATGTGAATAAGTTCTGTTAGCCACTTCTAGTTTCTTTGTGATGTAAAATCTTTTAAAGCATAAAAATCAGCCTTTCTACATCATTCCATTAGACATACCTAGAAGTTAAAAGAAATGAGAAGACAGAAAAATCAACCAGGAAGGTGAATTTACTGAGAAACAGCCATTCGTTCTCCCTCCTCCTTTGCTTTTCCTCCTTTCCCAGGTCTCTTTCGGTTCCAATCAAGAGAAGTCTTGAGAATTCTGAGAATATTTCTTTGAGGGCTTCAAACCACCATACCTATGTCCTCTGCCACAACTACACACATGGGAACAAAAATAAACCTCTGCTATCTACTCATGTAGGAGAGATTCATGCAAAATAAACTCCTACATGGAGACCAACAGGTGAGTTTTCTACCTGTTCTTTAAATGTCCTTCCATTATAGTAAATCCCACACATTATGAGGCAGAAGGGGTTATGTGAGCTCTTCCTTGAAGTCAAAAACCTTGCATTCATTTCAAGTACCTGGTGATCATAGGGTACAGCCAGGGAAGGTGCCATCACCCTCGGAGTGGGGGGGGGGGGCGGTGAATGGGCTTCCGCAACCATGCACCTCCTGATGAACAGATTCTGAAGAAACAAAGGGCGGTCACACCGCAGCCAGCCTGTCAGACTGTCGGGCCACTGGGCAACCCCACCAGTCTGGAAGTGCCCCATAAGTTGCTCAAAGCAAAACTCTGCACCCCCACCGTGAAGCCAGGTAATTTGGGCCAGAGAGTCAGAGGAGACCGGTAATCAACTCCTCCTCTCTGCTCACCTCCTCGGGGTTACAGCAACCACATCTCCAAACCCAACTCTGATCCTGGAGTGCCAAGGTGGGAGCACAGGTGGGCTCTGCCGGTGCTTCAGCGCCTTCTGGGAAGCCCCCTAGTTTGAATATGATTTGAGTTTGATCCTGAGAAACCATCAGAACTTCCCACCAGAGATAAATGAGGAGATTCTGGCCTTTATTAGTGCGCACAGTGAGCCCGGTTGTCTTGGCTGTACTTGCCAACCCTCCTATTTTACGCACCTATGTTTATCCACCTTCCTCCCTGTGAGTACCTTTGATTAACCCTGAGCTCAGACTCCTGACCTATTACAGTGACTTTTTCAGTCTTTCTTTAAAAATGTACAGGTAGGGTTTCTCTGGTGGCGCAGTGGTTGAGAGTCCGCCTGCAATGCAGGGGACACAGGTTCATGCCCCAGTACGGGAGGATCCCACATGCTGTGGAGCGGCTAGGCCCATGAGCCATGGCCGCTGAGCCTGTGCGTCCAGAGCCTGTGCTCCACGACGGGAGAAACCACAACAGTGAGCGGCCCGCGTACCGCAAAAAAAAAAAAAAAAAAAAAAAGGACAGGTAATAAAATGAATTTAACCTAGAAGCAGCAGCTCAGTAAGGGAAATAAAATCATCAGAAGTTATCTAATCACAGCCACAGCCATCCAGGGCCCTGTCTTATCTGCTGGGGCATAAGAATGGGACCTTCCTAAACTTGAAGGGCATCCAATCAGATAAGTTGATTACGCTCACCTCTGGCTCTTAGAGGGACTGCTAGGCAGTCTACCCAGTGTATACTGACTGCAAAACACGGTCATGGTTTTGAAACACCTATGCTCCAGGAAAGATTTTTGCGGTGCATGGGGAAGGTTTCTTTTTGACATCAAGCAAAAAATAAGTCACCAAGCCCTTTGAGCACAGGGCTTCTTAAGAGGGAAGTAGAAGGAAGGAATGGGCAGAAAACATGATCTCCTCGGAAGTGCAGGGCGTTTTTCCAAAAGAGTAGGATTTAGTCTCAGTTTAAGGAGAACACCTTTAAATAGCTGGGACAGCTCCAAACTGCAGTTTAGGGAACGAGTGCTCCAAAAGAACAGTGCTTTACAAGTCCTGGCCAGGCAGCAGGAGGATGAAGAGTTGGTTTTGCATAGTTTTGAACGCAGGAGTAAAGAAACCGAGCATCCCTGACTAAAAGGGCCTGAGATCCTATGGCATCAGTGGGTCAGTCAGTTGCAGGGGGCAGGGGGTGTGGGGGGCGATATTTCTATCTCAACGTCTCCCAGGGCAGCCACCCCTCCCAACCCCACCCCCCTACTCCCTTCACCCTTCCTCCCTCCACTGTTGGGTCCCCAGGGACAGCACTTCTTAAGCTGGAGCGCTCAAGCACCATCTCTGCAGTCTGGATTCTTCCTGGAGCCTGGCAAGTTCTGGGACAGGAAGCCAGGTCTGCAAGGCCGCTGGGGTGCAGTCAGCCCTGGAGGTCTGGAGGGGAAATGGAGCCCTGAAGCCCACCCACGTCCTTGAAGGCGAGGGAGGAACACATCCTCCTAACAGTACTTCTCAGGGGTCAGCGTGCTCCCCACACGACGGTGATCCATACTCACTTGAGGCAACAAGGACTGCCTCTAACTGGCCCCCTCGATTGCGCCTTAAGGGTCCTCGCACATGTGTCATAGCGCAGGCCCTGGATCTCTTTAGTCAGCCTAGGCCAGTGCTGCCGGGGTCCCTCCAGTCCCATCCCCCAGCCCCTCCCTCTGGGACTGTATCTAATAGAAGAAAGAGCACAGAGGAATTGGCTAAATCAAGGGACCTGGGAGCCTGGGTATGAGTTTGAAGACCGAGAACCTAAGGCACAATTACATATTATTGGAGACTCTTGTGGGGTGTGTGGGGTGAGGTTAGGAGGCTGAGAGGCTGAGTCGACCTGGTGAGTCCAGCCCCAGGACACCACACAGCCCCGTCCCCACTTCCCTGCCATCAGACAAGCGGTGCCGCAACTCCAGCCGGGACTCTGCACTTCCCCCTCGCTGGTTCTCCGCCAGAAGAGCAGGTGGTCCCGCTCTGAGGGCAGCGGCAAGACAACGGACCAAGTCCCCCTGCACTAAGGCGCTACTGGAAGCTCTTCCTGCACAGCAGTGCTGGCTTGGAGCAAACCCGAGCACCGCCAAAGTTGGTCTCGTCCTGCAGCGGAGGGACGCAGGGTTTAAGCCAGCTGCCCTGGCTTTAAAGCAATCAGCCCCCCCTTTAAGTCAGGTGACCCGACTTTACATCACTGTGTGCCCCTCAAGCCTGCAACTTCAAAAGTTGGGAACTTCACTTTGATCCCAGCACCTCACATAGCTGAATGCACACTAGTCACCCCCAAGCCTGGCTTAGAGGCAGGATATAAGGTAAGGGGATGGGCGTGCACTCATGGTGATGAGGGTATACTTCATGTACCAGAAGGGTCTAGGCACTCTGGGGTACAGCTAGCAGTGCACAATACAGCAGCTCCCTGGCAAAGCTGGTGAGGCCCAGGGAGAGCAGACACACCCATGCGTGCAGAGGTTCCAGGACAGGAGCTGGAGCACAGCCAGCCAGGAAGGTGTGAAAGTGGAGGATCTGAGCCTTTTGTGAAAGGCAGACACAGAGGATGGATGAGAAACAAAGACCAGATGAAATATGGATTTGAAAAACACACCCTGCTCTTGAAATTGGGGTGGGGGGGCACCCCAGACTTGAGACTTCTTACTCCCCAGTACCTAGTGCTTTGGCCTTTGCCCAATTACTTATAAAATTTACTGATAATATCTAACCCATAGAATACTGCATTTGTAGTGGTATTGCATGTTAATGTTTCTATAGTGGAAAAATCTTTTCTACAAGAAACATGTACACTATCTGAAATCAACTAAAACCCCTCTTTATAAAGTACTATATTGGACTTCCCTGGTGGCGCAGTGGTTAAGAATATGCCTGCCAACGCAGGGGACATGGGTTCGAGCCCTGGTCAGGGAAGATCTCACATGCTGCGGAGCAGTTATGCCCATGCGCCACAACTAGTGAACCTGCAGGCCACAACTACTGAAGCCCGTGGGCCTAGAGCCGGTGTTCCACAACAAGCGCAGCAAGAGAAGCCACTGCAATGAGAAGCCCGCGCACCACAGCAAAGAGTAGCCCCTGCTCGCCTCAACTGGAGAAAGCCCGCGCACAGCAACGAAGACCCAACACAGCCAAAAATTAATTAATTAATTAATTAATTTTAAAAAGTACTATATCCTTCTATACATCTTCTCTGGGAAGCACAGAGATGGCGTGGGAGAGTGAGAAAGACCAATATTTAGTGCACATCTCTCATGCAGGTGCTCTGCTGGCTCAGATACATTTATCCCCACTTTACAAAGGAGGAAATAAGCTCAGAGAGGTTTAGTAATGTTCCCAAAGCCAAACAGCTATTGAGTGGCAGAACCAAGATCTGAACCAAGTCTGTTACCTCCAAAGCCTAAGTCCTCATCACAACAAAACTCAATTAATATTTACATTTATCGAATTACATTGCAGCCTGGGGAGTTCTTGGCACAATCCTGAATAAGAGTGAGAAAGAAAAAAATAGCATTGTTCCTACAGTCAACCAAAATTTTTGGAGCAGCGGCTAGATGCCTGGTCCTTTTTGGGGTTCAGCAGTGATCACGACAGGAAAAGTCGTGCTTTCATGAACCATGTAGTGGGGAGGAGAGACGGGTGCAACTTGGGTGAGGGATTTCACCTTGCTGGGCCTCTGTTTTCTCATCTGGAAAATGGGATGGGTGTTCCTCATTTTCTGGGATTGTCCGGCTGGACATTCTCTGATTCCATAAGAAGCATTTGTTTTCCTGTTTCTTTAAAATTCATTCAAGCCATGAGCCGTGATGCATGTTGTTAGCTGCTCCCCAAATCACTCTTCCCCACCCTTTTCCTGTGATCAGGTCTTTCCCGAAACATGACTCACAATCAGTCAAGTCACAGAACCTAAGGGGCACCCAGCAGAAAAATTCCAACCCTTGCTTCTCAGGAGCTCTGTGGTCTACCTGCCAGGTAAACTTAACTCACCTGGGACAAGGTGGCCATCCCTGGTTTCACATCAACATGATCTCAGGCACAAACCTCCTTTTTTTCCATTTGGTCTTTAAGTTACTTGTTGAAACAACTGTACAAATATGACAAAGGTATAAATCAGGCATCTTCTGCCCTCAGCGCCTACTAATACATGATGTTCTGCCACTTTAAGGATAAAGATAGAACATTTCAACATTCTGCTGCCCTCATCATTTGTCATTTTTGTTGATATTTCTATTGAATACATCTTTCAATATTTTAACAATGGAACATTTATTTAGGTTGCTCCAGACCCAGCCTTTAGTGGTAAGGGATTTGTTGTCATATTTCAATTATGTTTCCTTTAAAAACCATTATCCTATTTAAATGGATTAAGTCAATTCTATAGGCATGTATCTTATGATATTCATGAAGTTAATACATAGAGGGCAGTAGTACAAGTTGATCACACTTGAGAACCTCTAGTAGCACAGTTAAGTGTACATATTATCTATATGTAAACCAAAGTACATGCCGAGTGAGATTCTCCTACCCTTTTCACTCTGTGCCCCTCAAGCCTGTGAGAAATGGAATATTTCTTGCCATCTCAGTAAACAAAGGATATCACAGTCATCAGCCCTTGCAGCCCTCCAGTGTGAGCCGCGAGCCCTGAGGATCTCAGGATATGCAAATACAGAATGCAGGCCCCAGAGCGCTGAGGTGCATATGAAAGGAAGGAATTCAGGGAGCCCAGCCTCTGGCATCTCCGCAAACAAAGAAAAGCGCTGCATTCCTCACGTTGGGAGAGCCGGTTTTCCTTAGTTAACAATCACCTGCTGATGGTCCCCATTACCCGCGCCAGTGCCCTGCCCTATCCCCTGCCCCGGTCCTTTAGCTCAGGGAGGAAGGAGGGCAGAGGGACTCCGCTGAATAAGGGGCCTGCGAGCCTCGGGAGGAGTTTTTAGCCGCCTTCCCCGCAGTCGGGGGGAGGCGCGCTGACGCTGCAGCCGGGCCCTGCGCCTCCCTTGCCCCGTTTCCCCTCAGGACACTCAGGCCGACCCCCTCCCCACGCCCCCCAGGCCCCGCGAGCCAGGCCGAGGGCAGGGGCGAGAGGAGGGACCGAAGTTCCCGGGACCAGACGCTGGGGGCCGCCCTTTCTGCACAGCAGCGGCGGGTGGCAGCGAACCCCTGCCCCTCAGAAGCTGGTCTTGCCCTGCCGCCAGGGCACCGTACCAGGCGGAGGGTCGGCGCCCACTTACCCGGCCCGCCGTCCGCACGACTGTCGCGGCTTCGGCCTCCGGGGCCCCTCCAGAGCCGGCAGCGTCAGTGAGGCCGCCCTCGCCGCGGGCTCCGGGACAGTTCCGTGAAGGCGGAGGGAAGAGACCCCGAGCCGGGAGCTCCAGCTCTGCGGAAACGCGGGCTCCGTTCTGGGCGCAGTGGGTGGGACCGCTCTGCCCCGAGGCCTTCTGGGAGGGACGGAGGCGCCGGGGGAGGGAGCCGCCAGGAGCGCAGGGCCCCGTCGGGGGTCCTGGAGGGGCGGCCCGGCCTGAGGGCCCCGCCCACTGTGACCGCAGCCCAGGCATTTTTCCTGGAGTCCTACACTACAAAGTTAGAAAGATACACGGTCTATAGTAAATATTCACAAATGATTGTTGCTGCTGTGCTTACTATCCTATTAAAGGTGTAAAATCCATAAAACACTTTAAGCTCAAAATTAAATATGAATTTTTACCTTTCTAATTATGTCTCTGCTATTCACAATTGTCGTTAATGAATCAGAGACTGTGGCATCACTAGTTAAAAGTGAGCTTGTTAAAAAAATAGAACTCAGGCCCACCGGACCTACTGAATCACAATCTGAACTTTTACAATCTCCCCAGTGTACTTGTGCACACATGAATAGTTGAAAGGTACATTTCTACCTCGACACGTCTTTTCTGTCTGAGAAATACACACATTTTATCCAATTTGATATAAATAAAACACTCAAAAATGCATATGCCTGTGTTGAAACCATCATTTTATCATTTCTTTTCCAGATAAGTATAGTCTCTATACTGGTTTTGTGGATCACATGCCACACTCTTTTCTTGTAGTTAGAAATAAGATAGAGAAACTTACTTTGTAAAAAAAAAAAATATATATATATATATATATATATATATATATATATACATTAGTGGGTAATTGAAGACACTCTTCTAAATTAAAACCAGTTCTCTTAACTTGCTCTTTTCTTCTTGGGTCACATAATGAACTCTTCCCGTGGCCACACGGTATGTGTACTTTTAATTTCAGGGACTGCTGACATTCCAGGATATGGCCATAGTTTTCTCTCAAGAGGACAGGCAATGCCTGGACCAAGATCAGTGGGAACTGTCCAGGTATGTGATGTTAGACAAGTATAGGAACCTGCTCTCCTCGGGTGAGGATACCTTCCTTCCAGAATTCCTTATCCAACCACAGGGTTTAGAGTCCTTCATTTGTAGAATGTCTCCTGGAATCTTCTGCTTCCTACAATAGGGTTCCAGATTGCAACGTTTCAGGAAAGATTGGGAGTTTGTGGGTATAATTTATCTTATTCTTTTAACATTGCAGCCTCCCTCAGCCGCATAGCACAGGGAGACCAGCTCAGTGCTTTGTGACCACCTAGAGGGGTGGGATAGGGAGGGTGGGAGGGAGGGAGATGCAAGAGGGAAGAAATATGGGAACATATGCTTATGTATAACTGACTCACTTTGTTATAAAGCAGAAAATAACACATCATTGTAAAGGAATTATACTCCAATAAAGATGTTAAAAAATAATAAAAATAATAAAATAAAATTGCAGCCTCCCTTTTAATATACTTTGTAACTGCTTGGGCTGTGTCTATATGAACTGTGTACTATATGCTTCTGTCACAGTCCTTACAATATTTTATTGTCTTATTTTCTGTAACAATTCTCCATGGATTCTTTGGGCTTAAGGTATACTAAAAGGGAGACTGCGATTCTGGGACTTCCCTGGTGATGAAGTGGTTAAGAATTCGCCTGCCAATGCAGGGGACACGGGTTCGATCCCTGGTCTGGGAAGATCCCAGTTGCCACAGAGCAACTAAGCCAGTGGGCTACAACTTCTGAGCCTGTGTGCCACAACTACTGAAGCTGGTGCGCCTTGGGCCCGTGTGTCATTTATTTTTTGGAGAATCAACCACCTCTGAGTGATCAAAATTTAGACCAGCTAGTCAAAATGCTTTATCACCTGTTCTTCTAAAACACTGATCAACGGAACAAGTTTTACTAGGGATAACAGTGTAATTGTATTCTGGAGTTCATAGCAGCAATATGGTTTATGACCTTGATGCTGGATCACGACATTTCAATGCTATAACTGCTTTTAATTGTTCAACGATTAAAGTCTCACGTGATCTGAGTTCAGACTGGAGTCATCCTGGTTGCTTTCTGTCTATTGCAGATTTCTGCCAGTAGGAAAGGACAAGAGCATTACGGCTTACTTTACAAAATGTCTGGAAACTAAATGATGATATACTCTACATTCAATTAATTTATACATACCCTACTGTAGAACCATGTTTGTTAAGGTGGCAGAGCCCGGTAATTATGTAAAACTGAAACCTTTATCTGCACTGGTTCAAGTCCTCTTCCTAAGAATATGTTTATAATCAACATTCTTTCACAAATGACCCAATTTAATTCACCATAGCATTCCTCATATTAATTAAATGGAAAATCCTAGGCTATATACAAATCCAGAAAGGGCCAACAATCCTCAGCCCCCATGGATGATTACAAACCATTGCTGAGGCATACAAATTACTTCTTAAAGAACCACTATGTCCATCAACATCATCAATTTATATATTATTGCCCCAATGCTAACCTTAACCCTGGCTCTCAAAACATGAATTCCTCTTCCCATATCTTACCCACTAATTAATATAAATGTTGGCATATTATTTATATTAGCCATATCACCCCTAGCCATTTATTCCATTCTCAGATCTGGATGAGCTTCACATTCAAAATACTCACTCACTGGAGCCCTAGGGACAGTAGCACACACACTCTCATATGAAGTAATGTAGCAGTTATTCTACTCTCAGTCTTACTGATAAATGGATCATTTACACTTTCAACAGTAATTATTACACGAGAACGCCTATGACTAGTTTTCTCCTGACCCCTACCCAGAATTTGATTATCTCCGCGGTAGCAGAAATCCAATGAAGCCCCACTTGAGTTAACAGAAGTAGAATCAAAAACTGTATATGTCTTCAATGTAGAAAATGTAGCAGGCCCATTCACCCCGTCCTTCCTAGAGAATATGTCAATTTCCTTATAATAAACGTTTCCACAACAATCTATTTTTAGGAGCATTCAACAATCCCTAGGTGCCAGAATTATAGATTCTTTCATCTTGTGAATATAGTTTTTTTTTAAAAATGATTTTTTATAGTTTTACTGCTTTTAAACAAAATGTACTCCATTGCTGTGGAATATTCCTTCATAGGAGCGTGCATGGTTCATTTCTGCATCTGCTTGTGATGGTCTTCAGGTTCTTTCAGGTTTGGCTCCTGTGGCTGCAGAGTCCATGTCTGTGTGTCCTGGTGCAGGGCTGGGGGGGTTGTGTTCAGCTGGGAGGAACACTGTGGGTCTGTGTGCACGGACTTCACTCTCTGAGGCCTGATTGTTTCAGAAGTGGTTGCACCCCCCGCTGCGCACCAGGCTTTCCATTGCTCCACATCCTGCTGATATTTGATACTGTGTCTTCATGTCTGCCATTCTGGTAGGTGTGTGCACAGTAGTTTTCTTACGGTTTTAATCCCTCGGTTGTTAGTGAAGTTGTGCATCTTGTGTTATTCACGGACTACTTCCTGTTGTTCTTTTTTTTAAGTTTTAAAAATTGTGGTCCAATACACAAAACATAAACTTTACTATCTTAACCATTTTTAAGTGCACATTTCAGGGTCCAGAAGTAATTCGCACTGTTGTGCAAACTTGACCGCCATCGCCCTCCAGAATTTTTTCATCCTGCAAAATTGAAACAGTCCCCATTAAACACTCAGTCGCCATTGTCCCTCCCTCAGCCCCTGGCACTCACCATCCTACTTTCTGTCTCTATGTTTCCGACTGCTCTAGGGGCCTTGTATGAATGGATCAAGCACTGTTTGTTTGTCTGTGTCTAGCTTACATCACTGAGCATTAATGCCCTCAAGGTTCATCCCTGCTGCAGCCTGTGTCAGAACTGCCTTCCCTTTTAGGCTGAATAACATTCCCTTGTATTGATGGACCATGTTTTTCTTCTCCATTCATCCATTAGTGGACACATGTACTATCTACATTCATTTCTCCTGTCATAATATTTGTGGAATAACGTCAGAAAGTCCTATGAATCAAAAGTCATTTGCCATTAACTTTTTCCTTAAACTTTTTATTGTGAAAAACATCAAAGCTAAGAAAAGGGAAAAATACATGTCAGCTTCACTTGTGTTCAGGACTTAATGCTTTACGGACTCACTTTATGGATTCACTTTATTCCCTGTGTATGTGCTATGTACATGTGTGTGCATGTGCCTGTTTGCATACCTATGCTGTGCATGTACATAGGTATGTGCACTTGCACACGTTCGTTAGTGTGCACTTGCTCACGTTAGTGTGTGCATGGGCATATGTGTGCATGTGTGTTCATATGCTAGTGTGTGAATATATTTGTGCTGTGCACCTACATATGTTTGTGTGTGTGCTATGCCCGCCTGTGTGCACAACTGTGTGTTTGCTGGAACCACTTGCAGATATATCCACACGCAGCTGCTCTAACAATCCTGCGTAGCCACGTAAAGGTCACAGATCTCAGGGATTTAAATGGATGGAGCAGGATGTCCTGACACAGAGTCTGTCTTCCAATGACTGTCACGGTCTCAGTAACATCCTTCACACCTTCCTTAAGCCCCATTCAGGGTCCAGTTTAGACACCCATTACATTCAGTCACCTGCCCCAGGTCCCCTAAAGCTACAATGTCACAGTTGGAGAGGCCGGCCAAGACTGCGGATGCCCCTCCTGTTGGCCTGGCCTCCAGGCCCTGCACTTGGCTCCTGTGTTCCCATCTCTCAGCCAGGCCCCGACTTGGATGGGGCCGCCACCTCTTTCCTCACAGTGTCCCATCACCCAGTCAAGGGGGTTCATTCTCCCAAAGTCAGCATCAGGAGTGGGGGCGTGACAGTCCCCACTGGGTCTCCTTCATGTGAGACCTTGTCCTTTTGAAAGAGCAGGCGCCCTGCCCTCGGGGGTGGGGGCTGGGGGGTGACATGCGGCCCACGAGGGGCAGGCGGGTCACCAGGTGGGGCGAGCCAGTGTGCAAGGAGCTCCGCGGTGGGTTCTCCTCTCCAAAAGCTTCTGTGCCCCTACCTCTCCCCGTGACTCCCCTCAAAGACAGCGCGGTGCCCGGGACGGGAGCCATGGGAGCCGTCAGCCACCGCCCCCTCTACACACACCCACACGCACACGCACACACACACACACACACACACACACGCACATGCACACGCTGAAGGGAAGCAGGACCTGAGTGCAGGGCTCTCAGCGGCCCTGAGCGCCCCGCCCGGAATTGGCCAGTGGAATGGACAGACCGGATCTCCCGGCCCGGACCATGCAGGACTGTCCTGCCTGGGTTCCAGTGCGGCCGCCTCCTTCTGGAAGCTTGGGAGGCTGGAATCAGGCCACTTCTTGTCTGTCCTGGCAGCAGATGGGGCTGCACTCTCAGAAGTTCATGGCTCACCCATGGATCCTGACCATCAGGTGGCCAGAGAAACTGGTAACATTTCTGTTTTGCCTGTTGAAATGTTTAATGACAAAGATTTTGTTCAGTTTCCTGATGTGGGTGTCCAAAGATGAGGGACCCATGTGTGTGATCTGTACCTCCTATGAGATCAGCCCTAAGCTAGTTTAAACATGGTCGAGTTCGGTCTACGTGGTAGATTTAGACCTCTGCATGTCCTTTCTACTGATTATGTTCAGAGCTGACCATGTGTTGTCTATAAGAAGAAGATTTAGGCCTGACCATGTTCTGTGTACGCTAGGACTATGGGAACCTGGGTAGAAACCCGACCTGGCCTCAGGACTGGGAAGCTCCGTGCCTGCATCTGAAGGTGAGTGCTTAAATGTCTGGGGTCTGGAACTGAGGTGGGCTTCTCTAAGTAACAGCCTCTCTTCTGAGTGTGGTTACTTGGTCCTCCCAAGGGTCAGTGCTCTGGTCGGGGCCTTAGTCTTAATCCCTGTAAGGTTCACCTTCCCTGGGGCTCGTGGAGAATCCACAGGAGGGCTACCTGGCAATAATTCCAATTCACCAGCACTTGCATGGTGTGTAGGGAGGCAGGTTTAGCTGGTGAATTGATTGCAGGGCATGCAGATCGGGCAAAAGCCCGATGGGTAACAGCTGAGGCTGCTGCTGAGCTCTCCTTCCATTCTACCGTCCCTACTCAGAAGCGTCCAGGGCTGCCCCTCTGCTTTCAACCCTGCTGTCCTGTGAGTTATCTCAACAAGCATGTGAGACAAGAAAGTACTGAGCCTGCCAGAACCAAGTAGCGTGTTCAACTTTAGCATGAAAGCTTTAAAAACAGGTAAAATCAACAGAATCAAACTGAAAAGAGGAGGACTTCTCTGGTACAAGTGTGGGGAGAGGAGACCCACCTGCCACATTTTCCCATCCCAGGAGGCCCCAGGAACACAGCTTGTTTCCACATGAGGGGATCCACCAGCAGAGCCATGGTGTCCTGACCAAGGGGACATGTCACCCCAGGTGCAGGGTCTGGGGAGGTGAGGTCACCCTGGAGACTGTGCACGTGTGACCCCAGTTGGGGGAGTCTGCGGAGGGTGGTTCACCCTGGGACTGTGGACATGTGACTCAGGTGGAGAGGTCTGGGTAGGAGGGGTCACCTGTTGAGAGAGAACGTGTGACTTTAGGTGCAGGGTCTAGGGAGGTGGGGTCACCGTGGTGAGTGTGGACGTGCGACCCCAGGTAAAGGGTGTGGGGACTGTGTGGCTCTCACCACATCTGCATGGGTCAGGATCACATGTACGGGGAGAGCCCATATGTGCTCTTTGCCTGCAGTGTGTCTTTTCCCCTTTGAGATTTCCAACCTCTGCATTAAGGGTGTTGACCTGATTAACCTGTGGTACCTTTTCTTCTCTTAGTCTTCTCACATTCATGTGAGGTCAGGCATGTTTGAGTGGGTTGCTGCTCTGTGTTCTGGTGAGTGACAATGCTTGGTGGTATCGTATTAATAACATATCATATCATATGTCTAATCTATGGGGGTCACCACTGCCTGGGTCCCCCTGGACAGAGGTCAGGTGAGCACAGACTAGCCCCCCCTAAGAATGGTCTCCCATGTGCCATGTGAGGGTACCGTGATGGCCCCTAAGGTAGTGGACTGTGTCTGGGCCTCCGACATCTGTGATGAAGGGGAGTCGAAATGGAATCACAGTGAACAAGACATTATTTTAAGAATTTATTTTAAGTGAAATAAAACACACGTCACATACCCTTTACCATCTTCACCATTTTAAGTGCACGTTTCTGAGGCATCAGATCTATTCACTTTCTCGTGGAGCCATCACCACCATTCCTAGGACTTTTCATCTTGCAAAACCAAAGTTCCACAACCACGAACGTCTCACTCCCCATTCTCTCCCACTGCCCCTGGCACCGATATCCACTTCAGTCCCTGAGTTGTGGACTCCAGGGCACCCACTGGAGTGGAATCCTGCCGTGTTTGCTGAGGGGTCACTTTGGAAGAGCTGACTTTCAGCCTGAAGCTCTGCTTGTTTGCATCTGAAGAATCTGCATTTAAGGAGAGGGTGTATGAGGAAGGGGCTGTATGAGGGACAAAGGTGTCTGGGGTGCAGATGAGCCAGGACCTGACCAGCTGCCTGTTGGGTCCTCTGGATCCATCTCTTGGTCTGTGCCTCATCTGCATCATCACTGTTCCCGCTGGCACCCCTGGGGTGCTGTCTGAGTGAGATTCCCCTGGTGCCCCTGCTCTCCTCCCCTCCTCCTGCTGGTTGGGGAGGAAACTGCTTGCTGTGGGGTCTCTACTCCTGAGGCAGGAAGGACCCTGCAGCGTGGACCTGCAGAGTGTGGGTGTGGCCCCAAGAGCAGGGGACCCACATAGGACACAGCATTGGGGCGTGACAAGTGCTGGGGCTGCCCCATCACCGACAGGGAATGTTGCCAAGATGCTGCTCGGGGGGGCGTGGTGGGTGGCCTGGGACCCCAGAGGCCCCATTCCTATCCTGGAGCTTGGAGGGTGCATCCCCATGGGCTCCAGATTCACCCCACATCTCAGCCATATCCCTCTGTCCTGTCTTTGACCTCAGGAAAACGACCTCTACTGATCATTGTCCACAACATAGGCCTGGTCCTGTCGGTATTAGGATTCTTTAATTTAGGCGTCCTGGGAGAGCAGCTCTTTTTAGGCCTGAGAAGGAACAGCTCAGGAGTGTACAACAATTTCAGATGAAACTAATATTCAATGACTATCTCTATAGTGCTAGGTTGTTGACTTCTATTAATCACTATTCTCCTGGTTTTAGCTCTGATGTGGGGATTACAGAGCAGTCAACATTTAAATCTTCATAATCTGTGTATTTGTAGCATCAGTATCATTACTGACCCATAGTTTTTATGCTTTGGGAAGAGTAATTGATTTCATGTATCATGTAAAGAATTCACAATGATGATAGAGCAGCTAAGATTACAGTAATGGCTGGTAAAATGTTCAAATTTTCTCTACCTGTGCATCTATTGTACACATATGAGTTAGTTTAATTGTCAATATTAGTGAAATAATATAGAGGACTAGAGAACTTCTTTTAAAAATCACTATTAATGTGTGTGATGAAAATGTAAAAGTTCTTCCATAATCGGTGACGTTGTATCTTGAGAGCCTAGATGAAATTGATATGCCTTCGTGATATACACTATTTTAGCCTATGATTTCACTTTGAAAATTTTACATCACTTTTTACTTTTATCTCATTTATTGAGAAAGACATAATTGTTATGCTGTTGGCTTCAAACTGCTTGAAAAGGACTTGAGTCCTACCTTATTTTACATTTACTTAGGTAGGACTTCAAATACAGGATATGGTGGAGGGCATCCGTGCAACCATTCTAGGTTAGGAGCAGCAGTTTCCACTGCTGAGACTTCTCGTTTGGACACAAATGGTTTTCACAGTATGAAGATTATTAGCATTACTGCTGCTACTGAGACGAATGAGCCTAAAGACAAAATATTTCATGTTGTGTGTGCCTCAGAGGAATGTAGTAACCTCCCTGAGAGGCCAAGAAAGTGCTGCAGGAAGTCATATTTACTACTACAAATATACCTGTGAAGTGAGTTTTGCTACTGCTGAGTTCACTGTGTAACCTGAGAATAGTGGGAATCAGTGTAGGAAGTCTCCTATAATAGTGAAGACTGCTCCCATGGACACTACGTCATGGAAGTGTGCTACTACATAGTATGTATCCTGGAGGACAGTGTCTGGGGATGAGTTGGCTAAGATGATTCCTGTCAAACCACCTACTGTAAAAAGGAAAATAAAGCCTAAAACTCATAATAGAGTGGGATCTCATATAATATTACCTCCGTGAAGAGTTGCTAATCAGGGACTTTGCTGGTGATGCAG
Organism: Mesoplodon densirostris; assembly: GCF_025265405.1. Taxonomy (NCBI): domain Eukaryota; kingdom Metazoa; phylum Chordata; class Mammalia; order Artiodactyla; family Ziphiidae; genus Mesoplodon; species Mesoplodon densirostris. Next base: position 706,205 of record NC_082670.1, on the reverse strand, counting down.
TGGTAAAGAATTGGCCTGCCAATATAGGTGAAACGGGTTTGATCCCCGGTCCAGGAAGATTCCACATGCCGTGGAGCAAAAAGCCCGTGCACCACAACTACTGAGCCTGCCCTCTAGAGCCCGTGAGCCACAACTACTGAAGGCCACATGCCTAGAGCCTGTGCTCTGCAACAAGAGAAGCCACCGCCATGAGAAGCCTGCGCATGGCGACGAAGAGTAGCTCCCGCTCACCGCAACGAGAGAAAGCCGGTGCGCAGTAACGAAGACCCAACGCAGCCAAAAATAAAAAAATTTAAAAATTAAATAAAGAGTTTCTAATCGGCTAGATACTTTTACTCCTGTAGGGACAGAAGTAATTATGGTAGCTGATGCAAAGTATGCTACTGAGTCGACAGCTATCCTTATGGTAAATATAAGATGGGCCCACAAGAGAAATCCTAAAAGGCCAGTGGACATGACTCATAATATTCCCAAATAGCTGAAAGGCAGTTTTTGTCCTAAATCGTATGTAATGATATGTGAAATTATAACAAACCCTGGTAGGCCATGAATACACACTTCAGGGTGACCAAAGAATCAAACTAGGTGTTGCTATAGGATTCGGTTTCCTCCTGCAGGGTCAAAGAATGTAGTGTTGAGATTTCTATCTCTTAACAGTGTGGCAATTCTGGCTGCTTGGACTGAGAGTGGTAATTATAGTAATATGGCTATAGTTAGGGAAGAGTAAACAAATAATGGTGTTTGGTATTGGGATTTGACTGCTGGTTTTGGATTAAAGACTATAGTAATACAAGAAATAGCACGAAGAATTGAAGAGACACCTGCTAAAGGTAAGGAGGAAATGGTTAGGTCGACAGAGGCTCCTGCGTGGGCCAGATTGCAGGCTAGAGCTGAATATACAGTTCCACTTTTACCAGAACCAGCTTCTACTATTGGTAATATGAGTAGGAGTAAGAATGATGGGGGAAGTAGTCAAAAGTTTACATGATTTATTTGGGGAAATGCTACCTCAGGTATCCCAGTTATTAGTGGCCCAAGTCAGTTTCTGAACCCTGCAGTATAATGGGTACAACTATAATGAAAATTATTACAAGTGCAGGGACTGTTATGACTACGTTAAAGATTTGGGCATCTCCAAGTAGCGCTCCAGGTTAGCATAGCTCAGCCAGGATTAATATCCTCAAGGCGCTGCCTGCTACTCCAGC